>NC_092128.1:128257502-128963752 GCF_043159975.1 Macaca nemestrina
CCCAAAAGCGGGTGAACTGGCGCTCTGGCTGGAGGACGTGGAGGGCAGCAGCACAATGGACAGCGTCTGGGGCCTCAGGCCAGTTCCACAGCAGTTTAGGAAAGCAGGCGGCTCCCTGGGCCGAAGGAGGCGCGACGCTTTGGAGGGAAACCGAGCTGAGCAGCGGGAGGTGGAGTGAGGCTGAGACCCGCCCGATTTGGGCAAAGGCGAGGTGCACTTCGCAGCGTCACAACCACCTCACTACTCAGCTCAGACCTGCCCCTCAAGTCCCTCTCCGGACTCACTTCCCTTAGGTAGGGTGGCACAGAATCAGTGGCCAGCATAGGTTTGTAAGCAGACAGGCCCACACAGCCCTGCTCCTCCCTCTGAGGCAGCACACCACCCGCTAGCCCGGCGATTGCTGGGACTGTGGGCCGGTAGCCCCGCGACCAATGGCCGAAAGCGGTTAAAAAACTACTCCTCCCAGCATGCCTGACGAGGCGCGCACCGCCCTCCCCTTCCCGCCAAGTATCATCACAAACCCTACTCCCGTTGCATGCTGGGATTGTAGTCCCGCAGCCCTGCGAACAAAGGCCAAAAGCAGTTAAGAAACTACTTCTCCCAGCATGCCTCCCTCCAGGTGTCCTTACCAACCCCACTCCCGTTGCATGCTGGGATTGTAGTCCCGCAGCCCTGCGACCAACGGCCGAGAGCGGCTAAGACACTACTCTTGCCAGCATGTCCTGCAGTAGGGCACCGCGCTATGTCTCCCTCCAGGGATCTGCACCACCTACAATCCCGTTTCACGCTGGGACTGTAGTCCTGCAAGCCTACAACTAACAGCTGGGTGCGGATAAGGGACTACAGTTCCCCTCATTCCCAGCAAAGGTCCCGCCGCCACCGAGCTCCTCCAGGATTCCAGTGCAGTTCCGCCGTGCGGAGGGAAGCTTGGCTGTTCACAAACCTCTCCTGCCCTCGAGGAGACAGCTTGGCAGGAGCGGCCGATCTCACCTTGTCATTGTGACACGGTGTCTCCCCAAAGTGCCGACTTCATGACTTGTTGTGCCCAAAGTTTAATTTCCCACAGAACAGGTAGAGGCCAAGAGCTTCTCGCAGCCTCCGCCGCAGGGTTGCCATGGTAACGTTCGTTTCTTCCCTCCCCGCCCCCCACCCGCCACTGGCCGTCTGGACCCCACCCCGTCCCTCTGAGGGGCCTCTCCTTTTAACCCCGCCGTCTATTGTCCCTCCCCTCGCCACATGCGCAGTGCTGCCACTTGGTCCCGCGAGGGAAGCTCCCTTTTGAGTGTCCGAAACCGTTAGTTTGCTGCCTCATGTGAAGGTACCCAGTCTCTGGTAACCTGGCACTTCACTTTTGAAAACCACCTTTTTTCCTGCACCTCTTTGCTCCCCAGATGCACCTACTGGACCCCGGGCTGGCTGTATGGCCCGCGTCTGGGTCAGGCCTCGCACGCAGACGCTCCTGCCACCGTGATGAAGAGGAGAAAATGTCCCAGGGGAAAGGCGTGACCTTGCTGCATTCAGTCAGGAAACAGCCATGGGGAAGGGACCCCCTTAAACTACTTTGGGAGCCGCATCCACCACTTCTCTGCCCCCTACCCAGGCTGGTTCCCAGGCCTTGGGGTCCTAGTGTGGACCTCCCTGCCGTAATTAACGCAGGTGCAGGACCAGAGAGCGCCTTGGTCCCTCCGAACACATGAGGAAAGTTTGTGTGGTGAAGTTTGGACAGTGTCTGTGTTTCTGCCCTGAATAGGGTTCCCTAGAAAATCTTTATCCATTTTTAAATACTCTCTTTGGTACCACTTTTAAGACTTTGCCGGTGGAAATTAACAGTGATCATTTTTTTGAATCCATTTTTCTATTTGCTTTTTAAGATTAACTCTTAAGTACTCCACAGCTACACGCTTCTGAAACTGGCGGAGGCACAGCGTCAGTTCTGTACAGGGCGGACGCAGCAGGACAGAATCTCCCTGGGCATCTTTCTGGAGCATCAAATTTACTGCAAGATTTTAAAGAAACAAATTTAGTTGATTTCCAAGGTAAGAAATTAAACCTTGAAAACTAGACTAAAAAGTCATCTGCGCCTGACGTATCGGACTTTCTGCAGGAAGAAAACTCTAAGGAGAGCATATTGTCCATTATTATAAATAGTGAAAATGAGAAATCATAACAAGTCCCTTGAAAACCCTGCCCTGCCAGCCTTCTAATAGGGCCTTGGTGTGGTTTTATGTGGATTTTCTTTTTGAAGTGTGCTCACCTTTTGAATATACAAATTTGGGGGTTTGACTAAATTTTGCAAGTTTTCGGCTATTGTGTATTTGCTTTTGTATCATATTTAATTTTTCTGTCCTCCCTCTCCTCAGACTCAGTCATTCCACAGGTCTCTAAGGCACTTTTCATTTTCTTCAAACTTGTTTCACTCTTCAGATTGGATAATTTCTATTGCTGTCTTCTATTTCTACTCTGTTTATAAACTCAACAGTCTTTTTAGTTTTTTGTTTCATTATCTCTCTATTCCATTCTTTTTATCATTTCCATTTCTCTGCTGAGGCTCCACGTGAGTTAATTCGTTATGAGGATATTTTCTTTTATTCCCATGAACATACTTATAATAGCTGCTCTCAAACCCTTGTCTGCTGATGACATCGTCTTGGACATCTTAGAATTAGCTTCTGCTGCCTGCTTTTTATCTTGCGTATAGATTACATTTTAACATTTCTTCACACATTTCATGAATTTTGATATTGTGTACTAGAAATTATAAGTAGTAGTTATAGAGACTCTAAATTCTGTTGTATTCCTTTGAAGAGGATTGTTATTTGAAGAGGGGTTAATCTGATTGGATTCAAACAGCAATACCTATCTCACCTACAGTGGACACAGTTGAAATCCTCATTCTGTTACCGCACACACATACATGTATTATATATGGTTGTGCATTCCTATGTAACTGTACCTAATATTTTATCCAGATTTTATCATTGTTACCTGTGAGAGTGTTTAACAAGCAACTCTAGCATTACTGAAAGTCAGAACCTCACTTTTGTTTGCTTATTGGATTTGAACACGTAATACCTTTGTTTTCTTTTGTAACATTTTTCAATTTGAAGTCTTATTTGGTCTGATATTAATATAGCCAACGCAGATCTCTTTTGCTTATTATTTGCTTGAAGTACTGTTTTTCTCTTTTCACTTTCAACCTAGTTGTGTCTTTCAATCTAATGTGAGTCTTGCACAAACATGATAGTTGGATCATGTTTTTGTTGTTGTTGTTGTTGTTGTTGTTGTTGTTGTTGTTTGAGACGGAGTCTGGCTCTGTAGCCCAGGCTGGAGTGCAGTGGCCGGATCTCAGCTCACTGCAAGCTCCGCCTCCCGGGTTCCCGCCATTCTCCTGTCTCAGCCTCCCGAGTAGCTGGGACTACAGGCGCCCGCCACCTCGCCCGGCTAGTTTTTTGTATTTTTTAGTAGAGACCGGGTTTCACCATGTTAGCCAGGATGGTCTCGATCTCCTGACCTCGTGATCCACCCGTCTCGGCCTTCCAAAGTGCTGGGATTACAGGCTTGAGCCACCGCGCCCGGCTGGATCATGTTTTTTAGTCTGTTCTGCTGATCTCTGCCTTTTAATTCGATAGTTCAATCCATTTACATTTAGAAGAATTATTCATAAGTAGACTTCTGTCATTTTGTTATTTGTTTTCTGTATACTTTGTCTTTTTGTTTTACATTTTCTACATTATTTTCTTCTAATGTATTGGGTTGATTTTTTTTAGTAAAATATTTTAACTTTTTATTTTCCTTTGTGTATATTCTATAGCTTCTTTTTGTGATTACCATTATGGTGATGACATTTAACATCTGAATTTATTTATTTTAATTGCTGCATAGTAGTATATTCAATTATATGAACATAGTATAATTTTTAAATCTATTCTACTTTTGATAGTCATCATTGGGATATTTAATATGCTTTTTTTTTAGGTGAGTATTGAGTTTACATAAACATTGAGCGGAACTTACAGAGTTCCCATATATCCTCTCCCTACACCCAGCTTCTCCTCTATTATTAACACCTTACATTAGTGTAGCATATTTGTTACTCTTAATGAACTAATATAGAAGAGTTATTATTAACTAAAATCTAAAGTTTTCATTCAAATTCATGTTTTCTGTTTTACATTCTGTGGATTTTGACAAATGCATAATGACATGACACGTATCCATTATTGCATTATACAAAAGTTTTATTGTCTTAAAATATCCACTGTACCCCATCTATTCATCTCACCCCTTTTTCCCCCAAACTTTTAGAAAGCACAGATCTTCTTACTGTGTCCATGGTTTTGCCTTTTACAAAATGTCATATGGTTGGAATCCTGTAGTATGTAGCCTTTTCAGACTGTCTTCTTTCACAGCCGTATGTATTTAAGGTTCCTCATGTCTTTTCAAGCCTTGAAATCTCATTTTTTAAAAATCAGTGAATAATGTTGTATGGTTGCACCACAACTAGTTTATTTATTTACCTATTGAAGAACATTATTTACCTATTAAGAACATTATTTACCTATTGAAGACCATCTTGTTTTGTTCCATGTTTTGGCAATTATGTATAAAACTGCTCTAAACAGTCACCTGCAGAGTTTTGTGCAGATGAAAGTTTTCACCTCTTGGATTAAGGCCAAAGAGTGTGATTGCTAGATTGTGTGTAAGTGTATATTTAGCTCTGTAAGAAACTGGCAAACTGTCTTCCAAACTAGTCATAAACTTTGCATTTTCACCAACAATAAATGAGAGCTCTTGTTACTCTATATCCTCACCAGCATTTAGTGTAGCCGCTGTTTTGGATTTTAGCCATTCTAATATGTGTGTGGCAGTATGCCGTTGTTCTTTTCAATTTCCCAGTGATATATGCTGTTGAGCATATTTTCATGTGCTTATTTGCCATGCTTATATGTTCTTTAGTAAGGATCTGTATCATTTGCCATTTTATAATTGGGTTGTTCATTTCTTATTCTTGAGTTTTAAGAACTCTGGGATTTTTTTGCATATTTTTGATACCAGTCTTTTATCAGTTATGTGTTTGGCAAATATTTTCTCCCATTCTGCGACTTGTCTTTTTATTTTTTAGCAGTGTCTTTGGCAGTGCAGAAATGTTATTTTTAATATGGTTCAACTTAGCAATTTTTCCTTTCATAGATCATGTTTTTGGTGTTTTTGTTTTGTTTTGTTTTGTGACAGAGTCTTACCCTGTCACCCAGGCTAGAGTGCAGTGCAACCTCCTACTCCCAGGTTCAAGCGATTCTCCTGCCTCAGCCTCCGAGTAGCTGGGACTACAGGCACGCACCACTACACCCAGCTAATTTTTGTGTTTTTAGTAGAGACGGGGTTTCACCATGTTGGTCAGGATGGTCTCGATCTCTTGACCTCGTGATCCACCCAACTTGGCCTCCCAAAGTGCTGGGATTACAGGTGTGAGCCACCGTGCCCAGCGTTTTTGGTGTTTTATCGAAGGAGCAAAACCTGAGGTAATTCAGATTCTGCTCCTTGTTATCTTCTAGGAGTTTTGTGGTTTTTCCTTTTATATTGGTCTGTGATCCATTCTGAGTAATTTCTGTGAAAGTTGTCAGGTATGGGTTTAGGGTTTTTTTTTCTTTTTTTCTCTTGCATGTGGATGTCCAGTTGTTCAGTACTGTTTGTTGAAAAATTATTCTTTCTCAATTGAATTGTCTTTGTTCTTTCCTCAAAGATAAGCTCACTGTATTTTTATAGGTCAATTTCTGAGCTTTCTCTTTTGTTTTATTGATCTGCTTCTCTGTTATTATTTACCAGTACCATGTTGTTTTGATTACTGTAGCTTTATAGAAGTGCTTAGAGTTGGGTAGTATCATTCCTATAACTGTCCTTTTAAAATATTTTCTTGGTTATTCTGAGCTTTTTGCCTTTCCATATAAACTTTAGAATCAGTTTGTCAATATCCACAAACTAACTTTGTGGAATTTTGATTGGGATTGCATTGAATATGTAAATGTAGTTGGGAAGTACTGACATTTTAACAATGTTGAAGCTTTCTTTACTTGAATGTGGATTATCTCTCCATTTATTTAGATCTTCTTTGATGTTTTTACAGTTTTGTAGTTTCCTTTATATAGATTCTATGTTTATATTTATTTTATGTTTGTACCTAAGAATTTCATTGTTATTGGTGCTAGCCTAAATGTCACTGAATTTTTAAATTTCAAATTGTAACTACATTACTGATATATAGGACAGTAATTGACATTTGTATATAAATCTTATATTGTGCAAAGTTACTATGATTTCTCATTAAAATTGGTTATTCTAAGATTTTGTTTTGTGATCTTTTTGTATTTATCTATAGGCAATTATATCATCTGTGTAAAAAGACAGTTTTATTTCTTCCTTCCCAATCTACGTACCTTTTCTATTCTTGTCTTATTGCATTACCTAGGGCTTATAGTATAATGTTATATAGGAATGGTGAGAAGAGACATCTTTGCCTTGCTCCTGATCTTAGCAGGAAAGCATCTAGTGTTTCAACATTCAGTATGAGGTTAGATGAGGGGTGTTTGTTTGTTTGTTTGTTTAGATGGAGTCTCGCTCTGTCTCCAGGCTGGAGTGCAGTGGCACGATCTTGGCTCACTGCAACCTCTGCCTCCCGAGTTTAAGCAATTCCTCTGCCTCAGCCTCCCAAGTAGCTGGGACTACAGGCACACCACACCACGCCAGGTTAGTTTTTTGTATTTTAGTAGAGACAGGGTTTCACCATGTTGGCTGGGATGGTCTCAATCTCCTGACCTCATGATCAACCCGCCTTGGCCTCCCGAAGTGCTGGGATTACAGGCGTGAGCCACAGCATCTGGCCAGATGTAGGTTTTTTATAGACATTATTTATGAAATTGAGGAAGTTTTCTTCTATTTCTAGTCTGCAGAGAGATTTTCTCATGAATAGGTTTTGGATATTGTCAAATGATTTTTCTGAATGTATTGATAAGATCTTATCTTTTTTTAACTTAATATGATGAACTGAATTTTTTTTTTTTTTTAAGACAGAGTCTTGCTGTGTTGCCCAGGCTTATCTTGAATTCCCAGCCTAAAGTGATCCTCCCTCCTTGGCTTCCTACTGCATTAGAATTACGGGTATAAGCCACCACACCCAGCCTAATTTATTTTCAAATGTTGAACCAGCCTGGCATGCCTGTAATAAATCTCACTGGGTTGTAGTAAATAATTCTTTTTTTACATTTTTGGACTTGATTTCCTAATATGTGGGTGAGAGTTTTTGCATCCTTGTTCATGTGAGATATTGCTGTGTATTTTTTTCTTGTAATGTCTTTGTCTAAATTTGGTATTATGGTAATTCTGGCCCCAATGAATGAGTTTGAAAGTATTCACTCTGCTTCTGTTCTCTGGAGCAGATTGTACACAGTTGGAATAATTTCTCGTAAATATTTGCATAAATGTACTAGTTATCTCATCTGGCTTTGGTACTTTCTGTTTGGTAAGGTTATTTATCATTGCCCAGTTTCTTTAATAGATGTAGTACTATTCAAATTGTCTGTTTCTTATTGTGTTGAGTTCTGGCAGGTTGTTTCTTTCAAGGAATTTGTCTCTTTCATTTAGGTTATCAAATTTGTGGGCATAGAGTGGTTTATAATGTCTATTATTCTTTAATTCTTCATGTGCTCAGTAATGATAGATCCTCTTTCATTTCTAGAATTAGTACTGTCTCTTCTCCTTTTTCAACTGAAACTAAAAAGGAACATTTTAAAAAGTGAAAGCTATTTTTGATAACCTATTTAATCTCTCATGATCTGCAACTGTGGGTACATAGGAAGTACATGGAAAAAGATGTTTGGCAGAGCTTGCCAACAGATTCTTTCCTGCATCAAGAAGGCATGCCTATCAACATGACACTCTTAAGAGGGAGGAATGTGACAAAAGAAGGATGTGATCTGCTCTTGGTGAAGAGCCACCTGGCTCTCCCTCAGCTGCACGTGGTGGCCTTAATGTGCATCTTGCTAGAAGGGGCATGCAAGCCAGGGGCTGCCAGCCAAGCCATACAGGCTAAGGGCAGTCTCAAGTCCATCTTTTATTTCATCGAGCTGTTCTAGTAAGGAGCTAGAGTTTTATGAATACTGTAAACTCTTTATCATATTTCTTTGCTATTTCTAGAGGATTTGTTTTAGGAGTCCTCTTGTATACCAAAATGCATGGATGCACAAGTTATTTATAATGGCATGGTATTTACATAAAACCTATGCATATTCTCCTGCATACTTTACATCTTCTCTAGATTACTTTTAATACCTAAATTGTTGTTATACTGTATTGTTTAGGGAATAGTGAAAAGAAAAATAAAATTCTATAAATGTTCAGTACAGAAACCTTACTAAAAATATTTTTGAGGCTCATTTGTTGAATCCAGGAATGCAGAACCAATAAATTAGGAGGGCCAGCTTGACCTCTGTTTGGAATCCAGGAATGTGTCCTCTTCCTGTGTTTGTAAATGGAAATTTATTTCAAAACATGACACAACTGCTTCTTCACTGACATTTTCAAAAACTTGCAAGCAGCAGCCAGGCGCTGCCTCACACCTGTAATCCCAGCACGTTGGGAGGCTGAGGCAGGTGGATCACTTGAGGTCAGGAGTTCAGGACCAGCCTGGCCAACATGGTGAAACCCCATCTCTACTAAAACTACAAAAATTAGCCAGGCATGGTGGCAGGCGTCTGCAATCCCAGCTACTCAGGAGGCTGAGACAGGAGAATCACTTGAACCTGGGAGACGGAGGTTGCGATGAGCCAAGATCGTGCCACTGCACTGTAGCTTAGGTGACAGAGCAAGACTCTGTCTCAAAAATGAAATGAAACAAAACAAAAAAATATATACTGATAAAGACATTTTGTATGGCAAAGGGTAAAGTCATCAGGAAAATATAAAAAATTACATATATGCAGTTATCAAATAAGCACAGAAATACATGAAGCAAAAATGACAGAAATAAAGGGAGAAATAGATAATTCAACAATAATAGTTGGAGACTTTAATGCCCCACTTACATTAATGGATAGAACAAGTAGACAGAAGATAAAAAATAGAAAACATGAACAACATTATAAAACAACTAAACCTAACAAACATATGCGCAGCACTGCATCCAACATGAGAATATATATTCTTCTCAAATCCACATGGAACATTCTCTAGGACAGACCACCTGTTGGGCCATAAAACATACATCAGTAAAAATAGAGATTGAGATAATACAATGGGTGATTTCTAATTATAATAAAAAAGAATCAGAGATCACTGAAAGCAAGAAATTTAGGAGACTCATAAGTATGTGGACATTAAATGGCAAACTCCCAAATAATTTATGGATCAAAAGAAAACCACAAATACTATCAGAAAGTGTTTTAACATCAATGACAATATAACCAAAACATAAACCTTACGGAAATTGGTGAAAGCAGTGTTTTGAGGGAAACCTATACCAGTGAATTTCTTCATTAAAAAAGAAAGACAAATCTCAAGTCAATAACAAAAAAAACTCAATAACAAAAAAAATCTCAAGTCAATAATAGTAAGTTCTCCCAAACTTTTAAATCAATATACTATCTGGCTTTCCTGGGACAAAATATACTAATAGAGGAAAAAATAATCATGAAAAAAAAAAAAAAACCCTAGAAGGAAAGACTGGGGAATGGGACACTTTGGGGATTGGGCTGTGATAATAGTCTAGGAAATTTAGGAGGTCATGTGGAGGCTCAGGGCCAGGTATGTGGTCTAGAAAAACCCAGGAAGAGGGCCGGGCATGGTAGTTCACACCTGTAATCCCAGCACTTTGGGAGGCCAAGGGCGGGTGGATCACCTGAGGTCAGGAGTTCAAGACCAGCCTGGCCAACATAGAGAAACCTTATCTCTACTAAAAATACAAAATCAGTGGAGTGTGGTGGCACACGCCTGTAATCCCAGCTACTCGGGAGGCTGAGGCAGGAGAATCTCTTGAACCCGGGAGGTGGAGGTTGCGGTGAGTTGAGGTCACGCCATTGCACTCCAGCCTGGGCAGCAAGAGCAAAACTCCGTCTCAAAAAAAAAAAAAAAAAAAAAAAAAAAGGAAAAAAAGAAAAGAAAATCCCAGGAAGACCCTCAGTATTCACCCTTGTTTGACTTTCAAACTCTGCATCAGCAGAAAGTAAGGCAAGAACCAAGTTGTAACTTTCTGGATGATTAGTAAAGGCATGCTCCAGCACACACGCGCACACACACACACACATACACACACACCCAAAAGAGAACATTATAAAATTTATTTGGAGGAAGTGGGGAAATAACAAACATTTAAGGAAATCTCTGCAAATCACTAGCTTACCACCAAGCTAATGGAACAGAGACATCAATGTATGACAGAGCACACATCACAATAGGTAGCAACAAAAACACAGAAGAAGGATGGTAATCTGATTTCAAAATTACTATAATATTCAAAATGTCTCGTTTTCAACAAAAAATTACACAATATGTAGGCATATATTATTTATTGGTTACACTTGAATTTGTAGTTTCTATTTTGATTTCCAAGCTGAAAAATATACTTTTTATCTATAAATTTTCTAGCTGTAAGATTTCTGCTTTTATTAAATTAGTGAGTCTTTTGGAGCCTAAAATTTTGCAATTTTCAATGATTTTTTTCTCTATTTGAAAATGTTGTATATTCTACTTACTTGTTCATTTAACACATTTTTTTCTAAGACCACAGAGATATTCTTTTTGTTTTTTAATACATCATAATTTATGCTTAAAATTTGGTTTCACCACCTTTACAAAGTAGGTTTGTTGCATGGCTAGTAATGTAATTTTTTTCAGAAAGCTAACAAAATTTAATTTATTCTGAAAATGTTATCTTAGGGTTATTTTTATTTGCCATCACTTGTCATTGCCTCACCCAGATTAACACCACCTCACTCACAGAGCTGACTTTTTTGTGAAGACTGTGTGTGATTCTTTCTGTTTCTTTCTGCATTTTTCAGTTTTTAGCAATCTCACACCACCAAACAGCCAAAGCGAGTTTTGGTGTTAAAAATCTTCAGTAGACTTTTTTATTGCTCAAAGGATAAATTACTTCCACATTTTATTTTATTTTATTTTATTAATTTAAAAATGTTAATTGACAAGTGAGGCTTGTGTATATTCAGGGTGTGCAATGTGTTGATACATGCACACATTGTCTAATCATTTTCACAATTAATTAAATTAATATAACTCCTATTGTTCAAATATTTGTGTCCCTCCCAAATTTATTTTAAAACTTAATCCTTAATACAATAGTATTATAATATGGAGACTTTAGTTGGTGGCTAGGCCGTGAAAAATCTGCCCTTACCAATGCAATTAGCTGCCATTGTAAAATGGCTTGAGAAAATGAGTTTGGCCTATTTTGTCCTTCTGCTGTGTGAGGACATTGCTTTTAATGTGCCATCTTGGAACCAGAGACTGGACCCTCACCAGACACCTAGCCTGCTGATGCCTTGAGTTGGACTTCTCAGCCTCCATACCTGTGAGAACTCAGTTTATACTGCTTATAAATTATCTATTCTAAGGTATTTTATTACAGCAGTTGGAACAGACTAAGATAACATCCAGTAACATCCATGCTGTGCAGTAGACCACCAGAACTTGTTTATTTTATACCTGAAGGTTTGCACTTTTTATTAACAACCCTCAATTTCTCCACCCACAGCTCCTGCTGTATTCTCTGTTTGTATTCTCTGTTTCCATGACTTTGACTTTCTAGGCTTCACATATAAGTGAAATCAAACAATATTTCTTACTCTCTGGCTTATTTCACTAAGTCTGCTGTTCTCCAGGTTAATTGCTATAGTTGTAAATAACAGGATTTTCTTATTTTTATGGCTGAATAATATTCCATTATATAAACACACCACAATTATTTTATCCATTCATTTATGAATGAATACTTAGGTTATATGCATATCTGTCATTGTAAATAATTGCACAATAAATATGGGAGCACAGATGTCTCTTCTAGATACTAATTTTATTTCCTTTGGTTATATATCTGCAAGTGGAATTGCTGGATAATGTGGTAATTCTATTGTAAGTTTTTAGAAAGCTCCACAATGACTTTGATAACGATTTTACCAATATTTCTATATTTTTTAAAAAATGGGCCGGTCGCTGTGGCTAACGCCTGTAATCCCAGCACTTTGGGAGGCAGATGCAGGTGGATCACAAGGTCAGGAGATCAAGACCATCCTGGCCAACACAGTGAAACCCTATCTCTACTAAAAATACAAAAAATTAGCTGAGCGTGGTGGCATGCACCTGTAGTCCCAGCTACTCGAGTGGCTGAGGCAGAAGAATCACTTGAACCCCAGAGGTGGAGGTGGCAGTGAGCCAAGATCATGCCACTGTACTCTAGCCTGGGTGTCAGAGCAAAAGACTCTGTGTCAAAAAAAAAAAAAAAAAAAAAAAAAAAAAGTTCTACTCTGTTGGGAGACAATTTTCATAGACCTGTCAGTTTACTTTTTAATATCCTCTATAAGCTTCTATTTGGACAATCTTTTCGATCCATAGGGATGAAAACTATCGAAGGCTCCATCACCAAACCATGGCCTTTCCTCAATGTTGTAAGGCCTATGCCAAGGAGAAAGAAAGGGGATGCCTTTGGGTGCCCCAGGCACACACAACTCTCTGAACTCTTTCTCCAGCCAGCTGCTGCAGACAAAAGATGACATTTCTGGGAAGATGAGGACTTGTTTCCAGACCAGTACCCTAGGGCCATGAGGTCTTATGGCCCAAACGCTATGCTTACCTCCAGCTGAGTGCCTGAGATGGGCCCTTTCTGTGTCTCCCCAAGGCTTGGGTGCTGAGCCTGCCTTCCTCACCACCTAACCATAGTCTTGAACTTGCGGGGAAGGAGGTTTTCTCCCTGCCCTGGAAGAGGACAGATAACTGATTTCCATTCTTTTGATTCTGTTTTAAAATTTTCTTTCTAAAAAAAAGAAAAAGAAAAGAAACAAGGAAAAAAAGATATCATAACCAAAGTAGGGGCAATATTTACATAGGTGAAAACACATAGATATGTCTATAGGCAACAGACATGTGGCTAATTTACATATAAATTAAACATTATTGTCTTAAGGTGTACAGAGCTAAAAAATTATTCAATTCATAATATCAAGTGTTAAAATGCAAAAATACAATGAACTGATCTGAGAAATCATACCCCCCAAAAAACACAACCTGTTCCCCAAAAACCTACTGAAATAAAAATTCACATAAAATTAAAAATTAAGAAAACAACCTGAAAGGAAATTTTCATGTGGCTACACGTTACTTGTTGGTTACACTTTAATTTTTATTGTCATTTTACACAGTGTTCAAGAAACATTGCTTATAGGATTTCTGCCTTTGTGAAGTTAAAGACACTAATTTAGGTTTAAAAGCTTTCAATATTAAATGATTTTCTTGGTATTGGAAAATTATTGGAAAATTACATCCATCCTCTTCTTAGTGCTCAAAAATGCTGATCACTTTTCCACTTGATTAACTTTCTAATAAAATTTCAAACTTTCAAATAGTTCCTCAACACTCCTTATTTTTTCTATACCAGACAGTTGATTTCCATGATCATTTTATTTTATTTTATTTTTTTTAATTATTATTATTATACTTTAAGTTGTAGGGTACATGTGCATAACGTGCAGGTTTGTTTCCATGATCATTTTAATATCAATTAATATTGTAAATGTATCAATTTTTTTTTTTTTTTTTTTTTTTTTTTTTTTTTTTGAGACGGAGTCTCGCTCTGTCACCCAGGCTGGAGTGCGGTGGCCGGATCTCTGCTCACTGCAAGCTCCGCCTCCCGGGTTTACGCCATTCTCCTGCCTCAGCCTCCCGAGTAGCTGGGACTACAGGCGCTCGCCACCTCGCCCGGCTAGTTTTTTGTACTTTTTAGTAGAGACGGGGTTTCACCGTGTTAGCCAGGATGGTCTCAATCTCCTGACCTCGTGATCCGCCCGTCTCGGCCTCCCAAAAATGTATCAATTTTTTATTTAATCTGTGTGTATACATTAAACTCTTTGGTATTAAATCTATGTGTAAATGACTTGAAATTGCACATAACACATCATTAATAATATCTAAGCATTAATCTGATTAATCAGATTTTCTTCTCTTTCTACCGTTTTGCATTTACTGGGTCATTTTGTGTTTTTTAAAATTTATAATTCCTCTTCTTTAAACATATTTCCAATATATGAAGTGTATATGATGTACAAATATTAACATTTAGGCGATAGTTTCAGTTTGTCATTTAGGCAAAATCAAGTCTAATGATGCAGTTTTCCAATTAACTTTATTCTTTGTTACCTATTTATAATATTTAAATTTAATAAGCCCATAATTTTATATATATATATGTACATATACATATCAATGAGGACTACAGTAAAACAATTTAACATATGCATGAGCTCATGTAGTTTCCTTTTGGTGTCAAAACACCTAAAGTTTACCGTGTTAAAAAATTACCAGTATATCGTATAAAAATAGTAACTATAACCTTTAAACTGTACTTTAGTCCTCTAGATTTCATTTATTTTATGTAACTGAAATGTTGACTTGTGTCTCTTTTCTCCCCCGTCATCATTCTGTCCTGTCTCTATATAGGTATTTAATCTTTTTAAAGATTTTATATATAACAGAAATTATGCAGTATTTTTCTCTCTCTCTGTTATTTCCCTTAGCTTAATATCCTCCAGGTTCATTTATGTTACACAAATGGCAGTATCTTCTCCTTTTTACAAGTTGAAAAATATTATATGATACATTATACACACACACACACACACACACACAAACACCTCCCCCACAAATTTTTTTCTCCACTTGTCCATCAATGTACAGTAACTTGGTCCCATAACTTGGCTGTTGGGAACGATGCTGTGGTGGGGCACAGGGAAGAGGGGAGTGCAGATATCTCTACAAGATGCTGATTTCATTCCTTGTTGATATATAACTTATAAGAGGGATTACTGAGCCATATGGTAGTTCTAGTTTTAGATTTTTAGGAACCTTCATACTGTTTTCCATAATGGCTGTACTAACTTACATTCTAACCAGCAGCATACAAGGGTTCCCTTCTCTCCACACCATCACCAACACTTGTTATCTTTTGTCCTTTTTATGACAGCCATCCTAACAGATGGGAGGTGATATCCCATTGTTATTTAACCAGAAACTGTAAAACTCCTGGAAGAAAACGTAAGGGTAAATGCTACTTGACATTGGTTCAGATAATAATTTATTAAACAGGACATTAAAAGCATAAGCAACAAAAAACAAAAATACAAGTAGGAGTACATCTAACCCGAAAGCTTCTGCACAGGAGAAATCAATCAATGAAATTAAAAAGCAGCTTATGAACTCAGAGAAAATATTTGCTAACAATATATCTCATAAGGGGTTAATATCAAAATACATAAGAAGCCCACACAACTACATAGAAAAAAGAGAGAAAACTTACCAAAATCTAACAACCTAATTTAAAAACAAGAACCTGAATAAACATTTATCTTTTAAAAAAGATATAAAAATGCGCCCAGCGTGGTGGCTCACACCTGTAATCCCAGCACTTTGGGAGGCCGAGGCGGGCAGATCACTAGGTCAGGAGATCAAGACCATCCTGGCTAACACGGTGAAACCCTGTCTCTACTAAAAATACAAAAAATTAGCCGGGCGCGGTGGCGGGCGCCTGTAGTCCCAGCTACTCAGGAGGCTGAGGCAGGAGAATGGCGTGAACCCAGGAGGCAGAGCTTGCAGTGAGCTGAGATCGTGCCACTTCACTCCAGCCTGGGCAACAGAGCGAGACTCCGTCTCAGAAAAAAAAAAAAAAAAAAGATATAAAAATGGCTAACAAGTGCTTAACATCAGGAAAATGCAAATCAAAGTCCTCATTTACTTTAGATTCTATGCTTTATAAATATGAATGTGTACGGCAAGTATAGTAATCTTCATCCTACAACAGAGGACCCTGAGACTGGTGACTCAGGGATGCATCTGCCTGGAGCCGGCCTAGGGTGAGGGGAATGGTGCTGAAGAGGACGGCAGATGACGTAGAACCAGGGGCAGAGACTCACCTGGGACCCCTCAGCAGAGGAGCCTAGGTCGGTCTCCAAAGCTCAGCAGCACCCTCTGGGGACCTGCTCCCTGCTGGCTTGGTCAGCACCATGGACAGAGGACAGGCGGGAGAGGCTGAATCAGAAGAGTCAGAAAAGAACAGTGGGAGGAGGACAGCCAGGTGTCGCAAGCCCGGGCTGCTGGTTGACAACCCTGAGAACCCTCTGAGGCTAGCGATGCGGTTAAGGGCCAAGCTGGCCACCTGTGGGGCCCTCAGTTACCCTCACTGCCTGTCGTGCCACCCCAGCAGTGCACAGCAAAGCAATTAGTAAGTGGACAAGGCAGGCCTGTGGATGGGATCTGGGGAGTCTTGCTCAGGGTCTCTGACAGGACAAGGGTAAAAGAAGGGCCACTGTGGCTGGAGAAAGGGTCACAGTCTCTGGGTTAGACACGATGGAGAAATGAGGAAAAGGGAAGGGGTGGTGGCTGATATGCAGGAGAGGCAGGTGGATGCAAGATGGTCAGAGTCTATCAGACAGGATGGGCTCCAGGTGCATCCTCGGTGTACTGGGCACTTCTCAGGCTTCCTGGAACTCAGCCTGGTGATGTGGTCACTTTTTGGGAGACTGCTGTCAGGGCCCAGCCACACACCCCTGGGCAGCCCTGTCCCATCCCAGGACTGGACTTGCTCAGCTCCCATAGGGGATGCTGCCTGCAGCCCAGGAGGGGCAGCCTTATTGTGCAGCCTGAGCCCCCATGGATCCTCAGCAGCCCCTGCCTGGCCTTGCGCTCCCTCTGCTCTCTTGCCCCGGCCCCTCCTGAGTGTCAGCCAGCATGGAGGCCCTGTCTGTCCTTTCTTCCCTATGCAGCCTCCTGGGCTGAGACCTGGGTTGGATGGGGATGGGACTGGTCCTTCCCTGAGGCCTGCTCGGGAAAGGGGATGGCCCACAGCCTTGTCTAGGTCCTCAGCTCTCTTCATTGCCTTACAGTGAGACAGAACTGCCCCTGTCTGTGCCCTGGAGGTGGAGGTAAGAGCCTGACCCTGCTGCATGGGAGCTGTCCCATGGATGGGTGACTTGGCAGGGGGTGTGTGATGCGGAGGCCGTGGCCTGTGGACATGCGTGCTGGGAATGGGAGTGACACACCGTCACTGGGAGAGGCCACAGTTCCTCCTGGATCTCACACTAAACTCTAGCCCTGCAGGTCTTTTACCACAGCCACCACCGAGAATCACAGTAGTGTCTCAGGAGTCGCTGCCTGCTGCCCACCAGGCCCTACCTGGAGGCCAAGACCCAACCAAAGCCCAGGGTGTCTGTGCCCTGGGAACAGTGTGTCCTATGGTCATAAGGCCAAGCCACCAGTGGCCACTCATCAGGGGTTGGGTTCTGTCCTATTCTGGCTCCTTCCAGTTCAGTCCCATCAGGGCCCCTAAGCACATGGCCCAGCATCCAAGAATCACTCCAGGAAGCCTGGCAGCTCAGCTCACTCCATCAGTTACCTACAGCAAAAACATCACGGCATCAGATGCACAGATAAATGGCCATGAATGCTTAACAACTGGAATAAATCTAGGAACAGTGAGAAGGCACAGCGGTGAATGAGGGTCCCCTGTGACCGCTCTTCAGGGTTTCCTTGAAGGCTTGGAATCTTCCCCCATTTGATGGTGAGTGTGTAGCCATGGACAATCAATGTACAATGTACATTTCCACAGCCTGCCCCGTGGAAAGCTGATGAGAGCACACTTCTGTCTCTGCATAACAGTGACTGTCCGGATCTCGCCAACAGATAGAGATCATTTCTTATATCTGTCTCAATAATTTTATCCCCCAGATCATCAACATAGAGTGGGGGCAGACTTCTGTGCCAGTGGGTCCAGGTGACGTGTTGTTGAAGCCTGCTGTAGAAGCTTATCTGCTACAGGGTCATTGTTTCCATACATCGATCTTTAATGTGCTGATCAGCAAGGGGGTCATCTGGATCTGCAGGCTTCTCATGTCTGTGTGGACACTCTTCTCCTGTCTCACCCTCTGCCTTCACCCACAAAGAACAAATGTGGGGTTTATTCCTTAGGTAGTAGAGTGTGGTCTGGGCCAGTTTGGGCAGCATGTCACTAGTGGATGCGGCTTTCCCCAGCGGGAGAGCTGGTCATGTTCTATCAGGGTTAGAAATCCCTCTCTCCATATCTACAGTGGCCTTTTAAAGACAGTTCTGCATCATGAATCTGGATGGGCAGTCATATTCCAGGTGTGACAGGCAGGTCTGAGGGACATTTCCTGCAGGCTTAGCACCCTTCAGTCTTCTTCAAATGTACGTACACCCCAGAGCCCCAACTAGACACTGAATGGCCTGGCACAGATTTTGCATTTTTTCTCATAGTTTTCTTTGGTCATTCAGATACACAGATTTTCTCTAGGACATGTGTGACACAGAGGAGAGAAGCATCCTCCCAATTTTGTCTGTTTTAGGTGCTGGAGACCAGAGAGGTCTCTTCCTGAGAGGGTCAGCAGGCAGCAGTAGCTTTTCAGGTGGGAGAGAGGACCCCCACAATCCCACCAGCCCCAGCTCTTCTTTCTGGCCCTGTTCTTGAGACCCTGGGCAATTGCCTATGACTGCATGTGATTCGTCTTTCTTGACTCAAAATGAATCTCTCTTCCAAGGAATCCCTATTCTTTGAGGAAACTCTTGGCTTCCTGGTCTCTCCAAGAACTGGCCTGGAAGAGACAGAGAAATGTGGATACACCCTGAAATACAGTGTATACTTGGTGCTTTTCAAAGACCCTCCCTCTACACCAACAGGGCTTAAGGAGACCTTGTGTCTGCTGCTGGAAGATGGCAAAACCTTAAATGAGAAGGTCAAGAACCAGGATCACTGGAAAAAGAAATGTCCAATCTCTAAACTCATAGACGTGTCGGGAAACATCTGTGTGTCTGGATATTTATTGTGTTCAATGATGGATAAAGACTCAAAAACTCGCTGGGCACAGTTGCTAATGCCCTTAATCCCAGCACTTTGGGAGGCCGAGGCAGGTGGATCACCTGAGGTCAGGAGTCCAAGACTAGCCTGGCCAACATGGATTAAAAATACAAAAATTATCAGGGCACGGTGGTGTGAGCCTGTAAACCCAGCTATTTGAGAGGCTGAGCCAAGAGAGTCATTTGAACCCGGGAGGAAGAGGTTGCAGTGAGCCCAAATCCCCTCACTGCACTCTAGCCTGGGCAACAGAGTGAGACCCCATCTAAAAAAAAACCAACAAACAAAAAGAAACCTTGAAAGCAAAAAGATTTTGGCCAAGTACTCCTAACCTGGAAGGGCTCTTCCTTTGTTTTTCGCTCATATGATCTGTCCTGAAAAGAGGCCTGTGGCCCCCTCTTGGTCTCAAAGTCTTACTTGGTAAGAGCTCCAAGTACAGAGGGCCACAGGCCCATCATCCATGGAGCTGCTTCTGCTGCCCAGGATGGAAACTCAGGGTAAAGGTGACTGAGGCTAAAACAAAAAGATTAGAGAAAAAAAATGAAAACTAATTTGAAAAAATTAAAGAAAAATATTCTAACATGAAGTAATATTTTATTAAAGCCTTGCCTCTGAATAAGTTAAATATGGCTAATCACAGTACTGTACGTAGTAATCTAAAATTTTAACTATTGGCCAAGCACAGTGGCTCATGCCTGTAATCCCAGTGCTTTGGGAGGCCAAGGTGGGAGAATTGCATGAACCTAGGAATTGGAAACTAGCCTGGGCCACAGAGTGAGACCATGCCTCTGCCAAACAATAAAACATTAGCTGGGCATGGTGGCATAGCCTGTAAAACAATAAATAAACATGAAATTCTAACTACCACAAACTAAGCTACAATATTTATGTCATCATAAAGTAATAGACAATTTATTTCAGTCCAAACGAAATAACCGATAATTTATTTCAAAATCAATTCAGAGCTCTGCCTTCTCTGTATGGTGGAAGAGCAAGAAACAGACTCCCTCTAGCACCAAACACACAGGAAGCCAGACCAACCACATGATCCAGATGTTTCCAGACACTAGCAGCATCTGCAAGAAGCACAGGACAGTGGTCTGCAGGCTGAAACCCAGAGAGGGGACCATGTTGCTGCCCCAGCTTAGAGCCTGCAGAGCCTCCTGGCAGTGCAGGGTGGGAGGATATAGGCAGAGCATGGAAGTCCTCACGTTAAAGAGACAGGGTTGAGAATGTGAGGAGAGAAAAACACGGGGCTGAGTACCAGAAAATAGGGAGGAGGGGCTGAAGTATGGTGAGACTGGAGGGTAGAAGACGAGGGCTCATTAAAGCATTGGCAGGTATATGGGTAAATACAATCAAGATAAATAATATTATGCAGTACAAAAGGAAAAGGCACCCTACACTTTTTTTTTTTTTTTGAGATAGAGTCGTGCTTTGTTGCCCAGGCTGGAGCACAGTGGCGTGATCTCACCTCACTGCAACCTCCGCCTCCTGGGTTCAAGTGATTCGCCTGCCTCAGCCTCCTGAGTAGCTAGGATTACAGGCACACACCATCATGCCTGGCTAATTTTTGTGTTTTTAGCTGAGACAGGGTTTCACCATGTCGGTCAGGCTGGTCTCAAACTCCTGACCTCGTGATCTGCCTGCCTTAGCCTCCTAAAGTGCTGCAATTACAGGTGTGAGCCACTGCACCCAGCCTACCCTATATTTTTTTCAGAGCATTTTCACAAAAAAATAAAACTTGTCATTATGAGTTTAATATTGTCCAAAAGTAGAAGAAGAGGGAACATTTCCCAATATATTTTAGGAAGATAGTATTACTCTCCAGTAGAATCAGGGAAAGGCAGTACCAAAAAAAAAACAAAAACAAAAAAACCTGTAAAACAGTATGCCTCATGAAACTTGATGTGGAAATCCCCAACAGAACATTATTCAACAGAACCACATGCTTCACCCATGGGTGAATTTCTTCAGCCACATGCTTCATCCATGGGTGAATTTCTTCTAGGAATCATAAAGATTTAGGGAAATCAAAGGATATCTTTTATTAAGAATCAAAGTTGGAGACTTCTATCTTGAGTTGATTACTTTGAATTTTTGGTCCCAAAATACATACAGGACCAGGTCTAATTCTATGATCTTTATCACACGCAGCCGGATGCTGAAGAGAAATAGATACAACAGCAATATAGGAGTTATCCTCTCTAAAGCCCAACTGAAAAAACCCGGAGTCAGAAGTTTCACAAACAGAAAAATAACATACTTATTCTGAACCAGGGAAGGAGAAGCAATTCAAACATTTAAATTTAAATTGCTATGAGAACACGGATTTGTTAGAAACTGAAGGAGCGAGCAATGCTTCTAAACTCCATGCTTTTCCCTCAGAATACAGAGATAGACAACCTCGAAATGCAGTTTCTTCACAATTGTCTTTATCCAGTCATAACATTAATTTCCCTAAGAATCAAATCATAAAATAAATATTAAACTCATGACATATTCTCTGACTAAAAGAAGGCAAGATAAACTGAACAGTTAGTTATCAGTGTAATAAATTATGTAAAGGAATCTTATCGCTGCATTTTTTAATAACGATGAAACTAGAAATAATCTAAGTTTCTATCAAAGAATAAACAGTGAAACAAGTCTTGTATACCCATTCTTTGGAATATATTTGAGACATTAAAAATAGAGGCCAGGTGCTGTGGCTCACGCCTGTAATCCCAGCACTTTGGGAGACTGAGACGGGAGGATCACTTGAGGTCAAGAGTTCAAGACCAGCCTGACCAACATGGTGAAACCTCGTCTCTACTAAAAATACAGGCATGGTGGCACACACCTGTAATCCCAGCTACTTGGGTGGTCGATGCAGAAGAATCACTTGAATCCAGGAGGTGGAGGTTGCAGTGAGCTGAGATCGTGCTATTGCACTCCAACCTAGGTGACAGAGCAAGATTTCATCTCAAAAAAAAAAAAAAAAAAAAAAATAGAGAGTTAGAATCTCATGCACTGATATGGAATAACGTAACTGATACATTGCTTGTGAAATAGCAAAATAAAAAACAATATAGTATGATATAATGTGTTCAAAAACTGTACAGGTATTTACCTTTTTTTCTTTTTTCTTTTTTTTTTTTTTGGAGGCAGGGTCTTACTCTGTCACCCAGATAAGAGTGCAATGGCATGATCACAACTCACTGCAGCCTCAACTTCCTAAGCTCAAGTGATTCTCCCTACTCAGCCTCCCAAAGTGTTAGGATTACAGGCGTGAGCCATTGCACCTGGCCAACTTTATATGTATTTATAAATTTATAGAAAACATCCAGAAAAATAAACCCCAAGCTATAATAATTCCTTCTAAGAATGGAGTGAGTTTGGAACAAAGAGGAAGACATGGGAGATTTTCACTACATAAAGATCTCTATGATCTAACATTCTTAAAACAGCATGCATTTCTTTTATAATTAGAAAAAGAGGAAAAATGTAAGCACTATTACCATTTGGTAGGAGGGCAATAGTTTTATTTTCATCAGTATTTGTATTGCATGTTAGTGCACAGAACAAATCTAGAAGAGAAGGCCCAGAGGAATAATTAGAACAACAACAACAACAAAATCACACCTAAGAAAGTGAGAGGGTGTTATCTTTACATAACAGCAAGCATTCCAGGTGAGTGGTGGTTGGGATCTACCGCTGCTCCAGCTCCCTCAAATCACCTACACCCCGACAAGGGGAAGGCAGAGGACAGGGAAGGCCAAGTGCCAGCAAGTGCTCTCCCCAACCAAAGGCCTGTTTCTGCAAGTTTCCTGTCATTAAGAAGAAAATGGAGTCCTAATGAGATGTGGACCCCTTTGGGATGCTGGCAGAGAAACAAAGTAGAATATGTCATGATCATACCTTAGAGGAAGACTGCTAGGTTGAGATTTGAAATTCATCCACAGCTTGTGTGAAGTAAATAAAGCTACTCTACCTCTCCGAGTGTCAGTTCCATCACCTATAAAATGGGGATCGCATGTCAACTTCATCAAGTTGTTGCCAGAGTTAAATTCACAAAGATATTTAAAAGTGACTATTAATGCAAGCGTCCACGTTGTTTAAAAAAAAAAAAAAACAGCATCGGACTTCAAAATACACAAAAGGAACAATATCCATGTGTCCAAAGACAAGATGATCAGCTTTCTAAGCAGCCTGAGGCATGTAAGAATGAGATCTATCCCTAACTAGAACTCTTCACAGCTCCACTGAAGAGGACACATGCAGGGCCCCAAGAGGCTAAGTGCATGGCCAGTGTAGAGTGACTGGTGTAGTGAGGGTAGAATCCCTTAAGACCCTCAGAAATGCAGTTACACAACAGGGTCCCAGGAAACACTGGAGCAAACCAGGCAACTGTGCAGATACTACCAGGAATGGCAGAACAGAGGAGGGTCGGAGCCATAAATCTCAGCAGAATACACTAAACTGCAAAGAGCTCCTGGCTCTGTGAACAGCAGCTGTGGCTGCATCAGGACCAATCTTCTGAGACAGCTGCTGGGGACAGCTGAGATCACGTGTTTTGGCAGCAACACACCCAACAGCAGTGCCTCTTGAACACACACCACAAAATCCTCTCCATTTATCTTTAAGGTGATGGATGGTGGATGTCCTCACGTTACAACATCCCCACCAACTATTGCAGACAAGTATATTTGGAAATGCCCACCTAACGAGGGAACAGTCAGGAGTAGAATGAGAATATTGAGGGATGGGGGAGGAACGCAGGTACTCGACCCCACAGCCTCTACTGAAAACAAGAGGAGAATCGCTGCGCTGTGGTCTCCCTATACTTCCTCATCTTGCCACATCCATAGATACCACATGGTTCTTGTTCCTTTATTTACAAAGGTGCTCATGAGCCTGTGTGCAATTAATCCTGAAGGAGTAAAATTCTTCACAAAGTACAATAACAGTGTCTAATATCCATGACCAGGGTTTTTAGGGTTTTTTTTAATAGTAATCCACATTCAGAAATCACAAATGAAGCCTATTGGAATGTATATGAACAAGGTCTTATTTTCATGTAGATTAACACCTTGGTTTTTATGGATTAGACATAAAAGCTGGCGCCATTCCAGAATCTAAGGAACCGTCCCTGAGGACGTATGGAAATTAGGGACATCAGTTATTAGGAAGATACACGAAACTAGAAGTGCTCTCAGAAGTTTCCATTGTCTAGGCAGAAAAAGTCAACAGATAAGCCTGAGAGAGTAAAGGTACCTCTGCGAGTGCCGGGGATAATGAGCTTTCCATTCAAAGCAAAGATGTGAAGCCTGAGGAGTTACAAAGACTCCCCAAGTGGTCCACACCTTGAAAGTCGCTCCCACCTGTTCCTGAGGATTGCCATCTGTGTTTGAGACACTGGCCAATCAGGCATCTGTTGAGATGAGGCCAATGATATGACGTGTAAAATGCCTAAACCATCTTAATCTTTAGGTAGTTATTTGGGGGACTTTCCACCAAATGGGTTGGTGAAAAATGGTGCACCAGAGACACAAGCCTGGGAATTCAGATTTTCTCCTCTGCTTTTAGCATCTCCTGGGTAAGCCAATAGTGGCCCTCCTTGACCCCTCAACATCCACATCCGCAAAAAAAGGCGCTGGTGAGGGTGATATTTTCACGAAGCCACAGGCCATGTCACCCCGTGCAAAGGTCTGAACTTGTGCACTGGCGGGCCAGGCGGCGGATTTCTCCCCAGAGCGGTGGAACTGCTCTCTGGCTGGAGAGAAAAGAGAGCAGCAGCACAATGGACAGCTCCCAGACCTGAGGCCAGTTCCCACAGCGCTTAGAAAAGCAGGCGGCTCTCAGGGCTGCAGGAGGCGCGATGCCCAGGAAAGACCCCGTGTGCAGGTGGGAGAGGGAACCCAGCTGAGCAGCGGGAAGTGGGGTGAGGACCACACCCGTCCGAGTTGGACAAGGGCGAGGTGCATATCGCGGCGTCACGCCTTCCTCACTACCCAGCCCGGACCTGCCCCTCCTATCCCTCTCCGGACTCACTTTCCTTGGCAAGGAGGTGCACGCGATCAGTAGACCAGCATAGTTGTGGAAGCGGCGAGGTCCACACTGCCTTTTCCAACCCTCCTGGCTGCCCGCCTCCTTGCATGTCGCCTGCTGGGATTCTAGTTAAGCCGTCTTGCTACCAATCGGTGGGGAACCGTTAAGAGCCACTGTTTCCAGCCTGCCTAGCCAGGCGCTCGCCGCCCGGCTCTTCCCCGGAGAACTGCGCCCCGTCCCCGAGCCTGGGTTATGCTGGGATTGTAGTCCCGAAGCGCCTGAAACAACGGGCGGGAGCAGTGAAGAGACGACAACTCCCAGCATGCACAGCGAGGTCGCCAGAGCCCGGCTTCCCGCTTCAGGACTGCGGGACGCCCCATGTTCACGCTGGCTAGGATTGTAATCCGGTCGCCCTGCGATTAAAAAACTGGAAGCTAATCAAAGACGACAACTCTCAGTGTGCCAGGCGTAGCTCCCACCCACCAATCCACACCTCCCCGCTTCCAGATCAGTACTGCCATGTCAAGGGGAGCCTGGCTGTTCCCAAGCCCCTTCTGCCTGCCAGGCGACAGTGGGACCAGGGCGGCTGGTCCTACCTTGTAATTATGCCACTACCTCTTCCTAAAATGCTGGTTTCATGCTTTGTCAGTGCCAGAAGTTTGATTTCTCTCGAAGCAGCAGGGAACCGGGGGCTGCTCACAAACCTGTCAGGGTTGCCATAGTAACGTTACTCTTCCAGAAGCTGGACTCGCCCCGCCGCTTCCCTCGGCCCCGCCCCTTCGCGCCGAGTTTCTTCCCTTGGCCCGGCCTCTCCCCTCAGCACCGCCCCTTCTCCTCGCCCCGCCTCTTTTCTCGGCACCGCCCCTTACCCTCGCTCCGCCCCTGACACGCCTCTTCGGACATGCGCAGTGTGGTCCCTGCGTGGGAATGGCGTTAATGGCAGGATGTCTGACACTTCTGGGACATTTTGGGATCCCAAGCGGGAAGCTCCCTCGTGAGTGTCTGAAACTGTCAGTTCACTGCCAGAAATGGATATAAGCGAGCCCTAATAACCTGGCACTTGCCTTTTCAAAACCGCCGTTTCCTCCATCCTCTGGGTTGTCACAAATCCTCCTTTGCACCCCAGGAGTGCCCCTTGGACCCCGAGCTGGCTGCAAGGCCCACACCTGGGTCAGACCTGGCACAGGGACGCTCCTGCCACTCTAATAAAGAGTAGAAAACGTCACACCGAAAAGCCTGACCTTGCTGTATCCAGTCAGGAAACAGCCACAGGGAAGGGAGCCCCTAAGCCACTTTGGGAGCCACATCCACCACTTCTCTGCCCCCGACCCAGGCTGATTACTAGCTCTTAGGGTCCTACTGTGGACGTCCATGCCATAATTAACGCAGGTGCAGAACCAGAGAGCCCCTTGGTCCCAACACATGAGGGAAGTTTGTGTGGTGAGGTCATGAACAGTGTCTGCATTGCTGCTGTGAATAGGGCTTTCTTGGAAACAATTTTAATTTCCCTTTTTAAATATCCCTTTGGAACCACGTTTAATAATTTGCTGGTGGAACTTAACAGTGATAATTTTTTGAATCCGTTTTTCTTTTCTTTTTCTGTGACAGAGTCTCACTTTGTAGCCCAGGCTGGAGTACAGTGACTCCATCTGGGCTCACTGCAACCTCCGCCTCTCAGGTTCAAGCGATTCTCCTGCCTCAGCCTCCCGAGGAGCTGAAATTACAGGCACCCAGCACCACGCCCGGCTAATGTTTGCATTTTTTAGTAGAGATTGGGTTTTACCATGTGGGCCAGGCTGGTCTCGAACGCCTGACCTCAAGTGATCTGTCCGCCTTGGCCACCCAAAGTGCTGGGATTACAGGCGTGAGCTACTGCGCCTGGCCTGAATCCATTTTAACACTTAGTTTTTCAGATTAACTCGCGGTACCCCACGACTACATGCTAATGAAACTAGAGGAGGTACAGCCTCAGCTCCGTGCAGGACGGATGCACAAGAGCAGAATCTCCGTGAGACATCTTTCTGGAGCATCAGTGTTACTGCAGGATTTGGAAGGAACAAATTCAAATAATTTTCAACATAAGACGCTGGAAATTTAAGAGAAATCTGGAAAGTCATCTGCCTTTAATAACTGTCAGTCAGTCATCTGTGGCTAAGTCAGACTTTCTCCAAGGGAAAAAAAAAAAAAAAAAGGAAACTCTAAGGAGAACCTATTTTTCATTCTTCTAAGTAGTTAAAATTAGAAATCACAGCAAATCAATAGAAAGCTCTGCCCTGCCATTCTCCTGAATCACAATATGGCCTTGGTATGGTTTTATTTGTATTTTTTGGAGAGGTTTGTTGACATATTGGGTATAAAAATTGGGGGGAGGTTGACCAATTTTTGGAAGTTTTCAGCTATTTGTTGGTGATTTACTTTGTACCTCATTTAATTTTTCTGCCCCCTCTCCAACTTGGACTCAATCACTCCATAGGTCTCTAAGACTCTTCATTTTCTTTAAGCTTTTTCACTCTTTTATTCAGAATGGGCAATTTCTATTGCTCTGTCTTCTGTTTCTAATCTTTGAATAAGCTCAAAAGTATTTTTCAAATTTCCTTATCTTCCTATTGTTTCATAATTTCTATTTCTTTGCTGAGATTCCACATCTCTTCACTGTTAGAATATTTTCCTTTACCCCCATGAACAGATTTATAATAGCTGCCTTTAAACATCCTGAATTAGAACACCTTGAATATCTTAGGATCACTTCTACTGCCTGCTCTTTAAATTGTGTATGGATTCTATTTTCATGTTTCTTCACATGTATCATGAATTTTAAAGTTGTGTACTAAAACTGTAAAGAATCATTATAGAGACACTCATTTCTGTTGTGTACCTTTAACAGCGGTGTTATTTTTTACAACAAGTGTTAATTGGGCTGGATTCAAACGTCAATACCTATCTCCCCTACAGTGGGCACAGCTGAAATCCCCATTCAGTTCTTACTGTAACAATATATAATATATTATGCTGATGTCATCATTATAATCTGTGTTAATTCAACAAGCTAATCTGGTATTACTGAAAGCCAGGACCTCAGATTTGTCTGCTTATTGGATTTTTCAAATTATATAGTATGTATACATTTACATCTACTTTCTTTTATACAACATGATATTTGTGATATTCATTCATGTATTGCAGATAGCTATAGTCTGTACTTCTTTTTTTTTTTTTGAGGTGGAGTCTCACTCTGTTGCTTAGGCTGGAGTGCAGTGGTGCAGTCTTGGTTCACTGCAACCTCCACCTCCCAAGTTCAAGCAATTCTCCTGCCTCAGCCTCCTGAGTAGCTGGGATTAGAGGCATGCACCACCATGCCTGGCTAATTTTTGTACTTTTAGTAGATACGGGGCTTCACCATGTTGGCCAGGCTGATCTCAAACTCCTGACCTCAGGTGATCCACCTACCTCCGCCTCCCAAAGTGCTGGGATTACAGGCATGAGCCACTGCACCCAGCCAACAATTTTTTTTCATTTTGACAATTTTTAAGTATGCAGGTCAAAGGAAGTAAGTACATTCACACTGTTTTACGAGCATCCTCCACATTTATAGGGAGTGTTTTTGCAAAACTCAAACTTTGTACCTATTAAACACCGCACCTACTTTCCTGTAGCCCTGGGAACCAGTCTTTTACTTTGTATTTCTGTCAACTACTCTAAGTACCATGTATGAGTGGAGTCATACAGTATAGTGAAGAAATCATGAGGGAGTATAATACACACTATATAACAAGTTTATTCATTTGAACACAATCACTAACAACGATCATTAGTACATGGTGATTATAGAGGAAGATAGATTAAGAAAAAAATGATTGGATGAACACATTAAATTTATGAAAATGACGCCCAAATACTACAGCAGTGAGTCCCCTCCTCCAGTCACAGGGCTGGTCATGGTGGAGCTGAGAGTCCAGTGCAGCTGTCTGACTCCCAGAGCCCATGCTCAGCCCAAACTTCACTGAGCCCTGAGGCTTTCTGCCCCTGCCACCCGGGCACTCAGTGGTCCTGAGATTCTTCATGGCCTGGTCTTCTTGGCCTTGAGGGCGTGGCTGGCCTCCTAGGATGGGGGCTCAGTGGCAGGATAGGCTGTAGCTGTAGGACAGAGCAGCAGCTGTGAGGCTCCAGGAGCCACACCTCAGGCCTCCCTCCCAGTCCCTGTCCAGAGTTCCCATTCAACAGGGCCTGCTGCTGACCAAAGAGCTGTGGCCACAGACTGTCTGAAACTGACCACAAGACAGTCTCCACCCACTCTCTGTCAATCCGCTAAGTTCTCACCTCTCAATCAGACTGTGCCACTCCATGGACTTGAAACAAACCCCATATTCCTCCTGAGTCTGAAGATAATTCCCTCTTGTCACTGAAGCAGCTGCATTTTTGGAGGACTTTGATCTCCTGGAGCCAGAGGGAAAAACAGGAGGCTGACAGGGCCTGGGT
Source organism: Macaca nemestrina (assembly GCF_043159975.1). NCBI lineage: Eukaryota > Metazoa > Chordata > Mammalia > Primates > Cercopithecidae > Macaca > Macaca nemestrina. The sequence continues at coordinate 128,287,138 of NC_092128.1, forward strand.
GGAAGATGCTGAAGGGCCCTTAGGGAGGGAGTAAACTGAGGCCGATCTCTAGGGCTTTTCTCTTAATGGGTCCCCTCTTCTCCAATCCCATGCAGTCCCACCCTTTTCTCAGAGTTAGATATAAACAGATAAACAGCGACCCCCTAGGAATTTGTCCATGATTCCTGTCCCCTACCCACAGCCTCCATTGGGATGGGTCTCCTCTGTGTATCAAATCCTCCCAATAAATCCAGGATGCAGAGGATGGAACCGGGGAGTGTTGTACCCAGCGTAAGTGGGTGGGAGTCTCTGACTTCCACATCTCCACCCTCCCCCAAGTGAGGAGTGAGGGCCCCAGCTGCTCCCCTTTTTCCTTTCTGGGTGTTGATCACATTTCCCTGGAAGACAGCCAGCCAAAGACCCTCAGAGAGGCCCCTGGCCCATGACTTCCCCCATCCCCACACTTTCCCACGCTGCACTACTGTCAGGCCAGCAGGGGTGAGGGATGTGCACAGAACAGCACTGGGCCCTGCATCAGGCTCTGGGCTCTAGATGAGGAGGTGTGGGAACTGTGGCTCAGGGACCTTCTGCCCCAACAGTCTCTGAAAACAGACAGGCAAACGGAGGCCTTGTATAGAAAGAAAATGCTTAGAAGCTGCCTGACCTGGGAGGGGCCCAATTTCCCTCTCCTTCCATGGGCATCTCTGAGTGGGAGGCTGAGTCCAGCTCCTGCAGCTCCTGCAGCTTTGCAGTCAGGCAGCTCTGCAGCTTCACCACTCAAGAAGCAGGGACTGGCAGCTGCTCTGGAGCCTCCACCATTCAGAGGTAAGATAGGCCTGACGCCCCAGCTCACAGGGCATAGGGAGGACCATGGGGCTCACAAGGGAGGAGCCTTGCTGAGATGGAAGGGCTGGGTCCAGGGCTTTCTCCTCCCAAGCCTCAGGATCCCGGTACCCGACCTGCCTGCCCCAGGCTCACTCCCTTTCACACAGTCCTGATGGCAGTGTGCAGCTTCTCCAGGTAAGTGAGGAAACTGCCCAGAGAAGGCACATCCCCCTGGGCCATTGGGGTGGTCATGGTGGTGAGCTCCCATTGTCAGGTGCCCACCCAAGACCTGTCCCCTGAAATCTCACCAACCACTCTTGCCTGGACACCCCCTCCCCAGGTCTCCCACTTGCAACAGCCCAGGACCCTCAGCTGCCTCCCTCAGCCCTCCTCCTCCTCTCCCCATCTCCCCAGATGGCCTCCAAGGCCACTAGACACCCCCAGTTACCTCTATGATAGGATTTTAACAAGTCATAAGGTCATGGGGTCCCCTGTCCCATCGTTCCCCAAATCTACACTGAGCCCAGCTCACCTAGGCGGTTTCTCTGGTCTCTCTAATGGAGGCATTTCAGGCCCTGTGGCCACAGGAGGGCAGGGCTGGGGGACGAAGACCTCCTGCTATCTTAGTGTGGAGGCCTCCAGCTGGGGGGAAAGAAGCCTGTCCTCGGACTCCCTGGAGCCCCTCCCACCACAGACCCACTCACCTGCTGCCCCACAGCCTCATCTGCGCTGTCTGGGGATTCGTCTCCAGCATGGCCAATCTGGAGGTCCCCACCTGCCAGGATCAGCCCCGCTGACCTCAGATCCTGGATAACCGGCCTGAGTCAGCTGTTGCAATGCTCCCACCACCTTCAGTGAGCCCTGATTCTAGATTCACTCCCAGCTCCAACACTGCCTGTGTCACCTTGGGCAGGTGGCCAGGCCTCCCTGACACTGTTTTCTCAAAAGGGAAGTGTGATGGGAACCACACCTTCCTCACAGGGCCTCCTGAGGACTCGGTTTCATGTGACTCTCAGCATTGCTCTCACCATCATCCTTCGTGGGAAGAGCCAGGCACAAGCACCCTCAAATTCCCTTCCTCCCCGAGTCCCATCATGACCCTGTGGGGCCTGCACAACAGACTCATCATTTGTTCATTTGCCAGAGGAGGAAACAGAGGCCCAAAGAGGGCAGCGATGTGCCCAGGCCCTCACAAGAAAGGCTGGCTCCTCCCACACCCGGAGGCCCTGTCCCACCTGCCTTCACCCCACACCCCAACACCACCACTGAGCAGGGTCCCATCCTCTGGAGTCTGTGGGTGTCCACATTCCCATTCAGGCTCAGCTATGGTGGGAGGGGGACAAGGTGTATTTGGAGGCCTGGTTGAGCAGCACCTGCTTGTCCCAGCCCCACTGGAATTTCTGCTCCACACGCCAGGCTTTGTGCCAGACCAAAGGCATCACTTACCCCATGATCCACCAAGGAAGCTCCCTGCACAGAACCCTCTCTTCCTCCACTCAGGGAGTGGCCACCCAAGATGCCATCTCTGACTGACAGGGCAGGGTCTTCCTAAGGTACTGGGCGGTGACATGCCACTTCCTCATTTCCAGGGAAGGTTCTGAGATCTGGTCAGGAAGGATCCACAGGGAATGCAAGAGTCTCAAGATACTTATAAACCATGTGGAGCTTTTGGTAGTGCTCAGTGAGCACTGGGGTGAGAATCCTGTGACTGTGACTGATTAGCAATGTCTGCAAAGGACAGAGTGGGGAGCTACGGCAAACACACGTATGTTCACCCCCCCGTTTACCAATTGAGACCCACCTGGCCTGTGAGATTCCTCTGCTGTCCCCATCCTTGGTGCAGACAGGGTGACTCTCCCTGTAGAGGTGCAGAAAGAAGCAGTGGCAGAGGCCTGGCTTCCTGGGGAATTGCTGGGCTAGTCTGGGGAAGGAAGGAAGCCCCACCTACCACACCCACCCCACAGCCTGGAGGAAGCTCCATGCCAGCAGGACGGACGAGCATGGGAACCAGAGCCCTGCTCCTTCTGCAGCTCATCTCACCTGCCCAACAGCCCAGCTGCCAACACCACATCCCATTCCGGGGTCTCCTGCCCCCAAGCCCCCAACCTGCCCATGGGCAAACACACATCATTCTGTTAATCCAGACTAGACAGGGCTGGAGTTTTTCAAGTAAACCTTCAGTGAGAAAGATACACACACACACACACACGTGTGCACACCCCTACACCTGGCCCAGTACCCCTTCCAGCCTAATCTTTTTCTCTACCCCCCAAAACACTTGACTCCCATCTCCCACCTCTACTTTTTCTTGATGTGCAAATCCTGCTCAGTGTACTGTCTTTTCTGAAAAGATTTTTAAATTTTCTGGAACTTTTTCTGTGAAGAGGGAAAAGAAGGAAAGATTTAAGAAATAATAAAGTGAAAGAAGAAATTATTTGAGAATAAGAAGCAGATGTGTACATTCCATTCCCTTTTGAGAACCAAAAGGATCAAACTGCCTGGATGAGAATTTCTACGCTGGTCCTGTAAACCCTAAGGGCTCTATGGGTCTGGGGAGGGAGCTCAGTGGAAGCTAAAGCAGCTCCATCTTGGATGTGAATCCACCATGTTGACTTTGGGTTAACCCCAGTTCTGGGGATGCCTTTAAGATTTCTACTTGATCTACTGTTCTCGTGTAAGAGCACATACTTACGGTAAATCTTCTCCTTAGGTCAAAGCTACCTAGATGTCATCACACAAACTACAGGCTACGATGTGCACCTCATTCTCTTTCTGGAAGGCTGACCTTAATTGTCCTGCACATTCCTATAGTGCATATTTACCCTTTTCCTATACTAAGTAAGCCCTAAATCTTGGGGATAACAGCCTGGGGAACTACCTGTCTTGTTACCACCTAAGACCATGCTTCTGTCCACAAATTCCCCCCCCCCAATAAATTACCTTTTACTGACAAACTGGATTTGTCTGTCTCATTCTTTGGTTTCTTGACTCCTTCTGTGTTGGGCACCCCTTTGCAGATACAGCCCTTTCTTGAAATGAGGCATATTAGTCCATTCTCACACTGCTATAAAGAAATACCTGGGCGCCGGGTGTGGTGGTTCACACCTGTAATCCCAGCACTTTGGGAAGCCAAGGTGGGTGGATCACCTAAGGTCAGGAGTTCAAGACCAGCCTGACCAATATGGTGAAACCCCATCTCTACAATAAAATACAAAAATTAGCCGGATGTGGTGGTGTGTCCCTGTAGTCCCAGCTACTCGGGAGGCTGAGACAGAAGAATCGCTTGAACCCAGGAGGCAGAGGTTGCAGTGAGCCCAGATTGCTCCACTGTACTCCAGCCTAGAGCAATGGAGTGATACTCCTTACAAAGAAAGAAGAAAGAAAGAAAAGAAGGAAAGAAGGAAAAAAAGAAAGAGAGAGAAAGCGAGACAGAGAAAGAAAGGAAGGAAGGAAAGAAAGAAAGAAGGAAAGAAATACCTGGAACTGGGTTTAACTGTCTCACAGTTCCATAGGCTGTACAGGAATCGCAAAGTGGCTTCTGCTCAGCTTCTGGAGAGGCTTCAGGGAGCTTAAAATCACAACAGAAGGGGAAGAGGAAGCAGGCATATCTTACCTGGCTGGAGCAGGAACAAGAGAGAGAGGGGAGAGTTGCCACACATTTTTCAACAACTAGATCTTGTGAGGGCTCTCACTACCACAAGAACAGCACGGAAGATACGGGCGAAGCCCCATCTCTACTAAAGATACAAAAATTAGCCAGCATCATGGCTCGTGTTTGTAATCCCAGCTACTCAGGAGTCTGAGGCAAGAGAATCTCTTGAACCTGAGAGGTGGAGGTTGCAGTGAGCCAAGACTGTGCCACTACACTCCAGCCTGGGCAACAGAGTGAGACTCTGTCAAAAAAAAAAGAAAAAAAGCTATGATGTCCTGTGCCCTCCTCAGATGCGACATTGATGCACACCACTCCTCTTGTGCAGGATAATGTCACCAGCTTCCATTTGGCTTCCCCTCAGAGCATGGCTTTTGCGACCCTCACCTAGAGACAGAACTTGTCTAAGGTTGCCTCAAGGACAATTCCCAGGAGAGTGTTTGTCCCCAGCATGTGCTGGGGGATTGGGAAGATGTAGACCCCTCAGAGCCAAAACTCATTGCTTGTTCTGAAGGGGCCAGTGACTCATTCTAGCCACATGGGGCCTCTGGTCCCTTCAATGGCCCAACATTGAGAACATTGACCCTCCTGTCATGTTGGGGGTTCAGTGCTTGCTCCCCTCCTGGGAGAGGGAAGAAGCGACGGGACCAGCCTGTTCCTCACACTGGCACCCACACTCCATCGCTGGCCACAAAAATTCCACTCCTGGCCTGCACAGGTCCCAGTATCAGCCATGCCTGCTGTCTACACCAAAACAGCCACTGCTGGGGCCCTCAGCCCTGCCCCTCAAGGCCTGGCCCAGCTACCGCCTCAGACCACCTAGAGCCCCAGTGAGCTTGAGGTGAGTGTGGGGCAGGTGGGGCAGCTTCTCTTTCCTTTTATTTTCCTCTGCCTGCCACGGAAAATGGGACCCAGACTCCCTACTGCCACGACCATCCAAAGCCACCCTCAGAAGCAGGCCTGAGGCTGCAGGCTCCCCTGGCACCTCTCCACAGAGCCTTTCTTTCATTTAACCTCCAGAGGCAGGTAACAGAGTGGACAGCAGTGGGCAGGCCTTCCTCTAGGTGCATTCCTCCTCCTCTAACTCGGGGACCTTGCTCTCGGCTCCCAGCAGAGCCTTTGTATCCAGGGGGAGTGCTTGTGGCAGAGGCCAGCCTTACCCCTCTCTGCCCGCCAAGCTCTTGGCTCCTTGGCAATTTCAAACCCCCCATCAGCCTCCTGTAGCCTGCTAGAGCTTTCACAGCATCTTGGCACTCACAGGGCAGCCTGCAGGCATCAGGCTGTGGATGACACAGCCTCACATAGGTGCTTGCAGGCATCCCAGGATCTCCTCTGTAGGGTCCTGTTTTCCCTAACCCATCCTCTCTCCGTTTTTTTTTTTTTGTTTTTTTTTTTGTTTTTTTTTTGAGATGGTGTCTCACTCTGTCACCCAGACTGTAGTGCACTGGTCTTGGCTCACTGCAATCTTCACCTCCCGGCTTCAAGCAATTATCCTGCCACAGCCTCCTGAGTAGTTGGGATTACAGTCACCCATCACCACACCTGGCTAATTTTTGTATTTTTACATGTTGGCCAGGCTGGTCTTGAACTCCTGACCTCGTGATCCACCCACCTCAGCCTCCCAAAGTGTTTGGATTACAGGCACAAGTCACCACGCCCGGCCTCCCAGTCCATTCTTTAGAGTAATGAGGACTATACCAGTTCTTCCGTCAGGCCGAACCATGGTTGGAATTGCCCCAAAAGTGACAGCAAGGGAGTTGCCCCAAATTGTCCTGAAACGGGACAGTTGGAATTCCAAAGAGCGAGCTCTGAAGCCCAGAGTGGTCTGTCCAAAGTATGCATTAGAGAAACAGACACACAGACGGGGCTGCAGCGGATCCTTGCAAGGGACAAAACAAAGATGTTCTACCCCAGTATGTCTGCAATGAGTGGGTCTGGTTATGGAGTTTATATGCAGCTTTAAGGAATGTGGCTTAGGGCTAGGGCTAGTTTCTTTCAATGCTGTGGGCAACATCCTACACATTTTATCAGTGCCTGGGAATGTTCAAGGTCCCAGTTTGGGTTTAAGCATGCAGGAAATAACCTGCAGCTGGCCGTATCACAGAGCAGTCAAGTTACTCTGTAATTCTCAGTCTGGACAGAGAAAAAAATGGGGAGAAAGTGAGGTAATAGATGTTATTCTTTGTAGTAAGATTTTTTTTTTAAGACAAAATCCCACTCTGTCACCCATGCTGGAGTGTATTGGTGTGATCTCAACTCACAGCAACCTCCGCCTCCCGGGTTCAAGCAATTCTCCTGCCTCAGTCCCCTAAGTAGCTGGGATTACAGACGCCCACCACCACGCCCATCTAATTTTTGTATTTTTAGTAGAGACAGTGTTTCACCATGTTGACCAGACTAATTTGGAACTCCTGACCTCAAGTGATTCGCCCCCCCTCGGCCTCCCAAAGTCCCGGGATTACAGGTGTGAGCTACTGTGCCCTGCCTGCAGCAAGAATTTGTATTGGGAAGTGGAAGTCAGTTGTTCTTCAAGATCGTTTCCTGTATTTGGTTTCCTGTGTATATCTATATTGGTTTCGGTGTGTGGAGAGTTGTCAATTTCTACAAAAAAAAAAAAAATAGCTGGGAATTTGAAGGGATTATATTGAATTTATTGGTCTATTTGTGGGATATTGTTATCTTGAAAATATTAAGTAATTTTATCCTTGAATATTAGACATTTTTCAATTATTTCGGATCTTAATTTCTTTCAGCATTAATAAAAATTAAGCATAGACCAGGCATGGTGGCTCCCACCTGGAATCCCAACACTTTAGTAGGCAGAAGCAGACAAATTCCTTGAGCCCAGTTGGAGACCAGCCTGGGCAACATGGAGAAACCCGGTCTCTACAAGAAATACAAAAATTAGTCAGGCATGGTGGCACACACCTGTAGTCCCAGCTACTGAGGAGGCTGAGGCAGGTGGATCAATTGAGCCCAGGAGGTCAAGGCTGCAGTGAGCTGTGATCACACCACAGTGCTCCAGCCTAGGTGACAAAGCAAGACCTTGTCTAGAAAAAAAACAAAATTAGGTGTAAAATCTTTGCACTTCTATTACTTTTTCTAAATATTTTTGAAGCTATTATAAATCAAATGTATACATTTGATTTTCATTGTTGGCTGCTTTAAGTATAATTTTGTATGTGTATCTTGTATCCTATGACACTGATCAACTTATTAATTCTAGTGGTAATTTAGTGAAACTCTTACACATTTTTATGTGAAGAATTACGTCATTTGCAATTAAGACAGTTCTAGAAGTTGACACGGAGAAGGAGGGTGAGCAGTCAGGACCCCAGCAGGGCCTATGGGCAGGTCACACTGAAAGAAGGGGCCCAGGTGATGGAACCTTCAAGTAACCTCATGTCCTTGGTGACAGACCCACCAGAACTTCAAACTCTGGTAACCAGAAACCCTTATTCTAGACACAGCCCTGTATCAAGCTAATTTCATGGAGATGCTCAGGAGCAAGATGTTCTGCTATATCCTGACCTCCTGAGGCTCTCATCTGTGGAAGGCTTGAAGTGAGGGCATCTTCCAATGATGCAGATATTGGCTTAGCTCTCATCCACAAATCCTCAGGTCACTTGGCAGGGGACACACATAGGTAACACAGGGCACCTCAGGGCAGATCCATCCAGGCCAGACCTCGCCTGTGATCCCATCCGGGCAACCCCACATCCCTGCCCATCACCATGTGTCTGGGGAGCCAGAGATGAGGCTTCCCTCCCCGGACAGGAGCAGGCTGTCAGGTGTTGGGAGCCTGATGGGTCTGCCAAGATCATGTCCCAGGTCATGGCTGGCAGGATAAGAAGTGAGTGTTGGGGAACAAGTTTGTGTACTCAGATGTTAAGACTTCACATTGTAACCTAGTTTTCTCTCTGACTGGGAGTCTATGCAGATGCTCATATGTGCCTGGTCTGTGGAACAGAATTTCGTTTTATTTTTTTATTTTTATTTTGAGACGGAGTCTCGCTCTGTCGCCCAGGCTGGAGTACAGTGGCAAGATCTCAGCTCACTGCAAGCTCTGCCTCCCAGGTTCACGCCATTCTCCTGCCTCAGCCTCCCGAGTAGCTGGGACTACAGGCGCCCACCACCATGCCCGGCTAATTTTTTTTTTTTTTTTTTTTTGTATATTTAGTAGAGACGGGGTTTCACTGTGCTAGCCAGGATGGTCTCGATCTCCTGACCTCATGATCTGCCCACCTCAGCCTCCCAAAGTGCTGGGATTACAGGTGTGAGCTACTCCGCCCAGCCACGGAACAGAATTTCTAACTGGGCTTTCCCCCTGCAGAGACAGCCAGGCAGTTCACTGACACCTCTTGGCCCAGCTGCTGGGCACTCTCCTTGCAGAGCTTCATGAAGATCAGTAGAAATGAGTGATAGGTTCAACCACTCCATCTCCTTGGACAAAGGGCAGGAGCACCACACCACCAACCGTGGCCAGCACTGGTCTGGGGTGACAGTAGGAACAGAGGGGTCACCTCAGACAGGAATCCAAAAAGATCAAGGCAGGACCAGGGCCCAGACTCAAATATAGAGCCTCCATTGCCCCTGTCGAAGGGCTTTCATACCTAAGTGACCCACAGTCCCCTCCCAAAAGAATTGGACCTCCATTCATCACCAACAGAAACTTGATTTGGTCCTAAGTTCTTGCTCACATAGTTGGAGAAAGAGGAGAGAAAAATAGTTTTTTATTGTTTACACTAGGCCATGAGTATCTTTTTCATGTTGCTACTATTTATATTGGCTTTATTTATTTATTTATTTTAGACAGAGTCTTGGTCTGTCACCTAGGCTGGAGTGCAGTGGCCCCATCTAGACTTACTGCAACCCCTGCCTCCTGGGTTCCAGCGATTCTACTGCCTCAGCCTCCTAGGTAGCTGAAATTCCAGGCAGGTGCCACCACAACCAGCTAATTTTTGTATTTTTAGTAGAAACATGGTTTCACCATGTTAACCAGGCTGGTCTTGAACTCCTGACCTCAGGTGATTCGCCTGCCTCAGCCTCCCAAAGTGCTAGGATTATAGGCATGAGCCACAATGCCCAGCCTATTTATATTGTTTTAAACACCCACCCCATGTATTTCCTGTAGCAGGCAACCCCACTGCCCTGCCAGACCTTTAAGATGTAAAAGTCCACACTCTAGTATGCTTTTTACATAAAAAAGGGAGCCAAAAGGGGGAGGAAGGATGGTTAAGCTGCTCTCTGTATTGGTTATCCCACAGAACTCATTCCTGTAGCCCCATCAGGGCTGGAGCTGCAACCTCACATGGCTTCATAATATTCCATAAAGGAGGCCATTTCCCTCAGCAGTTCAGCCTTGCAATGCAGGTGGAGCCTGGACATGATGATCTTCTGTTTCAATTTCGGCCACTCTTCAGGAAACATCCTATATGTGCCCCAGTAGTCTGTAACCATCTGCTAGAGCGTCCATACACACCACTGCAGACTGAAGGACTTTAACAGCAGAAACTTACTTTCCCACAATTTTGGAGGCTAGAAATCTAACAACAAGCTGTTAGCTGGGATGGTTTCTCAGAACTCTCTCCTTGGCTTGCAGATGGCTGACTTCTATCTCTGCGTCCTTACTGCCTCTTCTAATAAGGACTCCAGTCATATTGGATTTGGGTCCACTCCAATGAACTCAAAACTTATAATCTCTTTGGAGACCATATGTCCAAATACAGTCACATTCTGAGGCACTGAGTGTTAGAACGTGAACTTTGGGGACGGGACACCACTCAACCCATTGGACATATTATTCCCGTGTAGATGACAAACTCCCAGGAGATTACTCAGTGGAAGGATATGCACATGTAAAATTGTAATAGCTATAGACCGATCGCTTTCCAAAAGGGCTTTGGAAGGTACACTGCCACCAGCAATGTCTGAATGTAGCTACTTCCCTGAATCCAGATTCTCCTGGATGGTAAGTTTCTTTTAATGTTTTGCCAATCTGGTATCCATGTGGCAAATAAAATCATGTTGACTCATGTTGATTTTGTTTCCTGACTGAAATTTTCGAGTCATCTTTCTTTTTTTTTTTTTTTTTTGAGATGGAGTTTTGCTCTTTCTGCCCAGGCTGGAGTGCAGTGGTATGATCTCGGCTCACTGCAACCTCCACTTCCCAGGTTCAAGTGATTCTTCTACCTCAGCCTCCCAAGTAGCTGGGATTACAGGCATGTGCCACCACACCCAGCTAATTTTTTTTATTTTTAGTAGAGATGGGTTTCACCATGTTGGCCAGGTTGATCTAGAACTCCAGACCTCAGGTGATCCACCTACCTCAGCCTTCGAAAGTGCTGGGATTACAGGCATGAGCCACTGTGCCTAGCCCTCAAGTGATCTTTCAATTGCTTAATACATATGTGTTTTCCCTGAGTCACCTGCTCGGATTCTTGGCCCTTTAAGTGGGCTTTCTCCCACCCTGGACTCTCCCAGCGTTTGCCCTCTTGTCATGTCTAGAATTGTAGCTGTTTGACAAGGTTTCTTCTAATGTTAAAAAATTGTGTTGCTTAAAGTCAAAAAGGTATTCCTAGGCTGTCTTGCCCTGTGCACTGTTTCTCCCCCTAAAATAGAAAATGAGCCTTCTTGAGGCCCTTTCCATCCATGTGAGGAGCAGACAGAGCCTCGAGTAGCTTGAAGGAAATTTCTTGCAGCCCTTGCTGTTTACAGTTCTCAGTTCTGACCTGTGTGCTATTGAGCAGACACTTGACATTGCAAAGCCTGTGTTTTCCCAACTCTACATTTCTGAGGACTCACTGGGATATTAATCTTCATATAGGTTATTAATATAGACGGGTGCTGTTGCTCCACAGATGATGAAGTATCATAAAGGTGCCTTGAAAGTGTTAATGGCTTAATTATTCTCCACCCCCACATAAAACTTTGTTGTCATTGTTTGTTTTTCAGAGGGAGTTTCACTCTTTTTTTTTTTATTATTATACTTCAAGTTCTAGGGTACATGTGCACAACATGCAGGTATGTTACATATGTGTATACATGTGCCATGTTGGTGTGTTGCACCCATTAACTCCTCATTTACATTAGGTATATCTCCTAATGCTATCCCTCCCCCCACCCCTCTCCACAATAGGTCCCAGTGTGTGATGTTCCCCTTCCTGTGTCCAAGTGATCTCATTGTTCAATTCTCACCTATGAGTGAGAACATGCGGTGTTTGGTTTTCTGTTCTTGCTATAGTTTGCTGAGAATGATGGTCTCCAGCTGCATCCATGTCCCTACAAAGGACACAAACTCATCCTTTTTTGTGGCTGCATAGTATTCCATGGTGTATATGTGCCACATTTTCTTAATCTAGTCTGTCACTGATGTACATTTGCATTGATTCCAAGTCTTTGCTATTGTGAATAGTGCTGCAATAAACATACGTGTGCATGTGTCTTTATAGTTGCATGACTTATAATCCTTTGGGTATATCCCCAGTAATGGAATGGCTGGGTCAAATGGCACTTCTAGTTCTAGAACCTTGAGGAATCGCCACAGTTTTCCACAATGGTTGAACTAGTTTACAGTCCCACCAACAGTGTAAAAGTGTTCCTATTTCTCCACATCCTCTCCAGCACCTGTTGTTTCCTGATTTTTTAATGATTGCCATTCTAATTGGTGTGAGATGGTATCTCATTGTGCTTTTGATTTGCATTTCTCTGATGGTGAGTGATGATGAGCATTTTTTCATGTGTCTGTTGGCTATATGAATGTCTTCTTTTGAGAAGTGTCTGTTCATATCCTTTGCCCACTTTTTGATGGGGTTGTTTTTTTCTTGTAAATGTGATTGGTTCTTTATAGGTTTTGGATATTAGCCCTTTGTCAGATGAGTAGATTCCAAAAATTTTCTCCCATTCTGTAGGTTGCCTGTTCACTCTGATGGTAGTTTCTTTTGCTGTGCAGAAGCTCTTTCATTTAATTAGATCTCAATTGTCAATTTTGGCTTTTGTTGCCATTGCTTTTGGTGTTTTAGACATGAAGTCCTTGCCCATGCCTATGTCCTGAATGGTATTCCCTAGGTTTTCTTCTAGGGTTTTTATGGTTTCACATCTAACATTTAAGTCTCTAATCCATCTTGAATTAATTTTCATATAAGGAGTAAAGGAAGGATTCAGTTTCAGCTTTCTACTTATGGCTAGACAATTTTCCAAGCACTATTTATTAAATAGGGAATCCTTTCCCCATTTCTTGTTTTTGTCAGGTTTCTCAAAGATCAGATGACTATAGATGTGTGGTGTTATTTCTGAGGGCTCTGTTCTGTTCCATTGGTCTATATCTCTGTTTTGGTACCAGTACCATGCTGTTTTGGTTACTGTAGCCTTGTAGTATAGTTTGAAGTCAGGTAGCGTGATGCCTCCAGCTTGGTTCTTTTGGTTTAGGATTGTCTTGGCAATGCAGGGTCTTTTTTGGTTCCATATGAACTCTAAAGCAGTTTTTGCCAATTCTGTGAAGAAAGTCATTGGTAGCTTAATGGGAATGGCATTGAATCTATAAATTACCTTGGGCAGTATGGCCATTTTCACAATACTGATTCTTCCTATCCATGAGCATAGTATGTTCTTCCATGTGTTTGTGTCCTCTTCTATTTCACTGAGCAGTGGTTTGTAGTTCTCCTTGAAGAGGTCCTTAACATCCCTTGTAAGTTGGATTCCTAGGTATTTTATTCTCTTTGAAGCTATTGTGAATGGGAGTTCATTCATGATTTGGCTCTCTGTTTGTCTGTTACTGGTGTATAAGAGTGTTTGTGATTTTTGCATATTGATTTTGTATCCTGAGACTTTGCTGAAGTTGCTTATCAGCTTAAGGAGATTTTGGGCTGAGACAATGGGGTTTTCTAAGTATACAATCATGTCATCTGCATACAGGGACAATATGACTTCTTCTTTTCCTAACTGAATACCCTTTATTTCTTTCTCTTGCCTGATTGCCCTAGCCAGAACTTTCAAAACTATGTTGAATAGGAGTGGTGAGAGAGGGCATCCCTGTTCAGATGAAGTTTCACTCTTGTCACCCAGGCTGGAGTGCAATGGTGCGATCTTGGCTCATGGCAACCTCCACCTCCTGGGTTCAAGCGATTCTCTTGCCTCAGCCTCCTCAGCAGCTGAGATTACAGGCACCCACCACCAGGCCTGGCTAATTTTTAGTATTATTACTACAGATGGGGTTTCTACATGTTGGCCAGGCTGGTCTTGATCTCCTGACCTCAGGTGACCCACTCACATACCTCCCAAAGTGCTGGAATTACAGGCATAAGCCACTGCACATGGCCCACATAAAACTTTTGAAGCCTAGAACCTTCTTCACCGTGGACACTGTACTGTGTCCTCCACATGCACAAGTCTCTGAAGAACAGGACCTTCCTTGTGTAAGCCCCAGTCCCCAATCTGCCAGTGGTTCACAGTGCTGTCATTGACCATATGTCTCTTCTTGTTCCCCTCCACATAAAAATAAGTCTACCCTAAACCTTGAGATGAGAATAATGCAGGTACTCCCAGCCAGGTACAAGAGAGAAGCTGAATCAGCTTCTGGTACTAGACTTCCAGGTTGACACATCTTCTTTACCACCTTCCTGGGTTCCCACCAGGACTTCACCACCAATCCACAGTTCCTGGGTAAGCTATTTAGTAGTGTCTTGTCTCCTTCAAGACACAGTGATGACTCTGTAAGCTACCAGGTGGGTACTAAAGATATCACTGCAGCTCTCTGAGCCTGTCTATGCCTCTGAAAAGTGAGAAGATGAACCTCATAGAGTTCTTGTAGGGACTAAATGGCATAAGACACAGCAAGCAGATGCCTAGTGCCTGGCTCTGTACAAAGGCTACTTAGGATGTTCTGGTTGATTCTATATTTTTTTTCTGTCTTTTTGCCCAAGAAATTCTCCTCCATTGGCCTGTGTCCCTCTACATTTGAAACAGCACCTAGAAAGCAAAGCTGTTTTTGCATTGGTAAACCACATTTGAGATTCTTTCTAGCTGGATTTTGTCCTTGACACAGAATGAACAAACTTCCTAGGGTGCTGAAGAGGATTCCCTACCCAACTCAGATATCTGAGGAGGTTCTTGTTGAGGTTTGTTTATTCAGTACATATATTTTCAGCACAATGTGTAAAGTCAGTTTTCTAGATGCCTGGCATAATTCAGTGAACAAAGATGACAGTCCCTGGGCCTCTCATGTTTACTGCTAATTATGGAGCTTCTATTACACAGCGAGCACTGCCCTGTGTATGTTCATTTATGTGCCAAAACAACCTCATGGTGTATGAAGCCTCCTATTGTTTACACAAACAAATTGGCTCAATAAACTTGATTATGTCAATTACAAAAAGAACCACCATGAAAGAAAAAGTGGCTTAAATGGAGTTCTCCAATTAAAAGAAAAAGGATGGAATGTAACTTAAAACACTCACTGTAGAAACACTAACATCTAAAAGTTATTTTCTGATCATGATTACATTTCATAAAAGTCATTCTTATAATCCCAGAGAACATCATATAAAGAATACTTCATGAACCTTGGGATGAGAAAATTATATACTAGGTCCAGCATAAGAAACAGGCAAGAAAAAAACAGGATTTCCATAGAGATTCTGAACCAAAGGGCCATAAGATTTTAGATAAATGAATTCAACACAAAGCAGAGAAAATAGATTTGCTTTCAGAATCTTTGAGGTTTTGATCTGCCTAGTAAATTATCCACACTCTTAAAAATTATCTATATTGATCTAATGTTTGTCTTTTCTTCTCAAAATAGGTACACACTCACACACAAACATAACTACATTCACCACAAACCTCTTACACCTGAAGTTCATCTATAAAGTGATATATTTGTATATGCAAATCCATGTAAATCAAAACTAAAAATCTGTGTTTTGCAGACTAGAGTGGGCACGTTCAGAAAAATATAGAATAGGCCGGGCGCGGTGGCTCAAGCCTGTAATCCCAGCACTTTGGGAGGCTGAGACGGGCGGATCACGAGGTCAGGAGATCGAGACCATCCTGGCTAACACGGTGAAACCCCGTCTCTACTAAAAAATACAAAAAACTAGCCGGGCGAGGTGGCAGGCGCCTGTAGTCCCAGCTACTCGGGAGGCTGAGGCAGGAGAATGGCATGAACCCGGGAGGCAGAGCTTGCAGTGAGCTGAGATCCGGCCACTGAACTCCAGCCTGGGCGACAGAGCGAGACTCCGTCTCAAAAAAAAAAAAAAAAAAGAAAAAAAAGAAAAATATAGAATAAAATTTTAAAATAGTCATTCAGAATTCAGAAATATGTGAATATATTTTATTACAGTCTTATGTAATCTTTATTATAACCATATGTGAATATATTTTATTATAGTCTTATGTAATTATTATTATAACCATAATGATCCTGTAGTTACAAAAAGAAGAAAAAAATAAATTTATTACCTCTGGTAACAATATTCCACTGAGAAAAGGGATTACAAAAGATGTCATTGTACTATGTTACCCTCTACTATGCTATCCAATAGTATATTGTGACCATCAGTTACCTACAACATGGAGTAAGGTGGAATAGGTTAATGCTGGTGGTAAGATGCATTTCATTCAATGGAAAATAGTCTTAACATATTGAAAACAATTTTATTCCATTAAAATAAATTAAGATCAAACATTATCTCAAAAAGCATTTTAAACTCCACTGCATTTTATTATTTCAGTGGGTAACTGGTAAAACAATTTACTTCTAAGATTCAAAATGCCTCTCTTCTCCTACAATGCAGAATCATATTATCCTGAACACCTACCTCATAAATCACTTACAACACTGTTATAAAGGGCCTCTCCACTTAGATTTTCTTCATGCGTCTTACATTCAAGTGTCCTTAGTGTTCCACGGAAAAGTGTATTAATGGTGCAGATGTCGCCGGGCGCGGTGGCTCAAGCCTGTAATCCCAGCACTTTGGGAGGCCGAGACGGGCAGATCACGAGGTCAGGAGATCGAGACCATCCTGGCTAACACGGTGAAACCCCGTCTCTACTAAAACATACAAAAAACTAGCCGGGCGAGGTGGCGGGCGCCTGTAGTCCCAGCTACTCGGGAGGCTGAGGCAGGAGAATGGTCTAAACCCGGGAGGCGGAGCTTGTAGTGAGCTGAGATCCGGCCACTGCACCCCAGCCTGGGCGACAGAGCAAGACTCTGTCTCAAAAAAAAAAAAAAAAAAAAAAAAAAAAAAAAAAAAAAATGGTGCAGATGTCTCCGAGCTCTGATGCAGAAACCATTAACCACGTGCTTTCACATGAGCACTAGAAACGATGATATAACATCAAGAAATTTGTGAGTTTAATTGACATAAATATTTGCTTTTCAAAGTAATTATAATTATTTCAATTCCAAAAAGTGTAATTTGAATGTAATCATAACTGTCCATAAAAGAGAAAATCAATCTTCTCCATTTGAACTTACATACAAGTAAGCAACCTATTTTAAATTATTCTCTATATTCAACACCGATTAGAGTAACGTCTCAAACTGTTACTGCCTTGGTGCTTTCTACTGTCAATCTACGACTTTTACTTAGGCTTGATTTCTAATTTACTTTTTCACATTTCCTAAATCTGTATAATATATTCTAGTAGAAACTGTCCAGTGTTTTCCAAGGTATATGTATGGAACAGAAGTTCTTCCACATTTATTACATCCATAGGGTTTCTCCCCAACAGAAAGTCTGAGGAACTCCCGGAGAGTTTCCCTTCAGTATAAATTTTCCAGTGTACAATACAATCTGTGGTATAAGTAAGGTGTTGTGCCTTTCTTTATATTTGCAGTGCTTTCCTTCACCAAAATAATCTCATGCACATTAAGGGTTCTATTTTGTGAAAGATCCTGCAACAGTCATTACATTAATACCACTTTTATTTAGGATGAAATCACTGCTGTAGATTGTGATGTCAGCATTCATTAATGGTTTTGCCACATTTTTTACCTTGGTAGGGTTTCTCTCCAGAATGAATTCACTTACAGTAAAAGGTGAGCACAAATTAAAACCTTTGCTACTTTCCCTACAATTGTAGGGGTTCTCTATCATGTGAATTATCTTATATTCAGTAAGGATTCAGCATTGATTAAAGACTTACCACATTCTTCACATTTCTTAAGTTTCTCTCCAGTATGAATTCTCTTATGTTTAGTAAGGTTTGAGAACCAGTTAAAGGCTTTGCCACATTTTTCACATTTGTAGCGTTGCTCTCCAGTTTGAATTATCTTGTGTCCAATAAGATGTGAGCTCAGATTAAAAGTTTTGCCACGTTCTTCACATTTGTAGCATTTTTCTCCAGTATGAATTCTCTTATGTTTAGTAAGCATTAAGGCATGCATAAAAGCTTTTGCACATTCTTCAAAATTGTAGGGTTTCTCTCCAGTATGAATTCCCTTACGTTGAGAAAAGTATGAGAACCAGTTAAAAGTTTTGCCGCATTCTTCACATGCGTAGGGTTTCCTTCAGTATGAGTTGCCTCGTGTCCAGTGAGATGTGAGCCCTGGGTGAAGCCTTTGCCACATTCTTCACATGTGTAAGGTTTCTCTCCAGTATGAATTCTCTTGTGTCCAATCAGGTGTGAACACTGGTTAAAGGCTTTGCCACATTCTTCACATTTGTAGGGTTTCCCTATAGTATGAATTGTCTTCTTTTGAATAAGGTTTGAGAACCAGTTAAAGGCTTTACCACATTCCTCACATTTGTATGGTTTCTCTCCTGTATGAATTCTCTTATGCTGAGTAAGGATTGCGCACTGGTTAAAAGCTTTACAACATTCATCACATTGAAAGATTTTGCTAAGGGTAGTTGATAAATATTGGTTAAGTCCATTACAACTTTTTTTCTGTCCCTTACAGTCACCCGCACATTCCCAGTCTTTTCTTAATTTAAATTTTCAATTCTATAGCTTTCATATCTTCTCAGCATCACTTTTGGGAATAAATGTTTACGCTTTGCTCAGGCAAAAGGTCTGGAGTAAAACGAGAGGACACAGCTAAAAGAAATAAAAATAAATTATACCACTTATTAGACTCAGGAGAATATACTTTACAAATACAAAATATAAAATTATACCAGCACAATAAGATGGCATAATACCACGTGCCCAAATTCCTTAATAGACATGCAAACTTAACAAAAATATATTGACCAAAATGCCTTTGTAAGAGCTCTAAAAACCAGTTAAGAGATTGCAGTGCCATAGATGAGAATGATGCCAAGAGCCACATAGAAGACAAAGAAGCATTTGTTGCATTTACTCACCACAGCCATACCTCCTCCCCAATGCAAAATAATGCCTTTAAGTGTAAACACTCAACTCCTGGCTTCTCTCTCAAAAGTGAAAAAAAAAAAAAAATAGTGGCACATGTGTCCATACTTCTGGCTTTGAGGGATCTTTCCAAAGACTGGTTTCTGTCTACAGTGACATAGAGTGCTGAAAGAAATGGTGCTTGCCGGGCACGTTGGCTCATGCCTGTAATTCCAGCACTTTGGGAGGCCGAGGCAGGTGGATTATGAGGTCAGGAGTTCAAGACCAGCCTAGCCCACATAGTGAAACCCTGTCTGTACTAAAAATACAAAAAATTAGCCAGGCATGGTGGCAGTGCCTGTAATCCCAGATACTCGGGAGGCTGAGGCAGGAGAATGGCTTGAACCCGGGAGGCGGAGGTTGCAGTGAGATCATGCCACTGCACTCCAGCCTGGGTGACAGAGCGAGACTCCAACTCAAAAAAAAAAAGGAAAAAGAAAAAAGAAAAGAAAAGAAATAGTGCTATACTTTGAATGTCAGGTTAGTGTCTGTGAGACAAAAGGTAAAGGATTGTTACAACAGCAGAGAGACTGTAGGACCACAGAGAAACAGCTGGTGTACCAACTAATTACAGGCTCTTAAGCAGAAACATGGGCAAAATCACATAACTCAATAAAGGAAACACAAATCTTAGGGAAGAGACATCTTAAGAACAGGTTTGAGAAATTCTCAATATCTATCCTGGTAAATTGGTGTCAGACACTGCAGGAAAGAAAGCCACTTTATACAGACTGTGATAGGTGGCTTTTTATTTTTAATGCACATTTCTCAACCAAACACTACAAAGTATCAGACTAACATGGCCCAATCAAAGAAAGAAGTATGCAGAAATCAACCCTAAAGAAATGAAGATGTAAAAATTATCTGAGAAAAAAATCAAAATAACCATCTCAATTATCCTCAATGTATAACATGGGAACACAAACAACTAAGTGTAATCAGAAAAATAAGAATATCAACAAAAAAAAAAAACAAGTTTTGGAGCAGAAGAATACAAAAAAAAAGACTGAGAAATTATCCAAAGTAAGAAAAAAACATTAAAAACTGAAGTTCAACAAACTCCAACTTGGATAGAAAGACCCATAACAAGACACAACATAAGCAAAATTTTGAAAGTCACAGAAAAGAGGAGAATCTTGAATGCAGAAAGACAAGAGGGATGTATCACCTATATGCTCGCTCCTGCAAGATTACCAGTGAATTTTTTAACAAAACCTCTGCAGATAAGAGGAGAGTTGGGTTATATAGCCCAAGTGCTAAAGGTAAAAATAGTTTTAGCAAAACTGTCCTAGAAAATTTTAAAAACCAAAGATTTTCCAAGATAACTTAAATGCTGAGAAAGTACATCACCAGTATAACTGTCCTACAAGAAATGCAAAAAGAAGTCTTTCCCATTGAAAATTTAAAATGGCCGGGCACGGTGGCTCACGCCTGTAATCCCAGCACTTTGGGAGGCCGAGGCGGGCGGATCACAAGGTCAGGAGATCGAGACCACGGTGAAACCCCGTCTCTACTAAAAATACAAAAAATTAGCCAGGCGCGGTTGTGGGCGCCTGTAGTCCCAGCTACTCGGGAGGCTGAGGCAGGAGAATGGCGTGAACCCGGGAGGCGGAGCTTGCAGTGAGCCGAGATCGCGCCACTGCACTCCAGCCTGGGCGACAGAGCGAGACTCCGTCTCAAAAAAAAAAAAAAAAAAAAAAAAAGAAAATTTAAAATGATAGAAAACGAACAAAATCATATAAAAATACATGACTCCCTGGGAAAGATATGCACATACACAAAAATAATACTTTGTAGTATTAGAATAAATAGGCAGAAAACAATTGTGCTTTAAAATCTGAAAGACATCGGCCGGGTGCGGTGGCTCAAGCCTGCAATCCCAGCACTTTGGGAGGCCGAGACGGGCGGATCACGAGGTCAGGAGATCAAGACCATCCTGGCTAACACGGTGAAACCCCGTCTCTACTAAAAAATACAAAAAAACTAGCCGGGCGAGGTGGTGGGCGCCTGTAGTCCCAGCTGCTCGGGAGGCTGAGGCAGGAGAATGGCACGAACCCGGGAGGCAGAGCTTGCAGTGAGCTGAGATCCGGCCACTGCACTCCAGCCCGGGCGACAGAGCGAGACTCCGTCTCAAAAAAAAAAAAAAAAAAAAAAAATCTGAAAGACATCATGAAAATTAAAACACCCATTAATACATGATATACTCAGCGACATCACAAGTTGAGCACAGATGTAATGAGCAAGCATTTTTGTATGCAACTGAGGGCAAGTTGTTACCAGTTTAAAATACACAGTTGTAACTTTAAGAGATGTTATGTAATTTAAATGGTAACCATAAAAAAATGCAGATACACAATAGAAAATATAAAATCTAAGCATGTCACTGCAAATATCAACAAGACACAAAGGAAAACAAGGTAAATAGGGACAAAATAGCTACAGAGGTCAAATAAAACAATAAAATGGCAATTGCAAGTCATTTCCCTTCAGAAAAGTATTAAAATATTCATGGGCCGGGCGCGGTGGCTCAAGCCTGTAATCCCAGCACTTTGGGAGGCCGAGACGGGCGGATCACAAGGTCAGGAGATCGAGACCATCCTGGCTAACACGGTGAAACCCCGTCTCTACTAAAAACAGAAAAAATTAGCCGGGCGAGGTGGCGGCGCCTGTGGTCCCAGCTACTCGGGAGGCTGAGGCAGGAGAATGGCGGGAACACGGGAGGCGGAGCTTGCAGTGAGCTGAGATCTGGCCACTGCACTCCAGCCTGGGCGACAGAGCGAGACTCCGTCTCAAAAAATAAAATAAAATAAAATAAAATAAAATATTCATGGACTAAACTTTCCAATCAAATGGCAAATATTAAAGAGTTTTTTTTTTTTTTTAATTTAGAAAACAAAATCCACCTATGTCATGTTTCCAAGAGACTCACCTCAGAAAATAGACTGAAAGTGGCAGGATGGGAAAAGACATTCCATGCAAATGTTAACCAAATGAGAGGCAGAGAACTAATTATATTAAGTCAAAAGCTGACATATTTTATAAAATATAGTTTAAGTCAAAACTCACAATAGACAAACAAGGAC
Source organism: Macaca nemestrina (assembly GCF_043159975.1). NCBI lineage: Eukaryota > Metazoa > Chordata > Mammalia > Primates > Cercopithecidae > Macaca > Macaca nemestrina. Next base: position 128,309,029 of record NC_092128.1, read on the forward strand.
ATTAAATTATAATAAAATGGTTCATTCACTGGGAACCTATTTATATCTCCTATCAGGGTTCCCAAATATATAAAACAAGCATTGACAGAAATGAAGTAATACTGGGTGAATACTTTAATATTTTCTGTAATAAATAATAAAGCATGACAGAATATTAATAAGGGAACAAAGGACTTGAAAGCACTGTAAAACAATTACACCTAAAAGACATATACAAAATACACCACACAACAGCAGACAACACAATCTTTTCTTTTCTTTTTTTTTTTTTTTTTTTGAGACGGAGTCTCGCTCTGTCGCCCAGGCTGGAGTGCAGTGGCGCGATCTCGGCTCACTGCAAGCTCCGCCTCCCGGGTTCACGCCATTCTCCTGCCTCAGCCTCCCGAGTAGCTGGGACTACAGGCGCCCACAACAGCGCCCGGCTAATTTTTTGTATTTTTAGTAGAGACGGGGTTTCACCGTGGTCTCGATCTCCTGACCTTGTGATCCGCCCGCCTCGGCCTCCCAAAGTGCTGGGATTACAGGCGTGAGCCACCGCGCCCGGCCAGAATACACAATCTTTTCAATAGCTCATAAGAAAATTCTCCTGGATACAACACCTGTTATCTCATAAAACAAGTCTTAATCCACTTTTTAAACTTGAGAAATTTTCAATATCTATCCTGGTAAATTGGTGTAAGACACTGCAGGGAAGAAATCCACTTTATAACACACTATTATTTTTGGCCAAGATTGAATGAAACTAAAAATCGCTAAAAGAAGGAAAACCAAAAAAATTCACAAAATATGAAAATTAAACAATATACTCTTAAGCATGCTCCTGTCCAAAGGTTGGAAGACTGAATATCGTGAAGATGGCCATACTGACCAAAGTGATCTATCTAAACAGTCAATACAATCCCTTTCAAATTCCAAATTTCACTTCTTCAAAAATAGGAAAACAACTCCCAAATTATATGGAATATTAAGAAACCACAAAGAGCCTATTTAAAAAAGAAAAACAATATTGGAGGCATCGTGCTTAGTGATTTCAAAATACAAAACGAAGGTAGGGTAATCAAAGCACTTTGGTGCTGGCATAAAAGTAGAACCCTACACCAACAACACAGAATGCAGAACAGATAAAAACTGTCACATGCATGGTCAAATGAGTTATTAACACCATTTATTGTGGCATTATTCACAAAAACCAATAGGTAAAAGCAACCCAAACTTCCCACACCAAATAAGTGGATAAGTATAATTTGGAATATAAAAATAATGGAATATTATTCAGCTTAAAAAAAAAAGGAAACCTTCTAATATCTGCCATAAACATAAATCTTGACGACATTATGTTAAATGTAATAAGCTATATGAAAACACTATATGAATCCACTCATATGGGATATCTAAAGTAGTTCCACTATTAAAATTAGAAAATAGAATAATGTTTGGAAAGGCCCAGGCAATGGGAAATAGGATTCACACGGATTGTATTAGTTTCACAAGATAAAAACATTCTAGGCTGGGTACGGTAGCTCATGCCTGTCATCTCAGCACTTTGGAAAGCCAAGGCAGGCAGATCACATGAGACTGGGAGTTCAAGACCAGCCTGACCAACATGGTGAAATCCCATCTCTACTAAAAATACAAGAAAAAAATTAGCCAGACATGGTGGCATGTAACTGTAGTCCCAGCTACTCAGGAGGCTGAGGCAGAAGAATCTCTTGAACCTGAGAGGCAGAGGCTGCAGTGAGCCGAGATCACATCACTGCACTCCAGCCTGGCTGACAGCGAGACTCTGTCTCAAAAAATAAAATAAAATAAAATTGCAAAACAAAAATTTAAAAACAGGTTAACCAAAAAAGTCTTGAATAAGCATAGTTCACTATGGAATCCTTCTAGATACCTACAATTTTCTTTTTTTTTTTTTTTTTTTTTTTTTTTTGAGACGGAGTCTCGCTCTGTCGCCCAGGCTGGAGTGCAGTGGCACTATCTCGGCTCACTGCAAACTCCGCCTCCCGGGTTTACGCCATTCTCCTGCCTCAGCCTCCCGAGTAGCTGGGACTAAAGGCGCCCGCCACCTCGCCCGGCTAATTTTTTTGTATTTTTAGTAGAGACGGGGTTTCATTGTGTTAGCCAGGATGGTCTTGATCTCCTGACCTCGTGATCCGCCCGTCTTGGCCTCCCAAAGTGCTGGGATTACAGGCTTGAGCCACCGCGCCCGGCCCATACAATTTTCAACTATGACTGGGCATCCATAAAGAGGAAATATTTGATTTTATTAAAACTTCAACTTGTAGGTTCAAAGGTTACATGAGCTGGTTTGTTACAAGGGTGTATAGCATGATGTTGAGGTTTAGGGTAGGATTGATCCCATCAGCCAAGCAGTGAGCATAGTACCCAACAGATAGGTTTTCAATCCTTGGCCCACTCCCTCCCCCCAACCCAGTGGTCTCCAGTGTCTGCTGTTCCCATCTTTATGTGGCACAATCACAGCTTACTGCAGCCTTGACCTCCTGGGTTCAAGCAATCCTCCTGTCTCAGCCTCCTGAGTAGCCAGGACTACACGAATGCACTACCACATATCGCTAAGTTTTGTATTTTTAGTAGAGATAGGGTTTCAATACATTGTCCAGGCTGGCCTCAAACTCCTGGGCCCAAGCAATTCAACTGCCTCAGCCTCCCAAAGTGCTGGGATTACAGGTGTGAGCCATGGTGCCTGATCAATTTTATTCTTTTTTTAATGGCTGCATAGTATTCCATGGTATACATGGACCACATTTTCTTTATGCAATCCACCATTTATGGGCACCTAGCTTGATTCTGTGTCTTTGCTATTGAAGAGCATAAATTTTGAATCATGAATATAAAGTGAGAGCAATAAATTTCACAGAAAATACATAATTATTAAAAGCTTTGATGAGAAAATTATCATAAGCATTTTCTTGTTCCTTCTGTACTGTTATTAATATATTGTATTATGTTATTAATATATTGTATTATGTTATTAATATATTGTATTATGTTATTAATATATTGTATTATGTTATTAATATATTGCTATATTATGAGAAATGCTTCTGAGAAACTTCTGTATTATGTTATTAGTATATTGCTACTCTTCATATACAAAATGTAAAAGCTATAATCTGGCTTTTAGAAGCAAAGAAAAATGTTAAATTTCTAAATATAATGCTTAAAATACATTTATAAATGCTAAATATAATGATAAACACTGATGGATAAAGTGAACAGTTAGGGACAAGTTATCCTATCATTAAGATAAATGTTAAGAAAAATCAATGAAAATGCTAATAATAACTTTTTTTTTTTTTTTGAGACAGAATCTTGCTCTCTTGCCTAGGCTGGAGTGCAGTGGTGCAGTCTCAGTTCACTGCAGCCTCTGCCTCCTGGGCTCAAGCAATTTTCCTGCCTCAGCCTCCCAAGTAGCTTATAGGCATGAGCCACCACATTTTCATTAGTGAGGTTAATGCCTGTAATCCCAACACTTTGGGAGGCTTAGGCGGTCAGATCACCTGAGGTCAGGAGTTTGAGACCAGCCTGGCCAACATGGTGAAACCCTATCTCTACAAAATACAAAAATTAGCCGGGCATGATGGTGGGTGCCTGTAGTCCCAGCTATTCAGGAGGCTGAGACAGGAGAATCACTTGAACCCAGGAAGCATGAGCCTAGCTAATGATAACTTTTTACAAAGAGTAATCTTAAACATAATAACCAAACATTTTAATAAAAGTGGAGTGCCTACTAATTATCTAATTTTCTTTTTATATAATAAAATCAAACATGTTATTTCAGAACTTTGAAACTAAAATTACAGGCAAATTTGGCATGTGATCAATTAGAAAGTGAAAACACCTAGGATACAGTCCTGGTAATTTCTATACTAAAGACAGGATTCTAGGATGATAGTTATTAAGAAGTAGGTAACAATTTAAAATTTGCTACATGCTAGGCAATGTTCCAAGTTTCCCTATGGTATTAGTGTTTTTAAAATTTTTATGAGATGAGTAGATACAATCAACTATTCTACAGTAGAGGAATTTGACATATAGAGTTTAGATTTGTAAACTTAGCTCCTACTAATAAAAAGAAAATCTTAAAGCAAAACAGATTTTTTTTTCATATTTAATGAGACGCTTTGTGCTCTCATGGAATTCCTCGGTCTCATTTTCTGTAGGGTCATGTATGAAACCTCCATGGGACTGGAAATTATAAAGCAGAAAACATATGACATCTGTTCCTGGTGTGTCTGGAATTTCTGAACAAAATCCCAATGTCTCCAGTGCTCCCATCACAGACTGCTGACATAAGGTGCAAACAGATCTTTAAAAATAGCCTAACATAGAGGTCTCCAAACATGTGCACAAATTTATCCAGATCCCTCAAAGCAATGGAAGAGCAGTCAGATCACACAGGTCCCCCACAGCATAAAGGGAAGAGATTGCCCCTCACTGTGAAAGCACTGGGAGATCACTGAAGGACAGGAGAAGTCTTAGAGAATTTAAAAGCATAATAAGCATAGTGCAGGCAGTTGCCCTCTGTGACTATAAATAAAATAAATCCAGGCTTGTCAAAAAACAATTCTGTTGAAGCAGAGCTTGCAAAACCACATTTTGAACTCTGGTTTCCTCTTTGACTTCTGGGCCTCTCACATGTGTTATCTCTTCTGCTCATACGTTCCCACCAATCTGGGTGTATAGCTATTGTCTTCTCCCTTTACATTCCAGGGATACTTCCTTTGCTGCATGCTTAAATGCTGTTCACCACATCCCTTCTTCTTTCCCGGAATAGAAATTAAGTTCAGGAAAAAACAAACAACTCCCAGTGTCTCCCTCAGGAGTGACCTAGAAGAGTGAAACACACATTCAAAGTTGTGGCATTTTAAAGAACTGTCTGGTGACTATATTCTGTCCCCGCTAACATGGATTGCTAAAGGAAATGATGGGGTAATAGGATAAGAGTTTGTAGCTGTTGAGAAGAAAAGTGGATGCTTATTACAACACTAGAGAAACTGCAGTGCCACAGTCAACCAGGGAAGCAAAAGACTACAGAACCTGGAAATGAAATGAGGAAAAATCCCATTAACTGAGAAAATACACACACAAGTCCAGAGACACATCTGGGAACATGTTTGTGAAGCCCCAAAATCTATAGCCTGGCTGACGGGTGTCAGTACACCCCTGTAGCAGGCCTATCTTTAAACACCACATTAGTTGACTGCTTATAAATTTCCAAATCTCATCAAAGGAGTTCAGGACACAAAGAGAAGGCAGGAAACATGCCCCTCTTGAAGGAACAAAACTTTACACTGTCTGACAAAGGCTTCAAAACAATTATATTAAATATGCTCAATAAGCAAAATTAGAACATAAACAAACAAAGATGCAAAAGAAATAAGATAACAACAAAGAGCTAAAAACTATGAAAAACAATCCAATTGAAATTGTGGAGCTGAAGAATAAAATAATAGTTGAAAAATTTACTAGAATCAAAACAGCAGAATTAATAAAGTAGGTAAAAGAATCAGAAAGATGTATCATTTATAAATATTAAGTCATGGAAATAAACTTCTTAAAAATGGAGAAACATGAAGATACAATATGGAACTTATTGGAGGAAACACAGTAGAGGGGTTATTTGAAGAAAAAAGGGACTAAGAACTTCCAAAATCTCAAAGTGATTAAAAATAAAATACTATCGGCCGGGCGCGGTGGCTCAAGCCTGTAATCCCAGCACTTTGGGAGGCCGAGACGGGCGGATCACGAGGTCAGGAGATCGAGACCATCCTGGCTAACACGGTGAAACCCCGTCTCTACTAAAAAATACAGAAAACTAGCCGGCCGAGGTGGCGGACGCCTGTAGTCCCAGCTACTCGGGAGGCTGAGGCAGGAGAATGGCGTGAACCCGGGAGGCGGAGCTTGCAGTGAGCTGAGATCCAGCCACTGCACTCCAGCCCGGGCGACAGAGCGAGACTCCGTCTCAAAAAAAAAAAAATTAAAAAAATAAATAAATAAATAAATAAAATAAAATACTATCAAACAAGAGGACTTGACCTGGGAAAAATGTACTCCAAAAACAAAGAAAAAATAAAGACTTTCCAAAATAACAGAAGTTGAAGGTGTCTGCCACTTCTACAACACACCTACAAGAAGTGATACAGGGAGTCCATCATCTTGACAGACATTCTGGCTCACACCTGTAATTTCAGCTACTTGGTAGGCTGAGGCACAAGGATCTTCATGCCAGGAGTTTGAGAACAGCCTGGGTAATTATAGTGAGACCATGTCTTAAAGAAATAGCCTTTATAACAATTTTGAGATTCAGAAAGAAGGTGGTGAAACCCTGCTCAAGCCTAAGATGAATGGGAGTCATTTTGAGAAGGCTGACCCTCATTTAGGTGGCAAAGTTGAGGACCTGGCTTTGGCTACACACCAGGAAATGGTCCACTCAACTTGACCCTACTTACAATTTAAAAGTGACTCTACCCATCTCCAACTCCTCCCAGCCATGGTCCAGAAGTGGTCCTGCCCATCCAGAGACCAGGGGAAAGATGTTCATTCATGCCTGGAGGCAGGCACTTCAGTTGTACTCAGTTTCAGCCCTCGTAGCCACAGTCCATGGCCAGTTCTGTCCACATAAGGACCCACACAGCTACCTGGGGAGATCCTGCAAGGTACTAAGTGGGAGCCATACTCATCCACAAACCTGGATTTAGGCCCACCATAGGGAGACCCAACTGTAGAACCCTGCCTTAGTGCCAGCCCTAGAGATCAAAGTCCTGAAGGCAATCCAGTTTGCCCAGGAGTATGACAAGATTAAAAACCACCCAGGCTACTGGTACCAAACCCGTTAAAGCCAGACCCAAACAGCAGCCTTATAATTATGACCCACTTACCACTCATCTCCGATGCAAGCCCAAAAGGTGTCCCATCAGCCTCAGGACTCCACAGGAGAAGCTCTTTACTTGCTGATGTCAGTTTATAACAATTGGAAGAGGTGTTTGCTCCTTCAAATTCACAGACACTCATATAAGGCTGCACTTTGTCCATTTTTAATGGTTCTATTTTTACACAGTACTGGCAATCCCACACAGAACAGTTAGGCTAGAACACTTTCTTAAAGCCATCTACGTTGAAAAGAAGTAAAAATGTTGCTGTTTATAGATGAGATTATCTTGTATTAGAAAACCATAAATAATACACCAAAATAGTGTTTCAGATAATAAACATACTCAGTAAATATGCAGAATATAAAATTAACATACAAATATCAACTGTGTTTTCATACACTAATAGAAAACTATTAGCTAAAAAGAAAAAACTCAGCTACAATAGCATCAAAATCTTAAACTTTTAACAGTAACTTTAACCAAGGCAAATGATTTTTTGTACCAGTCTTTATGTATTTATTCACACATTTGACTAAAATGTTACAGTTAGGAGTGAAATCATTACAATGACATAAGTAACTCTACGGACAGACCCCCAAGTGCAGAGTCAAATTGCCGTAAGTCAGAACATGGGGCAATCGCAATTCCTTAGCACCTATGCAGGCACTCACACTCACTCCTGCATTCTCTCTCTCTCTCTCTCTCTCTCTCTCTCTCTCTCGTGCACATCCATCCATACCCCAACGATCACAGGTGCTAAGTTCAGACGTAACACAAGAACACTTGCTTGGCTTCTGTCAGATCTTGGGGAGAAGAGAGAAGTGATGAATGAAAAGCAGCTGTGACTGCTCAATGTACCTCTCTGCTCTGCCAACAACGACTCAGAGAAGGCAAGACATAGACACTGGGGCAGCTATTTCCTTGGCATAGAAATGAACAGAAAACAAGAAGGTCAAGGAAGGGTTTAAGTTAGTCTTGGGTTTAAATCACTTTTCCATACCACAAAAGGGTAGCAAGCAGGATAAAAAGGAAAACTCTGGCCATGAAGATTCCAGAAACAGGGAGAGAAGAGGATTTAAAACTTGATCCCTATTCTCTCAACAGATTGCAACTTGACCATAAGCAAAACCAGCTGGGTCAAACTGACAGCATCTAATTGTGACTTCATCCAAACAGCATAGTTTGCTTTTATTTTGGCTCCAAAGAGAGGAAGAAAAACTTTTTAGAGGAACCTGATGGTCACATAAACCACATCCCCACTATATTAGTATTTGCCGCAAGATTACATCTGTTTTCACAGAGCTTGTCTATAGATCTGAGAGCTCAAAGGGACTGGCCCAGCCCCCATTCCTCTGCCTTTAGCCTTCTGAAAAGAACAAGTTAAACCTGAAATGTGACAAATGCCTGAACCAAACTGATGTTTTCTATACAATGGGGCTATGTATGAATCCTGCTCAACTCCTCAACTCCTCCTTTTTGACACAAAAGTTAAAGCATTTTTAAACTAAATTTAAATGTGACGTTTTGTGCATCAAAAAGCTACTATCTAAAAGGATTAGTTTCCCAGTGCTCTTGGCAAACAGGAAAAGTTACAAAGGAGGCAATGATCTAATGAATATAGAACTGGCCGATTCAAAGGAAACTGCTTTGGATAAGGTGAATCAATGGGTGGTGGGTACTGTGCAGGCACAGAGAGAAATTTCTTGGTACAAACCCCATGTCCCAAGGTGAAACATTTTTACACTGAAATATATTAGATATTGATGAAAGAAACTGAAGAAGACACAAATAAATGCAAAAATATTCCACGTTCATTTATTGGAAGGATAAATACTATTAAACTGCCTTATAACTTAAAGTGATGTATAGATTCAATGAACTCCCTATCAAAATTCCAATGGCATTTTTCACAGTAATAGAAAATACAATCCTGGCTGGGTGCAGTGGCTCACACCTGTAATCCCAGCACTTTGGGAGGCCAAGGCAGGTGGATCACAAGGTCAGGTGTCTGAGACCAGCCTGGCTAATATGGTGAAACCCTGTCTCTACTAAAAATGCAACAAAATCAGCCAGGCATGGTGGCACATGGCTGTAATCCCAGCTCCTCGGGAGGCTGAGGCAGAAGAACTGCCTGAACCTGGGAGGTAGAGGTTGCAGTGAGCCGAGATCACACCACTGCACTCCAGCCTGAGCGACAGAGCGAGACTCCATCTCAAAAAAAAAAAAAAAAAAAAAAAAAGAAAGAAAGAAAAGAAAATACAATCCTAAAATTTATATAGAACTACAAAATACTTTGAATAAGCAAAGCAATCTTGAGGAATAAGAACAAAGCTGAGAGCATTATACTTTCTGATTTCAATCTATATTTGAAGACTATTGTAATAAAAACCATATGGTATGTGCACAAAAATGGACAAAAAAATTGGAGAACCCAGAAGCAACTCCAACAATTAGTTGGCATAGAAAGCCAACTAATCTTTGACAAGGGCACTCAGAATACACAATGAGAAAAGTATAGTCTCTTCCATACTTGGTTCTGGGAAAACTGAATATCCACAAGCAAAACAACAAAATTAGACCATTAATCTTACATCATACCCGAAGATTAACTGAAAATAAGGACTTACATGTAAGACATAAATACTCAAAAATCTTAAAAGAAAACACATTTTAAAAACACCTTGATATTGGTCTTGCCAATGAATTTCTGAATACAACAGCAAACAAAAGCAAATATAAACAAGTTGGACTGCATCAGACTAAAAAACTTCTGCAGTCAAGAAAACAATAAAATAAGAAAATCTGCAAACCATATATCTGATAGATGACTAATGTCAAAAATAGGTAAGGAACTCATACAAATCAAAGGCAAAAACAATAATAACGGTAATAATAATCTGATTGAAAAATAAGCCAAAGGCTGAATAGATATTTTTCCAGTAAAGACATACAGATGGATAACAGGTATATGACAAGGTGCTCAACATCACCAATCATCATGCACCTGCAAATTAAAAGCATGCTGAGACATCACTTTCCACTTGTTATGATGGCTAATAGCAAACAGAAGAGAGATAACAAGAGTTGACAAGAAAGTGAAGAAAAAGAAATTCTGTACACTCTTGGTGAGTTGTAACTTGGTAGGGTCATTATGAAAACCAATATGAAAGAATTTTTATTTAAAAAAATTCTTTTTAATAGTACCACTAAACAATCCAGCAATCCCACTTCTGCATATACAACCAAAGAAAATAAAATCAGCATCTCAAAGAAATATCACTTCTGCATATACAACCAAAGAAAATAAAATCAGCATCTCAAAGAAATATCAGCCACATTATGTTCATTGTAGCATCATTGACAATTGCTGAGATGTGAAAACAATCTAAATGTTTGTGGATGCTGAAAGGATGAAGAGAATGTGGCATATATACATAGTAGAATATTATACAGCCATAAAAAATGACATCCTGCCATTTCAACAAGATGGATGGACCTAGAGGACATTATGCTAAGTGAAATAGCCAAAAACAGAAAGATAAACACTGTATGATCTCACTTCTATGAAGAATATATAAAGGTTGAACTCACAGACGCAGAATATGAAAGCAGTTGCCAGGGCTCAGAAGTGGAGAAGATGGAAGATATTCAAAGGGTACAAATCTTCAGTAATAACGTAAATAAGTTTTGGAGATCTAATGTATAGCTTCATGACTATGGTTAATAATGTTATGTATACTTTAAATTTGCTAAGACAGTAGACCTTAAATGTTCTCACTACAAAAAAAGGTAACCATGTGAGGTGATACATGTGTGTCCTCATTAACTTGATTGTGTTAGTCATTTCATAATGTAGGCACATATAAAATCATTACACTGTACACAATGAATACAGTTACCCAATTATTTGTGGAAAAAACCACATTACACACACAGATACACATATACACATGTAAATGCATGTGTGTGTGTGTGTGTGTGTGTGTATATATATATATATATATATATATATATATATATATATGAAGGTCCTGGTAAACTTGATACCAAACAGGAGAAAATTATAAAATGACAGTTACTTAAAAGGAAAGTAACAAGTGGGAGTTTAATATATGCTCAGCAATGTTTTAAGCTCCCCAGTAACAGAGTATATTTGAGAAATGTATGATGAAGGTACATTAAACTGTATTGCAATTGAAGAATTTGGGCACACAGAGTTTAAATTACCAATCTCAGTTTATACTAAAAATACTCATAATATTATTTTGAAGTAAAATAGCATTAGACTTTCAAATATTTAGGGAGATGCTTTGTTTTCTTAAGTATACATTTCCGTAAAATCACATTTGAAACCTCCACTGGATAGGAAATCATAAAGCAGAAAACACACAACCTCTGCCTGTGGTATTTCTGGAACTGATGAACACATCCCAATTCAGCACTCCTCTCACACGTTTCCGACATGGTGCAAACATAGAAGTGAAAACATGGTTTAACATAAAATGTATCAGTAATATGCAGATATTTCTGTCCTCAAAAGCAATGGAAAAGCAGTGAGATCACACCGTCTCTTATAGGCCATGGAGAAAACTGATTGTCACTGTAAACTCAAAGAACATTACTGAAGGGGAAGTAGATTACTTAGAGAATTTAAGAGAATGAAATAGATATTCCTTTGTGAAAAGCAAGAGAAACAAACCCAGGCTTCTCAAAAACAACTTCCATTGGAGGGGAGCTTCTCACAACACATTTCAAGACCAGCCTAGCCAAAGTGGTGAAACCCTGTCTCTACTGAAAATACAAAAAGATAGCCAGGCATGGTGGTGTCTGCTTATGGTCCCAGCTACTCGGGAGGCTGACGTGGGAGGATCGCTTGAGCCCGCAGGGAGGAGGTCACAGTGAGCCGAGATTGCACCACTGCTCTCCAGCCTGAGTGACAGAGCGAGATCCTGTCTCAAAAATAAATACATTAATTAATTAAAGTAAATATTAAAATTTGCCAGGCATGGTGGCACACACCTACAGTTCCAGTTACTTAGGAGGCTGAGATGTGCAGATCGCTTGAGCCCAGGAGGTCAAGGCTGCATAAGCCGAGATTGCACCACTGCATTCCAGCCTGGGTGACAGAATGAGACCCTGTCTCTAAATACATACATACATACATAAGATAAAATAAAAATAATACCTTAAAATTATTTTGAATTAAATAACAGATGCTAGTTGGATGTCTGGGTCATTTCCAATTATGCAAAAGTTTACAATATGGGGAAACATGTTTCTAAAACTTGTGGAATGGTTTCATCTATAAAATACTAACATCTGATAGACATCTCTGGGTTTCTTGCTGCTTAGGTTTTCACTAAAATTTAAAGTTTCTAAGAATAAGAATTCTAGTTGGTATATAATTCTGTAAGTTGTGTTCTTACTAAGAAAAAGATAATTGTATATAATTTGGAGGTTATTTAAAAGTTATTTAGCATGTTATAGATGGTCTCTGTAAGCTGTGATAAAAAAATTATGTAAAAAATGTATATGTAATTAAAATTGGCCAAGGGGATCCCAAAGAAACCTGAAAAACTAGTTCAAGCTATGAAGGGAAGGAGGGTTGGATGTGCCTCTTCATACCCTCCCCACTTGGGAGTTTAGGAACAACTGACCAGCATTAACATTAAAATTGGTTTCCTAAGACTGACAATACAGACTCTTCATAACGATAAGATACCAAATTATAAACAAGACCTAACACCATGCCTGGCAAGGGTTAACTCACACACTCCTACACTGAAAAAGTAAACTAGATTCTAACTGGCACAAGATTTCTTTTTTTTTTTCTCTAGCAGCCGAAGAAGTATTGGCCTTAAGATAAGTAATATTACAACAATTTATGGGCCGAGTGCGGTGGCTCATGCCGGTAATTCCAGCACTTTGGAAGGCCAAGGCAGGCAGATCACCTGAGGTCAGGGGTTCGAGACCAGCCTGGCCAACATGGCAAAATCCTGTCTCTACAAAAAATATTTAAAAATTAGCCACGTGTGGTGGTGTGCACCTGTAATCCCGCTACTTGGGAGGCTGAGGCATGACAATCACATGAATATCGGTGGTGGAGGTTGCAGTGAGCCAATATCTTGCCACTGCACTCCAGCCTGGGCAACAGAGTGAGACTCCATCTCAAAAAGAAAGAAAAAAGAAATTATACATCTTCATGTCTTTGTGTCCTGAAAAGACCTTTTGACAGATAGGGTCTAATTGTACATTTAAATGTTGTCTCCATCCCAAAATGAACGTGGGTCATATATTACATGCATATGTATTGGTTCAATACGCATGTGTCAGGACTGCCTTCATGAATATTCACAGCTCCTCCTGTAACCTGTTAAATACGTGTAACCATTCTGCTGTCAGATCACCATAGAAGCTGTGGGTACAACTGACAGTGCAGAACTTAATTATTAATCAATTTAATAGTTAAGATTGAATGCTGGCCGGGCACGATGGTTCACACGTGTAATCCTAGCACTTTGGGAGACTGAGGCAGGCAGCTCACATGAGACCAGGAGTTCGAGACCAGCCTGGCCAACATGGTAAAACCCCATCTCTACTAAACATAAAACAAACTTAGCCAGGCGTGGTGGTGCATACCTCTAATTCCAGCTACTCAGGAGCCTGAGGCACGAGAGTTATTTGAACCCAGGAGGCAGAGGTTGCAGTGAGCTGAGATCATACCATTACACTCCGGCCTAGGCCACAGAATGAGACTGTCTCAAAAAAAAAAAAGACTGAATGCTATGTACTTCCAGGATAACTCTGGAATCATCCTCAGCCCTACGAGACATGCACAAGCAAACCAATGCTATGTCTGATCCCACAATGTCTTTAAATCAATGGCTCACCTCATGGTTTGTATCAGGCCCCTCCTGGTGGGAAAAGTTGCTCATGATTACAGGGATAGGAATATTCTTCTGCTGTGGACTGTATTGCTGTTATTCTTCTCTAACTCCAGGGACTGTCAAGCACTTTCAACTCTGGGTGGATAGGTTTATTCCACAGCCCCCTGACTATGCCCCTTTTCAATGCGAAGTAGCCAGAATGAATCAGTTGCCTGTTTTCCATAGAGACAGAATGAAACTTGACAGTGGGGAGTTTGTAACCAGGGACCTCAGTTATTTAAATCACCCTCTTTCTTTTTCTTCCTTCCCTCCCCTCTGACCGCTTTACTCCTAACCTCTCTAGATAATCCCCTCTGGCAATGCCTGCTTATCCAATTATGCGCTTAAAAAGTTCCAGACTGAGTGCAGTGGCTCACACCTGTAATCCCAGCACTTTTGGAGGCCAAAGCAGGAGGACCGCATGAGCCCAGGAGTTCAAGACCAGCATGGGGAACATAGGGAGACCTCATCCCTACAAAAAAATTTTAAAAATTAGCCAGGCATAGTGGCACATACTTGTGGTCCCAGCTACTCAGGAGGCTGAGGTAGGAGGATTGCTTGAGCCCAGGAGGTCGAGACTTCAGCAAGCCATGACTGCACCACTGCATTCCAGCCTGGGTGAGAGATTGAGATACTGTCAAAGAAAAAAAAAAAAAATCCAGAGACTAATTTTGAAATAAACCAGGCAGGGAGCCCCTGTGGAGTTTTCCCATTTAGCGGGGCGTTGGGCACAATTAGTCCACCACCATCAGGCCAAAGTCAGGTAATCACCAACCAGACCTCCGGAAGGGCAAATCTCCTAGATAGCTGCTGGAAGAGGATCCACAGACCTGCACGCTGCACCCCGCACCACGCCCACATGCCTCTCACACCAAGCTTCCCTTTAAAACTGCTATAGTGAATTTTAAAATGTAAGATGGTACTTTATAGCACTAGCTCACCCTCTTCTTGGTTGTCTGGCTCTCCAATTAAACCTGCTTTTCCTCCCATCAACCCTCACCTCTTGTGTTCTGGCTTTTAAGTGGTGAGCAGCTGAACCTGGGTCTAGTTACAAGGCCACATCATTACCTACGTGTGCGCGTGTGCGAGTGGGCAGAATTATATGGTGACAACTGAATGGGGGAGGGATCTGTCCTCAGAACTCATTTCCTCTGTGTCTCCAGTTGCCACTGACCCTGGGAGAAACATGAGATCACAGGACAATTTACAATGTGACAGCCTGTGTGCGGAACAGAGCCTCGATTTTTCACGACACCTGGAGTCTCCCTCCAGCCCAGGACCTTCCTGACCCATGCTGGGTGATTCACAGGCACCCACATGTCCTTGACTCTCCTGATATCATTCACTGGAAACACTCAACCCTCGGCTCACTACAACCTGCACCTCCTGGGTTCAATCGAGATTCTCCTGCCTCAGTCTCCCCAGTAGCTGGGATTTCAGGTATGTGCCACCATACCCAGCTAATTTTTGTATTTTTAGTGGAGACGGGGTTCTACCATGTTGGCCAGGCTGGTCTTGAACTTTTGACGTCAGGTGATCCACCCGCCTCAGCCTCCCAAAGTGCTGGGATTACAGGTGTGAGTCACCGCGCCCAGCCATGGGTCAGTACATTATATGGTAAAATAAAATAACTATTTTTAAAACGGCAAACAAATGAAAATCTTCTCCACTCTCGTCTCACTTCCCCAAATAATCATAAGGGACACATCTTTGTATCCTTCTGAAATGGCTCCATGACTCTTCCATGCATACCATCCTTAATAAAAGGGCTCAGTCTTAACCCAATCTGCAATCTCAGTACCTGAGGTTCTAGGTAACCTCTTCTTCCTCTTCCACTGAAGACAAACCTCGCGAAGAGTTTTCCTCTCAGAGCATAAACCAACCAGAAACGGAGGCGTGCTTCATGATACTGGTGTGTGTGGAGGGAAGGCTGCCCAAGCATCCAGGTTATGCCCATGCATACCCTTTGCAAGCAGAAACCAGCCCCAAAATAGTGATTTCCTTAATGAGTCTCTGCCCATGCTGAGCCGTGTTGTTTATCTGCCTCCTCCACTGAGCCTGGCAGCTCATAGTTGGAGTATTTATGCCCAGGTGGGCATGCCAGGACAGTATTCTCCCCCTACACCTGAACTTCTGCACTGGGGACAAAAAATCAATTAACAATGAAAAAGAATAGTTTTGTTTTTTTTTTTTTTTGAACTTCTGCCTTCTAGGTTCAAGCAATTCTCCTGCCTCAGTCTCCTGAATAGCTGGGATTACAGGCAACTACCACCATGCCCAGCTATTTTTTTTGTATTTTTAGTAGAGATGGGGTTTCACCATGTTGGCCAGGCTGGTCTCGAACTCTTGACCTCAGGGGATCCACCTGCCTCAGCCTCCTAAAGTGCTGGGATTACAGGCATGAGCCACTGCACCAG
This sequence comes from Macaca nemestrina, assembly GCF_043159975.1. Lineage (NCBI taxonomy): Eukaryota > Metazoa > Chordata > Mammalia > Primates > Cercopithecidae > Macaca > Macaca nemestrina. The sequence continues at coordinate 128,325,268 of NC_092128.1, forward strand.
GCAGAAATTTTTTAATCTGAGGAATGTGAACTACTTCTAAATTATTAGGCCCATGCAGGCACAGAAATTAGGCAACAGTTTTGTCTCACTTCCCCCCTTGAGCTACGTAATCTTTTTGTGAAGCTGCTTGCTCTGTGGAATCTGGACTGATGCCACAAGTGGCTATACATTAACCTCAATTCTACATGCTGGACAACAAAACCCATACCCTGTAGTTCAACAATGTCTATTCAATAACTATCAGTGTTATTTCTTGTGTAGTTCATGAGCATCATTCCTCAAGGGGTCACCCAAGAGCTGTGAATCAGGGGCCAAGCTTTCTGTGTACCAGCATATACGTAAACCAGTGCGAATTCCTAACAACATTGTATCAACCCACTTCCTATTATTTTGTCTTTATGAATCTTGTAACAAAGGCCAAATGTGGTTCCTATTTGAGGTTGAGTCTGAGTCTCCCAAGCAGTCATCCTCACCTTGGCCTGAAGCAAATTCTTTAAAATTATATTTTGTGGCTGGGCACAGTTGGCTCACGCCTGTAATCCCAGCACTTTGGGAGGCCTAGGCGGGCAGATCACCTGAGGCCAGGAGTTCAAGACCAGCCTGGCCAACATTATGAAACCCCATCTTCACTAAAAATACAAAAATTAGCTGGGCATGGTGGTGGGCACCCATAATCCCAGCTACTCAGGAGGCTGAGGCAGGAGAAACTCTTGAACCCTGGAGGCAGAGGTGTCAGTGAGCTGAGATCATGCCACTGCACTCCAGCCTGGGCAACAAGAGTAAAACTCTGTCTCAAAAATAAAAAAATTACATTTTGTACCTTAGCTTTTTTTGTTAGGTCAACATTTCTGGTACAGCGAGCGACTGCAGGATTCAGAGATTCTCTTCCCACCCCCCCAACTAACCAACACGCCTCCTGGACTTGGTATGTGGTCAACCAGAATCTCTTGTGTTCCTCTGGCTCCAAGTACACTGTTGAGTGTAAGGAGTGAGTCTTCCTGAATTTAGACCTCCTTATTGGTTGGTGAGGCCTAGACCTTACTTGAGCTGTTCTTTTCAACCCTCCCTTTCTAGGAAAGACATTTCTATCTTCAGTCACAGGCAGAAGATTCAGGTTTCAAAATTTAAAAAAAGAAAGAAAGAAAGAAAAGAAAATTTCTTTCTCTGCCTAATGATAGGAGGTCTGGGGTATGACACTAGTAGTCTAACACTGCTGATTTTACTTTTTTTTTTTTTTTTTTTTTTTAGACAGAGTCTCACTCTGTCACTCAGGCTGGAGTGCAGTGGTGTGATCTCGGCTCACTGCAACCTCCACCTCCCAGGTTCAGGCGATTCTCCTGCCTCAGCCTCCCGAGTAGCTGGGATTACAGGTACCTGCCACCACGCCCGGCTAACTTTTGTATTTTTAGTAGAGATGGGGTTTCGCCATGTTGGCCAGGCTGGTCTGGAACTCCTGACCTTAGATGATCCACCTGCCTCAGCCTCCCAGAGTATCGGGATTACAGGCATGAGCCACCACGCCCAGCCTAATTTCACTTTTCTTGGAGTAAAATCACATAATATGCTTTTAAAATTGCAGCTGCTTCCCAGTCCTTGTAATTTGAACTTGTTTTCTCATTTGTGACCAATTTCTGTCAGTTTCAAACCAAAAGGTGCATGAGGGTGAACTCTCTCACTCCAAATAGAAGAGGCAATTGCTCCGTCTGACCCATTTAGGTGCCCTAGGCAACTAGAGATTTAGCAGAGGTGCTGGGACACTTTTAAATGATGCATACCATTTCTCAACAATGTGTACAAGTCTCACAGGGGCTCCCCACAAGAAGTCCCCACTCCTCACACCTGCGGGGACTTTTAGCTCAACTGGAAGGTGCACCTAAGGGTTGGCCAGTGATTCACAACTCTTGGGTGACAGCTTGAGGAATGATGCTCATAAACTGCACATTTTTACCTGGTGCACGGTTCTGGCTTTGATCACTTTTGAAAAGTTCCTAAATTATAAGAAGCTGCTCATCAAAACTGAGCCTTCCCTTCTGGGGCAACTCCCCTTGGAAACAGTAGCTGGAGTTATGTATGATACCTACAGGACTCCATCTTGCAAATGTCTAGCTAAATGGGCCCACATGGCTTGAGATAACCCCAAAATACAATGGCCAAAATGGAGATCTTCTGAAATTTCTAAATTACTAATGCATTTGCAGGCATAATTGGAACCAGGTTTTAAACAAAGTTTAATGAAAGGGTCACTTTCCACTTTCTGTTTTTTCTGGCTTGATTTTTTTTTTTTTTTTTTTTTTTTTTTTTTAGACAGTCTGGCTCTGTTGCCCAGGCTGGAGTGTGCAGTGGAGCGATCTGGGCTCACTGCAGCCTCTGTCTACTGAATACAAGCGATTTTCCTGCCTCAGCCTCTTGAGTAGCTGGGATTACAGGTGCCCACCACCATACCTGGCTAATTTTTGTATTTTTAGTAGAGACGGGGTTTCACCATGTTGGCCAAACTGATCTTGAACTCCTGACTTCAGGTGATCCACCCGCCTCGGCCTCCCAAAGTGCTGGGATTACAGGCATTACCGCACCCAGCCGCTTCTGCATTGTGATAAGAGATTTGATTTTTTAAGACAGCTCTTCTTTCACTCCCTCAAGAAAACCCTTAAGCTCAAACAGTCTGTTCGACTTTGCAGCAAAATTTATAATATATCCCTTGGAGACTTACCGTGTCTTTGGAGTACTCATTTGTGATCTTCTCTAACCCCACGGACAGCGTTTGTTTTCTTTTTTTTTCTTTTTTTTTTTTTTTTTTTTGAGACGGAGTCTCGCTCTGTCGCCCAGGCTGGAGTGCAGTGGCCAGATCTCAGCTCACTGCAAGCTCCGCCTCCCGAGTTCACGCCATTCTCCTGTCTCAGCCTCCCGAGTAGCTGGGACTACAGGCGCCCGCCACCTCGCCCGGCTAGTTTTTTGTATTTTTTAGTAGAGACGAGGTTTCACCATGTTAGCCAGGATGGTCTGGATCTTCTGACCTCGTGATCCACCTGTCTTGGCCTCCCAAAGTGCTGGGATTACAGGCTTGAGCCACCGCGCCCGGCCTTTTTTTTTTTTTTTTTTTTTTTTTTTTTGAGACTGAGTCTCTCTCTGTCCCCAGGCTGGAGTGCAGTCACACGACCTGGGCTCACTGTAACCTCCCCCTCCTGGGTTCAAGCGATTCTCCTGCCTCAGCCTCCCAAGTGGCTGGGACTATGGGCACACACCACTAGGCCCAGCTGATTTCTGTATTTTTAGTAGAGATGGGTTTTCACCATGTTGGCCAGAATGTTTCCAATCTCTTGACCTCGTGACCTGCCCGCCTCCGCCTCTCAAAGTGCTGGGATTATAGGCGTGAGCCACCGCGCCCAGCCTGGTTTTCCTATTTTGCTGTCTCTTCCAGTCTTCTATTTGGCCTTTGTGGTCAGCTGAGAAGCAAAGACTCTAGAAGATAGGGCCTGCAGACATGATTGCACCCCACTTGTAGTAAGCTGTCTTTGGAAGAGGTTTTGATTATGAATGAGCTAAAACTTTCTGCTGTCTTTGGAGACCCTGATGAAAGCTATAAAAAGACTTTTTGGGTTTGGTCTCATGCGTGTTTATTTCTGTTGGTTTTCAGTCACTTATTCGGGTGTACTTTTGTTTCAAAATTTGGGTTTATATTTAGAGTGTATTAGCAACTCTTTGTTCTGTTTGGTTAGCCTTTTCTCCTAAGCTAAATGAAAACATAGACTCAGAAAGAAAGGAAACTGTTTATTAAAACATTTCAGAGACAAACTACTTTTAATAGTGATTACCCTAGACCTCCAGTAAACAAATATGCCCCATCTCCAAAACTCCCTCTTGATGTAAATTTCAGACCTGAAAAGCCAAGAAACAGGAATGTTTGCTATTTACCTGGCTAAAACCTGATTTTAATGAAATTAAGAGCTCTATAGGAAAAAGTTCACTTCACTAAAACTGACATTTAAGTTATATATGTATATACACATTGATTTGAGGTGTTTTCTCTAACTGACCTCATATCAGTGCATGTATAACTTAAATATCAGTTTAAAATATCATTTGCTTCACAGTCAACTGAATTCCTCTCTTCTCAAACCCCTGCTACTAGATGTGCTCCCCCTGTCTGTTCCTCCTCTTGTTGACATGATTTTTGCCAAGGATAATGTAAAAACTTCATTGGCCTTTTGGAAAATAAGATCTTCTTACACCATTATTTAAATGTGATTTAAATAATATCTTTTAACTCAGTTATTATAGATGAAACAGCCTATAAAAATTCACCCTACTTCATTTCTTCCATAATCTTTGTCCTCCTAGTTTTTCTATTGCATCATTTCTATGTTGTCAGAGTAGGTAACATTTACATTCTGTTTCTCCCCAAAACCTGGGTTTGCTTAGTCTTAGTTTTGCAGTTCTATACACTCAGTGCTCCTGCTTGTCCCTTTGCTGATGTTCCCTTTGCTATCCATTGGTGGGTAAAGTTTATTCATTAACAGTTTCCTCAAGAAAAATATTCCCATGGGAGGCCGGGAGTGTTGGCTCGTGCCTGTAATCGCAGCACTTTGCGAGGCCGAGGCAGGCGGATCACCTGAGGTCGGGAGTTCGAGACCAGCCTGACAAACATGGAGAAATCCCATCTCTACAGAAAATACAAAATTAGCCAGGTATGGTGGCGCTTGCCTGTATTCCCAGCTACTCGGGAGGCTGAGGCAGGAGAATGGCTTGAACTAGGGAGGCGGGGGTTGCGGTGAACCGAGATCCCTCCATTGCACTCCAGCCTGGGTAACAAGAGTGAAACTCCGGTCTCTACTAAAAATTAGCCAGGCGTGGTGGTGCGTGCCTGTAGTCCCAGCTATTTGGGAGGCTGAAGTGGGAGGATTATGTGAGCCTGGGAGGCGGAGGTTGCAGTGAGCTGAGGTTGGACCACTGCACTGCAGTCTGGGGGACAGAGACCCTGTCTAAAACAATAATAATAACAGTAATCTTTGAGACAGAGTCTTGCTTTGTTGTCCTGGGTAGAGTGCAGTGGCGTGATCTCTGCTCACTGCAACCTCCAACTCCCAGGTTCAAGTGATTCTTCCGCCTCAGCCACCCGAGTAGCTGGGATTACAGGCTCGCAACGCCAGACCCAGCTAATATTGTGTTTCTAGTAGGGACTGCGTTTTGCCGTGTTGGCCAGATTGGTCTCACACTCCTTACCTCAGGTGATCCGCCTGCCTAGGCAGGAGTATCACTACTACATTCTGGCCTGAGCAACAGAATGGAACTCTGTCTTAAAAAAGAAAAAAAAGAAAAGAAAAGGAAATCTTCTTAAGACATTCACATTAATTAATGAGCTTAATTAAGAATGCTTGAACTTTGTTATTCAGTTATATTTCACATGACTTTTAAAAATTATCCTAAGACTAGAACTTGCTCTGGGACCATCCTGCCCACTCTGAAACAAGAATAATGTTGAACTCCTTAGATCAAGTCTTGGTCTAATAGTCCCTAAACCCTCTCCATTCTCTCATTTTTCCACATTCCCATTGTCTTGATAATCTTATATCCAGTCTAAAGGAGCAATGTGGTGTTTTATTCTGAAATGACTGGGTCATTTGAACATAATCTGATTATAGCCCCTCCGCCACATACACATACATACACACACACACACACACACACACACACACACTCCATCCATGCAGTATTTCTTGTATCAAGAAACAGCTACTCCAAAAACAACAACAACCAACAAAGAAAGAGCTACTCAAATCATATAGAAAAATAAAGTCTTTTGCTGGGCGCGGTGGCTCACACCTGTAATCCCAGAACTTTGAGAGGCTGAGGCGGGCGGATCACGAGGTCAAGAGATCGAGACCATCCTGGCTAACATGGTGAAACCCCGTCTCTACGAAAAATACAAAAAATTAGCCGGGCGAGGTGGCGGGCACCTGTAGTCCCAGCTACTTGGGAGGCTGAGGCAGGAGAATGGCATGAACCCGGGAGGCGGAGCTTGCAGTGAGCTGAGATCACGGCCACTGCACTCCAGCCTGGGCCACAGAGCGAGACTTCGTCTCAATTTAAAAAAAAAAAGAAAGAAAGAAAAATAAAGCCTTTCAAAGTCTGTTCACTGACATGGTCAAGTAAGATCTTGACTATCGGTAGCTCAGGGTTTGTCAACTGTTTTCCATCTTCATCAATAATCATTCCCTCCAGCCTTTTTCAGACTTTTTTTTCCCCAATAACCCTCCCCATGAAATTTTAATACCATGGACATACCATTTAGGTACTCTGACCCAATTGCAATGTCTCAGATTGTCCCCCACTCACCAACGTCTAATTTTCATTTCTCTTGAGAATGCATAAAGTGAATAAATCAAATTGTTGAGGAAAGACCAAATTATTAATAAAGTATTATGTGAAACACAACAACGGGCAGCCCACAAAGTATTTATGTCTAATCAGAAGTGACACTGTCAGGACCTATGCTGTCAGCCTGAAAACTGAATGTTTGTGGAAAAAATTCAGAGACAACCACTGGTGTCTTCATAATGTTGACTTTAAGATCCTGAATTCCCTTCCTCCCACTGACACTACTAAGCAGTATAGAGGTCAGGCCCTGTTCTGCAACCAACCACCGTACAGTGGCCAGTACCTCTGGCAGTTTAATTCAACATAATTTAAATAAAAAGAAAAGATCGACTGGGCATGATGGCTCATGCCTGTAATCCTAACAGTTTAGAAGCTGTGGTGAGTGGATTACTTGAGGTAAGGAGTTCAAGACCAGCCTGGCCAACATGGCAAAACCCTGTCTCTATGAAAACTACAAAAATTAGCCAGGCAAGGTGGCACCTGCATGTAATCCCAGCTACTTAGGAGGCTGAGGCACGAGAATCTTTTTTTTTTTTTTGAGACAGAGTCTCGCTCTGTCGCCCAGGCTGGAATGTGGTGGCGCGATCTCGGCACACTGCAAGCTCCGCCTCCTGGGTTCACGCCATTCTCCTGCCTCAGCCTCCCGAGTAGCTGGGACTACAGGCGCCTGCCACCACGCCCAGCTAATTTTTTTAATTTTTAGTAGAGACGGGCTTTCACTGTGTTAGCCAGGATGGTCTCGATTTCCTGACCTGGAGATTCGCCTGCCTCGGCTTCCCAAAGTGCTGGGATTACAGGCGTGAGTCACTGCACCCGGCCTTTTTGTTTTTTTGTTTTGTTTGTTTGTTTTTTGAAACAGAGTCTCACTTTGTGGCTCATGCTGGAGTGCAGTGGCGCCATCTTAGCTGACTGCAACCTCCACCTCTCGGGTTCAAACGATTCTCCTGACTCAGCCTCCTGGGTAGCTGGGATTACAGGTGTGCCCTACCACACAGGGATAATTTTTGTATTTTTAGGAGAGACAGGGTTTGCCATGTTGGCCTCCCAAAATGCTGGATTACAGGTGTGAGTCATTGTGCCTGGCCAGGAGATCTCTTGAACCTGGAAGGCAGAGGTTGCAGTGAGCTGAGATGGGGCCACTGCACTCCAGCCTGGGGGTGACAGAATGAGACTCTGTCTTAAAAAAAAAAAAAAAAAAAAAAAAGAGGCCGGGCACGGTGGCTCACGCCTGTAATCCCAGCACTTTGGGAGGCTGAGGTGGGTGGATCATGAGGTCAACAGATCGAGGCCATCCTGGCCAACATGGTGAAACCCTGTCTCTACTAAAAATACAAAAATTAGCTGGGCATGGTGGCACATGCCTGTAATCCTAGCTACTCGGGAGACTGAGGCAGGAGAATCACGAACCCGGGAGGTGGAGGTTGCAGTGAGCCGAGAGCACCACTACACTCCAGCCTGGCAACAGAGCAAGACTCTGTATTAAATAAACAAACACACAAACAAACAAATAAATAAATAAACAAACAAACAAAGAACCAGCTACCCACCAAAGATTCACCTAAGAAGAAATCTAAAATGAACATTTAAGGCAAAAACAACAAAAATCTCTTCAAAGAAGACCTGTACAATAGTTACCTTATTTTCCCAAAGAAGTGAAATGAACTCATTTGACTAGTTCAGAATTTCAGCCATCGATTTATTTTTCCTTTTTCAGGGATAAAAAGAGAGCTGGCTGGGTGTGGTGAATCATGCCTGTAATCCCAGCACTTTGGGAGGCCAAGGTGGGCGGATCACCAGCCTGACCAACATGGTGAAACCCCATCTCTACTAAAAACACAAAAATTAGCCGGGTGTGGTGGTGCGTGCCTGTAATCCCTGGAAGGCTGAGACAGGATAATCACTTGAACCTGCGAGGCAGAGGCTGCAGTGAGCCAAGATCTCTCTACTGCACTCCAGCCTGCGAGACTCAGTGAGACTCTGTCTGAAAAAGAGTGAAATAATAGAAAACAAAAGAAGTCAGCTACTAAACCAAGTGTTGAATCCCTAATATTCTTGGAGCTTTGCCTCTGATCTGTTTCCCTACTCTGACTACAACCATCAGCTGAGAGATTCAAAGTCCACAGAAAGTCAGGGTCAAAGAAAGTGCTGCCCCAAAAGTGGGTCTGAGAAACTGTATGGTGCTAGACTCCACTCACCTTACCTTGGTGATGTAGGTCCTCATGGCTCCTCCACGTCTAGGCTGTTTGGGAACCACAGCAGATTTCAGAAGTTTCCAAAATTTCTTCACTAGAGTCAGGCTTCTTTTCTTTTCACTTTGTCATCGAGGCTGTAGTGCAGTGACAGGATCACAGCTCACTGCAACCTCGATCTCTCAGGCTCAAGGGACCCCCCCCGCAAGCTCAGCTACTTTTTTTGCTTTTGTAGAGGCAAGGTCTCGCTATGTTCCCCAGGCTAGTGTCCAACTCTTGAGCTAAAGATATCCTCCTATCTTGGTCTCCCAAAGTGCTGGGATTACTTTGATATTCTAATTTTCTCATTCCTACCCCGAACAAGAACTCTACCCTCATCTGGCCAGGGTGTCTTAGAATTCAAAAGAAATCATTTTAAATCAGGGGTGGGGAGAAGGGCGGAGGGGAAGTTGAGCAGGTTGTTAATCGAGGGAGAAATCAAAAACTTCTATTTAATTTTTTTTTAATGTGTAATTTGAAGATTGGCTCCAAATGTGTAGAAAATCATGACTGAACTAAGAGCTAATGTTCTCTTGTTCACAAGTATTTCTGGCCATCTTCCTTTTTCTTTGGGGCTATGAGCCAGTACAATTTATTCCCGAAGGAGGAAAAACCTTCTAAGACCCTCCAATCTGCCTCAAACTATCATTCTACCAATTTCCCTCCTCATTCAAATATTGTAAACTTCTATGCAAATTATAATTTAATTATCAGTCAAATTCAATTATTTCTTAAATACCATAGACTTAACTTGCTTACGACCCCCTAAGGGTCTGGTTTGTAGACCTCCAAGGAGAATTTTCACTGAAAACTCTCTAAAATGTAGATCTCCCTTGAAGCTTCACTCCCACACCTCTTGACCCCTTGACTGTAGATATTTTCCCCTGAGTCTAGGAGTAGAGGACGCTACTTTATTTTCACTTCTTTCATTTTGTTTTTGGTAGGGACTGAGTCTCAGTTTGTTGCCCAGGCTGGTCTGTAACTCCTGAGCTCAAGTGATCTGCCTGCCTCGGCCTCCCAAAAGGCTGGGATTACGGGCATATGCTGCCATGCTCAGGCCCTAGAGGACTCTAAAGCAAAACCTACTACCTTTTCATTCTTCACACTTTCCATGAACAATCCCCCACCCATGCTTAAGGTTAATAACCTTGCCAGGCGCGGTGGTTCACGCCTGTAATCCCAGCACTTTGGGAGGTGAGGTGGGCGATCACAAGGTCAGGAGATCGAGTCCAGCCTGGCCAACATGGTGAAACCCCGTCTCTACCAAAAATACAAAAATTAGCTGGGCATGGCGGCGTTTGCCTATAATCCCAGCTACTCAGGAGGCTGAGGTAGGAAAATCACTTGAACCAAGAAGATGGAGGTTGCAGTGAACCAAGATCGTGCCACTGCACTCCAGTCTGGTGACAAAGCTAGACTCCATCTTAAAAAAAAAAAAAGGGTTAATTACTAACTCTGGTGGTTAGTGTATTATTCTTTTCAGTATCTTAACTATTTTATATATTTTTAAGAACATGAGTTTGGAGGGAATCAAACAACAAACTTTGGAGCAGAGCTAGTAATAACACGTATTAAAGAGGTTCATTGTGAGGATTAAGTGAATCAATGTTTTCCTATAATCTGTGGGTTGTTGTTTGTTTGTTTGTTTTTAGAGACAGGGTCTTGCTATGTTGCCCAGGCTGCTGTCAAATTCCTGGGCTCAGTCCTCTCACTTTAGCTTCTCAAAGTGCTAGGATTACAGGTGTGAGACACCAGGCCCAGCCAAATTCCTGGACTTAATGTTGAAATGAACTGACTTATTTAAAGGAAAAATGCCTATTAGATAGTTCTCCCTTTTCTACTTGTCCTTCAACATTTAAGAAAAACCTAGTAATTCCGGTCTCAAATTCACAATTAATAAAAGAATATTGAGCCACGCACAGTGGCTCACGCCTGTAATCCCAGCACTTTGGGAGGCTGAGGTGGGCGATCATGAGGTCAGGTGTTCAAGACCAGACAGGCCAACATGGTGAAACCCCACCTCTACTAAAAATCACAAAAATTAGCCAGGTGTGGTGGTGGGCGCCTATAATCCCAGCTACTCAGGAGGCTGAGGCAGAATAATTGATTGAACCTGGGAGGTAGAGGATGCAGTGAGCTGAGATCGCACCACTGCACTCCAGCCTGGGCGACAGAGCAAGACTCCGTCTCAAAAAAACAAACAAAAAAAGGAACATTTTGTTATGAACATATATGAAAATACATGTTTGTTATGAATTATGAACACCTATTATTTATGTACTGAGCATTTGCTACTTGCCAGATATCATTATGAACAGCACTTCACAGGAATTCTCTCATTTTGCTTCTCCAACTAAGTAATGTTAATATTTCCATTCACTGATAAGAACATTTCTTATTCAGATCAATATCAAGAGCCAGGTTCTCAAACCAGAGGTCTAACAACAAGGTCCTAGTGTCTAACCCCCAGGCACTGTTCTAAAATTAAAATTCAGTAGCAAACAATAAGTGTTAACATTCACAGTGAATTCCACTGTTACTAATGCTAACTAAGATGTACTGAATTAAAGTTACAATGGATGCTTCTTTTGGTAGTTTACTTTTTAGATTGTACGGATTATCATATTTCCAAATCCACTGGCCTGTTGTGTTCATTTTTTTGTGAAAGGCTGTTATCTGTGAGTTGTAGGGGTGTAGCACTGCTATTCAAAATATTACCATCTCATGTCCAAAATCAGTATTTACAGTACACACTGAGCTCACAGCAAGCTATTAGGGAAAATGGGTAAATTTAGAACTCGATTTACAATCCAATCCTTGGCCAGGTGTGGTGGCTCATTCCTGTAATGCCGGCACGTTGGGGGCCCTAGACAAGAGGATTGCCTGAGTCCAGGAGATCAAGACCAGCCTAGGTAACATGGCGAAACCCCATCTCTACAAAAGAATTAAAAATCGGCCAGGTGTGGTGGTGCGTGCCTGAAGTCCTAGTTACTCAGGAGGCTGAGGCAGAAGAATCACTTGAGCTCCACTGGTCAAAGCTGCAGCGAGCTGAGAGTCACACCGAGTCTCACAAAAAGAATCTACTCCTTAAGGATGTGGTCAAAGGTCATGGTCCATTTTCCCTCCAAATGTTCCTTGGACTACAACCCTCCTCATTTCTGCATAATCCTGATATGTTCTATATTTTTACCTTTTTCCTCATATTTTATAATTTCATATAATTGGGAGACTAAGATCCAGTGGAAACTTATTAGCATTAAAAAATACCCCAGGGCTGGGTGTGATGGCTCAGGCCTGCAATCCCAGCACTTTGGGAGGCCAAGGTGAGCAGATCACTTGAGGTCAGGCCTTTGAGACCAGCCTGGGGTTTCACCATATTGAAGGTGAAAAAAACATCTCTACAAAAAACATGAAAAGTAATGGCAAAGGCTGGGTGTGGTGGCACATGCCTGTAATCCCAGCACTTTGGGAGGCCGAGGCGGGTGGATCACCAGAGATCAGGAGTTCGAGACCAGCCTGGCCAACATGGTGAAAACCTGTCTCTACTAAAAATAATAAAAAATTAGCCAGACGTGGTAGTGGGCACCTGTAATCCCAGCTACTCAGGAAGCTGGGGCAGGATAATTGCTTGAACCCAGGAGATGGAGGTTGCAGTGAGCCAACATGGTCCCACTGCACTCCAGCCTGGGTGATACAATGAGACTCCGTCGAAAAAAAAAAAAAAAAAAAAGTAATGGCAAAAACTGCAATTACTTTTGCACCAACCTAATACAAAAGTTATCCAGGCATGGTGGTGCATGCCTGCGGTCCCAGCTACTCAGGAGGCGAAAGTGGGAGGGATCACTGGAGCCTGGGAGGCAGAGGTTGCAGTGAACCGTGGGCACACCACTGCACTCCAGCCTGAATGATAGAGGGAGACCGTCTCTCAAAAAACAAAACAAGCCAACAAAAAATCCCCCAGTATAAATTTCCATTATAATTTTTTTAAAACCAAATTAAAAGACCATATAATTATAGATTAATCAGACAAGATTAAATCACACTGGTTTTACAAATAAGGTTTACAAATAAAGTTATTGTAAAGGCTCAATTTAGAAGGCAGACTTAACCTTTTTTTGTTGTTTGTTTGAGACGGAGTCTTCCTCTGTCACCCAGGTTGGAGTGCTGTGTTGCTCACTGTGGCTCACTGCAACCTCCACCCCCCAGGTTCAAGTGATTCTCCTGCCTCAGCCTCCCAAGAAACTGGGATTACTCCACTATGCTGGGCTAATTTTTGTATTTTTAGTAGAGACGGGGTTTCACCATGTTAGCCAGGCTGGTCTCGAACTCCAAATCTCAGGTGATCTGCCCGCCTCGGCCTCCCAAAGTGTTGGGATTACAGGTGAGCCACTGTACCTGCCCCCCCCCCCCTTTTTTAATTCAAATACCATTTAAATGCTCCTTAAGAGTTCAGGAGATTCTTCCTATGACAAATTTGTTTTCCACTAGGGGTTAGCCAGTGTCAAGTCATCCTTCATGGAATGCTCCCTCATGATCAAAGATAACTTTCAGGGACCTTGCCTAACTCCAAGCAGAAGGCCATCAGATAACTAGTTAATTCATGATCCAACAAGGCACCAATCCATGTTTAGGCTTTTAGTTCTTTCATTATTGCGCCTATGGTCTTGAGTCTCTACTCAGTTCCTCTAATGTTACCCCTTAAAGAAAAAAGTAATGTCTATTTCTGTCTCAACTTTCTAAGAACATAAGCTGCAAGAATACTGAGTATTTATTTACCATCAGCAATGAGCTAGTTGTAATATGCACAGAAGTGTTTACACATTCCTAAGAGAAAAATCAGAGAGCTTTCTGGAGCCAAAGTTTGGAGATCTGTAAATCTTCCCCTGCTGGCACTTTCCCCACAGGAAATAACAAGCAAGTCTTTCCTATCTTAAGAAACCAAAACCTGGGTGGTGGCTCACGCCTGTAATCCCAGCACTTTTGGGAGGTTGAAGCAGGTGGATCACGAGATCAGATCGAGACCATCCTGGCTAACATGGCGAAACTCCACCTCTACTAAAAATTACGAAAAAAAGAGAGAAAGAGAGAGAGAGGGAGGAAGGGAGGGAGGAAGGGCAACAAAACCTTCTGGGAGTAGTTAGCTTCTACCCTACCATACTGCACCGAGAGAGGGAGAGGGAGAGGGAGAGGTGGAGGGGGAGGAGGAGGGGAAAATCTTCCAGGAGTAGTTAGCTCTTACCCTTCCACACTGCACCATTTTACAACCAAAGTCCTCCAAATAATTGTCTGCAATCAATATCTGTCTAACATGCAATATTCCATCTACTACTATTTAGGTTTTTGTTTCCACCACTACATTGAAACTATTCAAGATTCACCAACCCAACGTAGTCCCCGCTGCCAAATTCAATGGAATTCCAGAATCATCTTTTTTAAAATATATTTCCTCTTCTTTTTCTTTCTTTCTTTCTTTTTTTTTTTTTTTTTTTTTTTTTGAGACAAAGTTTGGTACTCTTGCCCAGGCTAGATTTCAGTGGCAGGATCACAGCTGACTGTACCATCGAATCCCTGGGTTTGAGCCTCCTCCTGCCTCAGCCTCCCAAGTAGCTGGGAATGTAGGCACGCACCATCATGCCTGGCTAATTTTTAAATTTTTTGTAGAGACGAGGTCTCATTATGTTGCCCACGCTGGTCTCAAACTCCTGGGCTCCAGGGATCCTCCTGGCTCAGCCTCCCAAAGTGTTGGGATAAAAGGCTGAGCCCCTGCACCTGACTAGAATATCTTTTGATAGTATTACTCACTCCTTTAGGATTCTCGCTTCAATTCTCCACACTTTATTTCACTTACTTTTGCAGGCTCCCATGCCCACCTATAAATGATGGTGTTCCCTTTTGCGCTCTGTCCAATCTCTCCACTTGTCCACATACTTGGCATCAACCTACACTTATTTGTTGATAACTTCCCTATCAAGACAAGATCTTTCTCCTGAATTCCAAACTCAATCAACCACCAACTGGCTATCTTCACCAGACAAAAGTCAACCACGTCTAGGCCAGGCACTACGGCTCATGCCTGTAATTCCAGCATTTTGGGAGGTGGAGGCAAACGAATCATCTGAGGTCAGGAGTTCGAGACCAGCCTGGCCAACATGGTGAAATCCCATCACAAAAATGAGCTGAACGTGGCGGCAGGTGCCTATAATCCCAGCTACTCAGGAGGGTGAGGCAGGAGAATATCTTGAACATGGGAGGTGGAGGTTGCAGTGAGCCAAGACACACCACTGCCCTCCAGCCTGGGCAAGAGAATGACACTCGGTGTCAAAAAAAAACAACAAAACTCAACCATGTCTAAAAGTTATGCAAAACCTCTTCCCCATACATGCTTTAATCCCAATACCCACTTAATAATAACCCAAGACGCCGGGCGCGGTGGCTCAAGCCTGTAATCCCAGCACTTTGGGAGGCCGAGACGGGCGGATCACGAGGTCAGGAGATCGAGACCGGCCTGGCTAATACGGTGAAACCCCGTCTCTACTAAAAAATACAAAAAACTAGCCGGGTGAGGTGGCGGGCGCCTGTAGTCCCAGCTACTCGGGAGGCTGAGGCAGGAGAATGGCGTAGACCCGGGAGGCGGAGCTTGCAGTGAGCTGAGATGCGGCCACTGCACTCCAGCCTGGGCGACAGAGCGAGACTCCGTCTCAAAAGAAAAAAAAAAAAATAAAAATAACCCAAGACTCCTCTCAAAATATCCCTATGTTCAAGACCCAAATTCAGCCACCAAGTTCAGCAGAGCTGATATACTTAGCACCTCTTCCATCCAGCCCATGTCCTCTACTCATACTCCTTATGCCTCAGTGCCTTCACTCAACAAATACTTACAGAGTATCTAAAACATGTTCTAGGAATGGTTAAGAAAATAAAAAAGATAACAGATTTATGGAGATTACACTCTAACGATTGTTCTGACAAATATTTTCAGAACCTAATCTTTTTTTTTTTTGAGACGGAGTCTCGCTCTGTCGCCCAGGCTGGAGTGCAGTGGCCAGATCTCAGCTCACTGCAAGCTCCGCCTCCCGGGTTCCCGCCATTCTCCTGCCTCAGCCTCCCGAGTAGCTGGGACCACAGGCGCCGCCACCTCGCCCGGCTAATTTTTTGTGTTTTTAGTAGAGACGGGGTTTCGCCGTGTTAGCCAGGATGGTCTCGATCTCCTGACCTTGTGATCCGCTCGTCTCGGCCTCCCAAAGTGCTGGGATTACAGGCTTGAGCCACCGCGCCCGGCCACAGAACCTAATCTTGTATAAACTCACACCCTTACAGAATTAGTCTCAGAATTAAAGGTAGCTTCCTGAGGTCAGGAGTTCAAGACCAGCCTGGTCAACATGGTGAAACTCCATCTCTACTAAAAATACAGAAATTAGCCAGGTGTGGTGGCACACACCTGTAATCCTAGCTGCTTGGGAGGCTAAGGCAGGAGAATTGCTTGAACCTGAGAGGCAGAGGTTGCAGTGAGCCAAGATTGCACCACTGCATCCAGCCTGGGTGACACAGCAAGATTCTGTCTCAAAAAACAAACAAACAAAAAAAAACAAAACAAAACAAAACAAAAAAAAAATTGACGGTGGCTTTAAGTATGTAGCACTTCCAATCCTTCATATTGTTCTAAGTAAGCACTGTCCAACAGAATCAGATGGAATTAATATTAATATAATTTTGGCCAGGCACAGTGGCTCACACCTGTAATCCCAGCACTCTGGGAGGCTGAGGCGGGTGGATCACGAGGTCAGGAGATCGAGACCATCCTGGCCAACATGGTGAAACCCAGTCTCTACTAAAATACAAAAAATTAGCCGGGTGTGCTGGTGGGCACCTGTAGTCCCAGCTACTTGGGAGGCTGAGGCAAGAGAATCGCATGAATCCGGGAGGCAGAGGTTGCAGTGAGCGAAGATCATGCCACTGTATTCCAGCCTGGTGACAGAGCTAGACTCCATCTCAAAAAAAAAATAATAGTAATAATATAATTTAAGGCAGTATCAAAAATATCTCAACATTGCAAAAACATTTACAAACTAAATATTTGATTTTTAAAAATATATCTATGAAATACAAAGTATGGGCCGGGCGCGGTGGCTCAAGCCTGTAATCCCAGCACTTTGGGAGGCCGAGACGGGCGGATCACGAGGTCAGGAGATCGAGACCATCCTGGCGAACACCGTGAAACCCCGTCTCTACTAAAAAATACAAAAAACTAGCCGGGCGAGGTGGTGGGCGCCTGTAGTCCCAGCTACTCGGGAGGCTGAGGCAGGAGAATGGCGTAAACCTGGGAGGCGGAGCTTGCAGTGAGCTGAGATCAGGCCACTGCACTCCAGCCCGGGCTACAGAGCGAGACTCCGTCTCAAAAAAAAAAAAAGAAAAAAAAAAAAAAGAAATACAAAGTATAAGTTACATTTAATATATCTCAATTTAGATGCTAAATTATTATTATTTTATTTTCTTTTTGGGATGGAATTTCACTCTTGTTGCCCAGGCTGGAGTGCAATGGCACAATCTCGGCTCTCTACAATCTCCATCTCCCAGGTTCCAGCTATTCTCCTGCCTCAGCTTCCTGAGTAGCTGGGATTATAGGCATGCACCAGCACACCTGGCTAGTTTCGTATTTTTTTTTTTTTTTAGTAAAGACAGGGTATCTCCATGTTGGCCAGGCTGCTCTCAAACTCACGATCTCAGGTGATCGACCTGCCTCGGCCTCCCAAAGTGCTGGGATTATAGGCGTGAGCCACCGTGCCTGGCCAGATGCTAAATTTTTATTTATTTGATTTTTTTTTTTTTTTTTTTTTTTTTTGAGACAAGGTCTTTCTCTGTCGCCCAGGCTGGAGTGCAGTGGTGCTCTCTTGGCTCACTGCAACCTCTGTCTCCCAGATTCAAGTGATTATCATGCCTCAGCCTCCCAAGTAGCTGGGATTATAGGCACCTGCCACCACACCCGGAAAATTTTTGTAGTTTTAGTAGAGACAGGGTTGCACCATGTCGCTCAGGCTGATCTCAAACTCCTGACCACAGGTGATTCCCCCACCTCATGCCTTCTGAAGTGCTGAGATTCCAGGCGTGAGCCATGGTGCCCTGCCTACATGGTAAATTTTTAATGACTAAAGTAACATGTAGTGGTACCAAAGTGATGAATTTCTATTTCAGGGGAAAATATTGTGCATTGCTTCAGGTTTCAAATGTAAATTAATTGAAATGAAATCACAAAGTCAGTTTCTTAGTTGCCCTACCCAAATTTCAAATATTAGTGCAGTTTTAAGGGGCTTTTTCTAAAATGAAACTCTCATTCCTTCAAGCTGCATTCTGCACCAGGCTAAACATCAACATCACCTGGGAAACTGCAGCCTCTACATGATTTCCTTAGGTCTGGAGCCTTGCCAAATGCTATTTCAAGCAGGCTTGCTTCAAGTCCTAGAATGCCCTTGTCATTGCACCCTTTCCCCATCCAATAGCCCCAAATCACCCATTCATCTCTTAAGGACTGGACAAAGGTGACAGTAAAGGATGCATTTCTTAAGCAGTTTCAGTTAGATAAAACTAAGCACCCCTCCCTTTGCTATCTCTACACAGCTCTCTGTCAAATCCGTTGATTGTACTTACTGATTTGATTGCAATGCTATCCCTTCCCGGACTTCAAGGACAGATCTTGGTGCTTGTCCCCCAGGCTCAAAATTGTTTTATCTGGGAAACAACTGGAGAAATCTAAGGATGAACTTTGATAATGTAAAGGAATTGTAATACTGCCATAATCATGTAGAATACTCTTATCATTAAGAGATTTAACCTTAATGATGACACCTTCCAGTCATTTACACAGAGAAAAAGGCTTGTTTTGTTGAGATAACAGGCATAGTGGCCTTTATTGCATTCTTCTCTCAACTTGCTTTATGTTAAAAACAAAACAAAACAAAAAAAAAAAACAAAAAAAACCTGTCATTTCGGCTGGACGCAGTGGCTCATGCCTGTAACCTCAACACTTTGGGAGGCCAAGGCAGGCAGATCACCTGAGGTCAGGAGTTCGAGACCAGCCTGGCCAACATGGTGAAACCCTGTATCTACTAAAAATACAAAAAATTAGCTGGGCATGGTGGTGGGTGCCTGTAATTCCACCTACTCGGGAGGCTGAGGGAGGAGAATCACTTGAATCCAGGAGGCGGAAGTTGCAGTGAGCCAAGATTGTGCCATTGCACTCCAGGCTGGGCAACAAGAGCAAAACCCCATCTCAAAAAAAAAGTCATTTAAAAAGTTATATGTTGGCCAGGCGCAGTGGCTCATGCCTGTAATCCAAACACTCTGGGAGGCTAAAGTGGGCAGATAACTTCAGGTCGGAGTTTGAGACCAGCCTGACCAACATGGAGAAACCCTGTCTCTACTTAAAAATACAAAATTAGCCGGGTGCGGTGGCATATAGCAATAGTCCCAGCTACTTGGGAGGCTGAGGCAGGAGAACCTGGGAGGCGAAGGTTGCAGTGAGCAGAGATCCCACCACTGCACTCCAGCCTGAACAACAGAGTAAGACTCTGTCCCCCTTAAAGAAATAATAGTAATAATAATAATAAATGTTTGTATACTCATAAGAACATAACCAAATATATGTTATTTGGTAGTGGAGTAATTACCAGAAACTTTTACTTTCTACATCATATATTTTGATGGTGTTTAATGCATTTATAATGACCCTAAATAATTTTATAATAAACCTGATTAATTTTGTATTCAGATAAAATCAAATACAAATTTTACACAAAAAAACATTTTGCTTTAACTGCATGCCCATGCCTAGGAACCTTTCCTCTGGGAATTTAGCCCAAAGAAATCATAATACTTAAGAACTACATTATCAAGCATCCATGCAGAAATGGTAAAACATTATACAGCAGAGTAAGGGAGGCCAGGCGTGGTGGCTCATGCCTGGAATCCTAGCACTTTGGGAGGCCAAGGAAGGAAGATCACAAGGTCAGGAGTTCGAGACCAGCTTGGCCAACATGGTGAAACCCCCCCGTCTCTACTAAAAATACAAAAATTAGCTGGGCATGGTCGTGGATGCCTGTAATCCCAGTTACTCAGAAGGCTGAGGCAGGAGAATCGCTTGAACCTGGAAAGCAGAGGTTGCAGTGAGCCAAGATTGTACCACTGCACACCAGCATGAGTGACAGAGTGAGACTCTGTCACAAAATAATAATAATATAATAAAAATAAAAGAAAACAAGAAGAGTGAATGAATGATTATCCTATCAAGACCAGCCTGGCCAACATGGTGAAACCTCATCTCTACTAAAAATACAAAAATGAGCCAGGTGTGGTGGTGTATGCCTGTAGTCCCAGCTATTTGAGAGGCTAAGGCAGGAGAATCACTTGTACCCAGGAGGCAGAGGTTGCAGTGAGCAGAGATCACACCACTGCACTCCAGCCTGAGTGACACAGTGAGACTCTGTCTCAAAAAAAGAAAAACAAAATTCTTATGGATTAGGAGGAAGACAATATGGGACAGTGACATACATGGAGGATTCAGCAATATTGGCAATGTTCTATTTCCTGTGTGTGTGTGTGTTTTGTTTTTTGTTTAAGACAGGGTCTCACTCTGTGAACCCGGGTGGATTGCAGCCGCCTGATCACTGATCACAGCTCAATGCAACCTCAACCTCCTGGGCTCAAGCAATCCTCCCACCTCAGGCTCCAGAGTAGCTGGGACTACAGGCATGTGCCACCACACCTGGCTGGCAATGCTTTATTTCCTAACTGCACGGTGATTGAGTGTTCTTTTTACTTTTTTTTCAGACATCTCACTCTGTCACCCAAGCTGGAGTGCAGTAGTGCGATCTTGGCTCACTGCAACCTCTGCCTCATGGGTTCAAGCAAGTCTCCTACCTCAGCCTCCCGAGTAGCTGGGATTACAGGTGTCCAGCACCACGCCCAGCGAATGTTTGTATTTTTATTTTATTTTTCGTTGTTGTTGGAGAGAGTCTCGCTCTGTCACCCAGGCTGGAGTGCAGTGGCATGATCTTAGCTCACTGCAACCTCCGCCTCCCGAGTTCAAGTGATTCTCCTACTTCAGCCTCCCAAGTAGCTGGGATTACAGGCATCCAGCACCACATCCAACTAATTGTTGTATTTTTTTTTTTTTTTTTGAGACGGAGTCTCGCTCTGTCGCCCAGGCTGGAGTGCAGTGGCGCGATCTCGGCTCACTGCAAGCTCCACCTCCCGGGTTCACGCCATTCTCCTGCCTCAGCCTCCCGAGTAGCTGGGACTACAGGCGCCCACAACCGCGCCCGGCTAATTTTTTGTATTTTTAGTAGAGACGGGGTTTCACCGTGGTCTCGATCTCCTGACCTTGTGATCCGCCCGCCTCGGCCTCCCAAAGTGCTGGGATTACAGGCGTGAGCCACCGCGCCCAGCAATTGTTGTATTTTTATTTTATTTTATTTTATTTTATTTTATTTTATTTTATTTTGGAGACAGAGTCTTGCTCTGTCACCCAGACTGGAGTACAGTGAGTGGTATGATCTCAGCTCACTGCAACTTCTGCCTCCCTGGTTCAAGCAATTCTCCTGTCTCAGCCTCCCGAGCAGCTAGGATTACAGGCACATACCACCATACCTGGCTAATTTTTGTATTTTTTTAGCAGAGGCAGGTTTTCACCATGTTGGCCAGGCTGGTCTCGAACTCCTGACCTCAGGTGATCCACCTACCTTGGCCTCCCAAAGTGTTGGGATTACAGGGGTGAGCCAATATGCCCATCCAAGTGTTCTTTTTCTAATAATTCTTAACTGTACAAATGTCTTATAGACAGACTTGCATGAATATTTCACAACCTAAAGTTTAAGCCTGGGGAACAGAGTGAGATGGTCTCAAAATAAATAAATAAATAAATAAACAATAAAATAATAAGGGGCCAGGCGCCGTGGCTTGCATCTGTAATCCTAGCACTTTGGGAGGCTGAGGCGGGCAGACCACATGAGGTCAGGAGTTTGGGACCAGCCTAACATGGTGAAACTCCATCTCTACCAAAAATATAAAAAATTAACTGGGCCTGGTGGCACGTGCCTGTAATCCCAGCTACTCGAGAGGCTGAGGCAGGAGAATTGCTTGAACCCAGGTGGCAGAGGTTGCAGTAAGCCAAAATCGTGCCACTGCACTCCAGCCTGGCGACAGAGCAAGACTTTGTCTCAAAAGCAAAATAATAATAAAATAATAAAACAAATTTAAAAAAAGAAAAAGACACTTAATAATAAATGTCCAGGCCCAGTGCATTGGCTCACACCTGTTATCCAGCACTTTGGGAGGCTAGGGCAGGAGGATCCCTTGAGGCCAGGAGTTGGAGACTAGACTGGGAAACATAAAGAGACTCTGTATCTACATAAATAAGTAAACAAACAAACAAATAAGTATTATCTAGGTCCCAGCTTCTCATGCCACTGTACTCCAGCCTGGGCAACAGAATAAGATCCTGTGTCCAAAAAAAAAAAGAAAGAAAGAAAGAAAGAAAAGAAAAGGAAAAAAAGAGAGACAGAGAGAAAGTAAAAAGGAAAGCATTTTTAAAAGATATTAGAAGTAATTACAACCATACAGAAAAGGACACAGCATTTTTCTCCCCCTTTGTTTTTTTTTTTTTTTTTCCTCAGTCTCTCTGTTTTTTTGTTTTTTGTTTTTTTTTGAGATGGAGTCCCGTTCCATCACCTAGGCTAGAGTGCAGTGGCACAATCTCAGCTCACTGCAACATCTGCCTCCTGGGTTCAAGCAATTCTCCTGTCTCAGCCTCCTCAGTAGCTGGGACTACAGATGCCTGCCACCAAAGCCAGCTAATTTTTGTATTTTTAGTAAAGACAGGGTTTCACCTTGTTGGTCAGGCTGGTCTCAAACTCTTGACCTCAGGTGTTCCACCCACCCCGGCCTCCCAAAGTGCTGGGATTACAAGTGTGAGCCACCATGCCCGGCCGTCTTACTCTCACTCTGTTGCCCAGGCTGGAATGCAGTGGCGCCATCTCAGTTCACTTCAGTCTGGGCCTCCTGGACTCAAGTGATCCTCCCACCTCAGTCTTCTGAGTAGATGGGACTGCAGGCACGTAGACACCATGCCGGGCTTTTTTGTATTTTGTAGACACGGGGTCTCCTCATGTTTTCCAGGCTGGTCACAAAACTGGGCTCAAGTGATTCACCTGTCTCAGCCTCTCAAAGTGCTGGGATTACAGGTGTGAGCCACTACGCTTGGCCCCCTTTAAGTATTTCTTCAACGGTTATAAACAGGTAAATTCAAATCTGGGACTACATTACTTCAATATTATGAATTCCATAGGTCCAAAAAGATTAGTGTTACACAACTAAAAACAACAATGAAGTTTAAAATCATACAATCAAGGAAGGTTGTAAAGACCAATACAGCTGAGTGTAGGGCTTTTTATGAAAATAAATAAAAATAACACCAGAAAACCATGTGATTTCCTGATCTGTGACCACTGAAGTTTTTCTGTTAAAGTTACAACCTGACCCTAAAATATCTCTGATCTGTGCCTCTGTGGAATGTTGCCAAGCAGCCTTTTGCGACCCGCTTTAAAGCGACTTTGATGCCTGCTAACACATGAGATGGCAGGAGCAAAAACTAATGGGACTTTGTGATGAAGCCTCGGTAGGCATTCTACATGTGGACATTAATAATAAAGCCATTTCTACAAGGTTTCTTGGTATTTTATTTGCAAAACTGACTCAAACAAATCTGCTTGAGACAGTGCAATCATAGGGACTGCATACTGGATAAAATGTAGTCAACAAAGGACTCTTGCCAGGAGTGCACAAACTTGGCTAGTAGAAATTCAAGGCTGGGCGCGGTGGCTCACGCCTGTAATCCCAGCACTTTGGGAGGCCGAGACGGGCGGATCACGAGGTCAGGAGATCGAGACCATCCTGGCTAGCACAGTGAAACCCCGTCTCTACTAAAAAATACAAAAAACTAGCCGGGCGAGGTGGCGGGCGCCTGTAGTCCCAGCTACTCGGGAGGCTGAGGCAGGAGAATGGCGTGAACCTGGGAGGCGGAGCTTGCAGTGAGCTGAGATCCGGCCACTGCACTCCAGCCCGGGCGACAGAGCGAGACTCCATCTCAAAAAAAAAAAAAAAAAAAAAAAAAAAAGAAATTCAAATAAAACCTAAGACCTTCTAAATTTAACAATTAATTGAAAATTAATAAAACCCAAGTGTTGGGCCAATAATGAGACTAGTAACTACAGGCTACTGAAAGGGAAGAAAATTTAACTGACGTTGTAAAAGAACATATAGTAAGAAAAAGAAAATAAGGCCGGGCACGGTGGCTCATGCCTGTAATCCCAGCACTTTGGGAGGCTAACACGGGCGGATCACCTGAGGCCAGGAGCTCAAGGCTAGCCTGACCAACATGGCAAAACCCTGTCTCTACTGAAAATACAAGAATCAGGCCAGATGCAGTGGCTCACGCCTGTAATCCCAGCACTTTGGGAGGCAGAGGTGGGTGGATCACCTGAGGTCAGGAGTTCGAAACCAGCCTGACCAACATGGAGAAATCCTGTCTCTACTAAAAATATAAAATTAGCCAGGTGTGGTGGTGAATGCCTATTATCTCAGCTACTCGGAAGGCTGAGGCAGGAGAATCACTTGAACCCAGGAGGCGGAGGTTGTGGGGAGCCACTGCACTGCAGCCTGGGCAATACAGCTAGACTCCATCTCAACAACAACAACAAAAAAAAGAAAGAAAGAAAGAAAGAAAAAAGAAAATATGTGTGTTAAAACTATTACATTGTATTGCTTCATGAAAATATTTGACAAATGGAGGAGGCAGGGAACATGTACACAAGTCAGGTGAAAAATATGGAAATGTCAGGGACAGGCGGGGGGAATAATCCAAGGCTGAAATTCAAAGGAAAAAGTGCTGGAAAAGGATTTGGGGTGGCAGCAGGCAATACATCATATGGCAGTGTAGCTGGTATTAGAAAACAACACCAGAAAATGAAATAATCTTCTTTATACATGCCAAGGAAAAGTCCTTTGAGCTACTTAGGCATCAGTATGTTGAGTCTTGCAAGTGAGACCTCAGCTAAATGAGTGTGGTGGAATCGTCAGGAATGGCCTGTTTCGATCATTTACACTGAACTTCTACACACCTTACCTATTGCCTGGTGTTCTCGCTGGATTTTACTAATTTTGTGACTGATACACCAGAGGCTAACCCTGACTATGCAAGCTTAGTAAAGTAAGTTATGAAGTGGCCATCTGTGTTTTCTGCTTAAGCCATTGAGAGGATCTCAAAGGTAGAAGAGACCTTCAAGGGCACCAAGTCCACCTACCGATGCCAGGGGTGGACTCTGTTAACTCAGTGATTCCTCAACCTTTGCAAGTGCCCGAAGTAACAGGAAACTAACTACCTCAAAACAGTATGTAGTAGGCTGTTTCCTCCTCCCCTCTATCCAACAGTCCCATTTTTATACCTTAGAACCTGTGATGTCAAGTCAAAAACACTCGTCTTCAACTTTTCATGTATCTGTCAGTAATAGTTTATAGCCCACAGAATAAAATAAATAGCTATAAGTTCATACTAATAAAACAAAAAATTGAATGAATAAAGAAATGGGAGAAAAATGACAATACTTTTTTTACAGTAGAATTTCCAGTAATAGATGTAAACGGAATGGTAGAAACAAAAAATGACCATTTGGTAAACACCACATTAATAAGTGTTGGAGGCAAAGTAGACGCTAAATTTGATTAAAAGACTTGCATAGTCTCCAAGTATCTCCCCACAATATATTAACATTTGTTAATTACAAAAGGAAACAGCAATTTTACAGAGGTGAAACCTGGTCAAGGATCTCTATAAAACCCTTAAGCCAAGAGAGCAAACTTATCCCAGATAATGTGATTTTTCTGACATGATACACAGAGCAGGGCACCTAACTCCTGTGGATTACTGCCAAAAATGCATATCCTAATTTAAACATGAGGAAGTACCAAACAAGCCCAATTTCAATAGCCAGGCACAGTAGCTCACACCTGTAATCCTAGCACCCTGGGAGGCTAGGGTGGGAGGGTCCCTTGAGGCAAAAAGCTTGAGACCAATCTGGGCAACACGGTGAGACCCTGTCTCTACAAAATTTTTCTTAAAAACTAACTTCAGGGACATTCTACAAAATAACGGACCAGGATTCTTTAAAACTGCTAATGTCATGAAAGGCAAACACTGAGAAACTATATTGAAAGAGAACTGTGGAACCGTTCAACACTGAGGAACTGTATGAACTCTGGGGAGATCAAGGAGAAGTGACAACTAAATGCAACGAGGGGCCAGGCACGGTGGCTCACGCCCGTAATCCCAGCACTTTGGGAGGCCGAGGCAGGCAGATTACCTGAGGTGAGGAGTTCGAGACCAGCCTGGCCAACATGGCAAAACCATCTCTACTAAAAACAAAACAAAACAAAACAAAAAATACAAAAATTAGCTGGGCCTGGTGGCAGACACCTGTAATCCCAGGTACTCAGGAGGCTGAGGCAGGAGAATTGTTAGAACCCGGGAGGTAGAGACTGCAGTGAGCCAAGATCGTGCCACTGTACTCCATCCAGTCTGGGCAACAGAACAAGACCCTGTCAAAAGAAGGAAGGAGGGAGGGAGGGAGGGGGGGAATGCAATGAGGTATCTTACATTGAATGCTGCACCCAAAAAAGGACATTAGTGTGAAAATTGGCCAAATTTGAGTTACATCTTTAACATAGTTAATAGCACTGTGTTACTGTTAATATCCTGGTTTTGATTATAATACTAAGGTTACATAAGATAACATTTGGGGATGTTGGGTAAAAGGTATAAGAGGATTCTTTGTACTATTTTTGCAAGCATGTTATAAATGTCAAATGATATCCAAATAAAAAAGAGACAAACATGTAACTATCACAGCTTAGAGCCCATACTCCTGTTCCCACGACGCTTTTTCTCCCTAACAGCTCAACTTTTAAATAGAGCTTTTATAGATAAGGAATGGATTTCACAATGTTAACGATGTTGATCACTCAGTTCTTTTTTTGTTCTTTTTTTTTTTTTTTTTTTTTTGAGATGGAGTCTCTGTTGCCCAGGCTGGAGTGCAGTGGCCCAATCTCGGCTCACTGCAACCTTTGCTCCCTGGTTCAAGCGAGTGTCCTGCCTCAGCCTCCCGAGTAGCTGGGACTACAGGTGCACACCACCACACCAGGCTCATTTTTGTATTTTTAGCAGAGACAGGGTTTCACCATGATGGCCAGGCTGGTCTTGAACTCCTGATCTCATGATCCACCCGCCTCGGCCTTCCAAAGTAATGGGATTACAGGCGTGAGCCAATGCACCCAGCCTGATCACTCCGTTCTATAATCCTAAGGTTAGCCTTTGTGTTTTTCATTATAATTTGAAATTTCTTTGATTTTATTAAAGCCTCACTACAGAAAAAAATTGAAAAGCAACAGATGTAGAGAAGGAAAACCAGAAGAAACACCCCAAATCGTCTACTCGGGAGAAACTAGTATGTAATCAGCCAGGTTCCTTTTTATTTTATTTATTTTATTTTATTTTTTCGAGATGGAGTCTCGCTCTGTCACCCAGGCTAGAGTGCAATGGTGCAGTCTTGGCTCACTCTAACAGCCACCTCCAGGGTTCAAGAGATTGTCCTGACTCAGCCTCCCAAGTAGCTGGGACTACAGGCACATACCACCTAACCCGGTTAATTTTTGTATTTTAAGTAGATACGGGGTTTCACCATGTTGCCCAGGCTAGTCTCAAACTCCTGATCTCAGGTGATCTGCCCACCTCAGTCTCCTGAAATGCTGGGATTACAGGTGTGAGTCACAGAGTCTGGCTTTTCTTTTTCTTTTTTTTTCTTTTTCTTTTCTTTCTTTCTTTCTTTTTTTTTTTTTTTTTTTGAGGTGAAGTCATGCTCTGTTGCCCAGGCTGGAGTCCATTCTCAGGATCTCAGCTCCCTGTAACCTCTACCTCCTGGGTTCAAGTGACTCTTGTGCCTCCTGAGTAACTGGGATTATAGGTGTGCACCACTACACCCAGCAAATTTTTGTATTTTCAGTAGAGAAGGGGTTTAATCATGTTGCCCAGGCTGGTCTCAAATTCCTGAGCTCAAGCAATCCACCCTACTCGGCCTTTCCAAAGTGCTAGGATTACAGGTGTGAGCCACAGTACCTGGCCTGATATATATAAATATATATATATATATATATAAATTGATATGGAGTCCCGATCTGTTGTCAAGGCTGGAGTGCAATGGCCTGATCTCAGCTCACTGCAACCTCCGCCTCCTGGGTTCAAGCAATTCTCCTGTCTCAGCCTCCCAAACAGCTGGGATTACAGGCACACACCTCCTCGCCCGGCGAATTTTTTGTATTTTTAGTAGAGACAGGGTTTCACCATGTTGCCCCAGCTGGTCTTAAACTCCTGAGCTCAGGCAATCCACCCACCTCGGCCTCCCAAAGTTCCATATTTTTTTAAAATCACTGTTCACTCAAGTACGTGAACCTGGCCGGGTGCAGTGGCTCACACCTGTAATCCTAGCACTTTGGGAGGCCAAGGCAGGCAGATCACCTGAGGTTAAAAGTTCGAGACCAGCCTGGCCAACATGGCGAAACCCTGTCTCTACTTAAATACAAAAATATTAGCCAGATGTAGTGGCGTGCGCCTGCAATACCAGCTACTCATGAAGCTGAGGCATGAGAATCGCTTGAACTCGGGAGGCGGAGGTTGCGGTGAGCCGAGGATGTGCCCCTGCACTCTGGTCTGGGTGACAGAGCCAAACCCTGTCTGTTAAAAGACTAAAAATAAAAAAACCTGGGCTCAAGCAATCCTCCTACCTTGGCTTCCCAAAATGCTGGGATTACAAGCAAAAGCCACCATGCCTGGCCAACAGTTTTTAACACCAAAAGCATAAGTACCCAAAGAAAAAGATAAACTGAACACAGCCAAAATTATGAGACCATAACTAACAGAATAAAATATTTGCAAACCATACATTTGATAACGAACTTGTGTGTAGGACACATAAAGTACTATTATAATTCAATAATAAACAGTCAATGGCTCAATTTATTTATTTATTTATTTATTTATTTTATTTTATTTATTTTTTTTTTTTTTGAGACGGAGTCTCGCTCAGTCGCCCAGGCTGGAGTGCAGTGGCGCGATCTCGGCTCACTGCAAGCTCCGCCTCCCGGGTTTACGCCATTCTCCTTCCTCAGCCTCCCGAGTAGCTGGGACTACAGGCGCCCGCCGCCACGCCCGGCTAATTTTTTGCATTTTTTAGTAGAGACGGGGTTTCACTGTGTTAGCCAGGATGGTCTCGATCTCCTGACCTCCTGATCAGCCCGCCTCGGCCTCCCAAAGTGCTGGGATTACAGGCGTGAGCCACCGCGCCCGGCTAATGGCTCAATTTAAATATGAATAGACAGTTCTCCAAAGAAAACATACAAATGGCCAACAGGTACATGAAAAGAAGATAAATATCCTTAGCCATCAAGATGCCAGTTTACCACCCACTAGGAGGGCTAGAATTTTTAAGATGGACATTAACAAGTGTTGGCCAGGATGTAGAGAAATTGGACCTTTCTTTTCTTTTCTTTTCTTTTTTCAGGAAAAATTGTGTATATTTATGCTCAAGTTTGATGAAAAATGGATAATTCTGCAGAAGAATTACAACTGGAAGAAAAAAGGCTATTATATCTAATGGTAATAAACGAGGGAACTTAGCAAGTCCTGTTTGTTCAGATTCTTCTTGGTGTCCCTATGTGATATTCCTTCCCTGCCTCAGCCTCAGGGAGAATTGCTTGAACCTGGGAGGCAGAGGTTGCAGTGAGCTGAGATCGCACCACTGCACTCTAGCCTGGGCAACAGAGTGAGACTCCGTCTCAGAAAAAAAAAAAAAAAAGAATGAATTATATAGTATACAAATCATATCTCAATGAGACGGGGGGAGCCAGTCATCAAAACTCATTGGATAGTATACTTGTGATCTCAGTATTCCACAATATGTAAAATACACTTCAAAAACTAATGCCACGTGGCCGGGCATGGTGGCTTACGCCTGTAATCCCAGCACTTTGGGAGGCCAAGGCAGGCAGATCACCTGAGGTCAGGAGTTCGAGACCAGCCTGGCCAACATGGTGAAACCCTGTCTCTACTAAAAATATAAAAATTAACTAGGCATGGTGGTGGGCACCTGTTATCCCAGCTACTTGGGAGGCTGACGCAGAAGAACTGCTTGAACCCAGGAGACCAAGATTGCAGTGAGCCAACACGGTGCCATTGCACTCCAGCCTGGGTGACAGAGTGAGACCTGATCTCCAAAAAAATAAATAAATAATGCCACCTGCATAGCGTGGTAAATATAGCTAATAATAGTGTATTGTGCACTGCAAACTTGCTGAGAAGTGTAAATTTCAAATGTTCTCACCACAAAAGTTATTTGAGGTAATAAATATGTAAATTAGATTAATTTTCCACATTGTATTCCTGAAAATGCAATGTTGTTTTGTACCCCATAAATACACACAACTATTGTTTGTCAATTTAAAATAAAAATAAACTTTAAAAATAATTCTGCCATTCAAAATGAGTGGGTGTGGTTGGGTACAGTGGCTCACACCTGTAACCCTGAAATTTTGGGAGGCCAAGGTGGGCAGATCACTTGAACTCAGGAGTTTGAGGCCAGCCTGGGCAAAAAAGTGAGACTCCCTGTCTCTACAAAAACTGTAAAAAATTAGCCAGGCATGGTGGAGAGCATTTGTGTTCCCAGCTACATGGGAGGCTGAGGTGGGAGGATCACTTGAGCCGAGGAGGCAGAGGTTACAGTGAGCTGAGCTTGTGCCACTGCACTCCAACCTGTGTGACAGAGTGAGACTCTGGCTCAAAAAAAGAGAAAAACAAAAGGGGTGGGTGGACACATGTGTATAAACTATACACACGTAACTGTAGAGATACTTGTATGTATATAGCCTATACCTAGAAGCATACCCACAAAACTATCAAGACTATGCACCTGTGATATATGAAACTAAGATTGAAAGAAGGGAGGAACAGGCATACAGGGGAAATTTCCTTTTTCTTTGTACCCTTAATTTCTTTCAACAGTGTTGTCTTTCACAATTTATAATCTTTTTTTTTTTTTGAGACAGGATCTCGCTGTCACCAGGCTGGAGTGCAGTGGTACGATCCCAGCTCACTGCAACCTCCACCTCCTGGGTTCAAGCGATTCTCATGCCTCGCCTCCCAAGTAGCTGGGATTACAGGTGTGCGCCACCACAACCAGCTAATTTTTTTATTTTTAGTGAGACAGGATTTCACCATGTTGGCCAGGATGGTTTCAATCTCCTGACCTCATGATCCGCCCACCTTGGCCTACCAAAGTTCTGGGATTACAGGCATGAGCCATTGCGCTGGCCAATTTATAACTATTTTTATTTTTATTTATTTATTTTTGAGACGGAGTCTCACTCTGTCGCACCCATTCTGGAGTGCAGTGGTGTGATCTCGGCTCACTGCAACCCCTGCCTCCTGGATTCAAGCGATTCTCCTGCCTCAGCCTCCTGAGTAGCTGGGATTACAGGTGCCTGCCACCATGTCCAGCTAATTTTTTGCATTTTCAGTAGAGATGGGGGTTTCACCATGTTGGTCCAGCTGGTCTCGAACTCCTAACCTCAGGTCATCCACCCATCTTGGCCTCCCAAAGTGCTGGTATTACAGGTGTAAGCCACTGCACCAAGCCCTATAACTATTTTAAAATAAATTCATTGAATTTCCTTTTACTTAATTATTTATTTGCTTTTTAAGAGACAGGGTCTAGCTCTCTCACCCAAGCTGTAGTGAACTGGCAAGATCATAGCTCATTACAGCCTTAAAATCCTGAGCTCAAGTGATCCTCCCAGCTCAGTCTCCGAAAGTGCTGACATTACACCGTGAGCTTCCAGGCCGAGTCCAGATTTCCTTTTAAATCATTCTGATTAATTTGCATTTTCCTTCATAACAAATTAATTTTGACTACACTTTGACACGTTTATGAAACACACAAGAAAAAAGTGAGAACGGCTGGGTGCAATGGCTCACGCGTGTAAGCCCAAGAGTTTAGGATGCCAAGGTGGGTGAACTGGTTGAGCTCAGGAGTTCGAGACCAGTCTGGGAATCATGACAAAACTGTGTCTCTACAAAATATACCAAAATTAGCCAAGTGGGGTGGCACACGCCTGTAATCCCAGCTACTCGGGAGGCTTAGGCATAAGAACTGCTTGAACCTGGGAGGTGGAGAATGCAGTGAGCACACCTGTAGTCCCAGCTACTCAGGAGGCTGAGGCATGAGAATCGCTTGAACCTAGGAGGTGAAGGTTAGGTTGCACTGAGCTGAGATCGTGACACTGCACTCCACCCTGGGTGACAGAGCAAGATTCTTGTCTCAAAAAACAAATAAGTGAGAAGACAGGATGCTTTTTCATTTCAGAATTCAGCAAATCACATTTCTTTTTTTTTTTTTTTTTTTTTTGAGACGGAGTCTCGCTCTGTCGCCCAGGCTGGAGTACAGTGGCCAGATCTCAGCTCACTGCAAGCTCCGCCTCCCGGGTTCACGCCATTCTCCTGCCTCAGCCTCCCAAGTAGCTGGGACTATAGGCGCCCGCCACCTCGCCCGGCTAGTTTTTTGTACTTTTTAGTAGAGACGGGGTTTCACCGTATTAACCAGGATGGTCTCGATCTCCTGACCTCGCGATCCGCCCGTCTCGGCCCCCCAAAGTGCTGGGATTACAGGCTTGAGCCACCGCGCCCGGCCAAGCAAATCACATTTCTTGGGCAGTGAATTTAACTGAGTTTTCTGAAAAGTCAGGACAGAAATAAATTTTTTCCTTTCTCCACCTTTGGAGGAAAACACGGTATTTATACTGTCTTTTATTTCTGACCATGAATACCACATCAATTAATCTTCAGTATTTCCCCATAGAAATTCTATTGAGCAGAAATGAGCTGTTAGACCTCATAGTATAATGGTGTCATGTGTGATAATGTATAGCATCTTAGAAAACGTGGCCCAACTAAATCAGCATGGTCAGCATGGTCCTAAGTTGTTTTAGTGAAATGATCAAATATCAGAGGCTTTAAATAAACCCTGGACAGGTGGATTAAATTTCTGATGAAATGTTCCAACCTTCAGTTCAGCTATTTTACACTAGCCATAAATGAGAGCATAAACCAGATTTCATGGGTGGAGGGACAAAATTAACATTTTGAAATAGCTTCTACTTATCTTAATCAGCAAATAACCTTCAAATAAGGTTCACCAAAATACTTCAACCCAGTAATGTTTTGTGATTGCTTCCCCATTGCTCTATTATACCACTACTTTTTTTTTCTTGTTGTTTTTGCAATGAGCCAATGATTAAGGCATTCTTTTATCTTTCATTACCTGATACCACCTGGGGTGGATGCAGCAGATCAATTTAATCTCTGAATTTACTCAACTACAGTATTTTTTCCAAACTGCTAATCTCCTCCAGTTAGGAGCTTTGGACAGTCTCCAACAAAGACTCCAACAGTTAAACAAAGATTGGACAACCTACCTGAAACTTACTGAAATTTAGCATCAGTTAACCAAATCAACTGACCTTCAAATCAAAACATTTTATTACAAAATGGAACAAGTAGTCTATGCAATCATCATCAAAAAGAAAAACAACTTTTCTGTAGGTTTGGGTTCTTTTAAGTGTAAAATGTTGGAGAAAAACTAATCAAATTAAAATAAATGTATTAAATATGTATCTTGATTTGCCATAGCAATTAATTACAGAGAATATCAAGGCTGGCCCAATAATTTGAGAAAGTAGTTTTTCCTTTATACCAAGATGTTGTTACACAAATGTTGTAGTTCTGACTTAACTGACTAAAGTTAAGCTAAATGTGTATGAATTCAATTATTCAGTAAATAGATAAATGTATTGAGTTGTAAACACAAGATATTCTGTTAGACACTAAGGAGAACAAAAAGGTGAATATTACTCTACCCTTAAATGATTTGAAACGAATAATAAAAGCAGCCGGGAGCGGTGGGTCATGCCTGTAATTCTGGTCTGAAGTGGGCAGATCAGTTGAGATCAAGAGTTTGGGACCAGCCTGGGCAACATGACGTAACCCTGTCTCTATGAAAAATACAAAAATTAGCCAGGCATGGTGGTGTGCACCTGTAGTCCCAACTACCTGGGGGACTGAGATGGGAGGATCGTTTGAGCCTGGGAGGTGAGGCTGCAGTGAGCCGAGATCACGCCACTATACTCCAGCCTGGGTGACAAAGTCAGACTCTGTCTCATAAACAAAACAAAAACAAAAAAGACACACACATGGAATAATAAATGCAACTAAAAACCTAACCAAATTAACAGGCTATAAAGGACTTTATTGAGACAGGATCTCACCATGTTGCCCAGGCTGGTCTCAAACTCTGGAGATCAGTGGATTCTCCAACCTTAGCCTCCCAAACTGCTGGGATTATAGGTGTGAGCCACTGCATCTAGTCATTTTTAAATTTTATTTTATTATTATTTTTGAGACAGGATCTTTTCTCTGTCAAGCAGGCTGCAGTGCACTGGTATAATCATTACTCAATGCAGCTTTGTACTCCAGGACTCAATCCATTCTCCCACCTCAGCCTCCTCAGTAGCTAGGACTACAGGCACACGCCACCACACTTGACTAAGCTTTGTATTTTTTTGTAGAGATGAGGTTTCACCGTGTTTCCCAGGCTGGTGGATTTATAGTGATAACAAAAACAATAACAACTATAGCTGCCATTTGTTGAACATCCACTATATGTGACATAAATTCAATTATAAATTGTGTAATGTATCATACAAACTTTGGGTTATTGTTCCCATTTTACAAATTATGAAAATAAATCTCAGAGAGTTCAACTAAATTTCCCATGGTCACAGTGAGTAAATGGAAGAAGCAGAGTTTAAACTAGGACTGTGTGACATTAAAGGTCATGCTCCTTCCATTGGTGATGCTAACACCACAAGGAGAAACAGTTAACATTTTTAAATGAAGGCAAGGCGCAGTGGCTCATGCCTGTAATCCTAGCACTTTGGGAGGCTGAGGCAGGTGGATCACCTGAGGTCAAGAGTTCTGGACCAGCCTGACCGACAGGAATAAACCCTGTATCTACTGAAAATATGAAAATCAGCCGGGCATGGTGACACATGCCTATAATCTCAGCTACTAGGGAGGCTGAGGCAGGAGAATTGCTTGAATTCAGGAGACAGAGGTTGCAGTGAGCCGAGATCGCACCATTGCACTCCTGCCTGTGCAACAAATGCGAAACTCTGTCTCAAAAAAAAAAAAAAAAAAAAAAAGAATTAAAATAAAATAAATAAATAAAAATTATCAGGTAAAAAATGTTTTTTCTTTCTAAAATACAAAAAAAAAAAAAAAAGCCCAGATATTTAAGATGTTTATAACCTAGTAAAACCTTTCTTATGTGTTTTTTACCTAGAAGAAATCATGCTGAAGATACCTAACTTGCAACATCACCATTAAATATATCCAGTTTCAAATATGTTCATCCCTGTCTACCTTTTTTTTTTTTGAGACAGAGTTTCACTCTTGTTTCCCAGGCTGGAGTCCAATGGTGGGATCTCGGCTCACCACAACCTCCGCCTTCCAGGTTCAAGTGATTCTTCTGCCTCAGCCTCCGGAGTAGTTGGAATTACAGTCATGCCCCACCACGCCCAGCTAATTTTTTGTATTTTTAGTAGAGACAGGGTTTCTCCATGTTGGTCAGGCTGGTCTCGAACTCCTGACCTCAGGTAATTTGCCCACCTCGGCCTCCCAAAGTGCTGGGATTACAGGCGTGAGCCACCGCACCCAGCCGCCCTACCTTTATCTTTGCAACTGAGTTCTACAATTCAAATGAACTATCGACTGTAAAATTATTTTTCATATTGATGATATTCTGGTCTTTATAACAAAATCATTAATTCTAGAAATGATGTACTTTATAAATGAAAGAGGAAAGAGAGAAATTTTGTTATTTTCAAGACTTAAAATCTTATTTAAGGCTGAGAATGGTGGCTCACACCTGTAATCACTCTCAGTACTTTGGGAGGCGGAAGCAGGAGGAATGCTTGAGGCTATGAGTTTGAAACTAGCTTGGGAAACAGAGCAAGGCCCAGTTTCTAAAAAATTTAAAGGTGAGCCGGGCACAGTGGCATGTGCCTGTAGACCTAGCTACTCAGGAGGTTAAGGTAGGAGGATTGCTTAAGCCCAGGAGTTTGAGGCTGCAGTGAGCTTTATCATGCCACTGCATTCCAGCCTGGGCCACAGAGTGAGACCCTGTCTCTAAAAATAAAAAAATAAAAACAAAAAACTCCACACGTTTTATTTAAGATATGCTTCATCAAGGCCAGGCGTAGTGGCTCACACCTGTAATCCCACCACTTTGGGAGGCTGAGGCGTGTGGATCACATGAGCTCAGGAGTTCAAGACCAGCCTGGCCAACATGGTGAAACCTCGTCTATACCAAAAATACAAAAATTAGCCGGGCGTGGTGATGTGCGCCTGTCGTCCCAGCTAGTTGGGAGGCTGAAACAGGAGAATCACTTGAACCTAGGAGGCAGAGGTTGCAGTGAGCCAAAATCGTGCCACTGCACTTTAGCCTGGGCAACAAAGTGAGAGAGTGAGACTCTGTCTCAAAAACAAAAA
Source organism: Macaca nemestrina (assembly GCF_043159975.1). Classification (NCBI taxonomy): domain Eukaryota; kingdom Metazoa; phylum Chordata; class Mammalia; order Primates; family Cercopithecidae; genus Macaca; species Macaca nemestrina. The sequence goes on from NC_092128.1 coordinate 128,361,622, forward strand.
AAGAAAACAAAACAACAACAACAACAAGATATGCCTCATCACAAGTTAATAAAAACAGAAGTGACATTATCAAAAGGAATAGTCTCTTTTGAATATAGTCTTATATTTCTCAATAAGGCTATCAAGTGAAGGCTTTAGCCTTCTTAGTAGCTAGGACTACATAAGTGTACTACTGCACTTGGCTGAAATCCACTTTTTTTGAAAGTTCACTTAGTAAATATATATATATATATTTTTGAAACAGAGTCTCATTCTGTCAACTAGGCTACAGTGCAGTGGCACGATCTCAGCTCACTGCAACCTCCACCCCCCAGGTTCAAGTGACTCTCCTACTTTAGCCTCCCAAGTAGCTGGGATTACAGGCACACGCCACGATGCCTGGCTAATTTGTGTATTTTTAGTAGAGACGGGGTTTCACCATGCTGGCCAGGCTGGTCTCAAACTCCTGACCTCGTGATACGCCCACCTCAGCCTCCCAAAGTGCTGAGATTACAGGCATGAACCACCACACCCAGACTAGTTCACTTAATATTTTTACAAACATATATATTACGCTTTTGCTTGTAATTATAATCACTATTTAAAAATTACTAGCAAGGGCTGGGTGCGGTGGCTCACGCCTCAGCACTTTAGGAGGTGGAGGCAGGCAGATAACAAGGTCAGGAGTTCGAGACCAGCCTGGCCAACATGGTGAAATCCTGTCTGTACTAAAAATACAGAAATTAGCTGGGCATGGTGGTGGGTACCTGTAATCTCTGCTACTCGGGAGACTGAGACAGGAGAATCATTTGAACCCGGGAGGCAGAAGTTGCAGTGAGCCGAGATTGCACCATTGCACTCCAGCCTGGGAGACAGGGTGAGACTCTGTCTCAAAACAAACAAACAAACAAAAAACCAACCAGCCAAACAAACATTACTAGTCAGGCAAGGAGCTCATGCCTGTAGTGCCAGTACTTTGGGTTTGCTTGAGCCCAGGAGTTTGACACTAGCCTGGGTAACTTGGCGAAACCTCATCTCTACCAAAAATATAAAAATTAGGCAGGTCTGGTGGTGCACACCTGTGGTCCCAGCTATTTGGGGGGGCTGAGGTAAAAGATCAATTGATCCAGGAGGTCAAGGCTGTAGTGAGCCATGATCACACCACTACACTCCAGCCTGGGCGACCAAGCAAGACCTTGTCTCAAAGAAAAAAAAAAAAGTAAAAACAAAACACAGTATGCCAAGCTGCTCTAAACATTTAATTTTTTTTTTTTTTTTTTTTTGAGACAGAGTTTTGCTCTGTTGCACAGGCTGAAGTGCAGTGGCGCAATCTTGGCTCACTGCAACATCTGTCTCCCGGGTTCAAGCAATTCTCCTGCCTCAGCCTCCCGAGCAGCTGGGACTACAGGCGTGCACCACCATGCCCAGCTAATTTTTGTATTTTTAGTAGAGATGGGGTTTCTCCATGTTGGTCAGGATGGTCTTAATCTCTTGACCTCATGATCCACCCGCCTTAGCCTCGCAAAGTGCTGGGATTACAGGCATAAGCCACTGCACTTGGCCCAACATATTTTTTACTTTGGGTTTTTTCATTTTTTGAGAAGAAGTCGCCCAGGCTGGAGTGCAGTGGGCATCTTGGCTCACTGCAACCTCTGCCCCCTGGGTTCAAGCAATTCTCCCACCTCAGCCTCCTGAGTAGCTGGGACTACAGGTGACCACCACCACGCCCAGCTAAGTTTTGTATCTTTTTTTTTTTTTTTTTTTCAGTACAGATGGGGTTTCGCCTTGTTGGCCAGGCTGGTTGAACTCCTGACCTCAAGTGATCCACTGCCTCAGCACCCCAAAGTACTGAGATTACAGGCATGAGCCACCGCGCCTGGCATTCATTCATTCATTCATTCATTCATTTTACAAAAGTTTATTCTTAAATGTACAACAGCTCCAAGACAACACTGAATTCCAGCTATAGGTGGTAAAAGATGTTACGGCAGGGAATACAGGTGTTTCAATATGGATGAAATAAAGGGTCACCATTTCCTCAGGCACAAGGAGCAGCTCACTTTTTGGCAGATTTCTTAATTCCACCTGTGGCCAGGGGCCCTTCCCCACTGCCTTCGCATTTAGCTCCTTGAGTTTCTTCTGCTCCTCTTTTTGTTTCTGCTTGAAAGCCTTATCTTCCTCATCCATCTCCTTGGCCTGCTTCTTAGGCTGTTTCAGGGCCTTCTTCTTGCCACCTTTGCTGCCGGACATAGTGCCTGCCGTCCCTTCCCCACCCATGGCCTTTATGTTTTATAAATATATACAGATGGGGTTTTGTCACATATATATATATATATATATATAAATAAAATAACTAAGCTCATAGAATAAGTTTATTGTTTAATATCTGGTTTCCTAGAATTATGAAAATAATCTATAAGCAAATTCATGTGACATCACTAAATTTTACATATAGATGATAAAAACTTCAGAAGGACAGAAAAGGAGTTACTATTTAAAACTGTGGGCCAACACTTGAGGAGGCTAAGGCAGGAGGATTGCTTAGGCCCAGAAGCTCAAGATCACCCTGGGCAACACAGTGAAACCTGGTCTCTGCAAAAAATTTTAAAAATCAGTCAGGCTTGGTGGCACACACTTATCATCCCAGGTACTCAGGAGATTGAGGTGGGAGGATCACATGAGCCCAGTAGGTTTTGGCTGCAGTGAGCAGCAGCTACACTCCAGCCTGGGTGACAGAATGAGACCCTGTCACACAAAAAAATAAACAAACAAATAAATGAAACTACAGGCCAGTAACGGTTGCTCAAGCCTGTAATCCCAACACTTTTGGAGGCCAAGGCAGGAGGATCACCTGAACCCAGGAGGTGGAAACCACCCTGGGCAACATTTTGAGACTCCACCTTTATATTAAAAAACAATTTTTTTAAAATTAAAAAATAATATGGCCAGGCATGGTGGCTCATGCCTGTAATCCCAACACTTTGGGAGACCGAGGTAGGCGGATCACCTGAGGTCAAGAGTTGGTAACCAGCCTGGCCAACATGATGAAACCCTGTCTCTACTAAAACTACAAAATTTTTCCAGGAGAATCACTGGAACCCGGGAGGCAGAGGTTGCAGTGAGCCAAGGTCACGCCATTGCACTCCAGCCTGGGTGACAGAGAGAGACTCCATCTCAAAAAAATAAAAATAAAATAAATAAATTAAAAACAAAAAACAAAGAAGTGAGACAGCAAGCTAGTTCTCTTTTTTCCTGTTTTCCTGAATAGCCACAGAGTTCATCCAATACTGTTTAATACTGTTTACTAAAGAATTCCCTATTTTCTCTGGGTGTGGTGACATGCACCTGTAGGCCCAGCTGCTTGGGAGGCTGAGGCAGGAGAATCACTTGAACCCAGGAGGCAGAGGTCACAGTGAGCTGAGATCGCACCACTGCACTCCTACCTGGGTGACAAAGGAAGACTCTGTCTCAAATAAATAAATAAATAAATAAAAAGGACTCTGTTACCTCTGTTTCCCACATTCTCTTCCATAGGCCATTTTGGCTGATAAATCTTACCATCAAATCTTTGAAAATATTATTTATATATATATGCGCACATATACTTTTTGGACATTGAAAGACATTCCATAGTTAAAATCATTATCACTTAAAAATGAATTAAAAAGGCCAGATGCAGTGGCTTATGCCTGTACTTTGGGAGGATGAGAAGAATGGATTGCTTCGAGCTCAGGGGTTCTAGACCAGCCTTAATGGAATTTTAAAACATGGCGAGCGAAACCCCATCTCTACAAAAAATACAAAAATTAGCTGGGCGTGGTAGCATGTGCTTGTGATCCCAGCTACTTGTGAGGCTGAGGCTACGGAATCACTTGAACCCAGGAAGCAAAGGTTGCAATGAGCCGAGATTGCACCACTGCATACCAGCCTGGGGGACAAAGTGAAACCTGTCTCAAAAAAAAAAAAAAAAAAAAAAAAGAATTAAGGTTCAAACAAAAATTAAATAAAGTTATTAGTTGTCTCCTTTTGTCTGGCTCATGAGAATATATTCTAGTCAGTAAATGGGGAGCTATACAGTAAGGAAAGTACAACTCAGAAACAGTATGAATCCGACACTATCAAAATACAAACACCGTACCAGATGAGCCAAAGTATTCAAGATACAAGGCATATGTTCTTTTGTGGACTAGGAAGAATTCAAGACTTTTTTTTTTTAATAGCCTGGATGAAATTTTCCTTAAACCCATCCAACTCCATTTGGCTTTTATTCACTTTGATTCTCTGTTTGGGGTCATTCCTAGAAATCACAGAATGGATATGAATCTTGAATAACTGTAAATATACATGCTCTAGTGATAAACGAATGCCTGCATATGAGCTGGCTTAGTGAGAACTCAGCCCTGAAATCCAGTCTGATCATCTCCAGGCAAAATGCTGTATTACAGTTTCTGGGTATACAAACCAGAAGCCCACGTGTGTCTTTGATTGTGTGAATAAACACTGATGGATGGGCACACGTCCTTAACAGTTTTTGCCAGTTTATGGCAAAATGAGTTCAATAAAGACCATGTGCTGTTATAAAACTAAATTATTAAATTTATATGACCTTCCCGTGTTCTCATATTACCTTCTTCCCATTTTAAAAAGGTAAAGCTGGTATCCCTTTGTGAATACTTTCAACACCCACTCTGAATTTTTTCCTCACTGGCCCATTAAATCCAGAAGTCTGGGATTAGTTGCCTGGGACTATAAGTAACTATCAAAATCGCATGGCTTTTTTTTTTTTTTTTCCCTGAAGGATGGCCAAACTTAGTATTTGATCTAGTACTTAAATTTGCAACATGTTGCTACAAGTAATGGAATGTTGCATTATAACCACCTATTGAAAAACTTTAAAGAAATTACTTTACCAATGATTTATTTTACTAACTGAAACAAAATTATAGATAAATAAGCAGAAGAAAATTTTAGCAACGATGTCATCTTTCATTTATAGCGTTTTTTGTTTGTTTGTTTGTTTGTTTGAAAGGGAGTCTCCCTGTATCGCCAAGGCTGGAGAGCAGTGGCACAATCTCAGCTCACTGCCACCTCTGCCTCCCAGGTTCAAGCGATTCTCCTGCCTCAGCCTCCTCCCAAGTAGCTGCAATTACAGCACCTGCCACCACACCTGGCTACTATTTGTATTTTTAGTAGAGACGGGGTTGGCCCCATTTGGCCAGGCTGGTCTTGAACTCCTGACCTCAAGTGATCCTCTTGTCTCTGCCTCTCAAAGTGCTGGGAATACAGACATGAGCCACTACACCTGACCTATTTATAGCTTAATGGAATTTTAAAATAAACGAGATAACACAATTGTATTTAATTTAGTAATTTTGACAGGCGAGGGTGGCTGTAATCCCAGCTACTCAGAAAAATGAGAAAGGACAATAGTTTGAGCCCAGGAATTGAAAACCAGCCTAGGCAGCACAGCAAGACCTAAGTTCAACAAACAAACAAACAAACAAACAAACAACAAACAAACATAACCAGAGTATAATTTAGTCCTTTTAAACCAGCACTAGTCTAGTATATATAAAAATAATTTATAGGCTGGGCATGGTGGTAAATGCCTGTAATCCCAACAGTTTGGGAGGTTGATGTGGGCGGATCACTTGAGGCCAGGAGCTTGAGAACAGCCTGGCCAGCATGGCAAAAACTTCTCTCTACTAAAAATACAAAAAAAAAAAAATTAGCTGGGCGTGGTGGCACATGCGCGTAATCCCAATTACTCAGTAGGCTGAGGCAGGAGAATCATTTGAACCTAGGTGGTGGAGGTTTCAGTGAGCCAAGACTGCGCCACTGTACTCCAGCCTGAGCGACAGAGTGAGACTGTCTCAAATAAATAGATTCGATAAAAAAAAAATTTATAAATGAAGGGAATAGTTCTCATATTAGGAAACTTACCCTAGATGTTTTCCTTCCTCACCTCAGCAATTTTTGCTTGTTTGTTTCCTTTAAAGCACGTAACTGCAATCTGTCATTTCTTTGTTTGTCTTTAATTTTTTGCCTATTTCTCTCAGCAGCATTTAATCTCCTTGAGGTCTCACATTGATTTTTGTTGTTGTTGTTGTTGTTGGAGACAGGGTCTCAATCCCTGCTCACTGCAGCCTCAACCTCCTCGACTCAAGAATCCTCCCACCTCAGCCTCCCAAGTAGCTGGGATTATAGGCACAAGCCATCATGCCCGGCTAATTTTTGTAGAGACAGGATTTCGTCATGTTGGCCAGGGTGGTATAAAACTCCTGAGCTCAAGCCATCTGCCCGCCTGGGTCTCCCTAAGTGCTAGGAGCATAGGCATGTACCATGGTTCCTGGCCCACGTTGGTCTTATTTACCATAGTGGCTCCAGCATTTAGTATGTGCTCAAAAAACATTGTGTGAATGTTAATAACACTGTTTTTCAGAAAGGGGTGCTTGTTGAACATCTAATATGTGCTAGGCAATGATACTAAATTTGAGTATCACTATGTCATGCAAATCAAGATCATGAATAAATGTGATTCATTTATGATGTGGTTCTCCTTTTAAAATGTGTTTCAAAAAGATTATAAGTATAGCCATAAGAAAGCATCCTGTCCTCTCTCCTAGTAAGTTATAGGCCCCACAGTCCCCATCCACCCTACCACTACTTTTTTTTTTTTTTTTTTTTTTGAGATGGAGTCTTGCTCTGTCACCCAGGCTGGAGTGCAGTCGCACAATCTCAGCTCACTGCAACCTCCACCTCCCGGGTTCAAGCGATTCTTCTGCCTCAGCCTCCTGAGTAGCTGGGACTACAGGTGTATGCCACCACACCTGGCTAATTTTTGTATTTTTAGTAGAGACAGAGTTTCGCCATATTAGCCAGGCTGGTCTCAAACTCCTGACCTCGTGATCCGCCCGCCTCAGCCTCCCGAAGTGTGGGAATTACAGGCATGAGCCACTGCACCCTGCCTTTTTTTTTTTTCTTTTGTTCTTGAGATGGAGTTTCACTATTGTTGGCCAGGCTGGGGTGTAATGGTGTGATCTTGGCTCACCACAACCTCTGTGTCCCGGGTTCAAATGATTCTTCTGCCTCAGCCTCCCGAGTAGCTGGGATTACAGGCACGCACTACCACGCCTGGCTAATTTTGTATTTTTAGTAGAGGCGGGATTTCTCCATGTTGGTCAGGCTGGTCTCAAACTCCCGACCTCAGGTGATCCACCCGCCTCGGCCTCCCAAAGTGCTGGGATTACAGGCGTGAGCCACCGTGACTGGCCTGAAGATCAAAATGACATTTGGAGGGCTCAAACAAACCAAATTGTAGCAGACCCCAACACCAAAAGGTTTTCATTAATGAAGAGAAATATCCATGGTGCATTATCTCTTTATAAGAAAATCTATGATAAGCAAACAAACAAATAAGCAAACCGCACTGGACATATTTTTGAAAATAGTGACACCTCCTTAAGAGCCTCAGGCAGGTCCTTCAGGAGGTATTCCAGAAGAAGGCATTGTTATCGTGGGAGATGACAGCTCCTAGCATGTTATTGTCCCTGAAGAACTTTCAGTGGGACAAGATGTGGAAGTGGAAGACAGTGTATCGATGATCCTGACCCTGGGTAGGCTTAGGCTAATGTGTGTGTCTGTCTTTTAGTTTTTAACAAAAACCAACTTTTTTTTTTTTTTTTTTCAGACAGAGTTTCACTCTTGTCACCCAGGCTGGAGTGCAATGGTGCGATCTCGGCTCACTACAACCTCTGCCTCCTGGGTTCAAGTGATTATCCTGCCTCAGCCTCCTGAGTAGCTGGGATTACAGGCATGCGCCACCACACCCGGCTAACTTCTGTATTTTTAGTAGAGACAGGGTTTCACCTTGTTGCTCAGGCTGGTCTTGAACTCCTGACCTCAGGTGATCCGCCTGCCTCAGCCTCCCAAAGTGCTGGGATTATAGGCGTGAGCCACTGCGCCTGGCCACAATCACTTATTTTATCATTACGGACACATAGTTATTTATTTTACACCTTGGATTGTACATCAAGGTATAAATGCCTTGATTTATAAATCAAGGTATAAATGTTTTTTATTTTGTTGCTTAAATTGTTTTAGTTTTAGCCAGTTGAAATGATAGTTGATTTTGTTGTCATTGTTATTGATTTGTTTAAGTTTTCTTCTTCCTACATAGCTCCTGTTTCCTCCAATTTCTATTTTTCTATGCATGTGTTTATTATATCCTTCATGGCCGGGTGCGGTGGCTCACGCCTGTAATCCCAGCACTTTGGGAGGCTGAGGTAGGTGGATCACGAGGTCAGGAGATCGAGACCATCCTGGCTAACACGGTGAAACCCCATCTCTACTAAAAATACAAAACAAAACAAAACCAATTAGCTGAGTGGTGGTGGGCACCTGTAGTCCCAACTACTCAGGAGGCTGAGGCAGGAGAATGGCATGAACCCGAGAGGTGGAGCTTGCAGTGAGCTGAGATCTCACCACTGGACTCCAGCCTGGGCAACAGAGTGAGACTCTGTCTCAAAAATAAATAAATAAATAAATAAAATAAAAAAATAAAAAATATCTTTCATATTAGACATTTTCCTCAAGTGTTTGAATATCTTTAGTGCTCTGCATATTTGAAGTGAAGGGAATAAAAAAGCCAGTGTGTTGGCCTGGCGTGGTGGCTCACGCCTGTAATCCCAGCACTTTGGGAGGCCAAGGCGGTGGATCACCTGAGGTCAGGAGTTCGAGACCAGCCTGCCCAACATGGCGAAACCTTGTCTCTACTAAAAATACAAAAAATGTACCGGGTGTGGTGGCGCATGCCTGTAATCCCAGCTACTCAGGAGGCTGAGACAGGAGAATTGATTGAACCCAGTAGGCAGAGGTTGCAGTGAACTGACATCACACCCCTACACTCCAGCCTGGGCAACGAGAGCAAAACTCTGTGTCCAAAAAAAAAAAAAAACAAAACCTGATGTGGGACCCTCTGAGCCTAAGAGGAACCTACTCACTTTATGCATCCCTGCCAGTGAAATGCGTATCTTGAGTCACTATTCTCATGACTTAGCCCTCAGCTGACCATGACTGGTCAGCCTCCCAGACAAGACTCTGTAGAACTTAATCCTAGAGGTGATGAAGACCTAGTTGCCACCTCTCTACAAAAAGAAATAGGGGATACAGGGAAAAGAAGGTGGGGTGGTGGTGTTTCATCATTCAATTGATATATGTGGTCACCTAAATAGTAATGTAGCTATTAGAGGAAATCATTCCTGCCTACAGCTGATGCATCCCATTACGGAGACTGCAGCTTGGATCTTCAGAGGCTCAATATCCCCCTTTGCTGTTTAGAGGGCAAAGTGTTGAGATAGACTTTCAGTGGCTGGACTGGGGATGGGGTGTTCCTTAAACAGCTTACAAACCTTTTTTTTTTTTTATTTCAGTATTGCACTTTCAGTTCCAGGAGTACTTGGAGGCAATTTTTGCTTGTTTGTTTCCTTTAAAGCATATAACTGCGATCTGTCATTTATTCGTTTGTCTTTAATTTTTTGCCTCCCTAACTGCTAGGATTTTTGAAGATACTATGATGTATATTGACTAAACTCTACTCTTTCCCTCCCTGACAATACTGTGATGAAGACCAAGCAGCCATGAGGAGGCCCATGTGGAAGTAGACAAAGAGCCTTTACCAACAGGCCAAGGCTGAACTCCCAGAAGACCCGGCCATGTGAGGGAGCTCCCATAGAAATAAAATCTCTATTTCGACTTAGGCAACTCCAGCTGATGCAATATGGAAAAAATATCAAGCTGTTCAGCTGAGTTATTCTTGATTTCCTGATCACAAATCATTAGCAAAATAAAACTAAGTTAGTAAGTTTTGGGTAGTTTGTTGCACTGCAAGAGAAAACCAAAACAGGGCCTTTAAAAAAATTTATTTTCAGTTGGGCGCGGTGGCTCATGCCTGTAATCCCAGCACTTTGGGAGGCCAAGGCAGGCAGATCACAGGGTCAGGAGATCGAGACCATCCTGGCTAACACGGTGAAACCCCGTGTTTAATAAAAAATACAAAAAATTAGCCAGGCATGGTGGCATGCACCTGGAGTCCCAGCTACTCAGAAGGCTGAGGCAAGAGAATCGCTTGAACTGGGAGGCGGAAGTTGCAGTAAGCCAAGATTGTGCCACTGCACTCCAGCTTGGGCGACAGAACGAGACTCCATTTCAAAAAAATAAATAAATAAAAATTCCTTTTCTGTGTTTTAATATGCTATGGCTGCTGCCCTAACAAAACACCATGAACTGGGTGGCTTAAACAATTAATTATCTCACCGTTCTGGAGGCTGAAAGCTCAATGTTAAGGTACTGGCAGGATTGATTTGATTCTAGGGCCCCTCTTCTAGGCTTTGCAGATGGCCATGTTCATTCTGTGTCTTCACATGGTCTTTCGTCTGTTCTCACACATCCCCAGTATCCCTTTGTGAGCCCAAATTTCCTCTTCTTACAAGGACACCAGTCAGATTGTATTAAGGCCCATCCTAAGAGCCTCATCTTAATCATTTTAACTCTTTTTTTATTGATTTTTAAAACTTTTATTCTTCTGACATAGGGTCTCTCTTTGCTATACATTATAGGCTATAGTGTAGGGGCATGATCTTGGCTCACTGCAGCCTCCACCTAGCTTGTTCAAACGACTCTCATGCCTCAGCCTCCTGAGGAGCTGGGATTACAGGCACGTGCAACCACACCCAGCTCATTTTTGTATTTTTAGTAGAGACAAGGTTTTACCATATTGGTCAGGATGGTCTCGAACTCCTGGCCTAGAGTGACCTGCCCACCTCGGCCTCCCAAAGTACTGGGATTACAGGTGTGAGCCACCATGCCCTGCCCACTTTAACTCTTTAAAAGCACTTCCAAATACGGTTACATTCTGAGGTACTGGGGATTAAGTCTTCAACATATGGATTATGGGATTAATACAATTCAGACTATAAATTATGGATTAAGGAGTTTCAAAATAGAGCAAAATTACATATATGTGTTCAATGTACCATTTTTTTTTCCCCAGCAGTCCCTGGTTTGTTTTCCCACATTACGAACTCAGTGCCCAAGTGCCCATGGATTCAAAACAACACACCACAACATAATGAGCCCCTTTAAAATGGCTTTTAAGCCTAGTTCATTTTACCCTTTATATTGAACAGGGCATCTGTTTAATGAACACCAAGCATAAGGCAGAAAATATGGTATACAAGATGAAAAAGGAAGTTGGCCCATAAATCACGTGGGTAGAACCAGTTTTTTAAACAATGGATAAAGGGCAAATAATGTTTATAGTCATTCTGGAATCACAAATCTGGGAAAATTACCCAGTAAAAGCACTGCAAAAATAAAAGCCTTCTGAGTGCTTGTATGTGACACCTGCTAGGCCAATTTATTAGTAATATTAATAAAGTCAATTATCTGATGTTATACAGTTAGCTTTCTGTTTTGATTGCTTATTGCTGCAAACGAAAAACTTTAGAGGCTTAAAGCAATAACAACCACTTGTTACCTTTCAATTATGTGCGTTATCCTGGCAGTTCTGTGGGTCTGGCTTTTGGGTGATTGCAGCCATTGGTCAGTCATTGGGCCTGAAGTCACCTGGAAGATCCATTAGGATAACTTCTTCTATCCATGGGGCCTCTCTCTCATGGTCCCTCTCTCAGGATAGCTGGACTTCAACATGGTGGTTCAGAGCACTCCCAAAATTGCAGAAATGGTAGCTGCCTGCGATCAGATATCACAGAACATGACTTCCTCTGCCTTCTACTGTTTAAAGCAAGTCAGAGACCAGCATCAATTCACTATGGGAGGAGACTCCACAGGGTGTGACTATCAGGAGATGTGGTTCACGGGGCCCATTGTAGAGGCCAGCTGTCCCACGCTCCTTCTGGACATTTCGGGTAAATCACTTCATCTTTTTGAGCTGGGGCAACTGCAATAGTCTCCTATTTGCTCTCCCTATTCTACTTTTGCCCCTCTTCAGTCCATTATCTTCTGCAGACAGACAGATCCCGTAAAACATACGTCAGGATCAGGTGTGGTGTCTCACACCTGTAATCCTAGCACTTTGGAAGGCTAAGACAGGAGGATCACTTGAGGCCAGAAATTCAAGACCAGTCTGGGCAACATAGTGAGACCCCATCTCTATGAAACTAAAAATGAAAATAAAATTATCTGGGTGTCATGGTGCACACCTATATTCCCAGCTACTAGGGAGACTGAACCAGGAGGATAACTGGAGTCCAGAAGTTGGAGGCTGCAATGAGCTATAATTGCACCACTGCACTCCATCCTGGGTGACAGAGAAAGACCCCAACTCTAAAATAAATAAATAAATAAAAACCTCTGATCAATCGGCTCTCAGGTCAAAACCCACTGCTGCTTCCCGCTGAGAATAAAGCTGAAGTTAGTTCCTGCAACTTCCCACATGGTCCTCCCACTCTTCCCTCTATCCCACGCCATCCTCCAATCTTATCTTCTATTCCTTTCTTGTATTTCACTCTATGCAGCCACACATTCTTGTTCCTCATAAGGACTCCAGGTTCTCCTCCCTCCATCTTTTCACTTGCTGTTCCCTCTGCTTGGAATGCTGTTCCCTGCATATTACCCACGCACTCCCTCATCTCCTTCCAGTCTTTACCCAAATGTAACTTCAGTGAGGACTTCCCTGATCATCATCTTTTAAATAACTACCTCCCACCTAGCTGTCATTCCATGTCCCAATTCCTTGCTCCACTTCTCCCTTGAAAGCACTTATTGCCACCTAATATGCTCAGTGATTTACTGACCTTTTTTTTGGTTGTTGTTCTTTTGAGACAGAGTCTCACTCTGTCACACAGGCTGGAGTGCAATGGCACGATCTCAGCTCAATGCAACCTCCGCCACCTGGGTTCAAGCAAGTCTCCTGCCTCAGCCTCCTGAGTAGCTGAGATTACAGGAGCGCACCACTACGTCTGGCTAATACTTGTATTATTAGTAGAGAGGGGGTTTCACCATGTTGGTCAGGCTGGTCTCGAACTCCTGACCTTGTGATCCGCCCACCTCGGCCTCCCAGAGTGCTGGGATTACAGGCATGAGCCACTACACCTGGCCTTACTGACTTATTCAGCGTAGTTTCTTCCACGCTCACATGACTGTAAACTCTTTGACATGATGGAACAACTTTATTGAGATATAATTTACATAACATAGTATTTACCCTCTAACAGTACACAATTCCATAGCTTTGAGTATCATAACAGAGTCATGTTATCATCACCACTGTCTAATTTGAGTGTTTGATTGACTGGACTTTGGAGATCCTTTATTGTTCCCACACAGGGAAATCAAAACCTAGAGAAATCAAGTGATTGCCCAAGGTCACCTGGCTGACTAATGACAAAAACTGAGCTGGAATCCAAGACTTTAGTTCTCAGTCCAGAGCTCTGCCTACCACAGCATTTCAGGTTTCTACTTCAATGGTGCCCTGGTTTTTTATTTAGTCCTATAAGTTAAAGATATACTTGGTTAGCCAAATTTTTTTTTTTTTTTTTTTGAGATGGAATTTCACTCTTGTTGCCCAGGCTGGAATGCAATGGTGTGATCTCGGCTCGCCACAACCTCCGCCTCCCAGGTTCAAGTGATTCTGCTGCTCAGCCTCCCCAGTAGCTGAGATTATAGGCATGTGCCACCATGCCCAGCTAATTTTGTATTTTTAGTAGAGACAGGATTTCTCCATGTTGGTCAGGCTGGTCTCAAACTGCCGACCCCAGGTGATCCGCCCACCTCGGCCTCCCAAAGCCACCGTGCCTAGCTGCCAAAGATTTTTATAATCCCCAAAAAGCATCATTCTCCCTTCTCTAGAAAACCACTTTTTTTTTTCCTATAACAGTTTTGTGACCCAACATAATTTTAGAAAAACAAAAATAAAAACACTGTGCTTTGCTGTAGGAACTTATTTTTAAAAATGTCATTGCCTTCAAAATGCACAGTGGGTAAAGCTTGACATAAATCCTGTAGAGGGAAAAAAGGATGAAGAAGCTGAGGTACCAAAATCACCCACCATCGTGACTGATGGTGCTAACATTTGGTGACTGACGTGGAAGATTCTAGTAGTTGTTTGTCTATAGACTCAGAAGCTTCTTTGAGCTGGAAGGAACCTCGGTAATTGTCTACGAGGAAAGAGAGCCCCAGAAAAAGCAAGCCTTGTGACCGGAGTCACGGGGCAGAGCTAGGGCTTTCCAATCCTTAGCCTGATGATGTTCTAGGTCAGAATGCTTTCAAGGATCCAAGGAAAAGCCTTTTTATTTAAAATGAGCGAGTGCAAATTGAGAAGTTATTAGGTTGGAGCAAAAGTAATTGCGGTTTTTGCCATTGCTTTTAACGCACCAACCTAATACGTTGAAATTACTTTTGCACTAACCTAATATGTTGAAAGTCAAAAAAGTATATTTGCAGTGATAAACACTGTTGAACCCTTACTACGATTCAGGAACTTCTCTATGCCTTGAAATGGATTGAGCATCTTTCCCTGAGCTGTTGGTCAACTTTCACCAGGTTATGTTGCAGCAACAACCCCGAAATCTCACTGGCTTACAGCAACAGAGGTTTCCTTCTTGTACATTGTATGTTGTTTCTGATAGCTTGTGATCTGCCCATATGGTATCTTCAATGCAGGATCCAGGGCCATCATGGAATCTGGCAGTGTTTGAAGGGCTGTCAAGCTTTTTTTTAAACTTTTTTTTTTAGACGGAGTTTCTCTGTTATTGCCCAGGCTGGAATGCGATGGCATGATCTCGGCTCACTACAACCTGTGCCTTCCAGGTTCAAGAGATTCTTCTGCCTCAGCTTCCCAAGTAGCTGGGATTACAGGCACCTGCCACCACATCCAGCTAATTTTCATATTTTTAGTAGAGATGGGGTTTCACTACATTGGCCAGGCTGGTTTCGAACCTCTGTCTCCTGCATTCAAGCAATTCTCCTGCCTCAGCCTCTGGAGTAGCTGGGATTATAGGTGTCGTAACCACGCCCGGCTAATTTTTTTATATTTTTATGTTTTTTGTTTTTTGTTTTTTTGAGACAGAGTTTTGCTCTTGTAGCCCAGGCTGGAGTGTAATGGTGCAATCTTGGCTCACTGCAACCTCCGCCTCCCAGGTTCAAGCAATTCTCCTGCCTTAGTCTCCTGAGTAGCTGGAATTACAGGCATGTGCCACTACGCCTGACTAATTTTGTATTTTTAGTAGAGGCGGGGTTTCTCCATGTTTGTCAGGATGGTCTCAAACTCCCGACCTCAGGTGATCTGCCCGCCTCAATCTCCCAAAGTGCTGGGATTACTGGCAAGAGCGACTGCGCCCAGCCTTTTTTTGTATTTTTAATAGAGATGGGGTTTCACTATGTGGGCCAGACTAGCTGAGTATCTTCTCATGTGCTTATTAGCCATTTGTTTATCTTCTTTGGAGAAATCTCTATTCAAATCCTCTACCTATGTTTTAAATTGATTATTTGTCTTTCATGGTGAAGTTATAAGAATTCTTTATACATACTGGATAGAAGTCCCTTATCAGATATATAATTTGCAATTATATTTTTCTATTATATTATCTCCTTTTCACTTTTTTTTTTTCTCTTTGAGACACGGTCTTGCTCTGTCACCCAGACCAGAGTGCAATGGTGCAATCAGGGCTCACTGCAGCCTTGACCTCCATGTGGTTGGAAAACATACTTTGCATGATTTTAATCTTTTAAAAATTATGGAGACTTCTTTTATGTGTTCATGTATGGTCTCTCCTGAGAATGTGCCATATGTACTTGAGAATAATGTGTATTCTGGTATTGTTGGGTAGAGAGTTCTAGGTGGTTTGCAATGCTGTTTCAATTTCTATTTCTTTGCTTCTTTGATCTTCTGCCTGGTTGTTCTATTCATTATTGAAAGTAGGTAATCACATCTCCCACTTTTATTGTTGAATCTATTTTTCTCCTAGATTTTCTGTTTTTTGCTTCAGGTATTTCAGAACTCTGTTATTAGGTGCCTAAGTGTTTATAATTGCCATATCTTCTTGATGAATTCATCCTTTTATCATCATAAAATGTCCTTATTTGCCCTAGTAACAACTTTGGTCTTAAAGTCTTTTATTTTTTTTATTTATTTTTTTTTTTTTAATGGAGTCTTGCTTTGTTACCTGGGCTGGAGTGCAGTGGCATGATCTCAGCTCACTGCAACATCTGCCTCCCAGGTTCAAACGATTCTCCTGCCTCAGCCTCCTGAGTAGCTGGGGTTACAGGTGCACATCACCACACCTGGCTAACTTTTTTTTTGTATTTTTAGTGGAGACAGGGTTTCACCATGTTGGCCAGGCTGGTCTTGAACTCTTGATGACCTCAGGTGACCCGCCTGCCTCGGGCTCCCAATGTGCTGGGATTACAAGCGTGAACCACTGATCCCAGCCTTAAAGTCTGTTTTGTCTGCTATTGGTGTAGCCATTCCAGACGTCTTTGGCTAGTGTTCATATAGTGTATCTTTTTCATCCTTTGACTTGCTTATTTGTGTCTTTGAGTCTAGGATGTGTCTTTTACAGACAGCATACGCTTGGATCATTTTTTAAAGTCCATCAAAGGCAATGAGTTTTGTTTATTTGTTTCTTACTGTATTAATAGCACCAAAAACAGTGTGAGGATTTTTTTTTTTTTTCTTTTTTAGAAGAAGTCTCATTCTATCGCAGAGGCTGGAGTGCAGTGGCATGCTCAGCTCACTGCAACCTCCACCTCCTGGGTTCAAGTGATTCTCCTGCCTCAGCCTCCCAAGTAGCTAAGAGTACAGGCATCTGCCCTCACCCCTGGCTAATTTTTTTATTTTTAGTAGAGACAGGGTTTCACCATGTTGGCCAGATTGGTCTCAAACTCCTGACCTCAGGTGATCTGCCCCGGCCTCCCAAAGTGCTGGGATTACAGGCATGAGCCAGAGCGCCCAGCCGAGGCTCTTAATAGGTGCTCTATGGTCATCTGTTGAGCAAAGGAATAAATCCTCATATGTGAAATGGGATGACAGATCCCTCTCTCACTACTCTACAGAGTTATGGGGGTCATCAAATACAATCACTGAAGTTCAAGTCTCTTTAAAATGCTAATATGTTATGTAAATTTAAGTGAATAGTGAAATCCTATTTAACTCTAAGCCCTAGGCCAAGTTCCAGAACTCTAATTGGGTCAGGTTTAGAAGACAAAATTGTTACTGGAAAGGGGTCTGGATTCAGACCCCAAGAGAGGGTTCTTGGATTTCACACACAAAGAATGCAGGGCGAGTTCATAGAGTAAAATGAAAGCAAGTTTATTAAGGAAATAAAGAAATAAAAGAATGGCTACTCCATATACAGAGCAGGGCGTTCCCAAAAGTAACAGGAGGAACGCATCCACCCTAGGTAAAATACTTGCTTATATACAGGATAAAAAAAATTTTTAAAGATTATGGGGATATGTGCTCTGTTACAAGGGTTTGTGGTAATGGATTAATTTTCTTAATGACTATATTTTGCAAGGATCAATATTATTATCTTTAAAGCAAAATTAGGAATGCTTATATTCTCAAGACAGCGGGATATCAGGACACCCTTATGTCTGGGTCTATTTAGTAAACATTATCAATCTGTTCCCTTAACCATGAACATCTAGAGTCTAGAAACACCTTTTTTTTTTTTAAGAGATGGAGTCTAACTCTGTCACCGAGGCTGGTGTGCAGTGGTGCAGTCTTGGCTCGCTGCAACCTCCGCCTCCCGGGTTCAGCAGTTCTCCTGCCTCAGCCTCCCAAATAGCTGGGATTACAGGCACCTGCCACCATGCCCAGTTAATTTTTGTATTTTTAGTACACTACTAAGAATGCTATGATGAATATATTAATGTATATTAGTGGTTTCCTTAAGCCTCATGGTATTGTGGTCAGAAGGAAATGAGATGATATGTTGAAAGCACTTCGTCAACTACAAAACATTATCTGAATATAAAAAGGTGCTCACATTAATAAACATTTAAGGTTTCCTAAAACGAATGTCCTCCCTGAAGGAGGAGGATCCTTATATTTGGTATTTTTCTGGCCAAGGCAAGCTCATAAACTGACAAGGAAACACGTGTGCACTCAAGATTAAAAGCAAATCTTGCATCCTATGTTTATGTTACATTGTTCTGCAATGCTTGTTTTGGCTTTATTGTGTGAGTTTAAAATGTCAAAGTATAAAAAAACTCAGTAGGGGATGGTCCCCACTTAATGGAACAGCCAGGTTCCTCTGCTTTGACATTGGTCCCCAAAGTTTGCTGGGTGACTTCCCAGGAGCCTTATAACCGCATATGCCAGTGTCAAGTGAATAGTGAAAATAGTCTTAGTTCAAATATTTTCCCCTAGGCATTCTATTTTTTTTTTTAATCTTAGGAAAAAGAGAAAATACAAACACAAACTCTGTAGTATGAATGTATGTGGGTTTTTTTCCCCCTCATCTTTATCATTTTAAGAAAAGCTTCCCCTTTACAGACAAAGTCAAGAGTAAGGTTGAGGGAACATTAAAGGGGAGAAATGCTATCTTCTTTTTTTTTTTTTTTTTAATTTTATGGCTGGGTGCAGTGGCTCATGCTTGTAATCCCAGTACTTTGGGAGGCTGAGATGGCAGGATCACCTGAGGCTAGGAGTTCAAGACCAGCCTGGCCAACATGGTGAAACCTCGTGTCTACTAAAAATACAAAAATTAGCTGGGTGTGGTGGCACATGCCTGTAGTCCCAGCTACTCTGGAGGCTGAGGCAGCAAGACTCCTGTGTCACCGGGGCTGTAGTGCAATGGCGCGATCTCGGCTCACTGCAACCTCCACATCCCGGGTTCAAGTGATTCTCATGCCTAAGCCCCCTGAGTAGCTGAGATTACAGGTGCCCGCCACTATGCCCAGCTAATTTTTTGTATATTTAGTACAGACAGGGTTTCACCATCTTGGCTAGGCTGGTCTTAAACTCCTGACGCTGTGATCCATCCACCTTGGCCTCCCAAAGTGGTGGGATTACAGGCGTGAGTCACTACGCCCAGCCAAAAAATTTTTATTCCAAGTGTTTGACCTCAGGATTTTCTGGGCTTTTTTGGTCTGCTAGTGTATCTAGGTCAGGCATTTCAGATGTGGTTTTGTCATACACCATGGGCCATGTCCAGCCATCCATTGGCCCACACCTCTGCTCCTGGCCTGCTGAATATACTCACATCTATACACAAAGTACCTACATGGCATTCATCCTTCTCTTGTCACCTCTCCAGCAAAATGTTCCAGCAAAAGGCAGCAAGACCCTGTGAGCACCTCCCCACCACATACTTCCTTGGAATACAGTATCCTGACTCAGAGACAGACATGGTGCACAGTAAATTATATTCAGCCATCCAGTAGGCTTTTGGCCACTGTAGCTCTCTGAAAAGACAGAATTTGTAGCAAAAGGTAATGAAGAGGGTATGTTTCCTCCTCATTTATAGAAGCTAAATCTGTTTTTCCTGAAGGTTGAGGTTGTAACCATGGTATCTGCAGCAATCCTGCCATCTCAGTAGACAACATGCTTTTCTGAAAATGCATTCCACAGACCACGAGAGATGCAAGGTGGTCTCTAATAGAAGGGACTGGTGATCAAGTAAGTATAGATACTCTGCATACCATAGTGCTCTGCATGAGATAGTCAATGCATAAGAGCCAAGTAAAGCCTCTGAGATTTTTCTGCAAGGGAAAAAAAATCACTTAATTTTGCATAACTCTATACTTCCTCAATTTATATCACGAAACTCTTGACATTTATTCCTCTTACAACCAGTGTTCTATGAATGGCCTTTGGGAAACATGGTTGTGAACTCTTAGATTTGTGAGAAAATCTAATTAACTTTATCTCAGACCTTGAAATGTGAGGGAGGGCTAATTGGTGTTGCGTTTTCTTACCAAGCTGTCTCACAGTGACTCTGCACCACATTAAGTGGAAGTGCGAGCATGTTCCTAAACAGCAGGGCAAAAAGCTTCACCAAAGCCTCCTGCTCATGATGAAGGAATATCATGTTCTTAACATTAGAATTGCAGATATTTTTCACATAAGTGCATTTCAATCATATAACTTTATATTTAAGGAAACATCCTTCAGATGAACTGCATAATATTTTACATATTCAATCATGGAATTAATCATGTTCTCTCCTTGCTTTATTTTAAAGAGGAAAAAAATGTCAGAAAGTAAAGGCAGTTTTTGTTTCTTTGTTTTTTGAGATGGAAGTTCACTCTTGTCGCCCAGGCTGGAGTGCAGTGGCACAATCTCAACCTCAGTTCACTGCAACTTCCACCTCCCGGGTCTAAGCGCTTCTCCTGCCTCACCCTCCCAAGTAGCTGGGATTACAGGTGCCCACCACCATGCCTGGCATATTTTTGTATTTTTACTGGGGATGGGGTTTCATCATTTTGACCAGGCTGGCCTCGAACTCCTGACCTCAGGTGATCTGCCCGCCTCGGCATCCCAAAATGCTGAAATTACAGGCATGAGTCACCAAGTACAGCCAAGGCATTTGTTTTGAAAACAAATATAAAATCAAGTTTCCTCAGGAAGGAGATGATGGAGAGGAGTTTTGAGGTATCATTAGAATAGAATAAGATGAAGTGGGAAAAGGCATTCTGAAAGGGAAGCCTGGGATGTAGTGTCCTGCTATGGTTGGAGTGGCAACTGAGGCTGGGAAGAGGGCAGATGCCAGACCACAGGAAGCTCTTGGTGCTATTTTAGGAGATTTGAACACTTTCCTATAAGAGGAGGCTTTGACAACGTTATTAGGAGAAAAATGTGACCTGATTTCCATTTTAGAGCCTTCAACCTGGCTGCCTGGTAAGTTGAAAGTTGAGTTGGAAGGAATGCAGATTGGAATCAGGCAGACAGAGTAGGAAGCTACTGCAATAGTCCATGCAAGAAATGGCAATAACCTGAACTGAGGCAGTGGCAGAATGGAACTGGAGAGGAAGGGATGGACAGTAGGTGATACGGTTTGCCTGTGTCTCCACTCAAATCTCACCTTGAATTGTAATAATCTCCAGGTGTCAAGGGTGGGGCCACGTGGAGATAATTGAATCATGGGAGCCATTTCCCCCATACTGGTCTTATGGTAATGAATAAGTGTCATGCGATCTGACAGTTTTATAAATGGGAGTTCCCTTGCATATGCTCTCTCTTGTCTGACACCATGTAAGATGTCCCCTTGCTCTTCCTTTGTCTTCTGCCAGGATTGTGAAGCCTCCCCAGCCATGTGGAACTGTGAGTCCATTAAGCTTCTTTCCTTTGTAAATTACCCAGTCTCGGGTACGTCTTTATTAGCAGCATGAGAACAGACTAATACAGCAGGAGGTATCTGCTTGTCAGAAGGGTTGAAGGAGATATAGGCTAAATTCAGTGAGTGGACGGCTGCTATTGGCTCACTTTCTTCTGTGTGTGTCAGTACAAGAACTCTGCAATGGGATCAGGAAGCCCAGTGTCTCCGGAGCTGCCACTGTTTGCCTTTTAGAACTTGACCATCACCTCCCAGGGTCAGGCTGTGCTTGGTAAAATAAGACAGAGCAGCTAACTCCCAGCCCTGACATTCTGGCAACTCATTCTACGTCTTAATTAAGGCCTCCATAAAATTAGAAATTATTGTATACTTGCCATTTTCTGCCTTATTTATACATTGTTCTGATTCTCTATCACAGTCTAAAAACCTAAAAACATCACCCCCAAAATATGTGGTTTAAAACAATAATTTGGCCAGGCACGGGAGCTTGCGCCTGTAATCCCAGCACTTTGGGAGGCCAAGGAGGGCAGATCACAAGGTCAAGAGATGGAGACCATTCTGAACGATATGGTGAAACCCCGTCTCTACTAAAACTACAAAAATTAGCTGGAGTGGTGGCACGCACCTGTAGTCCCAGCTACTCGGGAGGCTGAGGCAGGAGAATTGCTTGAACCTGGGAGGCGCAGGCTGCACTGAGCCGAGATCGTGCCACTGCACTCCAGCCTGGTGACAGAGCAAGACTCTGTCTTTAAAAAAAAAAAAAAATGATTGACCGGGTGCAGTGGCTCATACCTGTAATCCCAGCACTTTGGGAGGCTGAGGCAGGAGGATCAATTGAACCCAAGAGTTTGAGAGCAGCCTGGGCAACATAGTGAGATTCCATCTCTACAAAATTTTCTTTAAATTAGCCAGGTGTGGTGGTACATGCCTGTAGTCCCAGCTACTCAGGAGGCTGAGGCAGAAGAATCCCTTGAGTCCAGGAGGTAGAGGCTGCACTGAGCCATGATCATACCACTGTACTCCATCCTGGGCAACAGTGCAAGACCCTGTCTCTTAAAAAAGAAAGAAAAAAGGAAATTTGGATTAGGGATGCTCAACCCAGTGAGTATAATCCAAAATTTGGTTAAAAATCTGAAACACTTCTGGTCCTCAACCATTTCAGATAAGGGATAGTCAATCTTTATAAAGACTCAGTTAGTTATTGGGTATCTGGGGAAACATGCATATCAGGTTCCCAAAAGGTTATTGGTTTAGGCACACATTTTAATAGCTTGGAAATCCAGAATACTCTTCTGGTGACCAGCTCAGACATAGTCATGATAATATAGGACCTCACTTAACATGGCTCCCTATTTTCCAGATAAGCGTGGATTCCTGGTTCATTCATGTTCTGCTTGGCAGTGATCTAATTCGTGTCAGTGCCCACAATGCTACCACAGGTAAATTGTCATTTGATAAGGCTGCTATTTGAAATGAAATTTTGCTTTCACATTTAATAAGCCAAATTTGAAAACCTAGATGGTATTGTCGAAAGGAATATAAAAATTTTATTCAAAGTGATGGTAAAATAGGTGTCTTCAGAAATCTTGGAATTGTATTGAATGCTCAGCATTGTTTTTCATACGTGTAACTGTTTTAAATAAATCAAAGAGATTATGTGTTCTTTCTTGAAAAGTAAAATAAACTGTAGACATTTACAATTCTATATATGGTTTCTGAGGAATTAAGTGAAGAATCTTTTTTTTTTTTTTTTTTTGAGACGGAGTCTCACGCTGTTGCCCAGGCTGGAGTGCAGTGGCGCGATCTCGGCTCACTGCAAGCTCCGCCTCCCGGGTTCCCGCCATTCTCCTGCCTCAGCCTCCTGAGTAGCTGGGACTACAGGCGCCCACCACCGCGCCCGGCTAATTTTTTGTATTTTTAGTAGAGACGGGGTTTCACTGTGGTCTCGATCTCCTGACCTTGTGATCCGCCCACCTCGGCCTCCCAAAGTGCTGGGATTACAGGCTTGAGCCACCGCGCCCGGCCTAGTGAAGAATCTTGTGTCTTTCTCCCTTAATCCGTAGTCCTTTAGAGGAGGTAGGAAGGGCCCAGCATTAGATAAAACACAGGGGATGGGTGAGTGCTTGGGGGGATTGGTCTTTGCTTGGTCTCCATATGTTTGAGAGTTTATTAAGGCTTACTGCTTAGTGTCTCACAACTTTTTAGCCTCACATTCTTCATGTGATATTTCCTTGTTTTTTGGTGTTTGTAGTTGCACCTTCTGTAGGAATTACAAGATGAATTAACTCATCAATGGCAGAACCAGTTAAAGAAGAGGCCAAAACTTCAAATCCAACTTCTTCACTAACTTCTCTTTCTGTGGCACCAACATTCAGCCGAAATATAACTCTGGGACCCGTCAATTCTTCAGACTCTGACAATGGGACCACAAGAACAGCAAGCACGAACTCTATAGGCACTACAATTTCAGCAAATGGAACGTGGCTTCCAGATAACCAGTTCGCGGATGCCAGAACTGGGAGGGAAATTCCAGCACCGCAGCAACCACTCCAGAAACCTTCCATCCTTCGGGTACTGGAAATGATTCTGTTTGTTCTTTTGCTCTTTGAATTTATTCATCCTTTTATTACCTTGTTCGTGTTTTCTAGCCTTAAAATTTCTTCAAATAAGTAAAACTGCTCAAGTGAAGTAGTAAAACCTAGATGTGGAATTTTTAGGAATATCTGGTTAGCGTGAATGAAGAGGAAAGAAGAAAGATTCTGGAGAATATTATTCCGCTAGGTGGGATTCTGGTTAGATTGAAAGGATTCAATGTGCTTAAAGGTAGAGAAGAAGGCTAGTAAAAGACAAGAGAAAGAGGGGAGCTCATTGATGATGCAAGAGACTGAAGATGAAAAGATACAGAGACTGAGTAATAAGATTAGGCTTGAAAAAGGAGGGGTCCATGGAGACCATGGAAAGGAGAATGGACATGGATGTCCATGACAATCAGATATGGAGTGGGAGGCCAGTGGCCGGGGTGGCATTAGAAAGAGGGGCTCTGGGAAATGGTTACATTGCAGTGCCAGTTGTTCAGGGCCACAGGTTGAAGCAGTAGTCCCAAGGATAAAATCAGAGACATGAATCTGAGACCAGGGCAGGTAAAACAAATTTCTGACCTCTTTGAACTTTAGGTACCTTATCTATAAAAGAGAATTCAAGAGTTCCTCAAAGGGCTTCTGTGAAGAGTAAAGGAAATAATCATTACCTGATTGCTATGTAACTGTCATCCCTTTCCCACCAAAAATCACTCTTCCCTCTTCTGTGTTCCCCAGCCCCTTGGCTCAGACTTCTTCCCAGTTAGATGGTGAGTGCCGCTAAGGAGAATCACATGTTGCTCATGAGGAACATTTAGGAACTGTTTACTCAGTTAATTCTCATTTGTTACTACAGATGACACCTTGTACTCGCCTTATAACTCAGACCCTTCACCTGCCTGCTTTACCCCTATATTTTGTACCATAAAGGCAAGACAGCGGCTGGGTGCAGTGGCTCATGCCTGTAATCGCAGCACTTTGGGAGACCGAGGCAGATGAATCATGAGGTCAGGAGTTCGAGACTAGCCTGACCAACATGGAGAAATCCCGTCTCTACTAAAAATAAAAAATCAGCTGGGTACAGTGACACATGCCTGTAATCCCAGCTACTCGGGAGGCTGAGGCAGCAGAATTGCTTGAACCCAGGAGGCAGAGGTTGCAGTGAGCTGAGATTGCGCCATTGCAGTCTAGCCTAGGCAACAAGAGCAAAACTCTGTCTCAAAAAAAAAAAAAAAAAGAAAAGACTGTATTTTCAGTTAAGAGCATGGTCTGCAGTGCCACTGAGTTTGAATCCCAGCTCTGCCATAAACCAAGTATGTTGACGGCAAGACAAGCTTACTTAATCTCTCTACCTCAGTTTGTTCTTCTGTGAAACAAGAATGAGTGATAGTAATAGTTCTTACCTCATAGAGGAGATATTAGAATATTGTTAAGATGTCAATTATCCCCAAATTGATCTGTAAATTCAATCCAAATCAAATCCCAGAAGACTAGGTTTTTTTGTCCAAATCGATAAGGGGATTATAGAATTCCTATGGAAATGCAAAATACCTAGAATAGCGAAAACAACATTGGAAAACAAGGACAGGCCGGGAGCTGTGGATCACGCCTGTAATCCCAGAACTTTGGAAGCCTGAGGCAGGTGGATCATCTGAGGTTAGGAGTTCAAGACCAGCCTGACCAACATGGTGAAACCACATCTCTACTAAAAATACAAAAATTAGCTGGGCGTGGTGGCGCATGCCTGTAATCTTGGCTACTCAGGAGGCTGAACCCAGGAGGTGGAGGTTGTAGTGAGCCAAGATTGCACCACTGCACTCCAGCCTGGGTGACAGAGTGAGACTCCATCTCCAAAAAAAAAAAAAAAAAAAGAAAAAGAAAAACAAAAACAAAGACAAAGTAAAGAACTCATATTATTTAACTTCATAAAGCTATAGTAATGAAGACAGTGTCTTATTAGCAAAAAGATAAACAAATAGATTAATGAGAGAAAACAGAAGACAGAAGCAGACCGAGATATATATGACCAGTGGGCTTTCAACAAAAGAACAAAAGTGATTGCATAAGCAAGGGTTACCTTTTCGACAAATGGTGCTAGAACAATTGGATGTGCATATATTAAAAAAATTTAATCCAGGGGCCGGGTGCAATGGCTCAAGCCTGTAATCCCAGCACTTTGGGAGGCCGGGCAGATCACGAGGTCAGGAGATCGAGACCATCCTGGCTAACATGGTGAAACCCCGTCTCTACTAAAAAAAAAAAAATACAAAAAACTAGCCAGGCGAGGTGGCAGGTGCCTGTAGTCCCAGCTACTTGAGAGGCTGAGGCAGGGGACTGGCGTAAACCTGGGAGGCGGAGCTTGCAGTGAGCTGAGATCCGGCCACTGCACTCCAGCCTGGGTGACAGAGCGAGACTCTGTCTCAAAAAAAAAAAAATTTAATCCAGATCTCACACAATATGTAAATAGCAACTCAAAATGGATCATAGCCATAAATGTAAATCCTAAAACTATAAATCTTCTAGGAGAATACATAGAAGAAAATCTTTGAAACTTTGAGTTAGTCAAAACTTTTTTAGAATAACAAAAGCACAATTTACTTTTAAAAATTGTTAAGTTGGCCAGGCATGGTGGCTTGTGCCTGTTATCCCAGCATTTTGGGAGGCCGAGGCTGGCAGATCACGAGGTCAGGAGATCAAGACTATTCTGGCTAACATGGTGAAACCCCATCTCTACTAAAAATACAGAAAATTAGCTGGGTGTAGTGGCACATGCCTGTAGTCCCAGCTACTTGGGAGGCTGAGAAAAGAGAATCGCTTGAACCTGGGAGGTGGAGGTTGCAGTGAGCCAAGATCGTGCCACTGCATTCCAGCCTGGGTGACAGAGTGAGACTCCATCTCAAAAAAAAAAAAAAAATTGTTACGTTAGACTTCATCAAATTAAAAACTTCTGCTCTTTAAACATGTTAAAAGAATGAAAAGACAAGACACAGCTGGAAGAAAATATTTGCAAATTACATATCGGATAAAGGACTTACTCAGATTATAAAAAGAACTCTCTCAAAACCCAATGATAAGAATATAAACAACCAATTTTTTAAAAGTCACAAAAGCATTGACCAGACCAATGAAAATATTTAGATGGCAAAAAAAGCTGTGAAAAGATGTTCAATGTTATTACTCATTAGGAATATGCAAATTAAAACCACAGTAAGATACCAGTACATACCATTAAAATGACTAAAATTAAAAGAACTGACTATACCCATTGCTGGTGAGGGTATGGAACAACTGCAGCTCTCCAGCCCTGCTCATGAGAATTAAAAGGGCACAACCACTTTAGAAAATAGTTTGGCAGTTTCTTAATGAGTTACACAAATACCTAACGTATAGGACCCAGCCATTTAACTTCTAGGGATCATAGACCTAAATTTCTTGAGATTTACTGAAAAGAAGTGAAAGCATTGTACATAAAAAGAGTTATACGTGAATTTGTAATGACTGAAAACTGGAAACAACCTGTGTTAGTCAAGATTCTCTAAGAGAAATAGAGCCAGTAAGATACACATGTGTGTCTGTGTGTGTGTATTTCTTGTATGTCTCATACATGTCTGATCAGTATAAATAGATAGGTAGGTAGGTAGATAGATAGATAGATAGATAGATAGATAGATAGATAGATAGAGACAGACAGACAGACAGACAGACAGACAGGCATCTTATTGGTTCTACCTTTCTGGAGAACCTTGGCAAATATGTATATGTGTAATTTATTGTGGGAATTGGCTCCTGAGATTATGGAGGCCAAGAAGACTCACAGTCTGCTGCCTGCAAACTGAAAATGCAAGAAAGCCAGTAGTGTAATTTGGGCTGAGTCTGAAAGCCTGAGAACCAGGAAAACTCTCTGAGCACAGGAAAAGATGGATGTCCCAGAGTGAACAGAGAGGTCAAACTGCGCTTCCTCCACCTTTTTGTTCTATTCGGGCCCTCAGTGGATTGGATGGTGCCTGCCCACATTGGTGAGGGTGACCTTCTTTACTCAGTCTACTGATTCAAATGCTGATCTCTTCTGAAAACAACCTCAAAGATATACCCAGAAACACTGTTTTATAGCTATCTGGACATCCTAGAGTCCAGTCGAGTTGACACATAAAATTAACCATCACACAGCCCCGTTGTCAGTTAATAGGTAAATAGGTAAGGAAATTGTGGTATATATACACCATAGAATACCACTCAGCCATGGAAAGGCATAGCTACTGATATAACACAACATGGATGCAACTCAAATAGTTACGTCACGTGTGTACTCTATGATTTCATTACATAAAATTCTAGAAAATACAATTGATAGCGTCAGACAGCAGTGGTTACTTGGGGGTAGGGAGAGGCACAGGGAGGAAGAAGAGCAGGATTACCATGAGAAAGGAGGGCTTTTAGGGGACAATGGATATGTTTATTATCTCGATTGTGGTAATGTCTTCGTAAGTTGTAAAAGAAAAAAAAAAAAAAAAGCCAGGATGGTGGATATGCCTATAATCCCAGCACTTTGGGAGACTGAGGCAGGCGGATCGCTTAAGCTCAGGAGTTCATGACCAGCCTGGGCAATGTGGTGAGACCCTGTCTCTATAAAAACAGAAAAAATTAGCCGGGCATGGTGGTGCACTCCTGTTGTCCCAGCTACTTGGGAGGCTGAGGTGGGAGGATTTCTTGAGCCCAGGAGGTGGAGGTTGCAGTGAGCCAAGATCACACCACTGCACTCCAGCCTGGGTGCCACAGCAAGACCCTGTCTCAGAAAAAAAAAAAAAAAAAGAATGCAAGATTTCAATTTATCTCCCTTAAATCTGTATCCCCACAACCAGTACCCCTTCTCAAGAAGCTGCCCGGAGGATGGGGTCATATGCATAATTCCCTACAGCTGAGCATCCCAGCCAAGAAGGTCTGGTCTATTTCACATGCCTCCACTGACCACTCCAGCTTGGGGTGAGCACTCATTCTGCCCCACTTGTTTTATGCATATTACAATCCAGAATGTTCTTGGGTTCTTCTGGTGCACTGACTCCTTTGTTCATTGTTTATTTAACTTACATTTTGTCAAGCACCTACCATGTTGCACTGTACTAGGGAACTGTGTAGACGGTGCCTGTAGAAATCATTACAGGTTAGAGTGAAAGTGGTGAAAAGTCCAGAAAAAGGAGTGTCTGACTCTTCCCAGGAAGGAACACTGAAGGAGAGCCAGGTGGGAGGCTTGAGCTGATTCTTGAAGGATGAATATGGGGTTTTTATGATGTAATTTTTATCTTCAATTAAATTCAGAACAGCACTGTGTCTTATACTTTTTGATTCCCTCATGTTTGTCACCATTACATGGAATAAATATTGAGTATTTATTTGTTAACTGATTAATACATTCATGTAAATGAACAGAGATGTGGGCTTCTCAGCTCACGAATTCCATTTTCACTGAGCAGTTCTCACAGATGTCATTAAGCATTACAAACTTGTGTTCTGTGACCCACACTGAGAGAGTCCAATGCGGATGTGATCACTACATTGCAGAAATTAAAATCATAACATCTTAGGCAATGTGGAGATAACAGCTGCCCTTCTGTTATATAAAAGTATGAATCTTGCCTCCTTTAAACATTTTCAATTTGGGACAGACAACGTTCATTGAATTAGCTGTGCCTCGTGGCACACACCTGCAGTCTCAGCTACTCGTGAGGCTGAGGTGGAAGAAACACTTGAACCCAGGAGGCAGAGGTTGCAATGAGCTGAGATCATGCCACTGCACTCCAGCCTGAGTGACAGAGAGAGACTCCATCTCAAATAAATAATAAATAACATTCATTGAAATGTGGCATGATCATATGCCACAAAGACGTGAAATATTTCAAGCTCATCCTTTAAAATTAAAGACCGCAGTGGCCCTTGGAACAGGTCATTATTGTTAAAAATCACTTACAAGTGTCCAACTGCTGTATACCCACAACCATGCCTCACCTGGCAACACTGGGTTGAAAATTACATGCTTATGAGAGTTTCAAGCACCAACTCAATGAAAGAAGCATTAACAAACCTGCTAATAAATCTGTAAGACAAAAATCGTAAATTCTGCTTCTTTATGTGGGTGTCTGCCTCCCACACCTACTTGCTATTTTTACCTCTGTGTGTTTCATGAACCAAGGGGAAGAGGAAGAAATACAGGGATTGAAGGTCTTTTATGTTCAAATGATAACACCACACCCCTAAGTTACCCCTGGCAATAGGAAGGAAGGAGGTTTCTGGCCTTTGGTGTAAAAACCAGGTTAATACTGGCTAGTTCACTCTTTTAACATGGGGTAGGTGGTGATAAATCATCATAAATTATTAGCAATATTTTGTCCCAGATGAGATAGGCTCTGGAAAGATACACAACAGTAAATCACGTCTGAAATATGAGACTGGCATGGCCCACTTTGATGTCATTCGATGTTTTTAGAATCGATACCAGTTTCATTTTGCAATTGAAGCAGACACACTTCCTCCTTTGGTGTCTTAAGAACTCACTGAATTCAGTGTTGATTAAAATCTATCTTGGTCCTATCTACTTGAATTAGTTCCAAATAGGGGCCTTTTTTCTTGCTATTGCCAATGTATGCAAATATATCAAGCACAAAATTGTTCTTCTGATGCCTTCTTCCCAAGATGTTTTGAGTTCTCATTCTTTGCACAAGAGACATACAGGGAGTATGTTGTGGGAAGTCAGGGACCCCAAGTGGAGGGACCGGCTGGAGCCATGGCAGAAGAACATAAATTGTGAAGATTTCATGGACATTTATTAGTTCCTCAAATTAATACTTTTATAATTTCTTATGCCTGTCTTTATTGCAGCCTCTGAACATAAATTGTGAAGATTTCATGGACATTTATCACTTCCCCAATCAATACTCTTATAATTTCCTATGCCTGTCTTTAGTCTTTTAATCCCATCATATTTGTAAGCTGAGGATGTATGTCGCCTCAGGATCCTGTGATGATTGCGTTATCTGCACAAATTGTTTGTAGAGCATGTGTGTTTGAACAATATGAAATCTGGGCATCCAAAAGAAACAGGATGGCTGTGATTTTCAGTGAACAAGGGAGATAACCACTGGGGCTGACTGCCTGCGGGGATGGACAGAACAGAGTCCTATTTCTCTTCTTACAAAAGCAAACAGGAGAAATATCCCCGAATTCTTTTTCTCAGCAAGGAACGGCCGAGAAAGAGAATGCATTCCCAGGGAGAGGTCTCTAAAATGGCCGCTCTGGGAGTGTCTGTCTTACGTGGTTGCAGATAAGGGATGAAATAAGCCCCGGTTTCCTATAGTGCCCCCAGGCTTATTAGGATTAGGAAATTGCTGCCTAGTAAATTTTAGTGAGACCGGTTATCTGCTCTCAAACCCTGTCTCCTGATAAGATGTTATCAATGATAATGTGTGCCCAATGGGACTTGAAACTTCATTAGCAATTCTGATTTTGCCCTGATCCTGTGATCTCACTCTGCCCTCATTTGCCTTGTGATATTTTATTGCCCTTGAAGCATGTGACCTCTGTGACCCACACCCTATTTGTACACCCCTCCCCTTTTGATATCCATAATAAAAACATGCTGGTTTTGTGGCTCGCGGGCATCATGGAACCTGCTGACATGTGAAGTCACCCCTGAACACCCAGCTTTAAAATTTATCTCTTTTGTACTCTTTGCCTTTATTTCTCAGACCAGCTGACGCTTAGGAAAAATAGAAAAGAACCTACATTGAAATATTGGTGGCTGGTTCCCCCAATAGGAGTATGATAAAATTGGCATGATTGTCAAAAGGGCAGGACAGGTGCACTTCCCAGATGGAGATGTTGTGAATGTCAGTTGGGAGAAACAACTCCAAAGTGCTTCCCAGCACCTGTGCCTGGTTGCTGAGAAGGGATTCGTTCTCAGGCCCTCTGAATCTGCTAGCAGAATCTCTTTCCCACATGATTTCCCAGCCTGATCCAGAGGCGAGTTGGCTCAGAATGAAGTCCATACACTTCAGAAAAGATCTCCACGTAGGCCAGGCACAGTGGCTCACACCTGTAATTTCAGCACTTTTGGAGGCCGAGGCAGGCGGATCACAAGGTCAGCAGTTCGAGACAAACCTGGCCAACATGGTGAAACCCCGTCTCTCCTAAAAATACAAAAATTAGCCAGGCATGATGGCAGGTGTCTGTAATCCCAGCTACTCGGGAGGCTGAGGCAGGAGAATTGCTTGAACCCGGGAGGCAGAGGTTGCAGTGAGCCAAGACCGCGCCATTGCACCTCAGCCTGGGCAACAGAGTGAGACTCCGTCTCAAAGCAAACAAACAAACAAACAAACCAAAAAGGAAAAAAGAAAAAGGAAAGATCTCCACACTGACATCCATGTTTCTGTAATCATTTTTAAAATCCAAAGTTGCAAGCAACGAGGTACATCTTGTTTATGTAGGATGTGGGTGTGTTTATGCAGTTCTCTGTTAAACCCACACTTACCAGCCTGGCTAACTGCCCAGGCATAGCCTCATGGAAAATTTCCACAGGAAGTGGACAGGGGCTAAAGCAGTAGGGTAGGGATACTGAGAGATTCATGTGGCTCCAGGTGAGATGACACAGATGTCAGAAAACGTAATCAAGCCTTGGAGTTTGGGAGACACTGGGATCTGCAGAAGGTGAGGAAAGTAGGTTTTTATTTCAATACTTGTAAAAATAACAAGAGTATAGTGCAAAAGAAGTGTTTTCCTAAAATAAACTCAGGCAACATTTATTGAGTTAGAAACTCAGCTAGAAACTGAGCTAGAAACCGAGCAAGTTTCTGGGATCACAAAGATGTTTTTGTATGTGCAGAAGTTAGGCAGACACAAAACTACTCCAGAAGCATTGATGGAGACACCTGTGCATAACGTAGGTATCTATATCAGCTAGGATGCATCTGGCCAGAGATAACAGAAAATCTAATTCAAACAGGCCTACATGATTGAAGGGATCTACTAGCTCCCAGACTTGAAAAGTCTAGAAGCCAGAGTATCTTAAGGCCTGCTCCAGAAACATAACCACATAACCAAGGCCAGAATTTCTCCCCAGTTCTCAGAGCTGCTTTCCCAGTGCTGGTTTCATCCTGAGGGTGGCTCCTCTCACCAGCTGAAGACTGCTGCCACCAGATTCCAGGCGACAGGCTTTGTCCACATCAGAAGGAAAGAAAGAGTACTTCGGTCCCACCATTGTAATAAACATCCTGAGAAGAGTGCTCATGGAGCCAGGGTGGCTCATAGGAGCCCCCAGGAAGCAATCACTGTGATCAGCACATGGAATGTATTATTCAAATTAACCTCCAAGTCACATGCCAACCAGAAGAGTAAGAAAATAGTTCAATTTATCAACAAACATATGTTTGGGATGCTGGGTGCAAAGGATGCCGAGATACCTGACTCTGCCTGAGGAGGCGATGCTGTAGATGATGAAAGAGGAAGGTTGGGGAAGCCTTCACAGAAAAGGAGATGTCAGCTGGGTGTGGTAGTTTATGCCTGTAATCTCAGCACTTTGGGAGGCCAAGGCAAGCAGATCACCTGAGGTCAGGGGTTCAAGACAAGCCTGACCAAATGGTAAAACTCCATCCCTAACAAATAAAAATACAAAAATTAGGCTATGGTGGTCCATGCCTGTAATCCCAGCTACTCAGGAGGCTGAGGCAGGAGAATCACTTGGACCCAGGAGGCGGAGTTTGCAGTGAGCCAAGATCACACCACCGCACTCCAGCCTGAGTGACAGAGGGAGAACCTGTCTCAAAAAAAGAAAGAAAAAAGAGGAGATGTCACCTGAGACCAGAATGTGAAGAACCCTCAATGCCATGCTAAGAAACTTGAGCCTTCGTCTCATCTAAAAAGAAATAAGTTGTTAAAGCAAATCCATGGCATAAACCAGATGGGCTGACTTATGCTACTGATAAAGCATCATTTTCAACAAGTTAAAGCATGACTCTCGGCCGGGCGCGGTGGCTCAAGCCTGTAA
The DNA here is from genome assembly GCF_043159975.1 of Macaca nemestrina. Taxonomy (NCBI): domain Eukaryota; kingdom Metazoa; phylum Chordata; class Mammalia; order Primates; family Cercopithecidae; genus Macaca; species Macaca nemestrina. The sequence goes on from NC_092128.1 coordinate 128,395,509, forward strand.
TCCCAGCACTTTGGGAGGCCGAGACGGGCGGATCACAAGGTCAGGAGATCGAGACCATCCTGGCTAACATGGTGAAACCCCGTCTCTACTAAAAATACAAAAAACTAGCCGGGCGAGGTGGCGGGCGCCTGTAGTCCCAACTACTTGGGAGGCTGAGGCAGGAGAATGGCGTAAACCCGGGAGGCGGAGCTTGCAGTGAGCTGAGATGCGGCCACTGCACTCCAGCCTGGGCGACAGAGCGAGACTCTGCCTCAAAAAAAAAAAAAAAAAAAAAAAGCATGACTCTCATACAACTATAGGATGAGTACATACTAAATTTTATTTGTCAGTTGGGAGAAACAACTCCAAAGTGCTTCCCAGCACCTGTGCTAATTAATGAGGCATCCAGTAAGAATTTAAAGCTGGTTTTAAGAACATTTGAGGAACCCAGGAATTTGAGACCAACCTAGGCAACATGGCGAGATCCTGTCCCTATAAAAAAACACAAAAATTAGCCAGGTTTGATAGTGTGCACCTGTAGTTCCAGTTACTTAGGAGGCTGAGGTGAGAGGATCATTTGAGCCCGGGGAGTGGAGGTTGCAGTGAGCTGAGATTGTGCCACTGCACTCCAGCCTAGGTGACAGAGTGACCCTGTCTCGAAAAAAAAACAGGAGGCTGGGCACAGCTGCTCATACCTGTAATCCCAACACTTGGGGGAGACAGAATGGGAGGATTACCTGAGGCCAAGAGGCTTGATTACAGGAGGTTTGATTACTTGAGACTGCAGTGAGCTATGATCACACCACTGCATTCCAACCCGCATGACGGTGAGGTCTTGTCTCTAAAAAAAAAAAAAAAAGAAAGAAAGAAAAAGAAAAAATGAAACAACTTAGAAGAATTCAGAATAACATTACTTGATCAGATATACAAGTAGCTAGTTGTGTTTCAAAGAGATGGAAGCCTAATGTTGGGGGTTATCTACCTGAGAGAAATAATTTGTATTTCCACCGGACACAGATCTACAAGTTAATACTTCCCTGCATAGAGTCTGAGTCTTTAATTAATACTACCAAGCAAAGTAAAATAATAGTACAACCTTCTGTCCCTGGAGAATGAAATAATCTTTCGATAGGCTTGCTGACAATGCTTAAGTATGGCCTTAAAAAGACAGTCATTCTTTCGGCTTTATTACTAAGTTTTGGATAATTTTTCCTAACACCAGAGCAATCTAAGAGGGTTTTGTTTTAAAGTGGACTTAAGCATGATAGTACTTGCAAATCAGTGAATACCACTAATTGTAGTCATTTTAATATTGTCATTAGGAGAGGATAGGGCACGGTGTGGGAGGCGGAGGCAGGCAGATCACGAGGTCAGGAGATGGAGACCATCCTGGCTAACACGGTGAAACCCCGTCTCTACTAAAAATGCAAAAAATTAGCCGGGCATGGTGGTGGGCGCCTGTACTCCCAGCTACTCAGCAGACTGAGGCAAGAGAATGGCGTGAACCCAGGAGACGGAACTTGCAGTGAGCAGAGATTGTGCTACTGCACTCCAGTCTGGGTGACAGAGCAAGAATCTGTCTCAAAAAATAAATAAATAAAAATCTGTCAAGAGCCAGAGTTGCCACCTGCTGGTTCCAGAGGATTACGGAGAAAACATGTATACAACACTGAGCATCTCAGAGGAAGGCTCTGAATAAACATAAACACTTGTTAAAGCTGCAGCCCTCTTCTATGTAATTTACATTTTATCACTCTGCCCTCACCCCGAGCCCACCACACACTTGCCCCCACCTCCCAGCAGCACCATTTAAGGGTGAGAGGTTAACAAGAAAGGGTAATTGATGTAAGGCAAGACTAAGTAGACTGCTTTGAGGATTTGTGCTTTGTTTCCTAAAGCTTCCCAACTCAACTGCTCTTTAAGGAACCTGGAGTTGTTTTCAAAAAGAGAGACACCTAATTGTGTAAGTCAACTTTGTAATTGTGTGGCTTTATTTAATAATTTAAATAATTTAAGAATATTTTCTTTTTTCAAAAAATGAATCATAACTTACATACTTTGTTTCACCTATTAATATTACTGTTAGGAGCATTACTGTTGCGAGCAGCTGTGTTGATATAGCATGAGTATTTGAAAATAAGAAGTGTTTCTGTGTTTAAAGATACCCGTAAGGAGACTTGGTTCACATTTACGCAGTAAATCGATATATGCCCGTTCAGGGCCTACTGTGTGCTAAAACAAAAATGGACACCACAGAAATACCTAAGATGTTTTCCCTGCCCAATACAAAGCCCACAGCGACAAGAGCGAAACCGGAGGATTCAGAGGGCATTTTCCAGCACCTGAGAAATACGGTTGTTTGCTTAAACTGCTGCACTTTAGGAAAAGGTTTTGTTTTGTCCTAGATCACTTTGAGTACCCCAGTGGTCTTATAGACAAATGAATAGACATTTCTAAGAGATAAAAGCCTCTGCATAAAGATTCTAAGAAAAAATATAAAACCATCTCTGGGAAGGGATATAAAAATCGTAAGTAACTAAAGTAGATAGAAATTAATAGACTTTATTTCCTTTTTACATATAAGATCTTTAATTGTAGAACTGTTGGGCAAAAAGCTGAATGATGGTTTAAGCCATATGAATGGCCAGTCTGCAGATTGGCTAATTATTGGCCAAAACCATAATTGCCCTCTACATTCCAGATTAAAGGACATAGCCCATAAAGATAGTAGGAAGAGTTTATGTTTCCTTCTCCTTAATCTTGTACAAGAGTTAACCTCCTAGACCCAAGACATTTTTAGCAATTAGTGATGGGTTGATGTTAACAGTGCTGACAAAGCCTTGGCCACTGATCCCCTCTGCTTGTCTGTCATTAACCTCTAGAAACTGCTAAATAGGATGCAAAAAAATAAAGCATTTTACGAATATTATTTAAAAGGCTGTATAATATTTCACACATACATTTCCAATGTAGACAAATCTCTCTCTTACAACGTATATATGTGTGCAAGATAGTTTATAGGGTTTTTTAGGTTTTTATCTCCAGAATTTTCTTCTAGCACAAAAGAGTAATTTGAAGTAAAAATTATATGTATATAGGGAAGGAAAACTATTATTAAAATCAGTCATTCCAAAATGATTTTCAAAGAAAAAGGGGCATAAAATTCACTTTAAAAAATGGGAGCCTTTGTCTTTGCCTATTAACACTTGGAATGAATTTATTGAAAGTTTTAAGGAGAGTGAAAAATTGGATCATAGGTTAGTGTCCCCTTGAAAATGGTGGCGTATGATCCTCATACTCTTAAAAGAACAAAACGTAAAATATCATTGAAACAACATAAACATAGCCCCGTTTATTTTTATAACTACAAATCATATTTTCACAGTAATTTGTTCAGATTTAAGAATTTTCATAAGAAAAGATATGACGTCTCAGTGGATCGTAATGTTGGTGACTCTATTCAACATGTAATAGGCTTTACTCTGATTTTACATCCTGAGTCCATACAACTTATTAAATGACACTTCAAAATGTCTTTCAATGGTGGAAGCTTCGGTTAAGTGAAAAAGCGTGTTGGGGTTTTCCCTCTGTAGTTTTCTAACTTGGACTTCCTTATTACATCACAAACATTAATCACCACATTATCCAGTAACAGATCAGACTTACCCTATCTTTCAGATCCTCATTAATCTACAAGTGAAGTTATGAGCTCCATTACTATGGTTATATTTAGCATGTCTCCCTGAAGCACAGTATATCTATTACTGGAGCTGAATAACCCAAAAGCCATGTGTCTTATCCAGTTCAGATATGTTTTTGAAATGTCAACTTTGACAGAGAAACTTCACCCCACATAGGAATCCTACAGAATATTTGCTTTATTTACTGCTTGGGGTACTATTTTAGCAGAAGATAAATTCTCCGAGCAGGATCAAGTTTGTATCTTGCAGAGACTGAGCCATCTGTTGTTGTCCAGAGCTTGGCTGTGCTCATTTGAAATGCAGGGTCAGCCCCAGTTGAAGAGGAATGTGAACTCTTCATACTGTGATCACCCCCGCAAACAGAGGGAGCACTGCAAGTTCCTTGCAATCCTAAACCAGCCAGCACTTCCTGAACACCTGCCCTCAACACAAATGTTCCTTGGGTGAGTGACAGTAAAAATGACAGGGCGTCAAGTTCATCTGGCCATGTCCACATCGATGAACCAACTTGGCCAATAGATGCAGAGCCCACTGTGGCTCTGCAAGAGCACATATCACGGAAAGATGCTCTGGGGCGTTCACACGGTCTTCGGATTGCTCAGAAAGGCATATCCTTTTCTAGATTTAGGAAGCGTGGGCTTTCCTTTCAGAACGTTACAAAAAGAAGTGTCCAAGTCTCTCAGCTTACTTTGTAGTTGAATTTATTGCATTCATGGCTGGATTTGGCACTTACTGTTTGCATTCCATCCTTCTGTGGAGTAATATATAGACATAAACAAGCTGTTTCCTTCTAGAGGATGTAAAAATCAATAAACAGTTATAACGTATACTCCATACATATGACATTTATCATCAGGCTCATTTAAGAGAATCTAGATAAATAGAAAGATACTCTTTTCTTTTTTTTTAAAGACAGAGTCTCACTCTTTCGCCCAGGCTGGAATACAGTGGCGAGATCTTGGCTCACTGCAACCTCTGTCTCCCAGGTTCAAATGATTCTCCTGCCTCAGCCTCCTGAGTAGCTGGGATTACAGGTGCCCACCACTACACCCAGCTAATTTTTTGTATTTTCAGTAGAGACGGGGTTTCACCATGTTGGCCAGGCTGGTCTCAAACTCCTGACCTCGTGATTCACCCACCTCGGCCTCCCAAAGTGCTGGGATTACAAGCGTGAGTCACCGCAGCCAGCCTAGAAAGATACCCTTAAGGAATTTTAAAACATTAGAAAATATTTTCCTGAAGAGAAACATGTCGAAGTCAATGAATATTTTCTTCAAAATGTCAAATGGGTAAAACAAAATTCAAAGATAGACAAGGTGAAGGAAGGGAAATACCAATAAAAAAAGAAAGCCTGTTAAAACAAAACTTAGGAGACTTAAAAAAAAAAAAAAAAACCTGCATTTCAAAGATTAGAAATTATGTATTTGGGAGCAGAGTAATGTGGTTATCACATTTTTCAGCAAAACAATCTAGTTTTGGAATTTGGGGGCTGTGTTTCGTTCTTGAGGTCAAGGACATCCCATATCATTTAGTGAGCTGCATGCAAGAAATGGTAAGGAAAAATGAAATGGGTCTGGAAATAAGTGAACAGTTCCTTGGTTTCAGATAGGTGCTTTTTCAGTCTTTTATAATATTCTTATAGAGCTCAGCTAAAACGGAGGCCTGAGTAATAGTACAGCTCTGTGGATTTATCGTTGATTAAACCAAGAGGTCACAGAGGCAATACATCAATGTTACACGTCCAGGAGAGCTCCAGGGCTCTCTCTGTGACTTTGCAACAGAGAAACATGCCTCTCAGATTTGTAAAGTGTGTAGATCTCAGGATTCAAAAAGATCTCTAGGCTGGGTTAGGTGGTTCATTCCTGTAATCCCAGCACTTTGGGAGGCCGAGGTGAGAGGATTTCTTGACACCAGGAGTTTGAGACCAGCCTGGACAATAATATGAGAACCACCGCCATGTCTAGAAAAATTAAAAAATATATCTAAGGGCTGTACAAATGAATGGAAATCAACAAAATAAAATTTAATGCAAATAAATAAAAATAGAAACTTGCAATTTAGTTTCCAAAAGTCCACTGTAAAGTACACAACCTGGTATCAGAAGTTTACATGGGAAGACAGACGCACACACATACAAACACACCTCAGGTGCTTTAGTTGATTTCAAGAAGAGAATGAGTCAGGAGTGTGTGAGCCAGAGAATGAACCAGCTAATGAGATCTTAGTTTGTATTAACAAAAGGATGGCATCCAGATCAAGAGAAATCATCATCCCCGTAGACACTTCCCTGACCAGGCCACATCTGGAGCTGTAATTCTGTGTGCCACCCTGGGAAGCCCAGGCTGGACCGAAGGGTAATGAAGAACAGGCAGATGTCAGCAACCAGGGAGGTCGAGGGGATGACTTGCTGAGAGAAGCCGGCTAATGAGAATCTTAAGTCTTTGAAAGCTGGGAGTTTCCCTTACAGTGGCCCAGGCTCATTTCTTCCAGGCTGAAAGTGGAATGTTAAAGGGGCTAAGAAAATTTAAAATAAAAGAAATTCACCGTTATGCCTCCTACCACTTCAACACAAGTAAAAAATAACCTGCTATAGTAATTAAGGGGTTTCTTCAACAAATAAGTGGCATGAGGAAGAGAAGGGGAACCTGGGATGGATTTCCAAAGAGGCTTTAGAGACTTAACCAAATACATTGTGTGGGCTTTGCTAATTTTTTTTTTTTTTTTTTTGAGACGGAGTCTCATTCTGTCACCCATGCTGGGGTGCGGTGGTGTGATCTCAGCTTACTGCAACCTCCGCCTCCCGGGTTCAAGTGATTCTCCTGCCTCAGCCTACCGAGTAGCTAGGACTACAGGTGCCTGCTACCATGGCAGGCTGTTTTTAAAAATATTTTTGGTAGAGACAGAGTTTCACCATGTTGACCAGGCTGGTCTTGAACTCTTGGCCTCAAGTGATCTGCCCGCCTCGGCCTCCCAAAGTGCTGGGATTACAGGTGTAAGCCACTGCGCCCAGCCTGGCTTTGTTAGCTCTTGATTTCAACAAGATCTACCTGGTAAAAGAAACATTTGTTGAGATAATCAGGGAAATTCTTCTGTAATAATAGCTTTATTGAGATACAACTCACTTGCCATAAAACTCATCCTTTTCACAACATGGGGCACCATTAACCGCTATTTAATTCCAGAACATTTTTATCATCCCCAAAAGACACCCCATAGACATTAACAGCCACTGCCCACACCCCTCACTCCAGCCCCTAGTAAGCATTCATCGTTTCTCTCTATGGATTTGCCTCTTCTGGGCATTTCATAGAAATGGCATCATGCAATCTGTGACCATTTATGAGTGACCTCTGTCATGTTGTCTGATACTTGCAAGGTTGATCCATGTCATAGCATGTATCAGCACTTCACTCTGTTCCATGGCAGGACCGTATACCACGATGTGGAGAGACCACACTTGTTTATCCATTCATAAGTTAATGGACATTCAGGCTGTTTCAACCTTTTGACTATTATGAATACTGCTGCAATGAAAATTCACCTACAAGTTTTTGTGTGGACATATGTTTTCAGTTCTTTAGTATATGCCTAGAAGTGGAATTGCTGGGTCATATCCTACTGCCACATTTAACATTTTGAGGAACTGTGAAGCTCTTTTGCCAAAGTGGCTATGCATTTTGCATTCCCATCAGTAACGTGTGAAGGTTCCTTTCTCCACATACTTGCCAACACTTTATATTATACCTTTTTTACTACAGCCAGTGTAGTGAGTATGAAGTAGTATCTCATTGTGGGGTTTTTTTTGCTTTTTGTTTGTTTGTTTGTTTGTTTTTCTGAGACAGAATTTTGTTCTTGTTGGCCAGGCTGAAGTGCAATAGTGCAAGCTCAGCTCACTGCAACCTCCGCCTCCTGGGTTCAAGCAATTCTCCTGCCTCAGCTTCCTGAGTAGCTGGGACTACAGGCATGCACCATGACGTCCAGCTAATTTTTTTGTATTTAGTACAGACAGGGTTTCACCATGTTAGTCAGGCTGGTCTCAAACTCCTGACCTTAGGTGATCTACCCACTTCGGCCTCCCAAAGTTCTGGGATTACAGGCATGAGACACCACGCCCGGCCTCAATGTGGTTTTCATTTGCATTTATCTGATGACTAATAATGTTGAGAATCTTTTCATGTGCTTGTTGGCCATTTGTCTGTCTTCTTTAGAGAAATGTCTGTTCAAATAATTTGAGTTTTATATTGGGCTGTTTTCTTATTATTGAGTTATAAAAATTATTTATCTATTCTAGGCCAGGTACGGCGGCTCACATCTTAATCTCAGCACTTTGGGTGGCCAAGGCAGGTGGATCACTTGAGGCCAGGAGTTCATGACCAGCTCGGCCAACATGGTGAAACCCTGTCTTTACTAAAAACACAAAAATTAGCCAGACGTGGTGGACCGCACCTGTAATCCCAGCTACTTTGGAGGCTGAGGCATAGTAATCGCTTGAACCTGAGAGGCAGAGGTTGCAGTGAGCCAAGATTGTGCCCCTGCATTCCAGCCTGGGCGACAAACAGAGACTCAATCTCTCTCTCAAAAAAAAAAAAAAAAAAAAAAAAAAAAAGTACTTATCTATTCTGAATCAGGCGTATGATTTGCAAATATTTTCTACCATTCTATAGATTGTCCTTTTACTTTATTAATGGTATCATTAGAAGCATAAAAGTTTTTAATTTTGATGAAGTTAAACTTATCTAATTTTTATTTCTTCATTTGTGTTTTAATTTATATTTCTGTAATTAGATTTTTAAGTAGCTTTTTTATCTATTAATTTAATGTAGTTAAATATATGTCACTACAACTATGAAATAACCCTTATGTTGTGGCTGTGGAGATGTTAAAATGCAATACACTTAACTTTACTAAAGTAAATTGGGACTGCCTCCCATGGTAAAGATGTGTAACCAGTCTGCTGTAATTTGTAAATCCACATTATACCATCAGTTCAACTATCACAAGAATGTAGTCAAGTTTGGAAGGGAACTGAGCCCCCTGAAAATCATCATGTAGAGTGATATACATCATTTGAAAATTCCCTTGCCTCAAATTTCGTGGAACACAGTTATGCTCATGAGTAAGGAAAAAAAAGTTGCTCCTAAAATCATCCTCAACATAGTTTCAAAAGACTGGTAAGGTCACCTGCCCTTCCTCCAGCCCCTAGTAGTGGGGACTAATTAGAATTTGGAGAAGTGAGAACATGTAACTTGGAAAAAAAATTCAGCATTATTTATGCGAAAACAAAAACAAGGGCTGGGTGTGTTGGCTCACACCTATAGATCTCAGCACTTTGGGAAGCCAAGGTGGGAGGCCAGGAATTTGAAGCCCACCTGGCCAACATAGCAAGATCCTGTCTCTGCAAAAATTAAAATAATTACCCCGGCACGGTGGTGTGCACCTGTGGTCCTACCTACTTGGGACGCTGAGGCAGGAAGATCGCCTGAATCCAGAAGTTGAAGGCTGCAGTGAACTATGATTGCTCTACTGTACTCTAGCCTGGGAGACTGAGCGAGATCTTATCTCTAAGAAACAAAACAAAACAAAACCTCAAATATGTAAGGTAAAGTTCAATAAATGTCATTTAGGCTCTTAAGAAAAATATATTAGAAATGGCAAGGTTTGGACTGGACATGGTGGCCCATGCCGTGTAATTCCAGCGCTCTGGGAGGCAAAGGTGGGTGGATCACCTGAGGTCAGGAGTTCAAGACCAGCCTGGCCAACATGCTGAAACCCTGTCTCCACTTAAAATACAAAAAAAAAAAAAAATTAAGGCCAGGCATGGCGGCTCACGCCTGTAATCCCAGCACTTTGGGAGGTTGAGGCAGGCAGATCACGTGTTCAGGAGTTCAAGACCAGCCTGGGCAACATGGTGAAACGCCATCTCTACTAAAAATACAAAATTAGCTGGGTGTGGTGGGGTACACCTGTAATTCCAGCTACTCGGGAGGCTGAGGCAGGCAAATTGCTTGAACCCGGGAGGTGAAAGTTGCAGTGAGCCGAGATCATGCCATTTCACTACAGCCTGAGTGACCCAGCAAGACTCCATCTTGGGGGAAAAAAAAAAAATTAGCTGAGTGTAGTCACCCATGCCTGTGATCCCAGCTACTCGGGAGGCTGAGGCAGGAGAATCACCTGAATCCGAGAGGTGGAGGTTGCAGTGAGCTGAGATCTTGCCATTGCACTCCAGCCTGGGTGACAGAGCAAGATTCTGTCTGAAAAAAAAAAAAAAAAGAAAGAAGGAAGGGAGGGAGGGAAGAGGTTTGAGGAAAGTGGTGAGGTTTCTATTTGTCCAAAAGAGACATGAGCTTAAAAATATTGAGAAACAGTGTAACAGTGGATTAGATGATTCACAGTACAGAGAGTCAAATCTCAATGCACCTACCCACCATTTAAAAATGTTTATATGTCTTTAAAGAGTAGATACTTTTAGATAGTATTGCACAGATAAGTATATATGGAGTAAAACTTGGTTTCATCTGATAATCAGTGTTCTCATATAAACTCAATTCTATAATTCCTGGGTCATTATACATGACTATATGCTAAAAATTACATAATACTTTAAATATATGTATTAATCTTAATTAAATCAGTGATTCATCATCACATAACAAGTAGTTTGTTGTTGTTGTTGTTGTTTTCTTGTTGTTTGTTTTTGAGACAGAGTCTCACTCTGTCATCCAGGCTGGAGTGCAGTGGTGCCATCTCAGCTCAATGCAACCTCCAACTCCCTGGTTCAAGTGATTCTCCTGCCTCAGCCTCCTGAGAAGCTGGGACTACGGGCACCTGCCACCATGCCTGGCTAATTTTTGTATTTTTAGTAGAGACAGAGTTTCACCATATTGGCAAGGCTGGTCTCGAACTCCTGACTTTGTGATCTGCCTGCCTCAGCCTCCCAAAGTGCTGGGATTACAGGTGTGAGCCACTGTGCCCGGCCATAACAAGTAGTTTTAAAAAAATAATTCCTATAACTAACTGCTCCGCCTTAACTTTGTTCTAGAAATGATTTTTACTTTCACCAAACTGAAATTCGTCCCATGGATCAAAATCATGATTATTTATATTTGTCCAGAGTGTCCAAAGCTGTATCTATTTGCTAGAAGTAGCTCAAGCTCTAAATTTTCATTAGTTTTGAAACAGTATGGAGCTATCCAAGAAAGGACCCTCAAAAGAAACATGAAGTAAAAAGTAAAAATATTTTATTTTTACATAAATAATCATGAGACATGACACAAATAATTTCCAATTAAATATGGTGATTAATATATTTTAAGTTTTGTTCTTTCCTGAAACCCCAGTAAAACAGAGTAAAATAAATAAAATATGCATAAACCCAGAAGAAAAAAGAAAGCAGAGAATGCAACGGCAGAGGGGAGATCTCAACAAACTTTGGAAGTTGACAGGCAAATGGATGGCCAGAAACCAAAACCTTACCCTGCCGGGAAGATCAGAAGAATGGAACAGATTTAAAGTATTCAACTTGGGGACAGCTCAGAAATGGGAAGTACTGGGCAAGCACTTCAGAAGTATAGGTGCAGGGTGGAAGTAAAACAAGAGAAAAGTTGATGGCGTTTGTAAGAAACAGTCAAACCACCACGCTGTCCTCCTCCCCTGGCCCCCTACACAACCAGGAATTATCCTGCCCCTCCACTAGCAGAAGCCAGGAAAGGTCGAACTATTATGGACTCCGATCTTCAGGATACTTGGTCTGATTTAGGGAAAGATAATATTCTGTACTAAAAACTCAAGCGGAAACCTACGCACTGAACTTGAGATTTCCAGCCACAACTCTCTCCCACTCTCACCACGCCCTGTGTCTGCTCAGATCCCATTACACTGGCAGCTAGGCATAGACTCCCAGGCAGGAGCTAAGACAATTCATCTTTACTGGCAAAGTAACCAGCCCCCTCCTCCCAATTCTGTAGATACTGGTATTTGGAGTTCTCCTACAAAGAGACCAGGGACATCTAGCACCACCCAGTGAGACCTACTCATTGACAGGTTCCACCGCGGTAGGCAGAATTTCCAATAAGCTTTTAGTGCTAAATATGCTAAATATGAATAGACAAAATCATGGGAAATTTGAGGAAAGTTTGTTAGCTTGGAAAACAAAAAGGAAGACAGAAAAAAGAAACTCAGAGGAAACAGATAATTCAAGGAAGAAGAAAACTTCAAAATAAAGATATCATATCCATGAAGAAAAACCAGATTATGAACATGAACATTTAGAAAGCAACAAAAGAACTTTTGGAAATAAAATATGATTGAAGAAATTAAAATTTTAGCACAAGGGCCATGCAAGGTGGCTCATGCCTGTAATCCCAGCCCTTTGGGAGGCTAAGGTGGGAGGATTAAGCCCAGGAGTCTGAGACCAGCCTGGGCAACATAATGTGACCCTGTCTCTGCAAAAAATAATTTTTAAAACTTTATCCAGGCAGGGTGGTGCATGTCTGTAGTCTCAGCTACTTGGGATTCTGAGGTGGAAGGATTGTTCGAGCCTGGGAAGACGGGGCTTCAGTGAACTGTGATCACCAACTGCACTCCAGCCTGGGCAACACAGTGAGTCCCTGTCTCAAACAAACAAAATTCAACACAAAGTTCAGAAAATAAAGATGATGAAATATCTCAGTAATTAAAAGGAAAATGTAGGCAGGGCACGGTGGCTCATGCCTGTAATCCCAACACTTTGGGAGGCTGAGGTGTGAGGATTGTGAGGTCAGGAGTTCAAGACCAGCATGGCCAACATGGTGAAGCCCCGTGTCTACTCAAAATACAAAAATTAGCCGGGCGTGGTGGCACGAGCCTGTAATTTCAGCTACTCGGGAGGCTGAGGCAGGAGAATGGCTTGAACCTGGGAGTCAGATGTTGTGGTGAGTTGAGATTGTACCAGGGCACTCCAGCCTGGGTGATAGAGCAAGACTTTGTCTCAAAAAAAAAAAAAAAAAAAAAAAAAAAAGGAAAATATCAATGAGGTAGAAAATTGGATGATAAATTGTAAGAAAAGTAGAGCTTCTTTCACTCATTAACTCATTGAATGCCTACTATGTGCTAGATACGATGTGCTAGATATTATTCACAATATATGAGTGAGGAAACCAACAGAAGATCCCTGCCTTCAAGGACTTTACATATTAACTGCAGAAGTCAGAAAATCAATAAACATAATAAATAAGTAAATTACATAGAATGTTAACAGATAATGCTTTGTTCAAACAGAAAAAAAAGAAAAAAAAAAAACAAAACCGGGAAAGGGAATTATTGGGAGTGCTGAGAGGGTTTTGTGATTTTTTAATCTGTTTTTTGAGATGGAGTCTCGCTCTGTCACCCAGGCTGGAGTGCAGTGGCGAGACCTCAGCTCACTGCAAGTTCTGCCTCCCGGGTTCATGCCATTCTCCTGCCTCAGCCTCCCGAGTAGTTGGGACTACAGGCACCCGCCACAGTGCCCAACTAATTCTTTTTTAATTATTATTTGAGGCGGAGTCTGGCTCTGTAGCCCAGTTCGGAGTGCAGTGGCGCGATCTTGGCTCACTGCATGCTCCGCCATTCTCCTGCCTCAGCCTCCCAAATAGCTGGGACTACAGGCGCCCGCCACCACAGCTGGCTACTTTTTGTATTTTTGGTAGAGACGGGGTTTCACCGTGTTAGCCAGGATGGTCTCGATCTCTGATCTCGTGATCCACCCACCTCGGCCTCCCAAAGTGCTGGGATTACAGGCGTGAGTCACCGCGCCCGGCCAATTTTTTGCATTTTTAGGAGAGACGGGGTTTCACCGTGTTAGCCAGGATGGCCTCTATCTCCTGACCTCGTGATCCGCCCACCTCAGCCTCTCAAAGCGCTGGAATTACAGGCATGAGTCACTGCACCCGGCCGTTTTTTTCTCATTTTCTGTCTTTCTGTTTTTTTTTTGTTGTTGTTGTTTGTTTGTTTTCTGTTTGCCTAGGCTGGAGTGCAGTGGCAAGGTCATGGTTCACTTAACCTCCCAGGCTCAAGTGATCTTTCTGCCTCAGACTCCCAAATAGCTGGGACCACAGGCGCACACCACCATGCCCGGCTAATTTTTTGATTTTTTGTAGACACAGGATTTCTCCATGCTGCCCAGACTTTTTGATAAAAGCTATTTTAACTGGGGCGAGGTGATATCTCATTGTGGTTTTGATTTGTATTTTCTGATGATTAGTGATATGGAGCATTTTTTCATATACCTGCTGTCTATCTGCATATCTTATTTAAGAAATAAAAAATATTGGACAGGCATGGTGGTTGACACCTGTAATCCCAGCACTTATAGGAGGCCAAGGTGGGCAGATCGCTTGAGCCCAGGAGTTCAATACCAGGCTAGGCAACATGGGGAGACTGTCTCCACAAAAATACCCAGGCATGGTGGCATGCACCTGTAGTCCCAGCTACTTGGGAGGCTGAAGTGGGAGGATCACTTGAGCCTGGGAGGTCAAGGCTGCAGTGAGCTGTGACCGCCCCACTGCACTCCAGCCTGGAAAACAGAGCAAGATACTGCTTCAAAAAAAAAAAAAAAGAGAGAGAGAGAAATGTAAACTCTTGAGTTTAATTTAAAATAGTTACATAATTACATTGGGAGGAAATATGTAGTTTTGTGTGGAAGAAGCATGTATGTGTGTCTGTGTATAACAGAGACAACAACAGAGAAAATGAGCTTATATATTTGTATATGGATATGTTTAAGTCAATAGATAATATAATAAACAAACTGAGAAAGAACAGTATAAATATAGCATTTACAGATATGACAGTAAATACCAGAACAGCTAAGAGTTGACTATTATTGTCTCTGTAGAGCAGAAGACTGCTATTTGTATAGTAATTCTGTATCATTTGTTGTTTTAAACAGTGTGCATACAACTACTTTGAAATCTTTAAAATTTAATAATATGGCTTATTTCAGAAATATAAAATAGAAATAAAAATAAAATCAATACATTGAGATTTTCTATTATATATCCTTAAACCACTACCTTTTTTCTTTTCCTGCTTTCCATTGGACACTTTGAGATTTCCTTGGCTAGTGGAAGTTAGACGGTATTTTTGTTCATGTAGTGGTTGTCCTCATACTCATTCACCCCTCCTTATTTCTTAGGTGTATAACACCTGTTTCTTCCACTAAAGAGACCGGTCTTCTAACCTGAACTTACTTCCCATATTCTCAGCCCTCATTATGTCGATATCATCCAGATATTTAATTGTGTTTTCTTTGGTCCTTTATTTTTCTTGAAACCTCTATCAAAATATTTCATCACTGGCAGGGTGCGGTCGCTCACGCCTGTAATCCCAGCACTTTGGGGGGCAGAGGTAGGGGGATCACCTGTGGTCAGGAGTTCCAGACCAGCCTGGCCAACCTGGCAAAACCCCGCCTCTACTAAAAATTCGAAAACATTAGCCGGGCATGGTGGTGCACGCCTCTAATCTCAGCTACTTGGGAGGCTGAGGCACGAGAACTGCTTGAGTGCGGGAGGCAGAGGTTGCAGTGAGCAACCACTGCTGTCTAGCCTGGGCGAGAGAGCAAGATTCCATCTCAAAATAAACCAACAAACGAGCAAAAAACCCAAAGTATTTGATCATCGTTACTTCCTGTTTCATTCGCCAGTAATTCCAGCACTGTGGGGGGGCTGAGGCGGGCGGATCACTTGAGGTTAGGAGTTCAAAACCAGCCTGGCCAACATGGTGAAACCCTGTCTCTACTAAAAATACAAAAATGAGCCGGGCATGGTGGCGGGCACCTGTAATCCCAGCTACTCAGGAGGCTGAGGCAAGAGAATCGTTAAAACCCAGGAGGTGGAGGTTGCAGTGAGCCGACATCCGGCCACTGCACTCCAACCTGGGCAACAGAGCGGGGCTCTGTCTCAAAAAAAGAAAAAGAAAAACAAAGTTTATTTAGATATTAGAGTCATCTAGTGTTGAACAAGACTGGACATGAACCCACCCAGGCCAGGGGCTCCGCTGCAGAGCAGCCACCGCGGACATCTGCGGATTTCACCTCTAACAGAGAGCAGTCAGTGTGCTCCCTGGCCTTTGTGCTTCCAACCGTTTTTCCGACAGAAGGCTGTGGCTGCAGTTTTCAGAAGATGTATTCTGGCCTCCAAGGACCAGAGTGGTGGTTCTTGCAAAAGTGCTGTCCTGGGAGTTTCCCGACGGACACCTTCCGGCATCTGAGCAATCAGCGAAGCCTGAAGCTGTGGCCCTCGCTCCTCCCGCTCCCATGGCGGCCACGACCCGACTTCTTCACCAGCAATCAACCAAAAAGCATCCTCCCAGAGTCTCTTGGAATCTAGCTGCGATGATAAAAACCGAATGTTTCCTGCTAAGACTTGTAAGCAGAACACAGAAGACTGCAGTTGGGAACACCCTACAAAATTATATTTTCCAAAAATAGGTCTCTGGGAGCCGGGCGCAGCCCTGCCTAAGCGTCAGGAGAACCTCCTCCGCCTCCGGGGGAGTCAGTCCCCGTGAGCGCCGTGCCCAGCTCCCAGCCCCAGCTCCCTGTCTGAAGACAGCCGTTCTGGGGACCGCCCAGACACCATCCAACTGAAGATTAGAAAGTTTTGGCGGAAAAGGCCAAGAAGTGGTGTGCGCGCAGAGTCCGGGACCGGGCACGGACAGAGCGGGAGCCCCGGGGGCAGAGTCTCCACCAGAGCCCGCGAGGGGCCCAGCAGGCCGCCGAAGGTGCTTCTGGCCAGAGGTCCAGCCGCGCCACAGAGTGCACCAAGGCAGGAGGCGCGGAGGACCTTTCACAGGGGCTGCAAGAGCCGGGGCTTCCCCGCACCAACCCGGGAGCTGAGAGGGGCTCTGGCGCCCAGGCCGAAGGCGCCCTGCTGGAAGCCACTGCGCCCAGCGCAGCTGGCTGCGCTGCCCGATGGCGCTGAGCTTGGAGGACACTGCGCGAGCCGGGTTTCTGGAGCGACAGAAACTAGGGGTTCGAGGGCCTGGACCCCGCTGCTGCCCACGCAGCGCTTCCAGTTTGGAAAGGGTGTCTCCCGCGCCGCGGACTGGCCTCTCCAGCCCTGGGGCTGCCCCTGCAGGGCCACCCTCTGCCTCCAGGGAGGCCCAGGCTCGCAGGCCTGCCCTGGCCCAGCGGAAAGGCTGGAGGAACTCAGTGTGCAATGGTACGATCTCACCTCCATCTCCCGGGTTCAAGTGATTCTGCTGCCTCAGCCTCCCAAGTAGCTGGGATTACAGGCGTCCGCCAGCACGCCCGGCTAATGTTTTGCATTTTTAGTAGAGATGGGATTTCACCATGTTGGCCAGGATGGTCTCAAGCTCCTGACCTCAAGTGATCCACCTGCCTCGGCCTCCCAAAGTGCTGGGATTATAGGTGTGAGCCACCGTGCCCAGCCTGCTTTTTTGATTATTGTTCTTTTCAAGGTTATCTCTACAGTATATTATCCCCAGATATTTTTAGAGTTTTCTTTTTTTTCTTAATTTGTTTTGTTGTTGTTGTTATCGTTGTTGTTTTTTCCTTAAGACAGGGTCTTGTTCCATTACCCAGGCTGTAGTGCAGTGACACAATCTCAATGATCTCAGCTAACTGCAACCTCTGCCTCCTGGGGCTCAAGCAGTCCTCCCACTTCAGCCTCTCGAGTAGCTGGGACTACAGGCTAGCGCCCACCATCCCCAGCTAATTTTTGTGTGTATTTTTAGTAGAGATGGGGTATCTCCATGTTGCCCAGGCTGGTCTAGAACTCCTGGGCTCAAGTGATCTGCCTTCCTCTGCCTCTCAGAACTCCCGGGCTCAAGTGATCTGCCTGCCTCTGCCTCTCAAAGTGCTGGGATTACAAACATGAGCCTAGTTTTTTTTGTTTTGTTTTGTTTTTTAATGTTTTGAAACCCTATTCTAATATTCATTCTTTCTCTTTCCACCTCAGCATCAAAAGAGGCTTTCAATCTGGGAAATTTATCTTCACTAATTCTTTCAATAATTCCTCTCTTATATCACACAGATGCTGGCACTTATATTTTACTTTCCACATCCATGAGCTTTTCTGTTATATTTTCCCTTGGTCTTTCTTTTTTTCTTTTCTCATTTTTTGGTTTTTGTTTTTTGCGACTGTGGTCTCACTGTGGCCCAGGGTGAAGTGCAGTGGTGCAATCAGGGCTCGCTACAACATCCACCTCCCAGGCTCAAGTGAACCTCCCACCTCAACCTCCCAAGTAACTGGGACTACAGGCACGCACAACCTCACGGGGGTTAATCTTTGTCTTTTCTGCTGGCTTCTAAAATGGTTCCTCTATCTTTCTTCAGCTGCGTCCATTCTGTAATTTATTCCCTTTGTTGTATTCTTTTGCCAACGATTGTATTTTCTATCCAATGTTTCTCCTTGGTTGTTTTTATGCTCTCTTGCTCTTTCTTCATATTTCTAAGAAATTCTGATATCTATTAAATACATTTATCGTACTTATTTTAAACCCTTGGTCCCTATAGTCTAATAATTCAGTTTCAGAAAAACTTTTTAGATGGTTGCTTGTAGTAGACTGAAAGTATCTCCAAAAATTTCCGGTCCTAATTCCTGAGATCTGTGAATATTATCTTATTTGGAAATGTAGTCTTTGCAGATGTGATTAAGTGGATGATCTTGAAATGAGGAGATTGGCCTGGATTATTCAGGAAGGCCCTAAATGGCATCACATGTCCTGATTTTGGAGAGGCAGAGCAATACTTTACACGCATATGCACACACATTAGAAGGTGACATGAAAATGAAACAAAAAGAGATTTGAAGAAGCTGGCCTTGCAGATTGGAGTGATGTGTCCACAAGTGACGGAATGTCAGCAGCCCGAAAGGACAAGGAACAGATTCTCTCCTAGAATCTCCAGAGGGAGTGTGGCCGTGTCAATACTTTGATTTCAGCCTAGTGATACTGAATTTGGATTGCTGACCTCCAGAACTAGGAAAGAATACATTTATACTGTTTTAGGCCACCAAATTTGTGGTATCTTATTAAGGAGCCACAGGAAACTAATCCATTGCCTTGCCCCTTTTTCATAGTGTAGTTATGTGCCTCCTGTCCAGTCACTTTGGCCTGTGCCTTCATTTTCCCCAAGGGAATCATCTACCTTGTCTGATAGTGTGTACTGGAGAAAGGCCAAAGACCCTGTGATGTTTCTTACAACACTGTTTGTGATTGCAGGAAGTTAGAAGCAATCTGGGTGTCCATCAGTGGCAGAGTATAGAAAAAAATATAGTGAATATACACTCCCTGGAGTACTATGTAGCATATAGGTTAGAAACGTGGATAGATTTTAAAGACATGATGCCAAACAAAAATTAAGCAGCTTGGGCAACGTAGTGAAGCCTCATCTCACTAAATATGAAAAAACTATCCAGGCATGTTGGCATGTGCCTATAGTCCCAGCTACTCAGGAGGCTGAGATGGAAGGGTCACTTGAGCTCTGCTTCAGTGAGCTGTGATGGTGCCACTGCACTCTAGCCCAGATGACAGAGCAAGACCTTGTCTCAAAAAAAAAAAAAAAAAGAGAAAAAATAAAATTAAAAATCAGATGGTTTGTGTGACTTACACCATTTGTATTTAATAAAAAAACACATGCAACAACAATGTGCCCTTTACAAGAACACATATAAAGAAAGGATGCATATTAAATGTATTAGAAGAGCGTAGCTTCTTATGGGAGATCAGGGGAATGGAAGAAGATAATAGAGGATAAAAGGGAATGAATGAATAAATGAAAACAATATGGAGCCCTGAAAGGACCAACAGCGACCTGCACTAGGAGCAGGAAATGGAACTCTCAGGACCTGAGG
Source organism: Macaca nemestrina (assembly GCF_043159975.1). Lineage (NCBI taxonomy): Eukaryota > Metazoa > Chordata > Mammalia > Primates > Cercopithecidae > Macaca > Macaca nemestrina. The sequence goes on from NC_092128.1 coordinate 128,415,016, forward strand.
TCCATCCTGAATCATCATTAGCTCACCCTTATCATTGTCATCAGTTTAAGATGAAGAAATATCAGACTGAGAAACTGTGATTTTGTGAAATATATATTTGGTCTTCGACCCTATTTCCTGGCACACAGCTCTTAAAATTCTTAGAATCTCTAAAGTGCTGTCTTTAGCACATTAGCATACAAATATGCTAATGATTGACTGAAGGCCGGCAGTCCCTGGATAGCTACAGGATGGGTCTGGTCACCAGAAAGACCAAGGCAGGGGTAGGATTGGGACTTTCAGCCCCATCCCCTGACTTCTGGGGAGGGGAGAGGGACACTTCCCACAAGGTTAAATCAATCACCAGTGGCCAATGATATAATCAATCGTGGCTACATAATGAAGCCTCCGTAAAAACCCAAAAATGACAGAATTTGGAGAGCTTCCTGATAGCTGAACACCTGAAGGTTCCTGGAGGGTGGCGCACCTGGGGAGGGCGTGGAAGCTTTTTGTCTCTTTCCACATACGTTGCCTTATGCATCCTTCATCTGTATCTTTTGTAATATCCTTTACAAAAAAAAAAAAAAAAAACTGGTGACAGCTGGGCGTGGTGGCTCACACCTGTAATCTGAGCACTTTGGGAGGCCAAGGTGGGTGGATCCCTTGAGGTCAGGAGTTCGAGACCAGCGTGGCCAAAATGGTGAAACCCTGCCTCTACTAAAAATACAAAAAAAAAAAAAAAAAAGGAATAGCTGGATGTGTTGGCACATGCCTGTAGTCCCAGCTACTCAGGAAGCTGAGGTGGGAGGATTCCTTGAACCTAGGAGGCGGAGGCTGCAGTGAGCGGAGGTCATGCCACTGCACTCCAGTCTGGGTAACAGAGTGAGACTCCATCTCAAAAACAAACAAATGGCCGGGCGCGGTGGCTCAAGCCTGTAATCCCAGTACTTTGGGAGGCCGAGGCGGGTGGATCACGAAGTCAGGAGATCGAGACCATCCTGGCTAACATGGTGAAACCCCGTCTCTACTAAAAATACAAAAAACTAGCCGGGCGTGGTGGCGGGCGCCTGTAGTCCCAGCTACTCGGAGGCTGAGGCAGGAGAATGGCGTAAACCCGGGAGGCGGAGCTTGCAGTGAGCCGAGATGGCGCCACTGCACTCCAGCCTGGGTGACACAGCGAGACTCCGTCTCAAAGCAAACAAACAAACAAACAAATAAATAAAAAACTGATAACATGTTTCCTTGAGTTTCATGAGCTGCTCTAGCAAATTAATCAAGCCCAAAAAGGGAGCCACAGGAACCCCAACTTGGAGCCAGTCAGAAGTTCCAGAGTAGAAGGGGAGTCTTAACAGGACTGAGTTCTCAACTTGTGGAATCTGAGGCTCTCTGTCTCCAGGAAGATAATGTCAGAATTGAGTTAGAGGACACGCAGCTGGTGTCTTCGGCAGAGCTGATGGCTAGCGTGATGTGGAGGGGCGACCCCGCACGACTGATCACAGAAGTATTCTGTGTTGATGGTGGTGATAGGAGAGCAGAGGAAATACAGTTCATGGGCTTTTTTTTTTTTTATTTGGAATTAACAGAGAGACCTGCTTTTGAACTGTGCAACACTGAGCAAATAATTTCTACTCTCTGAGCATCCATTTCATAGTCTGTCAATGGGAATGAGTATCTACCCTCGCCACAGAGATTTAAAAAATGAGGTAAAGTAAAACAAAGCATGTGAGAGTTATTTCTAAACCACAGGGACCGTCTGCAGAGATTACTTGTTGTTAAGCTCCTGGGCCAGACTGAAGTCCAACATGTAGTAGCGGAATTGGGGTTTGCCGATGGGGAGTCCAAAATGAGGGGGAAGGAAGTAGGGGCCCGCCTCTGTGATCCCACCCATTAACTGGTCCTTGTGACCTTGCTCAAAACGTCCCTCCCCAAGGTGCTCCCACCACAGAGCTGGCTCAGTGCTTCCCACAAACAGGGCAGATGCCTAGAATAGGGGCCACACACACAAATAACTTTCAGGGCTCAGCCACGTGGCAGATATGGCAAGGTTGAAAGGTTTATGTCATAGTATAGCTTGCGAATGCAGAGAAAATGGGTATCTTAGCTGGGTTACCCACAAGTGGATCTTGAGATCAGCTTTTGTGTACATGGTTTTTATTGAGGAGGGGCTCCCTAAGGAAACCAGTCAGGAGATGGAGGAAAAAGGACAGGAAGGGGATGAAACAAAGCAATGGTTCAATTTCAGAGTGTGCAGCCTGCAGGTGAGATGGCTCCAGGAGCCCAAACCCAGTTTTCCAAAGCAAGTCACAGCAGGGCCTGAGCCTCAAAGAAACCAAAAGAGGGGGCATCTGACACAATTCCTGTAAAATGTGTAACAAGAGTGGGGACGCACCACCACATTAATGCATTTTCCTTATTTTGACTCAGTTTAATCTGATCTTCATCATGAACCTCCACCCATTGGTTTAATGGTGCAGGGGTGGAAAGGGAGTTAAAAAATTAACTATTAATTCTATCTGGTTTAAAGATTGTAGCAAGTTCCCTTCATCTCATCAGTGTCTTTAGTTATTGCTCAGTCTTCTCATAGACACGAATATTCCCTTTCTCAGTTATCCTTCGTCCCTCTTGCTGTCTGTCCAAGGCAGTATCTTGAGAGGAGGGGAGTAGAGTGTGCCTCGTGCCTCACACAGCTCCTGTGGTGATGCAGAAGGGCTGGGTCTCCATGGAGGCCTCTGGGGAGGGGCACTGCCCTGCCTGTTTGCAGGCTGCCTGAATGTCGCCCACCCGTGCTCGGTCTCTCTGTCAGTTTGGTCCCAGTCTAGGCTCAGCCTGTCTGACTTGTCATCATGTCGGCCTTCACTGGCTGTAGACCCAGGGCCTGTTCTACACGTCCCCTCCTCACCTAGCAGTCACAGGTCCATTTTCTCTCCATTCACTCTGACCATCAACTCTCCATTCACCAGTCTGCTGTGGGGAACCCCAGATTGTAGCAAAGTTATCTACAACATAAAATTAGCCATTTTAACCATTTTTAAGTGTGCAATTTGGTAACATTATTAGATTCACAGTGTTGTACAACCATCACTACTACCTATTTCTGAAACTTTTTCATCTCCCCAAACAGAAATTCCCCAGTGACCTCCTTCCCCCCAGCCCCGGGTCATGGCTAATCTACTTTCTGTCTCTATGAGCTTGCCTATTCTAGATGTTTCATATAAAAGGAGTCATATATCTGTCATTTTTGTATCTGGCTTATTTCACTTATACTGTTTTCACAATTCATTCATGTTGTAACATGCATCAGAATGTCATTCTTCTTGATACATCAACTTAAAATAACATATTATTATTTTGAGATAGAGTCTCACTCTGTCACCCAGGCTAGAGTGCAGTGGCAAGATCTTGGCTCACTGCAACCTCCGCCTCCTGGGTTCAAGCCATTCTCCTGCCTCAGCCTCCCAAGTAGCTGGGACTATAGGTGCCTGCCACCACACCCAGCTAATTTTTGTATTTTTAGTAGAGATGTTGGCCAGGCTGGTCTTGAACTCCTAACCTCAAGTGATCCTCCCACCTCAGCCTCCCAAAGTATTGGGATTACAGGCATGAGCCACCACACCTGGCCTAAAATCACATGTCCTAAAATCTGGAAAGGAGACTTTCTTATAAAGGTTACAGTGTGCGAAGTGGTCATTCTGACAGGCTGGGAAGAGTGGCCTCTGGCTGAAGCTGTTAGCAGGCACTTTGAAGAAGGAGGGGCTGGGGCAGGAGGATTATGCTGAACTGGTTGGCTAAACATACATATTCAACAGATCACAGGAGAGCTATGAATATTCATGGGGGAGTCACACACATATGTGATAAGCAAACATGCATGTTACATGTGACCATGTTCATTTTGGGGTGGAGACTTAATGTTCACATGCATTGCAGTTAGTCCCTATATATCAAAAAGTGAAGCAGGGACAGGAAGGCACTCAAGTGTGAAGCCTCTGTAAACCGGCCAGAACCAAGCCATGGCTGGTGGTCTTCTTATCAAGAGAAAGTTACTGAAATTGGTCTCTTGTCCACTCACACCTGTGGTTCTCGCTGGTGGAATGGGGAAGTGGGTGTGGGCTGGGAAACCTGGGAGTCATCGTCTGGCTGTCAGCTGTGGATGAGCTGCAAATTGTTTTAATATTGCATATCTCAAGGCCAGTGCTTGTTTAACTGCTAGAGAAAAAGAAAAGAATTTGTGGCAGTTAGAACATAGTTTATTTTTTAAGTGTAAGGGTGGTGATTTAACCCTTGCCTGGCATGGCCTTAGATCCTGCTTATAATTTGGTTTCTTACACCACAAAGCGTCCATTCTGTTAGTGTTCTGAGCTCTATTTTCACGTGAATGCTGGCCAGTTGTGTCTGAACTGCACAAGGCAGGGGTGTATAACGAGGCATGGCCAACCTCCCATCCCTTCATGGCAGGGAACTCAGTTTTTAAGATTTCTCTGGGGCGCCTTTGGCCAAGAGGGGGTCAGTTCAGTTGGCTGGGGAAGTTAGGATTCTATTTTTCATTTACATATGGTTGAATTCTATTCCATTGTGTATGTATACCATATTTCAATTATCTATTCACCTGTGAGCAGACACACAGGTTGCTGCCACCTTTTGGCTAATGTGAATAATGATGCAATAAACCTTAATATTTGAGTCTCTGAGTGTAATTATTTGGGGTATATCCTAGGAGTGAACTGCTGGGTCATGTGGTAATTCTAAGTTTAGTTTTTAGAGGAATTGCCAGACTGTTTTTTGCAGCATCTGAACAATTTTATATTCCTACCAGCAATGCATGAGGTTCTGATTTCTCCACATTTTTACCAATGCTGTTATTTTTTGTTATTTTGGTTATAGTTATTCTAATAGATGTGAAGTGGTATCTTACTATAGGTTTCTCTTTTTCTTTGTCTTTTCTTCTTCTGCTTTTTTTCTTTTTCTTTTTTTTTTTTTTGATAGGGTCTTGCTCTGCCACCCAGGCTGGAGTGTAATGACACAAATATGGCTCACTGCGGCCTCGACCTCCTAGGCTCCAGCAATCCTCGCACTTCAGCCTCCCCAAGTACTGGGATTATAGGTGTGAGCCTCCCCGCCTGACGTCATTGTAGCTTTGATATGCATTTCCATAATGATTAGTGATGTTGAGAATCTCTTCATGTGCTCATTGTCCATTTGTATATCTTTGGAGAAATGCCTGTTTATGCCCCTTGCACATTTTAAAATTGAGTTGTTTATCTTTTTTATCAGAGACAGATTTTTAAGAAGAGTGTGAAGACGAGAGACCCTTGTGCTTGAAGTGTCAGCCTTACTGATTCTGTACGGCTTTCTGGAGAAGGGTAGATGGGGACATATTCATCTCCTGGGCTTAATCTCTCTGATGCTTCTAGATTCTTCCTTCATTCTCGGTACTAAAAGGAGTGGTACTTTTCTTTTACTTTTCCTATAATATATCCTCCCTCTACCATAAGGAATGTTAGGCAACTATAGTTATTACCTAGTCATCATGTTGTACAATAAAGCTCTTAAAATTATTCATCCTAACTGAAATTTTGTATTCTTTGAACAATATCTCCCTATAGTTAATAACAATATATGGTATTCTTGAAAACTGCAAAAAGTAGATTTTAAATGCTCTCACCATAAAATAAATGATATCTATGTGAAGCAATGAATGTTAATTAGCATGATTTAGCCATTCTACATGTATACCTATTTCAAAGCAATAAATTATACACGATAAATATGCACAATTGCTATTTGTCAATTAAAAAATACATTTAAAAATTTTAAAAGGAGGCTGGGTGCAATGCCTGTGATCACCACACTTTGGGAAGCCAAAGTGGGAGGATTGCTTGAGCCTAGGAGGTTGAGGCTGCAGTGAACTATGAGTTCACCACTGCACTCCAACCTGGGCAACCAGAGTGAGACCTTGTCTCTTAAAAAAAATGTAAAAACAAAACAAAACCTCAACTAAATGTAATTGTTTCCCACGGTTTGGAGCACTAAAACAACCAGTAGCCTTAGAGTCACAAGATGGTTCAAGATCTAGTTTTGCAACCCATGAGTTGCTATGGTCTGACTGTTCCAGTTCCCACGAACTTCATGTATTGAAATCTTTACCTGCAAGGTGATGGTATTAGGGGGTGGAGACCTTGGGAAGCAATTAGATCATAAGAGTAGAGCCCTTATGAATGGCATTGGTGCCTTTATAAGACAGGCCTAAGAGAGAGCCCTTGCCCCTTCCACCATGTGAGGTTAGAGTGAGAAGACAACGATCTGTGAGGATACAGGGCCCTTCAGGTGCAATGAACCTGCCATTGCCTTGGTCTTTGACTTCCTAGCATACAGATCTGTAAGAAATAGATTTCTGTTGTTTATAACTACCCCACACCCACCAAAAAAGAAGATGATACACAAATTCAGGTGGCTTTTCCTATAAGTCTATAGTGAATTGTGGATAAGGACTGCGCTGGCTTAAGCATCCCAGGCATGGCAGGCCCCTCATGCAGGAATAGCCACCAGGAACCGACTCCTTCAGAGGCTGCTCCTGTCGGATGCACTGATGACCAATGAGAGTATTCTACTGTATGTGGTACCCTGGTAAGGCCCCTGCCTTCATCCGCAGAGCCATCTATCCAGGGCAGGGCTTGGGGAGGAAGAGAACAGGTCAGCCTGGAAGCATTGTTTCTTTCTGTCCTTCTCTCTCAGGATTTTCTGGGAATCAAAAGGAAAATATTTTTCTGATAGTTTGGCAAAACATTTAATTAGAGGTGGTAATGAAAAGTCATTACAGCAGCACAATGTGCTCACTTTATGAGTTTGAATTAACATATTTAGGGGTACTCACAAGCTGTTTGGTGATTAGGGAACAATCCACTTAACATGAAAACAAATAAATAAATGAAACTGCTATGTGAAAAATGAATGTGCAGAAATCAGGCTGCATATAATTGCAATAAAACCAAAATTGAGCAGATATGGTTCCCACAGAGAGATGGGATCATTCGCCAGCCTGGGCTATTGTTTGTGGCTCTGTGTGCAATGGGCTCAAAGCCCAGTGGGGCTGCTGGAAAGTGGTAGGGTGAATTGATCTATTCAGTCAGAAGTAGTTGATGTAGTGACCGAATTATCTCAAGTGTTTCCCCTCCTGTTATGGAGACAAAACCTCTAAATTCAATGGATTGGATTTTTTCTAATCTTTAATCCTTTATGTTTGATATCATGTCTTCATAGCCAGTTTCCTCCTTAACCCAACTTCTTTCATCTTCAATCTTCTTAAACTTTAAAAGATACAACCTTCATATTTCCTTTGATCTTCACCTGATGGGCATGTTAGCTGTGTCCATCAGTTTCACTAACCTATTTATATGAAAACAGAAAATGTTTCACCTAGTATGACAGGCCTATAGATTATAAAAACTATTGACTAATTTCGTTGTTTAAAAAAAAAACAAAAAACAAAGAAGAAAAACCTGTGCTTTGTAAAAACAAATCAACAAAGCCGGCCATTTGTTATTTGTCTTTATATAACATGATGCGTGGCTGCTTGCTTTTTTCACTTTTTAACTGGCTATTTGGGTATCAAGTTCAACTGAAGCGTATTTTTGTGAACCGTCACAGTAGGGCCTCCCCATTTTATATGGTAGCTCACCAAACTGACTGCTGCTGCCAGCACCCTTTTAGTTTGCTCTTAATTCTCTGGGGAGCCCTATTGCTGGCAAGAAGGCTCCTCATCTAATTCCCATGATAAGTTTCATTGCCAGTAATGCCTCCCTGCCCTGAGCTTCATAAAGAGTATTATGCCTGTAGATTTTCCATAGAGTTTGATACCCAGTAGGGATATTCACAAGATGCCAAGGGTCTTCTACAGAGGAGGTACTAGAGGAGTATTTGTGGAATATATGGAGGACCAAGGATGCAGCAACTAAGCACTATGTATACTGATTATAGACACTTGCTTGATTTTTTGGGGAAAAACCTCCAGATAAGAAAAGCAGTCTCACTGGAGACCTTTGGGAAAATGAACAATAAATCTTTGGAGCTCTCCTAAAGTTGGTAAGTCTCAAGTTTCTCCCATAGCTCTATGTAAGAGTACTAGCTCATTATTTCTCATAAAAGTGAGAGACTGAATTTCATTCAAAGTATGAAATTAGGCGATTGTATGAGATCATGTGATTTCATTTCCTCTGTTAGGGCTTTCTCACCACTTGTAACTAGAATTTAAGAACAACTTTGTTGCACTTGAAAAAAGAATTAAACTGACCCACTCCAGTTTTTAAAATTGCTTCGTGACTTTTATGAACCACCCCTGTGAATTTAATAAAAACACAAACATTATATATGACAGGGAAATAGAAAATGTTCAACATAACCACTTTTATCATTAAGAACAGGCAGCATACAGAATGATTTAAGAATAAGTGCTAATATTTATGCATTTTTGTACCTGCACATATATTAGAATTGACTTCAAGTCTTAGTCATGGCCAGATAAGGACACAATGACTGTAGGAAGAGCAAAGTAGGAAGAGGAAAAAAAGGGGAAGAAAAGGAGAAATAGAGTAAAATGAATATTTCACGAGCTCCCAAAATGTATCAGGCACTGTACTAGGCATTTTCACACACCTAATTCCATTTAATCCTCACAACATTCTTACAATGTACATGCTTTTAAAATCCCAATAATATTAATAATATCTGTTAGGTACTTAGAGAGAGAGTGAGGGAAGGACAGAAAGGGAAGATGAAGAGGAAGGGGAAGAGGCGGAGGAGGGAGTAAAAAAGGGAAGGAGGAAGGGAGAGTGGGGAGGAGGGAAACCCAACGCCTGCCTCATTTCAAAATATTTGGGCTTGATTGACTTTGGGAACCTGCATTATTTATTTCATGATTCCGAGTCTCCCCTCTACCTCATCCAACTAAATTCAATTGTTAAATTAACTGGATCTTTGTGGATATCATATCAAATTAGAACTAAAAGATATTTGTTTCATAGTCAAGAGCCAAGTGGTTAGACCCAGTTCACAGCTCTTCAGTTGCTCTTACTGCTTCTGCAGAGGCTCTAATTTTTTTTTTTTTTTTTTTTTTTTTTTTTTTTTTTTTTGAGATGGAGTCTCGCTCTATCGCTCAGGCTGGAGTGCAGTGGCACAATCTCGGCTCACTGCAACCTCTGCTTGCTGGGTTCAAGTGATTCTCCTGCTCAGCTTTCCGAGTAGCTGAGATTAGAGGCGTGCACCACCATGCCCCGGCTAATTTTTGTGGGTTTTTTTTTTTTTTTTTTTTTTTTTTGAGACAGAGCCTTGCTCTGTCACCCAGGCTGGAGTGAGTGGTGCGATCTCGGCTCACTGCAAGCTCCGCCTCCCGAGTTCACGCCATTCTCCTGCCTCAGCCTCCTGAGTAGCTGGAACTACAGGCGCCCGCCACCACGCCCGGCTAATTTTTTGTATCTTTAGTAGAGATAGGGTTTCACCATGTTAGCCAGGATGGTCTCGATCTCCTGACCTTGTGATCCACCCACCTCAGCCTCCCAAAGTGTTGGGATTACAGGCGTGAGCCACCGCGCCCGGCAATTTTTGTGTTTTTAGTAGAGACGGGGTTTCACCATCTTGGCCAGGCTGGTCTTGAAATCCTGACCTCAAGTGATTTACCCTCTTTGGCCTCCCAAAGTGTTGGGATTACAGGCGTGAGCCAGCGCACCCGGCCAGAGGCTCTAATTTGAAGAGGATACTCATTTGCCTCTCCCCACTTCCATGGGGAGCTGTTTTTTTACCCTCCTCTGGTTGCAGATCCTTATCATCTTGAACAATTTTTGATCCTCATAGGCAACATTTGTTTTCATGTGTATAAATTTAAGGTTTACAAGTGCAGTTTTGTTACGTGGATATATTGCCTACTGATGGAGTTTAGGCTTTTAGTGTAATCATCACTGGAATAATGTACATTGTATCTATTAAGTAATTTCTCATCCCTCACCCGCTTCCCACATTCCCACCCTTCCAAGGTTCCGGTGTTTATTATTCCGCACTCTATGTGCATGTGTGCACATTATTTAGCATTCACTTATAAATAAGAACGTTAGGTATTTGACTTTCTGAGTTGTTTCACATAAGATAATGGCCTTCAGTTACATCCATGTTGCTGCAGAAAACATAATCTCCTTCTTTTTTATGGTTGGGTATAGTATGCCATGGTGTGTGTATGTGTGTGTGTATATATATTTTTGTGTGTGTATATATATTTTATGTGTGTATATATACATTTTTTGTATCTAATCATTCATTAATAGATACTTGGATTGATTCCATGTCTTTGCTATTGTGAATAGTGTTGTGATTAACATGAGTGCAGATATCTTTTCAATATAATGATTTCTTTTCCTTTGGGTAAATCACAGTAGCAGGATTGCTGGATCAAACGGTGGTTCTTTTTTTTTTTTTTTTTTTTTTTGAGTCGTCTTTCATACTGTTTTCCGTAGTTTGTACTAATTTACATTCCCACCAACAGTGTATAAGTTTTCTTTTTTCTCTGCATTCTTGCCAACATGTTACTTTTTTGACTTTTTTTTTTTTTTTTTTTTGAGGCGGAGTCTCGCTCTGTGGCCCAGGCTGGAGTGCAGTGGCCCGATCTCAGCTCACTGCAAGCTCCACCTCCCGGGTTTATGCCATTCTCCTGCCTCAGCCTCCCGAGTAGCTGGGACTACAGGCGCCTGCCACCCCGCCCGGCTAGTTTTTTGTATTTTTTAGTAGAGACCGGGTTTCACCGGGTTAACCAGGATGGTCTCGATCTCCTGACCTCGTGATCCGCCCGTCTTGGCCTCCCAAAGTGCTGGGATTACAGGCTTGAGCCACCGCGCCCAGCCTTGACTTTTTAATAATAACCGTTCTGACTGGTGTAAGGTATCTCATTGTGGTTTTAATTTGCATTTCTCTGATGAGTAATGATGTTGAGTATTGTATTATATGCTTGTTGGTCATTTGTATGTCTTTTTGAAAAATGACTATTCACGTCTTTTGCCCACTTTTTAATGGTTTTTTTTTTGTTTTTAAATAGCGACGGAAGGTGGTATGTTCCTCATACTTGACTTGTCATTTACAACTGAATTGTTCAGCTCACGGTATTGAAACCCAGAACCACTTTTTCTACATTCAAGTTTGAGTCAGCAAAAAAGAAAACCTTCTTGCATTCATTTGGAAGTAATACATGTCCTTTTGGAATTTCTATGTAAGTCCTTTCTTAGTGACAAAACAATCAAGTCCAAGTTAAAATGATAAAATACTAAATTCAGTGTTGCCAAGTAGAGTTTAATTTCATTTCACATACTATAATTTATAATTCTGGGTCCTGGGAGTCAAAGCCTCCTTAGACCACCCCTTTAATCCAGGCCTATCATTTGGAGATCTCATAGCTCCCTTCACCGTAAACACCCTCTGGTGCTAGATAGTGGAACTGAGACACTTCTTTGCTGATGACCTACTTGCTTTCAGATACAGAGCAACCAGCAGATGGTTCCTAGGATCTCATCTTATGAATGACATCTTTCAGGACAGAACTGATGACTCTCTCTGGCAGTAAAAGACTGGAGAAGGCAAGGCAGATATATTTCATGGGCAAGAAGGGAAATAGTGTGTTGTGAAGCTTTGCTGTAGGCCTGCCAGGATCTGGTGAAGTGGGTGGGTGGGGAGAGCTTGTGTTCACAGAGGAGTCAGATGGTTAAAGAATGTATGAGAATTAAAATGATGTTTCTATGTAAGTCTGAAAGAATACAGTCATAAAAACACAATTACTGTAAAGTATGCAGCATCAGACCAAATAACCACTTGATGATGGCAACTATGCCTGTGCCATAAAGAAACCTGTGCTTTTGTGAGGAGAAAAATATATTTATTATGTCTATTTGCATCTCATGTTAATTGTTCACAGCAAATCCATTGATTAGGCAATGATTCCTTACAAGATGGAGCTGGATCAAATAATGCACAAAGTACAGGAAACAAAACATGGTTGTGAGATGAGAGGATGATTCTGAGAAACAGGGTCAAGCTGAGAATTCTCTGGACTCTCCCTGGGCACCTGCAGTCATAGTTCTAGAAATGTGCAGAACAGTTTGAATGAGAGATTAGATCTGAGTTCTGGGGTTTTCTTTTCCCAAATGCTACTGTGTAAAGAACGGCTTGCCTGGATATGAAAGAAGTGCTAATGGAGGAAAACAACAAGGACTGTTTCACGGGAACCTGCCACACAGGGTTCCTGTTTGAGGTAGGGATTTAGTGACACTGCCTGAACTCAATTAGAGTGAAGCCAGGCTTTCTGCATTCTGCTAGTTTCACTGCAAACTGTGGCCAGTGGGGCAGCCTTGGCCCCACAGTGGTGAGGAGTCAATATTCAGTGAGAAACACCTGTCTAGGAGGTCACAGGGCCATTTTTGACTAGTCTTCCCAATCTGGACATTGTGGAGTAGAATCAGCTAGGCATGTGAATGGCATCTATTTACACACACACACACACACACACACACACACACACACACACACACACAGAGGACTATACTGTTTTCCTGGACAATCATTTTTCCCACATTTCCTGGAGGAACTACTGGAATCACAAATCACAATTTGTGGCTTGTCCTGGGTAATGAGTCATTGGATGGAATTTCATTTGGTAGATTCAGAGAGAGTTAGTGTTGATCTATGAAGCCGGATGATTTAAGAAATGGAAGCAATAACAAGTAAATTGCTTTTCTCTTGTACTGCAAAATGCTTTCTAGGTGTTTTTGGCCTTTCTTTTTAAAATGGATTTATAATGTCATTTCTCTCCACCTCAAGGTTCAAGTAAACCTCTTTGCTCTGATGAATCCTAAATGACTCCTCATTTCCCACAAACAGATTGTTCAAAGGAGTTTTTAATATCTTGTTTTCGGGCCAGGTGCAGTGGCTCATGCCTGTAACACCAGCACTTTGGGAGGCCGAGGTGGGCAGATCATGAGGTCAGGAGATCGAGACCATCCTGGCTAACACGGTGAAACCCCATCTCTACTGAAAAAATACAAAAAAATTAGCTGGGTGAGGTGGCGGGCGCCTGTAGTCCCAGCTACTCTGGAGGCTGAGGCAGGAGAATAGCGTGAACCCGGGAGGCAGAGCTTGCAGTGAGCCGAGATCGTGCCACTGCGCTCCAGCCTGGGCGACAGAGTGAGACTCCATCTCAAAAAAAAAAATTCTGGTTTTACACTGGAAGCTGGAATTTTTAATTCTGTAGGACACACAAATGAATATACATTTCCTGTTAGAGGCTTTATTTATTCTGACTCCTCTCATGAAAAATTATGTCCAACTATGTTTAAATTCCTTGACCTTATAATCAAGTCTTGCCACTAACCAACCTAGACTCACTTGCCTTTATTTATTTGTTCATCTGGAAGCAATAGGAAAGCCTTAGAATCTGCCATTTGGTATGCTAGTTGTTAAAGAGGATACAGAAAAGAAAAAGGTTCTGGGATACAGATAAGCCCAGCTGCTTCCTTCAAGCAATTAATTCACTGGCCTTTGGCCAGGACAGATATGTGAGTGGACACTCCTATGAGATATGTTGAACCTGTGTTGAAGTGTGTGCAAAGGACTATGGGAGGAGAGGAGAGCTGTTGCTTCTCACAGCAGCACCCCTCTACCTGGGAGGCAGAGAGTCCAAGAATCTCCAAAATGGCCTTTTCCATCTTCATAATGGCCTTCCAGCCTTCCCATTTGTGGGCACGGGTGCCTCCTGCCCTAGCAACCTTAAGGTGCCCTGTTGCCAGGACCCTGAGACTCCCTCATGTTTACAGATAGATTGTAAATTACACATGAAAAAGGTCTCATATTAACTATTTTAACTTTACAGAAACCCCACAGAAGTGCAACCCACTAGGTCTTGAGCTCCTTGAAGGCAAGGACTATGTAACGCCACATCTGTAACCCAAGAACCCAGCACAAAGTGTTGCATATAGCAGATGCTCAATAAATGTTTTAAACTGCTGGGGGAAAAAGCACTATGGGAATCTGGAAGAGGGGCCAGCTAACTCCACATAGGGGACCCTGGAGCTGTGCTCAAAAATGTGTGGTCCACTGCTTCACTTGACGAGCCTGAAACATATGTAGAGATTTATAACGGATTAATAGGCTCAAGAATTTGAAAGGGTACTCCAGACAGCTCAGAGCTCTGGCCCCCAGAATATGTGAGGCATCGAAACAGGAAAGTAAAATGTTTATAGCATTTCTTCCCCCCTCCACCCCAGACAAAGTCTTCCTCTGTCACCCAGGCTGGAGTGCAGTGTCGCAATCTCAGCTCACTGCAACCTCCAACTCCCAGGTTCAAGCAATTCTCCTGCCTCAGCTTCCTGAGTAGCTGGGATTACAGGCACCTGCCACCTCGCCCAGCTAATTTTTGTATTTTTAGTAGAGACGGGGTTTCGCCATTTTGGCCAGGCTGGTCTCAAACTCCTGACCTCAGGTGATCTGCCCGCCTCGGCCTCCCAAAGTTCTGGTGTTACAGCCATGGCCTAAAATATTTATAGCAGATTTCTTATCAATCTGGTTCTCTAAACCACAGGGACCACTTGGTGAACCTGGAGTTTGGTGACTGCGAGGAGACTCATAAATGTATTTGAGTTACCTTCATACAGCTACAATTTGGAGGAGGATCTCCAGGAAGATACTGAGAGGAGATGTAATCATCAGGTACTGTTTAAGGGAGCAACTGTTATTACTATCATTAGTGGGTTGGGGACAGAGACGGGTGGGGGAGGTGCTCTGCAGGCTGTGTTTTACGTAATTGGTGCTCCATCCTCCTCCTCCTGTTACACCACTCCTCTCTGCAGCTTTTCATCTCATATGCATTTTCCACCATGGTGGCCTTTGTAAGACACAAGGTGAGCAAACTGCTTGTTAAGGTAAGACAATGGAGGCCCCATTTTAAAAAGGTTACGGTGTCCTCAAAAGCGTCAGCGCATCCCAGGAATCGTTAACAGTGTATGGAATGCACAGGCTGGTATTTTCCAAAGGCCACACTAACCTTTTCAAGCATGGAACAGGCTAAAAGGAATGGATTTCTTCATCATTTGATCAGAGAAGAAATCTTTTTAGATTCTTATTTTTATTTGCTTGCTGAGAATCATCTGTGTGGAGCTCAATATGGAGAAATGAATTCTGAACATTTTAGCAACTCACTTAAAATACCATTAGAAAGCACTTGGGTTATTAAAAGCTGAAAACAAAGGACTAGGAGCCTTCTGGTGCTAATAACACCTAGGGAGAAAGCGAGAGCCACCTATGCCCTCATGTTTGCCAAAAATGTCTTTGAATTTAAACTCTTCATTGTTAAGAAGGGAAGCTTACCTTTCGCCAAACCCTTTTTGCCTTTCAGTACACCCACTTTTCCATGTAATTGACTCAACACTGCTATTTGCATAATTGTATTTTTCTGCTTCCCAAGAGGTCTGTTAAGTGTAAAGGTGAACTACAAAGCTTTGACAAAGTGCACATTTATGTGTGATGTGCAATTCTCAAGTCATGAAGAAAATTATATCTTTTCCATTGAGTTTATCTTACACTTGGAAATGAAATATTCAAAACTCATTGCCCTCTGAGATGAGTTTAGCCTGCTTTTCTTTAACTTGGCCAAAGTGCAATTTCCTGAGCCTTGGGTCTTCAAATAATGATGTTGCCACGGGACCCTGACTGTATCAATGACCTAAAGTAGAGGCATTTTTCTTTAAGCTTTGGAATAACAATAAGCTCTTTTAGTTGGAATCAGGGATTTCATCACAGCTGGGCCATCCTTTAGCTCCGAGAGGTCAGAGAGATCATTTAACCTCTCAAAGCCTCAGTTTGTTTAACTGTAAAATGGGGATGCCTTTAACTCACGCAGGTATTGAGTGCTTATATGTGAGGAAGTGTTTTACCCAGGGCTTGGTACATAGTAAGTGTTCTAATAAACACATGATATCACCTCATTCCTCTTCTTTTATAGTAGGTGGATGGCATTTAAATGAATGAGAGGGCTTGAACTTTGGCATAGGAAAAGAATGGAGTTCTTTTCTTGACACTTTTTTAGGGAGTGGGAGGATGCGGGTGTAGGGAGCTGTGTGACCTTAGGCAGGTTACTTAGCAGGACAGCCTCAGTTTCTGTATCTGCAAAATGGGGATGGATAATAGAATGTGATTGTGCATCTATTCAGAATGCTCAGTGTTACCTGTAGTTATTCACATTTCATCCTTAACAGGGGTCATTATCAGGCTTAAGATATGGCTCTGAAAACTTATGTTCCCTCCAGGTTTGCTGTGTGTTGTCCCATCACTTTTCACTCTGGGGAGAGTGGAATGTGCAAGTTCCCTTCCTGTGAATGCTCCTAGACGCGTCCTGCTTACTTCCCCAAGTGGGGACTAGATTTTTACAGTTTTCCTAATTGCTGTGTGCTTGAGGCTGCAGCCTGAGGGCATCGGATTACAGTGCCAAATGGAGAAATCATGTTCTGGGTGTGATACTGATCAGATCAGGAAGATAGCAGGACACTAGACATCCAGCACTGACGGCTGGTCACAGCGGTCACTTTTGAGCCCTAGTTTCCCCTTGGCAAGGTTAGCCACTGCATGCCAAGTGTTTCATGGGCAGAATTCTAGCCAAGCACTAAACTCTGACAGAGAAGGAGAAATATAGGCTGGCAGGAGGGCTGGCATTGCCTTAATGTCACAGCTGGAACTCACATTCCAATGAATGAATCTTGACTTAATGGCTTATGTACAGGACCCAACACAACATTAACAGATCAAAATAAGAGGAAGTTGGAAAGTATCTAAGTTTCCAGAAACAGGTAGTTAAATATATTAACATAAATCTACTGGATAGACTTATGTAATCCTTTTTAAAAAATGAAAACATGGTCATTAATGTTAGAAAATATCTATGTTATAATGTTAGGTTAAAAAGGATAAAAATATATAGTATAATTAGAAATGTGAAACAACTACAATAGGCAAATCTATAAAGACAGAAAATGAATTAGTAGTTGCCAGAGTCTGGGAATAATGAGGGTTGGGGAATCATTGGCTAAGGGACATGGGGTTTCTTCTGGGAGTGATGAAAATGTTCTAAAATTGATTGTGGTGAGGGTTACCTCTGTGAATATACTAAAATCCATTGAATGGTACACTTTACATGGATGTGTTGTATGTTATGTAAATTATATCTCAATAAAGCTGTTACTGACAACAAGAACAAGTCTTATACATAGAAAAACAGAACAGAAAGACATTTTCCAGAAGGCTAACCGTGTATGTAAGTTGGTAGCGAATTGTGACTGATTTTTCATCTGTATTTGTTCACATTTTTAAATACAGTGATTAAGTTTAGTGATCACATATATAGTCTCATATTAAAATGAAAAAAACTATTGGAAAGACAAATAAACAAAAATGAATTAATGCCAACCTTTTCAGCTCATGGAATTGAAAATATAAATCATTTAAAAAGTAAGACATAAAAGTTATTTTTATACTAGATGAAAATGTAGCATAGAGTGTACGGTCCCGTGTACTCTGGATTAAATATCAATACTTAATCTTTTCATTAATATTTTGGCTTGTAATGAAATTGCCAAACACAATGGTATACATAAAACACATGGCATAACTGTTGGAAAATCTGTGATTTAAAAAACATGTTTTTTTTGTTTTTTTTTTTTTTTTTGAGGCGAAGTCTCCCTCTGTCGCCCAGGTTGGAGTGCAGTGGCGCGATCTCGGCTCACTGCAAGCTCCGCCTCCCGGTTCCTGTCATTCTCCTGCCTCAGCCTCCACAATAGCTGGGACTACAGGCGCCCGCCACCGCGGCCCACTAATTTTTTATACTTTTAGTAGAGACGGGGTTTCACCATGTTAGCCAGGATTGTCTCGATCTCCTGAACTTGTGATCCGCCCGCCTCGGCCTCCCAGAGTGCTGGGATTACAGGCGTGAGCCACAGCGCCCGGCTAAAAAGACATTTTTAATAAACTGTTTTCTCTGAATTGACATCTATCCTTGTTTAGATTTAGAGCTTTTGAAACTTTCAGAATAAAAATTAAAAATTATCTTTGTAATCATAACGCACCCTAATTTACATCTCCTGATCTTAAATCTATTAATTATATTAGCTTTTATCAAAACATTCAGATAAGTGTTCTTCAAATGATTAGTACTTAAGTACTGGTTGGAGATGAACTTTTGCAAGTGAATAATGTCGTACAATCCATTCTTTCCATTGGAGCTTAATTCTGAAGCTGAGACTCCCTAGCTCTCCTCGCCTCACCATGGTAATTTATCATTATCCTTTGTCTCTTGTAATGTTTGCTTCTTTGGCCTACCTGTAGCATAAACCTTTTGGTTGTTTTGCAGCTATTTCAGTTAAATAAGTCAAGTCCTAAAAACCACAGAAAGAAGAGAATGTGCAAAGCAATCTTATTTACGAACCACCAGCTCCTTCTCAACATAATTGCCATGTGTTTTATACTGAAAGGCAAGGAACAGTTGCCTTGTTCTACTTTGGTGTCCAACTCAGCTGTTTCAGATTCATCCTGTTGCTTTAAGCATCTGTTGACAGGTGGGAAAGTTCACTGTGAAGAGAAACATTGTTGCCCTGGGTGGCTTCCGCCTAAGACAGGCCTGACCCTTTTGTTTCTCTCCTGGAACGGAACCAAAGTGTTCCTCCCAGCCCCATTAAGTACAGCTGTTGGGTAATTTTAGTAGATGAGAACCGTTTCCGAAGTATCTCGGTTCTGAGAACTGAGAGGCAGTGTCCAGAATGCACTGGGACAAGCTCGTATGCTGTAGAATGTTTGTAAGTGGCTGGGACTTACAGAGGAGAGGCCGGCATGTTATTAGTCCTCCTTGTCTTGGACATCTTGAGCCTCCCACTTGAATATCCTCTTAGGCTCTCATTTTGTACCAGAAATTCTGGAAACTGGAGGGCTATTTTGTTGAAACCCCTTATTTTACAGAGTAGAAGACCGATGTCGGGGTTAGTCAAGTGTTTTGTTTCACACTACAAAGTCAGTTAGTGGAATTCGTCTGCCTATATAATAGCATCACAGTATTTCACAGTGTTTTCTCTCCTGTCTTTGTCAGCTGGGAAACCTCTTTCTTCTCATGTTTATTATTTGGCCCTTAATCCAACATAATGAAATTACAGGTACATATAGTTTGTCACGGGGTTTCCAGTTAGATCTCAGAGACCTAAAGGAAAGAAAGTTCTGGAAAGTTCTGGAAAAACAAAAATCCTGAGATAGTTTCTTGACATATGTCTTCTTTAAAATCTTTAAAATCAAACAAAACAACCCCTTAGTGTCTTCTCTGTCACCCCTTCACTACCTTCCTTTGTAATCTGCACATGTAACCATTCTCTTGGGCAGTAGTAGAAAGGTACATGTGGAGTAATGGAATTTATGTATTCACTGGGGGTGAAATGTCCTGGGAATTCCTGCACTGGGTGTGAAAACTTGGGCCTGGGGACCTCACTAACGACTTTTCAAGAGCAGTTCTTTACAGAGCCCAAGTCTTCAATCTTGTAACCGGACCATCAACCCCAGTGTCAGCCTACTTTGAAGGAGGCCTCATAAAGTCAAGGTTCCAGCTCTTTCTAATGGCTTTAGCTAATGGAAAACCTGGAGGGGAAAAATGAAATCGTTCTCAAACTTCATACAGGTAGAAAGGAGAAAATCTCTGGAAATTCTGAGAAGTGACAGGAATGTAAAATTTTGGGTTTAAAACGTACGAAGTAGCAGGGGATGATGAAGAACCCTTAAAAATGCCTGCTTTTATTATAGGCAGTGGAAAAAATGTGAGTCTCAATTTGCTTGCCCCTGGATCACTCCACGTAGCAGAATAAATGAAGGCTAGAATCAGATGAGAATTTCTTATGACAGGAATCTGAAGGACTTTACCTCTATAGTTGTTTTGCCTTTGCAGGCACTGGGTGACCTGGTCCCATGTCCATCCTAGTGGGCCCTGTATGATCCAATCCAAAGGCCCCCTTTATATTTCCATTTTATCATTCCCTCTTTCTTAGAATTTGATTGATATATGTAAAAGCGTTCTGGAAAATACTTAAAGCATGGTACAAATATAAGAGAAGCCATGCAGGTATGGAATTACTTTAAGAAGTATCATTTTATTCATTTGTCTGGCTTGATACCAATTACCTGATGCAGTTGTTAAGGGCAGAACCATCCAGAGACCTTTGTATTCCCTGCTCCCTGATTTTGTTTTGCAGATAATATAACTATACTTCATAGAAAACACCAGTGGTGGCTATGTTGTGCACAGACACAAAGTGATCCCAAGGCAACCATAGGAGAGTGACAAAAAGAAATCACCAAAAATTCCCTCATCACAACATAAACATTGTAACAATTGTGTGGTTTTGTCTTTTTTGTTTTCTCTGTTCCTTTTTTGTCAGTACAAGTAAGTCATCATGAACAAACAAGCTTTTGTATCCTGCTTTTTTTATCCTGACATGTTCACAGACCATAACCTAGTCACACACAAGCAAGTGCATCTTCTATCCAATGATTTGTTTGACCATCACTATGCACATCATTTTTCTCATGTTTCAAATGATTTCCTTAGAGAGACATCCGGAAATGGGATTACTGAGTCAAAGGTTCTCAACCTATTTTAAGGCCCTTGATATGTAGTGGCAAATTGCCTTCCTGAAGGGCTGTGCCGGTTGACATGGCTGGCAGCAGCAAGGCTTGAGTCTTCCTCTGGATCTGTACATGGGAACAGTTAACATTAAAAATTTTTAATGAGTATAATTTAGATACAATAAAGTGGACAAGTCTTTAGTGCATAGGCTTGGGGAGTTTTTACATACCTACATTTGGGTATATTAATATATTAATATTAATATATTATTAATATTAATCATACACACATAGGCTTAATTTATGCATCTATATATGCTTCACACACATATATATACACACATATGTATATATTCATTATGTACAGGATCCAATACAACATTAACTTAGATACTTTCCAGCTTAGATATTAACTTAGATCTTTCCAGATCAGAATAAGAGGAAGTTGGAAAGCATCTAGGTTTCCAGCAATAAGTAGTTAAATATATTAACATGAATCTACTCGATAGACTATTATGTAAACATTTTTAAAAAATGAAAACATGGTCATGTTTGAAAATGCTTATGTTATAATGTTAGGTTGAAAAAGGATAGATGTAATTTATATATATAAAATATATGTACAGCATATATATCTACATATTTGAATATATAAATACAGCATATATATACTTAAATTATATAAATATATGTAAAGCACGTATATACTTAAATATATAAGTACATATTTATATATATATGTTGTACATATATTTATATATATAAATCACACCTGGGGGTGTGTGTGTGTGTGTATGTATATGTACGTACATATATGATATTTCCATATCCCCAGGAAGTTTTCTGGTGCCCAGTCGGTATCTCCACCCACCCCCGAGGTCACCACTATTCTGAAAGCCCCTTACTTTTGAGTGATTTTGGAAATGTTCCTCTCTCATCTGAGATGATTTGACAGGCAGTCTCTGAAGGAAGATTTTCATGGCTTTGGTGTCGCCCAGACTTCTGCCACCTCACATTGGCAAGCCCGAGAAGATATGCCCGCTCTTTATTTCATTGCTGCCCAGTTGCCTGTATTGAGCTTAGCTATCCTGTGCCCAGGTTGCCTTAGGGATCACTTTGTGACTATGTGAAGCTTATCCACTGCCTTTTTTTTTCCCTTCAAGAATTAACAAAACCACTACCATGTGTTCTGAACCATGTGCGCTAGCAGGTAGTGGGTGACAAAGAAGGTGTCTTACTGAAAGAAAGCAGGAGCCATGCTGACTTTAAAGAAACACCGCCACCCCCAAATGATCCTGGCTGTTTTCTTTCCATAGATGAGTTAAAACAGAAGATATGAAGTGCTTGCTTTGCAAATTCTGCAATACTTTGCCATGGCAAGTCCCTAGAAAGTAGATTAAAAGTGGATCTCCCAGAGTGATCAGGATTGGGCAGATAAAATGGTATGTTTGTGTTGGTCAATCGAGTTTGAAATACAGGTTCAGAGAGTAAATACTCTCTTGCTGAGACTAAACAGTCATTTTGTTGTTCATTTTGATGAAAATCATGGCTCCCAGTTTTTCATGAAAGCTATCCTTTCTGAGACAGACTGGCTCTTCATGAGTTATCAAGCGCCTGAAATCCTCTTCAACAGCAAAACCGAGGGGCAACATCAAGGTGAGGAACATCATGGGCAAGAACTTACAGCTCAGCAGTGGTTGTAGGTGTAAATTCAGTGTCCCAAGTCAGAAATCAAGAGGTCTAAGCCCAACATAAAAGGCAAAGAAGGGAGGGAATTAACAAAGATGAAGACTGGGAACAACGTTAGGGGCTTTCATATGTAATAACTCATTTAATATTTGCAATAAGATTTTGAGGTTGATCTATATAAATCTCCCTTTAAACGGAATTGAAACATGTGCAGAGTCTCACAGTTATATTTCCTCTTTGCCTCTTTCCTTCCCTCTTTTCTTTCTTTTATTCCTTCTTTTCCCACTGTTGACACATTCCAGGACACACATCCTCTTCCTGTTTTCCTTCTCCTTCGTGTCTTTCTCGTCCTTTGCTGTAACATCTTCTGCCATAACAAACTGTCACTTATCCAGTGTGGCATGCCCTGTGAAGCCTTCCCTGACCCTGTGAACCATAGTAAGTTTATAGGACCCTTCAGTGTTGGAGTTCTATCTTTGGCAGCTCCCACAGCACCTATAGAAGTTGTGTTCACAGAGCACTCAACAATTCCTAGGCTTGAATAATGCTGTGACAAAGATGGGGTTCTGTTGGGAAGACACAGTAGCCACTGTCAGCATAAAGATACAAATAGTCCTTATGAATGGATGGCGGGCCTTTGAGTGATTTCTTATCAATGGAAATGCCTTAGGAAATGCCCAGCTGCTGCCTTAAAATCAACATCATTATCCAACACTGGTCACTGAGTTTGTTCCTTTGCTACCCTCCCCACTTGCATGTGTAAGCCTTTTTGGCCATATTTTATTTTAGTATTTCACCAAGGAGTTTTCAGGCATCTTAATTAACAAAAACATATCAAGCAAGAAGGAGACGGCCTTGACCATAGTATGTTCTTTACCAGGACTCTGTAGACAGGTCCCCAGCTGCATACACATCAGGAGCTTCCATTCTCTCCAAGGACCCGTGAACAGTTCACACCTCCAGTGCTAGATTAGAACAGACATGAAATTCAAATACTGGTAGGTTGTTACAGGTGTCCTCTGAAAAGAACAGTGGTAAAATAATTAGTGCCTCTAATTATCAGTGTGTTCACATGCTTTATTTATTTATTTATTTTTTTTTTTTGAGACGGAGTCTCGCTGTGTCTCCCAGGCTGGAGTGCAGTGGCGTGATCTCGGCTCACTGCAAGCTCCGCCTCCCGGGTTCACGCCATTCTCCTGCCTCAGCCTCCCAAGTAGCTGAGACTACAGGCGCCCGCCACCACGCCCGGCTAGTTTTTTGTATTTTTAGTAGAGACGGGGTTTCACCATGTTAGCCAGGATAGTCTCGATCTCCTGACCTCGTGATCCACCCGCCTCGGCCTCCCAAAGTGCTGGGATTACAGGCTTGAGCCACCGCGCCCGGCCCACATGCTTTATATTTTTAAAGGGCTACAGCAGTGCTGTACAATAGAAATATAATGTGAGCCATATATATAATTTTAAAGTTTTTTGGTAGTCAATTTAAAAATGTAGAAAGAAACATGTGAAATTAATTTTAATAATATGTATTTATTTTAACTGAGTAGGCCCCAAATATTATCACCTTGACATGTAAATAATATAAAAATATTAATGAGGTATTTTACCTTTCTTTGTTCTAAGTCTCAGAAATCTGGTGTGTAATTTATACTTACAGCCCACCTCCTTTTAGGCTGGCCATATTTCAAGTGTTCAAGAGCTCTGTGTGGCTACTGGCAATCACATTGGCCAGCACAGGCCCAAAGAAACTTCGAGTGGAGTCTTTCCTATAAAGGTAGAGCTATGTTTGTTCATAGGCAAAACTGAAACCAAAACAAAAAATCACTCAGTATGTTTATTGATCCCATGTTCCATGCTAGACGCTAGAGTGGGGAGACAAAAGGGTACAGTGCAGCCTCTACTGTAAAGCACTCACACCTGAAAAGTGAAATCATTTTGGTTGTAATTTATAATGTGTCCAAGCACAAGGCAGTTTTTGTGATTAATTCTCAAGCAAGTGATGTGGGCAGTTTAGGACTGTGAGTTTAGAGGAGAAAGTAATCCCTACTATTTGAGATGGTTGTGGAGTACAAGGGACATTGGCCAAAGTATGTTATTTGTCTGAGATGGGGAGAGAGGAGAGCAAGCAGTTCAGGTGGGAGAGACAGCTTGAGCACATGCACAGAAGCATTGTGACACAGCGAGTTGATTATGTTGGCTGTAAGGGAAATTGTTGAAAGAAAGTTGGAATTCCTTTTGGCTATATTACAGAGAGGTGGACTATATAGAGAGATGGTTAATAGACCTCAGTTAACAACAGGGATGAAAAATAATAATTGCAGTTAGCATTTTCCTGATTAGGGGCCAGTCCCTGTCCCAAATTCTTTGTATTTTTTTGTCATTGAATATTACACATGAGAAAGTGGAATCTCTAGAGAGGTAGAAGGACTTGTCCAAGGTCACACATCCACAAAGTTGGCATAGCAAAATGTTGACTCCAGAGCCTTCTGAGTTGAGAGCATTTACTTTAACCAGCAGCAGATATGCTCCTGAGAATGTTGGAAGCTGTGATCTCTGTGTTTGATTAATGGGAGGACCCCCAGCCCTATTGACAAAGGTGTTGCCGAAGTGCTGAGGTACCACCTCAACATATGACAGAGAATTTCCAGGCCAAGGATTCTCTGCAGTTTGTTTCTTCTGGACAGATACAAACGGGCCTTTTAGCATGATGCCCCTGGAAGCTGACTGAGGTCAC
The DNA here is from genome assembly GCF_043159975.1 of Macaca nemestrina. Lineage (NCBI taxonomy): Eukaryota > Metazoa > Chordata > Mammalia > Primates > Cercopithecidae > Macaca > Macaca nemestrina. The sequence goes on from NC_092128.1 coordinate 128,440,078, forward strand.
TGACTCAGGTCTTTACAACCCAGTGTTCCACTGGTTGGTTTCCTCCTTTCTCTCTCCTTGTATATCCCAACATCATACTAGAATACTGGGATCTCAGAGACCATTTAGTTCAAGGTCCTGTTCTCATAGAACAGAAAACAGAGGCTTAGAGAGGAAAGGACTGCTCAGAGTCACACAGTTTTAAAAGTGTCAGCTGGGGCCCACATCAGGACTCTCTCCACCCAGTGAGCTATGCTAGTGTTTACCAAAGGCCTTCTCTGTAGAAAGCAACACATTCAGATTAGGAAGTGTATTTCAATCACTAAGTAGTTGTTTTAGCTTTCTAGGGTTAACAGTTGAGAAACTGTATTATAGATGAAGGTATCTCTGAATTAAGAGGTGGATTTCAGTAATGATTGCTATGAAATGAGTTTCTGGTAAGTGGCCTCTGTAACCTTATGGGTTTCAATAAAATCAGATGTCATTCAAATGGAAAAAATGTTGACCCTGCTGAATGTAATAAAATGGCACTTTTGAATGCAGCAAATCTTTTAAACTCACATTTAAAAGAAAAGCAATGACTTTTAAAATTAAAGTTTAATGGTATCTCTTACTTGGAATACGGTTCCAGTTGGAGAATAAATCATAGAATAAAAACACCTAGAGTAACAACAACAACAACAAAAAATGCTTAGAGTAACCACAGAGTAGAGGCCAGACCTTCTGGCAGGTATTCAGGCTGCCTTCCTTATCTGACAAACTGTTCACAACAGAGAGCAGTCAGTCCCTCTAAGTCTGGCCTCAAAGGTCCCAACACTTTGAATTCCTTTACCCTTTTTCTTCTGACTTTGGCAGTCACTTCACTTTATGGCCTTGCTCCAGCCTTCTTTGTCCAAAGATACACTGTCTGCTTTTCTACTTTGCTTGAAAGCAAAAGCATTTTAGAAAGCTAAGGCCTGAAATAGCTAGTTGCTACTTAATATTTGCTGATTATCCTTGCATCTGCTGGGACCTGGTGCTTGTCGTGCTTATGCAGTACAAGGAGGGACCAAAGAGGCAGAAGACAGTCCCTGCCACAGCGAAGCACAGTCATTTTAGAGGACAAAACTAAAAACATGAAGCAATGATCAAACCCCAAAGAATACAAGAGTGTCCTGAATGATGAGGTGCAGATACTTCTTAGAGGCATTTAGGTGTAGCTGGACTAGATTGTTTCTGTATTGCAACAATAGATTGGTCTATGTTGACTATTCCATTTCATGATTTCTCAGGAATGGACAAGATGGCAGAGTTCAGGCCCCAAATTTACCAAAATAGAAGTTTCACCCATCAACTAATGAGTGGATAAAGAAAATATGGTATATATACACCATGGAATACTACGCAGCCATAAAAAAATGAAATAATGTATTTTGCAGCAACTTGGGTGGAGCTTGGGGCATTATTATTATTATTATTATTATTATTATTATTTTCTTCTGAAGTCTCACTCTTGCCCAGGCTGGAATACAGTGGTGTGATTGATATCAGCTCACTGCAACCTCCACCTCCTGGGTTCAAGTAATTCTCATGCCTCAGCCTCCCAAGTAGCTGGGTCTACAGGTACGCATCCACCACTGGCTTTGTGTGTGTGTGTGTGTGTGTGTGTGTGTGTGTGTGTGTGTGTGTGTGTGTGTATGTGTGTGTTTAGTAGAGACAGGGGTTTCACCATGTTGGCCAGGTTGGTCTCGAACTCCCAACCTCAAGTGATCCACCAGCCTCAGCCTCCCAAAGTGCTGAGATTACAGGTGTGAGCCATCATGCCTGGCCTAGAGGCCACTATTCTAAGTGAAGTAACATAGGAGTGAAAAACCAAAATTCATTTGTTCTCACTTATAAGTGGAAGCTAAGCTGTGAGTCTGCAAAGGCAAGCGGAGTGACACAATGGACTTTAGAGACTCAGAAGGAGAAGGGCGGGAGTGGGCCAGAGATAAAAAAAAAATAATACACATTAGGTACAAAGTTTACTACTGAGGTGACAGGTGCACCAATATCTCAGAATTCACCACTATGTAATTCATACATGTAACCCCAAACCACTTGTACCCCAAAACTGTTGAAATAAAAAAACTTAAAAATATATAAGTTCCATTTCAGCATGAGAAGTACTTCTTAGAGGAGTGTTCTTAACATAGGTTCCAGTACCCGTGAGGTTTGTGCATAAAAAGGACTCCATAGTCAAGCCATTCCATATCTTCCTCTTGGAGACTTGAAAGACATGTTCATATATTAAAGGCTTTCAACATTTTTTAAATCAAAGTCTTGCAGCTCATAACTTTGACTTTAACCCAGTATTAACCAAACTGGTCTTCCTACAGAGCCGTTATTTCATAGTCCATGTTCCATGGGCCTGTGGCAGAACGCACGATGGGAAATGCTGCTTTACAGTGGACTCTTGGCTCCCCAGTAATGGCTAAATGCCTGATTTGGTTACAGTTCTGTCAGCCCCTGTTCTTTCCAGATGGGAATCTTGTGCAGGAAGTAAGAAAGAGAAACTAGCCCAAGCTATTTTAACAATATGCCTGTGACTGAAACAGCCTCCCTGGATGGTTGATAAACATTTTCCCTCTCTTAAGGGAAAATCATGCACAGAAACATCACATACAAATAATTTACCAAGCTGTAATATGCTATAAATAACAAGCTTGCTAAATAATGAATTAACCCAGCTGCTGATTCACAGGTAAATATCTCTTGTAAAGCAGCATTTTTGTGGATTTTACAGCTTAGTTAATATCCACTCGTATTTCATTAGGACACTTCAGGTGAAGCATTGGGGTAATGATGCAGATATATTTGAAAGTGATATAGCACATATCAGGAGTCCAGGCAGAGTTTGGGGAGCTGCCAGGATCCTTTTCTCTTAGCCAGAGCGTGAAGAGAGATTGTCCTGGGCCTTCCTCTTCTCCTTCCTCCATGGTCTTGCTTTGCCCAGCTCCTCAGTGCAAGCCTGAGTTGCTGAGCAGGATGCGGCTCTGAAATCAGAGAGGGTGTCCTCTCCAAGACCACGGGCAGCGATGGAAGGAGAGGTAGCTCTGGGCTGGGAAAAGAAAGGAACACAGAAACCACTTTGGCCTACTCGACAGAGCCAGCTCTTCTGAGATTTTATGACACAGGTGTGCAGACTCTGGAATGCTGAACTCTGGATATTTGGATCTTTACTACTATTAACTTTCTGACTTGGGCAAGTCACTTATACTCTCTGTGACTCAGTTCCCTCATGTGTTAACAGGGACAATAAAAGTACTCCTAGGATTATTATGAAGATTAAATGAGTTTATATTGTCAAGTGCTAGAGCATTGCTTGGCACATAGAAAGTGCTTTTATTTCTTTATTTTTTGAGATGGGGTCTGGCTCTGTCGCCCATGCTGGAGTGCAGTGGTGAGATCTCAGCTCACAGTAACCTCCACTTCCCAGGCTCAAGTGATCCTCCCACCTCAGGCTCCTGAGTAGCTGGGATTACAGGCGCACACCGCCACGCTCAGCTAATTTTCGTACTTTTAGTAGAGATGGGGTTTCACCATGTTGCCCAGGCTGGTCTCAAACTCCTGGGTTCAAGCGATCCTCCTACCTCGGTCTCCTAAAGTGTTGGGATTATAGGCGTGAGCCACCACGCTCTGCCAGCAAATGCTTTTTGAGTACAGTATTAGCTGTTATATTTGTTAGAACTGGACTGTTTTAAATTCTTGATTGTGGCATTCTCCAGCTCTGGTGTTGGATTCAGAGAACCTAGACCCTGGGGATTGGAGGGCCTGGGTGGGGAGGGGGTCACTGGGGTCACTCAGATGCCTCTTCTTGCCTCTGAAGAGTGGGAATGGGAAGGAGGAACTATGATATCATTAGAGTGAGGAAAAACTGCTTTGATGATCTCTCAGTAACTATGAGTAAGAAATATTCTCTTCTTTAAAAGGAATATTATATATCTTTCTTAATCAGGGCTTCATGGTCAGGAGAGGTGGTGAGAATTATCAGTAAAATCACTTTGAAAAGGAGGAGATCTGAATTTCATAATTAAACCCTAATTTGTTAATGGGAACTGACGCCAAAAAACAAGATGCCACTATTTCTTCCTTGCAGTAACACCGAATGTTCTGGGCTGTGGTGGGTAGAAACAGGACATTCTCATTATTCCAGTTCTCGGGGTGGAGTTAGAGTAAATATCCTGCCCAGTTTGCCATCACACTAACACTGTAAACCCTACCATCAGCCTAATGACCATTCAATTCTGATTGAATAGAAAAGCAGCTCCAGCCCTTGATCTAACTTGTGGTTGATTACAGGGCTCATGCTCCATTACCCCAAACACTCCTATCAATTACCGGAGCCAGCATTCACGCTTATGCACCATCATAGATTTAGCTCATGCCAGTGGTTCTCAATAGCAGCCATCTGAAGCTCCTTTTGCCCACAGGTCCCTGGATAACTCCCCCATTCCCTGCATGCTAGTCTTATGGTTTGGTCTTCAGCCTGCTGTCTGTCCTTTCTCTCACATTGCACAGGCTTTCTCCGATACCTATGTGCAAAATCTCTTTTCCATTCTTCCTTTCTCTGGCCCCTGGGTTCGGAAATCTCTGGGGATCATTATCAGTCCTCTGGCTGCCCCCTCTCCTACCTACCTCCATCTACCCTAGCTTTAGGACAGACCTATGGCGATGCCCAACTTTCTGCACTTTGAAATAGGGGTGATTGCTTTGACTTGGGCCCTGTCTATTAGGGTCTTTCATCTGTCTATTTTGGACAAAGACAACAGCAGTGAAGCAGGGGGCCTTTGGATTGAGAGGCTCAGACTCTCAAACTCTTTTTTTTTGTTAAACTGTCTGGCATTAAGGGGCATAGTCTGCTTGCCTTCAGTAGATCTCAGACTGGGGAGGCTCGAGGTGCCTTCTAGGGCAGCCAGTTTGCATAGTGCCTTCTGAAAGTGGGGAAGATACACCGTTGCTGCCTTATAGCCTTCGTCCTTGGGCCTTGGAATGAAATACTTCAGAGCTCACTATTAACATTTGGCCAAGCCCCTTCCTCACCCCCACCCCCACCCCCATGAAGTGGGAAGAAATAGGGTGGCACGACATTCACTTTGACAAAGCTCTTTTTCTTTTCCCTACTTCTCAAAAAAAGCCTAAAGAAATAAAAACAGTTGCTAAGCTACTGGGTGAGCTCTATCAATGTGTTTTGTGGCAATCTTGACGTTAAGGACTCACGCTATCACATATTCAGCAGCTTAGACTAAAGGGAGGAAAGCAAGGTGCTTGAGAGGGCTCTCTTGCAAGTTCACTTATGTGTTAGGTCAAGTGCTTGGCTCTGGGATGGCAGGGGACATGGAGCATGACAACTGCAATTCTGTCTCCAGATGGGAAAGTAGAAGGGAGGATTTCTTCCCAACCTTCAAATTCTTCCAAGAGAGAATGCTGATTTGGAATCTTGTCTTTCTTTACCATTTATTTCAGAAAGGTTGGATCTCTAGGAAGCGTGGGTCATGCTCTTAGTTTTCTGGGTTTTTTTTTTGTTTTGTTTTTGTTTTTGAGACGGAGTCTCGCTCTGTCACCCAGGCTGGAGTGCAGTGGCCGGATCTCAGCTCACTGCAAGCTCTGCCTCCTGGGTTCACGCCATTCTCCTGCCTCAGCCTCCCGAGTAGCTGGGACTATAGGCGCCCACCACCTCGCCCGGCTAGTTTTTTGTATTTTTTAGTAGAGACGGGGTTTCACCGTGTTAGCCAGGATGGTCTCGATCTCCTGACCTCGTGATCCGCCCATCTCGGCCTCCCAAAGTGCTGGGATTACAGGCGTGAGCCACCGCGCCCGGCCAATTTTCTGGGTATTGTCTTTTGTACATATCACATGCAGTTGGTGCTACTGATGGGGCCTGGACACTACCTAGCTCTGCTGAGCTCCTAGCTCAATGTACTAGACCATTGTATTGTATTGTATTGTATTTTTTGTTTCCAGCATTTTCTTTTCAAAGCTGGTGAATCCCAGGTTATGCAAACTTTCATTTAACAACATTCACATAATCCCTAAATTCAGCATGGTTTAGAACTTGTTAGGTCCGTTTGCTATATACAAATGCCATGCCTCCAGTTGGTACTGAGGAATGGTTCCCCACTCCTGGTTTAAAGGCATTAACACTGAGAATGGTGGAAAGAGAGTGTATTTCCCAACACTGCTTTGCAACATCTAAATCTTTCATAGTGGCCTAATCCACTCATTGCATGTTGGTTCTCAGTGTGGGGACAATGAGGGCATTACTGATTTTAGACTTGTTTTCATCAACTAGCTCATTCTGTGTGGAGTTGAGTTTAGAAAAAAAACAAAACAAAACAAAAAAAACATAAAAGTTAATGCAGCATGTGACACCCTCTGTGGAGGATACATTGAAAATACATCTTGGCTGGGCGTGGTGGCTCGTGGAAATGCAGTGGAATGGAAATGCTCAAGAGAGGGCTCCCAAGGGCTTCATCAGTAATAAATGTGCAGCCACAGACTGCTCTCGGAGGTGTCTTTCCCTTCAAAGCACACAGTGTCCAGGATCCTAGACCCCTGAGAGACAGGGACAGCCTCGTTTGTCTTCCAGGGCAGGACTGGGGTGGGCCAGGGTCTGAGAGGGTTCACCAGGACAGGCTTTGTTCCAGCCACAGCCCAGACCTCTGCCCTCCAGGGTGGGACATAGAAGGCCTTCTTGTACCCTACCCATTGGCTGCATCTGGCCCCAGATTTGAGGCCCTGATAATGAAAGCCCCTGGATGGCTTCCTCTCCCCTTGTGGGGGGCAACTCCCCGATGGGGTTAATGAAGATGTCAGAAATGCAGCAGAGGCTGGAAGATGGGAGGACAGAGATTGCCCCAGGCTGTGACCCCTGGTAGGAGCTGGGGCTCACCCCGCTGGCCTGTCACCTGTGTTGCAGAGCATTTGTGGGAGGACCCTCTTGTGGGAGGACCCTCATCTGCTGTCAGAGAGCCTGCAGTCTGGAAAGGACAATCTGAGAAGCATTGTCTTAGAGCAGAGCCAAGACAAGCGTTCAGGGTCCTAAAGTTTTCCTGGGAGCTGATCCCGGGAGACACTTTCAGGGGAACCACTGAAACAAGGGAGGTATTTTGGACTAAATTGTGTCCCTGTTCAAATTTATATGTTGAAGCCCTAATCGCCAATAAGACTGTATTTGGAGATAGGGCTTTTAAGGAGATCATTAAGGTTAAGTGAGGTTATAAGGGTAGGTCCCTAATCTCATAGGTCTGATGTCCTTATAATAAGAGGAAGAGACACCAGAATCTCTCTCCCTCTCTCTCAATCTCTCTTTCTTTCTTTCTCTCTCTCTCTCTCTCTCTCTCTCTCTCTCTCTCTCTCTCCCCTTGAAAGCACAGAGGAAAGGCCATGTGAAGATGCAGCTAGAAGGTGGCCATCTGCAGGCCGGAAAGCAAGCCCTCACCAGGAACCAACCCTGACAGCACCTTGATCTAGACATCCAGCCTGCAGAACTGTGAGAAAATAAACTGCTGCTGCTTAACCACCCAATCTATGGCAGCCCTAGCCAAGTCATACAGGAGGGAAGGTGGCCAATAAAGAGTGTATTGTTAAGCCAGCTACCCCTGTAGGCAATGAAGGTTGGCCTACTGCAGAACTCTCTGGAACGTGTCATAAATGCTTCAGAGTTACCCACCCAAGAGGGCAGACTCATGCATTTATCAACTAACTCCTGAAAGTCACTAAGGATGACTTTCAGGAGGCGATAATGCCCTAGATGTGGAACAGCTTCAGAGAAAGCCCTAGGGCAAGGTGATGTGGCTACTGGCAGCGGGATATCAGGCCGGTGTGCAGTGAGAAGGTAAGTCCCAGGGAATATGGGCAGGCAGCAGTGAAATCTGCATCTGGCAGCCTAGCTGAGGTGGGAGCCTGGTGAAAAATGCAATGCACACTCAGAGGGCCCAGCTGAAAAGAGCTGGAGGAAAGGGCTGAGTACAGAGGTTTGAGTGGAGTTCATAGATAGTGAACACCCAGGATTTAGCATAAGTCAAAAGCTGTTACAACCTAGTGATAGGACAGGGCTGCCAGTCAGGAGGAGAGTGTCAGAACCATGGCCAGGCAGGCAGGTAGGCAGTGGGGCAATACATACCCCAACCTTTCCTCCCACGTTGCCCAGGCTGGAGTGCAGTGGTGTGACCTCAGCACACTGCAACCTCTGCCTCCCAGGTTCAAACAATTCTCCCACCTTGGCCTCTGGAGTAGCTGGGATTACAGGCATGCACCACCATGCCCAGCTAATTTTTGTATTTTTTGTTAGAGGCGAGGTTTCACCATATTAGCCAGGCTGGTCTCAAAATCATGACCTCAGGTGATCCACCTGCCTTGGCCTCCCAAAGTGCTGGGATCACAGGTGTGTACTGCACCGGCCTATGCAAAACTTCCTAGAGAAGGGGTAGTAACTCGGGTCGTTGAGTCATTGTCATGGAAAGGGGCAGAAACTCCCAGGTGTTACCATGTCAGTGGTAAACTGACATGGCACACTGGTGGGTGTGTCTTATGGAAAGCTGCTTCTACCCTGTGCTTGTTTTTTGTTTTTTGGGTGTTTTTTTTGGCGGGAGACAGAATCTTACTCTGTCACCCAGGCTGGAATGCAGTGGTGCAATCTTGGCTCACTGCAACCTCAGCCTCCCAGGTTCAAGAAGTTCTTCCACCTCAGCCTCCCAAGTAGCTGGGATTACAGCTACTACTTAACCGGCCACCATGCCCAGTTAATTTTTGTATGTTTAGTAGAGATGGAGATTCACCATGTTGGCCAGGTTGGTCTCGAACTCCCGACCTCTGGTAATCCACCCGCCTCAGCCTCGCAAAGTGCTGGGATTACAGGTGTGAGCCAGCATGCCAGGCCCTGTCCCTGTTTTAACTAGTCCTCAGTTTGGTCTGGTGTCCAAGCCCCACCTCTCGAGTCAAGTCCCGCCTCCTACCTCTCTTTGAGAGAGTAGAGCAATGGCCTTTCCCCAAAACTGCCCTAATTCTGGCTGACAAGATCTTACAGTGTGCAAGGGGAGGGACGGAGAAGGATGGGGTTGCATGGAGAGGGTTTCTATTACAGCCATAAATCCTTTGTCTCTCGGAAATGTGGACACTCTTCCCGATAATAGGCATTTTTTCGGAACAGCATTTCTTTGAGAAGGTTTCTTTTCACAAGGCCAAGGCATGTCTCAGACGCTGTCTCCCCAGGCACTACAAGGCCATAAAGTTTCCAGTCTCCTCTCCCACTCTGTGAATTACAGCCTCTTCCTGCTCATTCATTATTCATTATTACGGTGACATATCCCGCCATCTAATTCATTGTCTCCAAATGCTGACTTCATCTCCTTCCTTAAAAGCTCATCCAGCTGGAATTTCTTCTGAGAAACTCCTGGGCCTCACACTGGTATTATCCTTTCCCGAACAGGCATGATTCACTTAGAACTTTATTGGAGATCGTGTGAAAGAGCCCTTCAGAAACAATCAGGGTCTCCATGTGTCACCAATCACTTAGCCCGCAGAGAGGACAAACAAGTGCTAAATGCAATTGCCGGTTGCCGCGGCACTGTAGAGAAAATTGAAGGTGTCATCCTGCAGCTTCCCCAGGGTCAAGAAGGCTCCAAACACCACCACCCTCCCCCCACCACTCCAGATCCTAAGAGTCCATCCTGACCACCAAGGTCATGGGCTGCCTGGGGACAGTGGAGGATGGGTCAACATGTTGAATTCCCACAGGTAGGGAAGAGGCTGTCCACCAGCTGAGAAGTGACATGGAACATGAACGTCTTTTTAGGGGCCTGTGGATCCCACAGAATGGAAATTAAGGAAAATTCTGTTTTTTTCCAGGGAAATTCCAGGTATCTTGCTAGCCCCAGAAGTAAATAAGTCAATTGTTAAAACCAAAGGTAATAGTAGAGCCGGGCACAGTGGCTCATGCCTGTAATCCCAGCACTTTGGGAGGCCAAGGCGGGTGGATCACCTGAGGTCAGGAGTTCGAGACCAGCCTGGCCAACATGGTGAAACCCTGTCTCTACTAAAAATACAAAATTAGCTGGGCGTGGTGGTGCATGCTTGTAATCCCAGCTACTTGGGAGGCTGAAGCAGAAGAATTGCTTGAACCCGGAAGGCAGAGATAGCTGTGAGCCAGTATCACACCGTTGTACTCCAGTCTGGGCAACAAGAGCAAAACTCTCTCAGGAAAAAAAAAAAAAAAAAAAAGTAATAGTAGCCTAAAGCAATAAGGCAAGAAAGAAAGAAAGTTGGAGTTCCAGAGATGTTTGCTTTCCCTATAGAAACTAAAGATAACATCTTACCATACATATGTCCCTGCGTTGTGTTTCAGAAATTCGGACCTCCACTGAAGGCCTGAGATAAGAGGTAACTGAAGACTGAATTCTGAGCACTGTTCTTTAGTTAACATTTTTCTCTGCTGACCCCAAAGTTTTAAACAAAATTTCTCCTCCTTAACCAATTGCAAATCAGAAAATCTCTGAGTCTATGTATGACCAGAAAGCCCTCACCTCAAGATATCACACCCTTTTAGGCCTAAACCAATGTGTAATCTCCATGTATTCATTCACAATTTTGCCTGTAGCTTCTGCTTTTCTGAAATTTATCTCTGCCTTTAAAAACTTTTGCCTGTAAGCCATTGGTGAGGTCAGAATTTGAGCAAGTTGCTACCTGGTCCTTCTTGCTTGGGACTCTGCAAATAAATGCCCGCCTCCCTCCCTCTCTACCTATCTTCCTTCCTTCCTTCCTTCCTTCCTGCCTTCCTTCCTTCCTTCCTTCCTCTCTTCCGTTGTTCCCTCTCCTTTCTTCCTTCCTTTTCTTTCTTTCCTTCTTTCTTTTTTCCTTCCTTCCTTCTCTCTCTCTTTATTTCTTTCCTTCTTTCTTCCCCTCTCTATCTCTCTTTCCTTCTTTTCTTTGACAGGGTCTCACTCTGTTGCCCAGGTTGGAGTACAGTGGTATGATCTCAGCTCACTGAAGCATCAACCTCTCCAGCTCGGGCAATCCTCCCACCTCAACCTCCCGGGTAGCTGGAACTACAAACACACACCACCACGCTCAGCTAATTTTTTGTATTTTTTGTAGAAATGGGATTTTGCCGTGTTGCCCAGGCTGGTCTCAAACTCCTGACCTCAAGTGATTCACCCGCCTAGGCCTCCCAAAGTGCTGGGGTTACAGGCGTGAGCCACCTCGCTCAGCCTTTTTTTTTTTTTTTTAAGACAGAGTCTCACTCTGTTGCCCACACTGGAGTGCAGTGGTGCTATCTCAGCTCACTGCAGCCTCCATCCACCTCCCAGGTTCAAGGGATTCTCCTGCCTCAGCCTCCAAAGTAGCTGGGACTCCAAATACAAACCACCAAGCCTGGCTAATTTTATGTATTTTTTAGTGGAGTTAGGGTTTCACTATGTTGATGAGGCTGGTCTCAAATGCCTGACCTCAAGTGATCTGCCTGCCTAGGCCTCCCAAAGTGTTGTGATTGCAGGCATGAGTCACTGCACCCAGCCAATATATTTAGATACACAAATACTTACCATTGTGTTGCAATTGCATGCAGTATTCAGTGCAGTCACACACTGTGCAGGTTTGTAGCTTAGGAGCAATAGGCTACATCATCCAGCCTAGGTGTGTAGTAGACCACACGATCTAGGTTTATATCAATACACTCTATGATTTCACACAACCATGAAATCGTGTAACAATGCATTTCTCAGAAACTATTCTTGTCATTGAGCAACACATGACTCTCTACATGAGTTACTAAATATGTTAAAACTGATCAAATTGTATACATTTTTTTTTTCCAAGATGGAGTTTCACTCTTGTTGCCCAGGCTGGAGTGCAATGGTGACATCTCAGCTCATTGCAACCTCCACTTCCCGGGTTCAAGAGATTCTCCTGCCTCAGCCTCTAGAGTAGCTGGGATTACAGGCACTCGCCACCACAACTGGCTAATCTTTAAAAAATATTTCCGGTATTACATACCGCAATTATACCTGAATCAAATTGGGGGGAAAAAAAGTCAACTCAAGGAACTAGAATGAAACATTTTGAGAAGGAGAGCTTCACCTCCCCACTGGCCCTGAATTTCCATGTGTTTTAACCCATCTTCTAATTTTAGATAGAAAAGAAAGGAAAGGGGCCGGGCGCGGTGGCTCAAGCCTGTAATCCCAGCACTTTGGGAGGCCGAGGCGGGCGGATCACAAGGTCAGGAGATCGAGACCACAGTGAAACCCCGTCTCTACTAAAAATACAAAAAATTAGCCGGGCGCGGTGGCGGGCGCCTGTAGTCCCAGCTACTCAGGAGGCTGAGGCAGGAGAATGGCGGGAACCCGGGAGGCGGAGCTTGCAGTGAGCCAAGATCGCGCCACTGCACTCCAGCCTGGGCAACAGCGTGAGACTCCGTCTTAAAAAAAAAAAAAAGAAAAGAAAGGAAAGGAAAAAAGACACCAAAGTGAGACATCACTTTAGAAAAGTGTTGAAAATACATTAAACACTGGGGTATTACCATAATAAATGAAATGAATAATTCCAGATGTCTTATCAAATATTTAAAAATATTTAAAATTAGCAAGTACAGAGAAAATTAATGTTGAGTAAATAATTTTAATGAATATATCCTATTGTGTTCTAAAGACGGTTTTTTAAATTTTGATTTTATTTTTGTAACAGAGGCTTTTCTTTCCAAGTCTTCTTAAAGGGACTTTATTATTCCATATGTTTAAGACACAATTTAAAGAGAATGAATCAGTTTTAAACTAGATAATGAAGTTCCCACAGGGCACAGATATGTGCTCTGACTTGTCTCGTGTACAGACTTCTTACAAGGTCTTTCAGTTGATTCCCAGTCTCTCTCTTTCTTTCCTTCTTTCTTCTTTTATTTTGTTCTTTCTTTTCTTTCTTTCGAGACAGGGTCTCACTCTATCACCCAGGCTGGAATACAGTGGTGCAATTACAGCTCACTGCAGCCTCAACCCCCCAGGCTCAAGTGATCCTCCCACCTAAACCTCCCAAGTAGCTGGGACTACAGGTGCATACCACCATGTTTGGCTAATTTTTTTGTATTTTTTGTAGAGATGGGGTCTCACTATGTTGCCCAGGCTGGTCTTGAACTCCTGAGCTCAAGCAATCCCCCTGCCTCGGCCTCCCAAAATGCTGGGATTACAGGTGTGAGCCACCTCGCCTGGCCCTGTTTCTTTTCTGTTTTGAGGCCTTACACAAGTCACACTGCCACTCCGAGCCTCAGTTTCCCCATTTGTCACATGGAGACAATAATCCCTCAACCCCAAGTAGCCCGATGCATGGCACACACTATAGAGATGAAAGAGAGATTTCCTTCCTGTATAGCAAAAGCTGATACTTATTTGATGTGATATTCAATTAGCCCTAAAACTGTTATCTCCCAAAAGGATATCTGAAGGGAGAAAATGATCATGCTTGTTGCCTTCATTCAAGACTGAGTGCTGTTTACACAATAAACTGGGTACTTCTGGATGCAACATAAAACATTCTTAAAATAATCCCACCTTTCATTCCTCACCTGCCAGACAGCTGAACCACAGCTTTATGAAATATGAAGGGAGCCCACTTCTATGGCCAGGCATTCATCTTCAGGCTCCTTAGCATACGAGTCCCTTGGAGTTATTTTATTATTTCCAAGAAACTGTAATTGAGCCTTTTTATATACCTTCTGTTGTCGTAGGAGTGATCACACATAAAGTGTGTCAACCGAATCAGAGAAAGGCATTCTTTTTTTTTTTTTTTTTTTTTTTTTTTTGAGACGGAGTCTCGCTCTGTCGCCCAGCCCAGGCTGGAGTGCAGTGGCGCGATCTTGGCTCACTGCAAGCTCCGCCTCCCGGGTTCATGCCATTCTCCTGCCTCAGCCTCCCGAGTAGCTGGGACTACAGGCGCCCACAACCGCGCCCGGCTAATTTTTTGTAATTTTTAGTAGAGACGGGGTTTCACCGTGGTCTCGATCTCCTGACCTTGTGATCCGCCCGCCTCGGCCTCCCAAAGTGCTGGGATTACAGGCGTGAGCCACCGTGCCCGGCCGAGAAAGGCATTCTTCACCTGGTTTACTGTTTCCTTGAGACAGCTGCTCTTTGGGCTTGGTCGGTTGACAGCTTCGATAGGATTATTGAGCACAGCTTTTCATGCAAAAGAAACCTGGAGACCGAGGCAGTCCTCCATTGGTTGGTCCAGCCACAGGGCTGGAGTTGACAGGAGGGTCTTCTCAGCAGACGGGGGTCCGGTGAGCCTGACCCAGAGGTCCCAAAGCTGCTCCTGGGTGCAGCCAACATACTGGGCTTGGAGTAAATGCTTAACCACTGAGAGAGCAGTGAGGGTCTCAGCCACGCTTCCCTCTGTGTCTCCTGCCTTCCTCTGCTTCCAGCACAGCCTCCACTCCCGGTTGGGGTCAGTCATCTTGCCCCTTTTCAGCCAAAGGACCAGGTAAGATGTGTCTTCACAAGCAACAAGTCAGGGTACAAGTCTGTGCCCTGTAGTAACTTCATCATATAATTATTCAAATCTGATCTGTTCTCTCTTGCTCTCTTTTTTTTCTTTCTCTCTCTTTTTTTTTTTTTTTTTTTTTTTTTTTTTTTTTTTTTAACAGACAGGGTTTCGCTCTGTCACCCAGGCTGGAATGCAGTGGTGCCATCTCAGCTCACTGCAACCTCTGCCTCCTGGGTTAAGCGATTCTCCTGCCTCAGCCTCCAAAGTAGCTGGGATTACAGACACGTGCCACCACACCCAACTAATGTTTTACTTTTGTAGAGACGGGGCCCCACTAAGTTGCCCAGGCTGGTCTTGAGCTTTTGGGCTCAAGCAATCCTCCTCCCTTGGCCTCCCAAAGTGCTGGGATAATAGGCATGAGCCACAGCACCCAACCTTGTTCTCTTTAAATTGTGCTTTAAACATATGCAATAGTAAAGTCCCTTTAAGAAGACATGGAAATAAGAGCTTCTGTTACAAAAACAAAATCAAATTTTAAAAAGCCCCTCACTGAAACATAATAGGATATATTCATTAAAATTATTTACTCAATATTCATTTTCTCTGTACTTGCTAATTTTAAATATGTTTAACTATCTGATAAGACAGATCTAAAATGAGGCAGATCTGGCTCCAACTTGCCTCACTGGGCCTCAGTTTCCCAGTCTTTAAGATGGGGACAGAAAAAATGCTTTCAAAAAAAAGGATCAAATTAGACAGTGGCAGTGAACATGCTTTGTAAATTAGCCCAAGGCCTTGGTGGTTTACACCTGTAATCTTAGCACTTTGGAGGCCAAGGCGGGTGGATCACTTCAGATCAGGAGGTCGAGACCAGCCTGACCAACATGGTGAAACCCTGTCTGTATTAAAAATACAAAAATTAGCCAGGCATGGTGGCATGCGCCTGTAATTCCAGCTACTTGGAAGGCTGAGACAGGAAAATCAGGTGAACCCAGGAGGCAGAGGTTGCAGTGAGCCGAGATCATGCCACCGCACTCCAGCCTGGGTGACAGAGCAAGACTATGTCTACAAAAACAAAAACAAAACAAAACAAAAAAACTTCCTCAGACTGGGTAATTTATAAAGGAAAGAGGTTTAATTGACTCACAGTTCTGCATGGCTGGGAGGCCTCAGGAAACTTACAATCATGGTGGAAGGTGAAAGAGAAGCAAATACCTTCTTCACAAGGCAGCAGAGAGAAAGAGCACACGGGGAAACTGCCACTTTTAAACCATCAGATCTTGGGGGAACTCCCTTAGTATCACAAGAACATCATGGAGGAAACCTCCCCCATGATCCAATCACCTCCTACCAGGTCCCTCCCTCACCACATGGGAATTACAATTCAATGAGATTTGGGTGGGGACACAGAGCCAAACCATATGAGCCCTCCAGCAAATTCCCCAAAATCAGGTCATAGGAGATGTCCCACAGGCAGTCCAGGAAAGAGAAGAGACTCATAGAAGGGGTTGGGCTCAATATCCCTCCAGTGGGTTCAGCTTTGGAACACAAAATAAGAAAGCCCCTAGGTTTCAGATGCCCCTTTCTCTATATCAGGCTCAGAGTGTGGGGTTTTGGGTGCACATACATGTAACATGGGCTCTTGTCCCCTTAAGATGTGTGCTTCCCTCTTGCAGTGTGGACTTGTGCTGCCCAACCAGGGACAACTATCTCCCAACCTCCCCTGCAGGTGGGTGTGGCCACATGGTCATATGACTGAGTTCCGACCAATGGAATGAGAGGACCTGGTCCAGGCAAATCTCCCCGTCCATCCTCCCATCTCTGACACATTGTCAGATGGGTAGTGATGACCATGGTGACCTTGGAGTGAGCTGGTGGCATTGGCAGAGACTCAGGAGCTCAAACCAACCACCCACACTGCAGCTCCAATTTGAGAAAGAAAAACACTTCTACTGTGTTTGGCCACAGAGCCTGTGGGGTTTGTCCTTAGCCTGGTCCTGCCCTCAAGGGGTTGCCAGTCTGGTGTCAACAGCAGTTGGCCATTCAGTGACAACAGCGAAACACTGAAGAAGGTGAATTCGGCCTCTTCCAGGATCATGAGAGTTATCAGGACAGTGGGAGGGGATTGTGGGGGAGAGAAAAGAAGAAGAGCATGAGCTGGGTGGGTGGCTCAGCCTGTAATCCCAGCACTTTGGGAGGCCAAAGTGGGTGGAACACTTGAGGTCAGGAGTTCGAGACCAGCCTGGCCAACATGGTGAAACCCCATCTCTACTAAAAATACAAAAATTAGCCAGGTGTGGTAGTGGGCACCTGTAATCCCAGCTACTTGGGAGGCTGAGGCAGGAGAATTGCTTGAACCTGAGAGGTGAAGGTAGCAGTGAGCTGATATCATGCCACTGCACTCCAATCTAGGTGACAGAGCAAGACTCTTTCTCAAAAAAAAGAAAAAGAAAAAAGAAAAAGAGCATGCCAGATGGAGGGAACAGCATATGCCAAGGGTTTCCCCCCAAAATGTGTCCCCTCAAAATGTCATGTGTTGAAATCCCACACCAGAATGGGACCTTACTTGGAAATAGGGTTGATGCAGATGTCATTAGTCAAGATGAAGTTATAAGGGTGAGCCCTAATCCAATATGATGGGTGTCCTTAGAGAAAGGGAAAGTTTGGATACAGAGGTATGGATGCTAGAAGAACATTTCATCATTTCGTGAAGAGATACAGGGAGAAGATGGCCATGTACAAGCCAAGGAAAGAAGCCTAGTATAGATGAGCCCAGCAGGCCAGGCGCAGTGGCTCACGCCTGTAATTCCAGCACTTTGGGAGGCCGAGGCGGGTGAATCACCTGAGGTTAGGAGCTCAAGACCAGCCTGCCCAACATGGCGAAACCTGGTCTCTACCAAAAATACAAAAATTAGCCAGGTGTGATGGCATGTGCCTGTAATCCCAGCTACTCAGGAGGCTGAGGCAGGAGAACCACTTGAACCTGGGAGGTGGAGGTTGCAGTAAGCTGAGATCACGCCACTGCACTCCAGCCTGGGTGAGAGTGAGACTCTGTCTCAAAAAATAAAATAAAATAAATAAAATAAAATAAAATAGCTGCTCCCAGCCCACAGGAGGAATCAACTGTGCTGACACCTCGATCTTGGACTTTTGGTCTCCTGAACTGTGAGAGAATAAATTTCTGTTGTTGAAGCCACCCAGCCTGTGGTACTTCGTTATGATAGTCCTGGTAAATGAATTCACCAAGTAAGTCACGGAGGTTGAAGTTGCACGCAGGTTGGGGGTGTGGGGTGGTCGGGGTACTGTAGACAATCTGTAGCAAAGTAGGAGGTGGGAGTGAGGGCAGATGAGGTAGGGAAGAGGGGAGTTCAGTGCCATGTTCAGGAGTTTGATGCTTTTCTTTGGTTAATGGGGAGGCAGAGAGGTCTTCGAGCCAGGAGGGAAGGTGGTTGGTTTGAGCTTTATAAAAACCCACCCGGGCCAGGCGCAGCGGCTCACGCCTGTAATCCCAGCACTTTGGGGAACCAAGACAGGAGTGAGTATCACTTGAGCCCAGGAGTTCAAGACCAGCCTGGGCAACACAGTGAGACCCCATCTCTACAAAAAGATTTTTAAATTAGCGAGGCGTGGTGGTGCACCTGTAGTCTCAACTGCTCAGGAGGATGAACATTGCTTGAGCCAGAGAGGTCAAGGCTGTAGTGAGCTGTGATCACACCACTGCACTCCAGCCTGAGCAACAGAGCAAGACCCTGTCTCAAAAAACAAAACACAAAAAACAAAAAACAAAAAAAAAAAAAAAAAGAGAGAGAAAAGAAAATAAGCCCAATGAGGCTTCAGAGTGAAGGAAGCTGCTATGCCCATCTAGGCGAGAGAAAGAGTTCTAGGGCAAAAGGGTGGAGAGAAGAGGGCAGCTCTGGGGTATCTGGGCAGTGACATTAACAGGATTCCACAGCAGTCTGTGGGGGCTAAAGGTGATACCCACCCACGCTTCTGTTGCTCATTATCATCCATGGGTGGATCACTTGAGGTCAGGAGTTTGAGACCAGCCTGGCCAACATGGTGAAACCGTGCCTCTACTAAAAATATAAAATTTAGCCAGGCATGGTGGCACACACCTGTAATCCCAGCTACTCAGGAAGCTGAGGCAGGAGAATTGCTTGGACTCAGGAGGCAGAGGTTGCAGTGATCTGAGATCACACCATTGCATTCCAGCCTGAGTGAAAGAGTGAGACTCTGTCTCAAAAACAAAACAAAACAAAAAACAGAAAAGATGACTGGGCGTGGTGGCTCACACCTGTAATTCCAGCACTTTCAGAGGCTGAGGTGGGGCAATCACTTGAGGTCAGAAGTTCAAGACTAGCCTGGCCAACATGGGGAAAACCCGTCTCTACTAAAAACATAAAAATTAGCCAGACGAGGTGACGCACACCTGTAATCCCAGGTATTCAGGAGGCTGAGGCACAAGAATCACTTGAACCTGGGAAGCAGGGGTTGCAGTGAGCCAAGATCGCACCACTGCACTCCAGCCTGGGTGGTAGAGTGAGACTCAAAACAAACAAGCAAACAAACAAAACACTGGAAGCCTTGTGCACTGCTAGTGGGAGCGCAAAATGGTGCCGCTGCTGTGGAAGACAGTATGGCGCTTCCGCAAACAAAGCAGAATTACCATATGATTCAGCAGTTCCACTTCTGGGTATATAAGCAAAAGAATGCAAGCAGGGTGTCAAAGAGATATTTGTACACTTTGTGTGTACTGGCGTTATTTACAATAGCCAAAAGGTAGAAGCATTCAAGCATGGATGGATGGATGGATGAATGAATGAATGAATGAATGAATGAACAAAATGTGGTCTCATCCATACAATGGAAGATTATTCAACCTTAAAAAGGAAGGAAGCTGGACACAGTGGCACTCACCTGTAATCCCAGCTACTCAGGAGGCTGAGGCAGGAGGATCCCTACAGCCCAGGGGTTCAAGGCTGCAATGAGCTGTGATTGTGCCACTGCACTGCAACCGGGCAACAGAGCAAGACCTCATCTCTAAGAGAAAGAAAAAGGAAGGAAGGAAGGAATTCTGACACATGCTACGATATGGATGAACTTTGAGGACATTATGCTAAATGAAATAGGTCAGTCACACAATACTGTATAATTCAATTTATTTATTTATTTATTTAGAGACAGAGTTGCACTCTGTTGCCCAGGCTGGAGTGCAGGGGTGTGATCTCAGCTCACTGCAACCTCAGCCTCTGGATTCAAGCAATTCTCCTGTCTCAGACTCCCGAGTAGCTGGGATTACAGGCACACACCACCAGGCTCGGCTAATTTTTGTATTTTTAGTTGAGATGGGGTTTGCCATGCTGGTCAGGCTGGTCTCAAACTCCCGACCTCAGGTAATCCACCCACCTCGGCCTCCCAAAGTGCTGGGAGTACAGGCAAAAGCCACTGTGCCCAGCCTGTATAATTCAATTTACATGAGGTCTCTAGAGCAGTCAGACTCATAGAGACAGAAAGTTGAATGGTGGTTGCCAGGGGCTAGGGGAGGAGGAATGGGGAATTTTTAATGGGGACAAAGTTTCAGTGTGGCCAGATGACAACAATGTGAATATGTTTAACGCTGCTGAACTGCACACTTAAAAGTGGTGCTGGCCAGGTGCAGCGGCTCACATCTGTAATCCCAGCATTTTGGGAGGCCAAGGCAGGAGAATCACTTGAGGACAATTGAAGACCAGCCTGGGAAATATAGCAAGACCCCATCTCTACATATCATTTAAAAATTAGCCAGGTGTGGTGGCATGTGCCTGTAGTCCCAGCTACTCAGGGGGCTGAGGCGGGAGGATCATTGAGCTCAGGAATTGGAGGCTTCGGTGAGCTATGATTGCACCACTGCACTCCAGCCTGGGCAAAGAGTGAGACCCTGTCTTAAATAAATAAATAGTCTAAATAAATATTCATTATATTATATATTTTTAATAGTGTAGATGATAAACTTCCTGTTTTGTGTCTTTTACTATAGTTTTAAAGAAAAGACTACAAGACAGGGTAAAAGGAGAAGCCAGGGAATTTCTCCTGCCCTCTCTCCCTCTGGGTAAAGCCTCTGGCCATGCCTTAACCACAGCCCCTGCTGCACAATCCCTCCCTCCGTGGTCCCAGCTCCCTATGGTCAGCCCCTGCCATAGCTCCGCCCCCAACCCCATTGCCCAGATTCTTGGCTCCAGTCAATCCACTTCCGCCCTGGGTCTTACCAACCCTAGGGGTGCTTGCGGCTTCCTGTGTTGCTAATCTCTGGCTTGCCTCATTTTACCCTTTTTGTTTCTTAACTCCCTACTCTACCAGGGTAAGCAACAAGTTCACTCTGAAATACCCATAGTGGTTTCTCTTTTCCTGACTGGGCCTTGTGTGTTACACACCTTCATGAATGGCTCCCTGGCAGAAGCCCCTCTTAGCCCAGTGGCCAGTGTGGGCAAAGGGGTCCCTGGCAGCAGGCGTCTGAACCTTGCTGGTCCCTAAAGGAAGCCCACCCCTGGCCACTCCCCTGAGAAGGAAGTCGAGCTCCTGCCTTGCTTCCTAAAATAGGAACTTCTGCCTCCCCAGCAGATACTCCTGTGGGGGTGACAACCTAGCTCTCTTTCCTTTTCCATTCCTGTCACGTTCAGTGAGTGACCACTGTGATTGTGAGATTGGCAAGGGCTGGTACTACCAGGAGACCAGAGACTGCTGCACCTGTTCTCTAGGCAGAGACCTCAGGGATCAGGAAGAAAAGACAGTCCTTCTTGCCTCCCTCCTCTTCCAGCCCATGGACATGTGAGGCAGGATCCACTGGCTCTCCACTCAGCCCCAGAAACATACTGTCTTACAGTCCCGGAGGCTGGAAGTCCAAGGTCTCAGCAAGTTGGTTCCTCCTGAGGCCTCTCTCCTTGGTTTGCAGATGGCTGTCTTCTTGCTGGATCTTCCCATGGTTCTCCCTCTGTACTTCTATGTCCTAATCTCTTCTTCTTAGAACAGTTTATATTGGGTTAGTGCCCATGTTAATGATCTCATTTTAACTTAAACACCTCTTTGGAGGTCTCCAAATATAGTTACTGGGGGCGATGGCTTCAGTGAATGAATATGGGGAGAGAGTGACACAGTTCAACCCGCAACAGATTGGCTCAGTAGGCAGCTCAGTTGGCGTCAGCCCTTCAGCATAGCCTGTTCCCAGTCCATGGTCATTACTGTCCGGCCAGGTGGACCTCAGGACTCATTCTTGACATCCTGGGCCAGAGTGTCTCCCTGTTTACCCAGATGGTGTAGTATGAAGTTGTGGTGACACAGGTGATTTGGACCCAGGAAGAGGAGCCATCCTAGGGATAAAGCTTTGATCACAGAAAGCAAAGCAGAGATAGGAAGAAACCCTCATGACACTGGACTTACCAAATGAAACCCATGCTGGCACCCACCCTGCCTCTGGTCTTTCAGTCAAAAAATCTCCTCTAAAGTTTGAGCCAGAGTGAATGCCAACAGCTGAACTTATTTTGATGAATGTGGCTGTGTCTTTGCGGTTCCTATCAAATATCATTCCCAGGCACCGCCATGCTCCCTGGGGAGGTATTGGGCCAATAGTCATAGGGGAACAGCTATTCCACCCCCTTGGGTTTCTTTCCTGGAAACTTATCATATCCTGATGGACATTCAAAACATTATCTTTTTACAAATCTATATAGAGCTTCTCTGAGCATCCTTTGGAGTTTACACAACAGGACATCCCAGAGCAACAGCTGCTAGACCTTTATTCCCTTGCGTAACCTGTATATATCTGGCTGTTCTCATGGACCAGTCTTTGCAATGTATACTCAACTCATGTAAATCTTTCATATTAGCTTCATCAAAAGGGAGGCCCAGGGGCTTTAGACAAATTCTTTCATGGACATTTTCTGAAAATCCTCACCGGACATCTCTTTCTCTCTCCAAATTTTCACTACTGGCATCTGCTAAAATAGCTCTACAGCTTATTCATGCAGCACCCTGGCTACCATTTATTTCTCCCCCCTCCTCTCTGGGGCCCTCAATCCACCCTGCATTTCTGAATTTCTGCCCTGTGACTCTCCTCTAATATGTCCTCTTTCTATTGTTCCTATTCTTGAGAAGTAGCTCTTTCTTAAGGAATAGTAAATCAGGATCTCACCCATGCTCTCAATCCACGCACACCACCTCACACGTTCAAGCATACACTCACACATACACACATACTTACAAATGCACACACTCAAAGTTCACGTACACGTATATTCATATATCCCACACATTCCCTCATGCACTCACACAGACTCACACAAATGCATGCACACGTATACACAATGCAC
This sequence comes from Macaca nemestrina, assembly GCF_043159975.1. NCBI lineage: Eukaryota > Metazoa > Chordata > Mammalia > Primates > Cercopithecidae > Macaca > Macaca nemestrina. The sequence goes on from NC_092128.1 coordinate 128,462,877, forward strand.
ACATTCAAACATATGTGTACCCATTATGTGCACATGTTCAAAAATGCATGTATCCATTATATGCATGAATTCAAACATATATGTACCCATTATATGCACACATCAAACATACATGTACCCACTCACACTCACAATACACTCACGCCCCTTCATACAAGGCTCACATTAGTCACTCGCACTCACACCTACACACACACTGCTGCCTGCACACATATACTTATATGTACTCACACACATATACACTGACACACACAACTTACTCACACTCAAGCTCACACACATTTACACACTGGTACAGAGTGAATGTGTCCCCCAAAATGCATATGTTTAAACCTTAATCTCCAATGTGATGGTTTTAAGAGAGGGGCCCTTTGATAGGTCAATAGGTCATGAGGGAAGAGTCCCCATGAATAGGATTAGTGCCCTTATAAACAAGGCCCCAAAGAAACTCTCACCCCTTCTGCCACATAAGAACATCGCAAGAAGGGGGCTGTCTATGAACCAGAAAGTGGGTCCTCACAAACCAACGAATCTGCCAGTGTCTTGATCTTAGACATTCAGCCTCAGTAACTGTGAGTAATAAACTTCTATTGTTCAGAAGCCACCCAGTCTGTGGCATTGTGTTATAGCAGACTCAACAGACTAAGACAGAAACTCACAGTTATGTATCCCTACACTCACATAGACACACACATCCTACTCACACACAGACACCTAGACACACTCATGTGCACATTTGCCCTTCCTCTCAGGGGCCTCTAGAATGCCACCAAACTCCATCAGGGTGGCTTCATATATCCCACACCTTCCCTCATGCACTCACACAGACTCACACAAATGCACACACATATATACACAATGCACACATTCAAACATGTGTACTCATTATGTGCACATATCCAAACATGCATGTATCCATTATATGCATTTCCTCCCAGAAGGTGGCGAGTTTGGCATCTCAGGGGATGCCAGTCCCTTGGTGTCAACACTCCTTCTCCAGCCCCCAGGATCTGTGCCCGGGTAAAGAGGAAGATGCTTCATACAGCTCTCCTTTCCCTGGTGGGGACTGTCAGCCATGGGATGTTTCTTGCTTCCAGACCTGAAAAAAGTATGCCCAGGTTTTTGAACAGCCCCTGAGCGGTCACTAAGTCTGTCTCATTCATGGTGGGTCTGTGAAACACCAGAGGATGGGAGAACAGACCATCCAGTGATGCTGCTGCTGATGCCCCCACCACCCCGGAAGCATGCTGGGGACATGGCAACTCCCTCTAGCCCCAACAGGTTCTAGGAGGATTTCTGTCTGCCCCCACCCACTGGCACTGGCTTGTAGAGGTTGCCTTCAGAGCTTGGGTACACCTGCATCATTCCCGGCTCCCCAGGCCTGCCCACTGCACTTTAGTCATTGATCCTGGGGGCTGCTGGAAGGGTTATTTTTCTTCCCCAGTTTGTGACTCTAACAGTGAGAATTCGGGACAAACTACATTTTGTTATTTTGTTTTGTTTTGTTTTGTTTTTTGAGATGGAGTCTCGCTCTGTCTCCCAGGCTGGAGTACAGTGGTACAATCTCGGCTCACCGCAAGCTCCGCCTCCCGGTTCTCGCCATTCTCCTGCATCAGCCTCCCAAGGAGCTGGGACTACAGGTGCCCGCCACCATGCCTGGCTAATTGTTTGTATTTTTAGTAGAGACGGGGTTTCACCATGTTAGCCAGGATGGTCTTGTTCTCCTGACCTTGTGATCCGCCTGCCTCAGCCTCCCAAAGTGCTGGGATTACAGGCATGAGCCACTGTGCCCAGCCAGGACCAACTCCATCTTGCAACAAAATCCTGATTTACCCAGCCATTCTTGCTTCCAAGGGGTTCTGACAAGCACCTGGCCCACCATGTCTGAATGTTCAGATTTAATTCAACCATTACCAATGGGTGGGCCTCGGGGATCCATTTTCCCCTTCTATTGAGATGCTCTTTAACAAATGAAGGCCAGCCAGATGCTCATCTTGGCAGTGAAACTGTCCACCTCAGAAATGGAGGCAGTGGCCAGACACATGGCTCATGCCTGTAATCCCAGCACTTCGGGAGGCCCAGGTGGGAGGCTTCTCACTTGAGACCAGGAGTTTGAAAACGGCCTGGGCAACAAAGCCAGATCCCATGTCTAGAAAACAATAAAAAATTAAATTAGCCAAGCATGGCCAGGAGCGGTGGCTAACACCTGTAATCCCAGCACTCTGGGAGTCCGAGGCGGGTGGATCGCACAGTAAGGAGTTCGAGACCAGCCTGGCCAACATGGTGAAATCCTGTCTCTACTAAAACAAAATACAAAAATTAGCCGGGTGTGATGGTGCATGCCTATAGTGCCAGCTACCCGGGAGGCTGAGGTAGGAGAATCGCTTGAACCCGGGAGGTGGAGGTTGCAGTGAGCTATGACCATGCCACTCCATTACAGCAAGGGGGACAGAGCAAGACCCTGTCAAAAAAAATAAGAAAGAAAGAATTAAAAAAAAGAAAGAAGAAAGAAAGAAAGAAAGAAAGAAAGAAAGAAAGAAAGAAAGAAAAAAAGAGAGAAAGAAAGAGAAAATAAAGAAAGGAAGAGAGCAACGAAGACCAAAGAAAGAAAAAGAAGAGATTTCCCAAGCCCAAGTTGGATTTTATTTTTATTTTTTGTTGTTGTTTTTTCCTTTTTTTTTTTGGGGGGGGGGGATGGAGTCTAGCTCTGTCACCCAGGCTGGAGTGTAGTGGTGCGATCTTGGCTCACTGCAACCTCTACCTTCCAGGTTCAAGCAATTCTCCTTTCTCAGCCTCCAGAGCAGCTGGGATTATAGGTGTGTGCTACCACGCTTGGCTGATTTTGTATTTTTAGAGATGGGGTTTTACCATGTTAGCCAGGCTGGTCTCAAACTCCTGACCTCAGGTGATCCACCTGCCTCAGCCTCCCAAAGTGCTGGGATTACAGACATGAGCAACCGTGCCTGGCCTAACCTGGATTTTAGAAGACATTTGTTCCTGTCTCCTCTGACACCCTCCCACCTGGTTGGTAACAGTAATCCATACTTGCGCAGTGATATGAAAATCAAAGTGAGAAGACAGATCATCTCATTTAATGTGAGCTTTACATGCCCCTGAATGGTCCATAAAGCAAATGCCACTCACTCCCGCCATTACAGAGGGAAAACATTGTAGCTTCACAACAGGGACTTGCCTGAAGTCCCACGGCAGAGAGATGGCAGAGCCAGACTCTAGCCCGGATCTTCTGACCCTGAGACCAGGACATATCCAAAAGACCAGGTTGAGAAGTCACGTGTAAAACCTGTCCCGGAAGGATCCTCAATTCTTCAAGCCAAAATGCAACCACATTTATTCTACTCCGTAGACATTCTTGTTATTTTTTAGTATAAATCTGAAAGTTTCAACCAGGGGGGTGCTCCTGATGATCTCTCAACTAATGAGAACCAGACACCCAGTACTCCCCCTACCCACCCATCCCCTGAGCCCTCTGCATCTTGGGAGTAATAAGTATGAATTCCAGTTTCTAGCCAATTCTGTTTTCAAAAAACTTTTTTTTTTTTTTTGAGACAGAGTTTTCATTCTTGTTGCCCAGGCTGGAGTGCAATGGCACTATCTCAACTCACTGCAACCTCTGCCTCCCAGGTTCAAGTGATTCTCCTGCCTCAGCCTCCCAAGTAGCTGGGATTACAGGTGCATGCCACCACACCTGGCTAATTTTTGTGTTTTTAGTAGGGACAGGGTTTCACCTTGTTGGCCAGGCTGATCTCAAACTCCTGACCTTGTGATCCGCCCGCCTCAGCCTCCCAAAGTGCTGGGATTACAGGTATGAGCCACTGTTCCCATCCTGTTTTCCAAATTTCTAACGAATCCAGGCACCCGTGATTTGGAATGAAGGGCAGATAGACTATGTGCCTGCCTGGCTTGATTGTAAACTGCAGCCCTCAGACTGCAGAAGAAGAAACTTCTAGATTTTCTGGGTCATTCTCCTCCACAATTTAACTAACCTGAAAAGAGATGCAGACCAGTCATGGTGACTCATGCCTATAACACTAGCACTTTGGGAGGCTGAGGTGGGAGGACTGCTTGAAACCCAGAATTCAAGACCAACCTGACCAAGACGAGAGCCCATCTCTTAAAAAAAACAAAAAAAAAAAAAAGGAAAAAAAGGCTGGGCACAGTGGCTCAAGCCTGTAGTCCCAGCGCTTTGGGAAGCCAAGACGGGCGGATCACGAGGTCAGGAGATCGAGACCATCCTGGCTAACCCGGTGAAACCCCGTCTCTACTAAAAAATACAAAAAATTAGCCGGGCGGGGTGGCGGGTGCCTGTAGTCCCAGCTACTCAGGAGGCTGAGGCAGGAGAATGGCGTAAACCCGGGAGGTGGAGCTTGCAGTAAGCTGAGATCCGGCCACTGCACTCCAGCCTGGGCGACAGAGCGAGACTCCGTCTCAAAAAAAAAAAAAAAAAAAAAGAGAGAGAGAGATGCAGCAAAGGGTGCCCTTTCCTACACAGGGGCCTCTGTTGCCCAGGCTGGAGTGTAGTGGCAAGATAGTGATCATAGTTCACTGCCGTCTCAAACTCCTGGGCTCAGGTGATCCTCCTTCCTTGGCCTCCTTAGTAGCTGAGACTACAGGTGCACACCACCACCTAGCTAATTTTTTTTTTTAAGAGACAAGGTATCAGTACGTTTCCCGAACTGGTGTTAAACTCCTGGCCTCAAGCAATCTTCCCATCTCAGCCTCCCAAAGTGCTGGGATTATAGGCATGAGCCACCATGCCTGGCCTCTCCGGTATATTTTTCTTTTTTCTTTTTTTTCAAAATAGAGTCTCTCTTGTCTCCAGGGCTGGAGTGCAATGACCCAATCTCAGCTCACTGCAACCTCCGCCTCCCAGGTTCAAGCTATTCTCCTGCCTCAGCCTCGCAAGTAGCTGGGATTACAGGCAACTGCCAGCACGCCCAGCTAATTTTTTGTGATTTTAGTAGAGACGGGGTTTCACCATGTTGACCAGGCTGATCTTGAACTCCCGACCTCAGGTGACCCACCCGCCTCGGCCTCCCAAAGTGCTGGGATGACAGGCATTAGCCATCGTGCCTGGCCCCTGGTATATTTTTCAACAGCACTTTTCTGCCTTTGAAAGGGGCTGAATGCACAGTTTCTCTCGGAAAAGCAGACGTAAAGGCAGTATGACAAGTGGAAATCCAATCTCCACAACTCACTGGGTAATCAGAGATGAGTGCTGGGTCTTGCTGAGCTGTTTCTCTGCCCCTAAATTGGAGGCCAGGACAATTCCTTTGCCCAATCCCATTCTTTGGGCTGCTGTGAGAATCCCGTGTGGCCACGCAGGCAAAGGGCCATCAATGCAGCCTCTGGTTTTCCTCAGGAATTCTCCTTGTGGCAGATTCCACAGCTTCCAGGACTGCGTGTGGTGGCTCACACCTGTAATCCCAGCACTTTGGGAGACCGAGGCAGGCGGATAACCTGAGGTCAGGAGTTTCAGACCAGCCTGGCCAACATGGCAAAACCTCATCTCTACTAAAAATACAAAAAATTAACCAGGCATGATGGCAGACACCTGTAATCCCAGTTACTCAGGAGGCTGAGGCAGGAGAATCGCTTGAACCCGGGAGGTGGAAGTTGCAGTGAGCTGAGCTTTTGCCACTGCACTCCAGCCTAGACAACAGGAATGAAACTCTGTCTCCAAAATAAATAAATAAATACAATTTTTTAAAAATACAAAAATTAGCCAGGTGTGGTCACATGCCTGTAGTCTCAGCTACTTGGAAGGCTGAAGCAGAAGAATCGCCTGAACCTGGGAAGTGGAGGTTGCAGTGAGCCGAGATCATGCCACTGCACACCAGCCTGGGCAACAGAGAGAGAGACTCTGTCTGATTGTTAAAAATTAAAAAAATTTTAAAAAAGACTCCACAGTCTCTAGATGTCAATTTGTTGTGCTCCTGACAGCCCTGGGAGCCCTTCCGGGAAGGGTTGAGGGCCTACACGCCACCCCTCAACCCAGCAAGCACCCACAGGCCATGGGGCCAGCCGCCATTGCTCCTACCAGCAGCTCAGGCCAAAGCCAGCAGAGACAAGCTCTTCACAACCCTCACTCCCTCCTCTGTGGGGACAGACAGGACCTGTGAAAGACTCCAATCACTCCAGCTTCCAGTGATCCTACAAGCCTTTCTGCTATACCCAGTCTCTAAAGGAGAGCTGAGAAATACAACATATGCATTCTTTCAACCCCAGTGCCTCTACCCTGGGATGGGATGCTAAGGGGCAGCCGGGCCACTCAGATGTCCAGCTGGGATCAAACTGGCAGAGCCCATCAACAGATGAGTGGATAAAGAAAAATGTGATGTGTATATATTATGGAATACTACTCAGTCATTAAAAAAATAATAAAGAGGTCGGACGCAGTGTAATCCCAGCACTTTGGGAGGCTGAGATGGTGGATCACTTGAGGCCAGGAGTTTGAGACTAGCCTGACTAACATGGTGAAACCCCATCGCTACTAAAACTACAAAAATTAGCCAGGCATGGTGGTATGTGCTTGTAGTCCCAGCTACTAGGGAGGCTGAGGTGGGAGGATTACTTAAACCCAGGAGACGGAGGTTGCAGTGAGCCAAGATCGTGCCACTGCACTCCAGCCTGGGTGACAGAGCAAGATTCCATTGCAAAAAAAAGAAAACATGAAATAGGGGCAGGGTGAGGTGGTTCATGCCTGAAGGTCTAGCACTTTAGGAGGCCAAGACAGGAGGATTGTTTGAGGCTAGGAGTTTGACACCAGCCTGGGCAACATAGTGAGACTCCCACCTCTACAAAAAATTTAAAAAGTATTCGGGCATGGTGGTGCACACCTGTAGTCCCAGCTACTTGGGAGGCTGAGGTGGGAGGATTGCTTGAACCTGGGAGGTCAAGGCTGCAGTGAGCCGTGTATTGCTGCACTTCAGCCTGGATGACAGAGAAAGACCCTGCCTCAAAAAAAAAAAAAAGAAAGAAAGAAAGAAAGAAAGAAAAGAAAAGAAAAAGAAATAATGTCTTTTACAGCAACTTGGATGAAACTGGAGGCCATGATCCTTAGTGAAGTACTCAGGAACAGAAAACCAAATACTGCATATTCTCACCAGTAAGTGGGAGTTAAGCTATAGCTACACAAAGACTTACAGAGTAGAGACAATGGAGACTAAGAAGCAGGATGATGTTAGGGGGCGATGGATGAAAAACTACTTATTAAGTACAAAGTACACTACTCAGGTGACAGATACACTAAAATCCTAGACTTTACCACCATACAATTCTTCCATGTCTCCAAAAACCACTTGTACCCCTCAAGCTATTGAAATGAAAAAACTTACAAATAAATTTTTGGCTAGGTGTGGTGGCTCATGCCTGTAATCCTAACACTTTGGGAGGCCGAGGCAGGTGGATCACCTGGTGTATGGAATTCGAGACCAGCCTGGCCAACATGGCAAAACCCCATCTCTACTAAAAATACAAAACTTAGCCAGGTGTGGTGGCACGCGCCTGTAATTTCAGCTACAGTGGAGGTTGAGGCAAGAGAATCGCTTGAATCTGGGAGGCAGAGGTTGCAGTGAGCCAAGATTGCGACACTGCACTCCAGCCTGGGCGACAGAAAGTGACTCCATCTCAAAAATAAATAAATAAATAAATTTTTTTGAGACAGAGTCTTGCTCTGTTTCCAAATTGAAGGGCAGTGGTGCTATCATGTCTTACTGCAGCCTCAACCTCCTGGGCTTAAATGATCCTCTCACCTCAGCCTCCTGAATACCTTGGAATACAGGCTTGTGCCATCACACCTCTCTATTTTTTGTAATTTTTGCAGGCATGGGGTCTCATTATGTTTCCTAAACTGGTCTTGAATTCCAGGCTCAAGTGACCCTCCTGCCTCGGCCTCCCAGCTAACTGAGACTACAGGCACGCACCAGCACACCTGGCTAATTTTTTATTTGTTGTAGAGATGGAGTATCACTATATTGCCCAGGCTGGTCTCAAACACCTGGCCTCAAACAATCCTCCCACCTCGGTCTCCCAAAGTGCTGGGATTATGGGCATGAGCCACCATACCTGGCCAAAAGTTTTTTTAAAAAGAAAAAATAGTGGCCAGGTGTGGTGGCTCATGCCCGTAATCCCAGTACTTTGGGAGGCCAAGGCTAGTGGATCACCTGAGGTCAGGAGTTTGAGACCAGCCTGGCCAACAGGGGAAAACCCCGTCTCTACTAAAAATACAAAAATTAGCCTAGCGTGGTGGCGCTCACCTGTAATCCCAGCTACTCAGGAGACTGAGGCAGGAGAATTGCTTGAACCCAGAGGGGCAGAGGTTGCAGTGAGCTGAGATAGTGCCACTACACTTTAGCTTGGGCGTCAGAGAGAGACTCTGTCTCAAAAATAAATAGATAGATAGATAGATAGATAGATAGATAGATAGATAGATAGAAAAATAAATTGACAGAGTCACATCGAGTATAAGAAATTCATCAGATCTCTTCAGCTAGAAAACCAATTTTGCACAATTGTGTCCATTTTCCCCCCAAGGAGTTTCACACCTTGATGCAAACGGGGAGATTGTGGGAAAGTGGAATTAATGTTAATTTGCATTTCTGACCTTGGAGGCGTAGGTGAAATGCGCCTTCTTTTCTATGGCATAGATAAGACAGTGGCACTCTGAGAGGCTCAAAAGGAAGCTTCCTCCCCCAAAAGCCATCCCCAGCATAACCGCAAAACAAAAATGGCGCATCTCAGAAGGACCTTGGTGGTGTCGTTGGAAGGTTGATCAACAAGAATGACACCTGCAAGCTGTAATTGCACTTGCATTCCCTGACATACGGTAGGTGCCCCATAAACATCTGATGGGATGAATTAATAAGCGAATGAGCTCTTTACTCAATGGTCCAACCCCAAACCAGCATCCCTCAACCAGTCCTTCCATAACCATCTAGGTGAGGGGGGGTTGTTGATGGAAAAAAGCAGAACCAAATTTGCAAACTCCCCTGTTGGCTTCACAATAATTCATGCTCATCTGCATCTAATAAAATATGGAAGCAATTTTACAGGAACATTTTGTGCTTTAGCGATTCATTTAACTCTTTCCTCCAGGGGGCAAGTCATATATCCTCATCCAGATATGTGGGCAGTTCCATGAATACATCTGCAAATATCTTATGATGAGATGCTCTTCTCCCCGCTGGAAGCCTGACTCTAATGAAGGAAAACTTGAAAGTGAACACCAACCGGGCTTATGCTGACCTCCTCTCCTACCCATGGTTTCGTGCCCCTGTGTCTGTCCCACTGCCAAAGTAACCTGAAATTACTAGAGGAGGTGAGCGCTGAAGTCAATGTCCTCAGACCCAAGGACATTGTCCTCTAGAGCCAAGTTCACCCCTTTACTTGGCAGGGCCTCCAAGAGATGAGTTGCTGTCCACCCCATCAGCCCTCACCACCAGACCACCAGGAAGGACAGATGCTCAGGTGCCAGAGCTGCTGCCACCGTCCCCCAAAACACCACAAACAGTCCCTTCACTGCTTCCAACTTTGTCCGCCTCTGTGCGCTGCCCCCAAACTCCTTGCAGATTTGAGAACTGATGAAAAAAAATGAGTAACACCTGCCCCGAGCCGCCTGTTGCTCCATTCACGTCCTGATCTTCTGGGAAACCAGTATTTTTAAATTGAACTTTTCATTTTCAGATGATTGTAGATTCATATGCGGTTGTAAGAAATAATACAGAGAGCTCATGAACTCCCTTACCTGGTTTCCCCACAGTGGTAGCATCTTGCAAAACTGTAGTACAAATTGAGTCACTTTTTTTTTTTTTCTGAGACAGAGTCTCGCCCTGTCTGGAGGCTGGAGTGCAGTGGCGTGATCTCAGCTCACTGTAACCTCCACCTCCCAGGTTCAAGCGATTCTCCTGCCTCAGCCTCCCAGTTAGCTGGGATTACAGGTGCCCACCACCACCCCTGGCTAATGTTTTTATATTTTTAGAAGAGATGGGGTTTCACCATGTTGGCCAGGCTGGTTTCAAACTTCTGACCTCAGGTGATCCACCTGCCTCAGCCTTCCAAAGTGCTAAAATTACAGGTGTGAGTCGCCGCACCTGGCCCAATTTTTTTTTTTTTTTTTTAGGAGACAGGACCTTACTCTGTGGCCCAGGCTGGAGTGCAGCAGCATAATCATAGCTCACTGCAACCTATACCTCCTGGGCTTAAGCAGTCCTCCCCAGCTTCAGCCTTCCAGGTAGCTGGGACTACAGGTACGCACCACTATGCTCGGCTAATTTTTAAATATTTTTTTGTAGAGATGGGGTCTTGCTATGTTGCCCAGGCTGGTCTCAAACTCCCGGCCTCAAGCGATCCTCCCACCTTGGCTTTCCAAAATGTTGGGATTACAGGCATGAGCCACCACACCTGGCTAGTCAGCAATTCTTTTTAATGTAATATCCCATCCTTATTTTATAATATTTGGTAGGAAGCTTATTTTCGCCAAACAGATTCTTGACCCCACCTGCCCACTCTAAAATCTGCTTGACTTGTTTACCCAATGTTTCCCATCTGGATAAAGGGCGCTCATTGCGCAAGTCCCAGCCCACATGCAGAAGTCATTCCTCTCTCTTCCCTGCTTTCTCCCACCCAAATCCCAAATATCAGCCAGTCTTACGGATCCTAGCCAAAAAGTCCGGAATTCACCCACTTCTCACATCCTCTTCCACGATGACCCTGATGTTACCCACTGGCCCTGCCCTTCAGCAGAACTCCCTGTGGAACTTCTGGGGCCCAGTGAAAAACCAACACAGGGAGCCCCCTGTACAAAAATTATTAAGAATTTCAAGCCAGGCATGGTGGCCTCGACCCGGGAGTTCAAGACTAGCCTAGGCCACATAGCAAGACCCCATCTCTACAAAAAAAGTGTTTTAATTAACTGGGCGTGGTGGCCGCACCTGTAGTCCCAACTACTCAGGAAGCTGAGGCAGGGGATTCATTGGAGCCCAGGAGCTTGAGGCTACAGTGAGCTGTGATCACGCCACTGCAGTTTAGCCTGGGGAACAGAGAAAGAGACCCTGTCTGTAAAAAAATTAAAAGAATTCAATATGGTGGCATCCAAGCATTAATCTGGTCCAGGGATTAATCCTTCTACATCCCTGACTCTGTGGATTGCACAGGTCCACACACATGAAGCTGGCCCTGCCCCTCCAAGACCACCAGGAACACACTGACAGCTGAACAAAGTGGGTTTATTGATGCCATACAAGAAGAGCACACAGACCATGGACACCCCTAGGGCACCTCAGTAAGGATGTATTTAGGATTCATGCTGGTGTTGTATGTTTTGGAAAATAGCTCAAGGAAGCAAGGCTTTGCTCTGGATTGTGTGCTCTTAAGAACCAGGTCATTCCACAATTGAGCACCTTTTTTTTTCTTTTTTTAAATTTAATTTTATTTTGTATTCCAGGATACATGTGCAAAACATGCAGGTTTGTTACGTAGGGAAATGTGTGCCATGGTGGTTTGCTGCACCTATGGAACCATAGGTATTAAGCCTCACAAGCATTAGCTGTCTATCCTGTGCTCTCCCTCCCCTGCCCCTCCAACAGGCCCTAGTGTATGGTGTTCCCCTCCCTGTGCCCATGTGTTCTCATTGTTCAGCTCTCACTTATAAGTGAGAAATACAGTGTTTGGTTTTCTGTTCCTGCATTAGTTTGCTGAGGATAATGGCTTCCAGTTCCATCCATATCTCTGCAAAGGACATGATCTCATTCCTTTTTATGGCTGTGTAGTATTCCATGGTGCATATGTACCACATTTTCTTTATCCAGTCTGTCATTGATGGGCATTTGCGTTGATTCCATGTCTTTGCTCTTGTGAAGAGTGCTGCAATGAACATAACGTGTGCATGTATCTTTATAATAGAATGATTTCTATTTCTTTGGGAATATACCCAGTAATGGGATTGCTGGGTCAAATGGTATTTCTGCTTCTAGGTCTTTGAGGAATCGCCACACTGTCTTCTACAATGGTTGAACTAAGTTACATGCCCACCAATGGTGTGAAAGTGTTCCTATTTCTCCACAGCCTCACCAGCATCTGTTGTTTCTTGACTTTTTAATAATTGCCATTCTGACTAGTATGAGATGGTATCCACAATTGAGTATCTTGGTAATTTTTTTTTTTTTTTTAGACTGAGTCTTGCTCTGTTGCCCAGGCTGGAGTGCAGTGGCACAACTACAACTGTAGCTCTCTGCAGTCTCAACCTCCTGGGCTCAAGTGATCCTCCTGCCTCAGCCTCCCAGAGTACTGATATTACATGTACTATCAGTACATGTAATAGTACTAATACCACCACACATGACCATCTTGATCATTCTCATCTAGAAGATGAGAATAATGGAGCAAGGCTAGAATTGTATTTCTTTCTTTATTTGTTTGTTTATTTATTTATTTATTTATTTATTTTCGAGACAGAATCTCACTCTGTTGCCCAGCCTGAAGTGCAGTGGCACAATCTCAGCTCACTGCAACATCCACCTCCTGGGTTCAAGCAATTCTCCCACCTCAGCCTCCCAAGTAGCTGGGATTACAGGAGTGCACCACCATGCCAGGCTAATTTTTGTATTTTTAGTAGAGACAGGATTTCATCATGTTGGCCAGGCTGGTCTCAAACTCCTGACCTCAAGTGATCCACCTTCTTCGGCCTCCCAAAGTGCTGAGATTATAGGCATGAGCCACCATGCCCAGCCCATTTTTATTTTTTTGATACAGGGTCTCATTCTGTAATCCAGGCTAGAGTGCAGAGGCATGATCATGGCTCACCGTAGCCCCTTGACTTCCTGGGTTCAAGCGGTCCTCCCATCTCAGCCTCATGAGTAGCTGGGATTACAGACACAGGCCCCCATGCCCAGGTAATTGTTTATATCTTTTGTAGAAATGAGACGGGGTCTCGCCATGTTGCTTAGGCTTGATTGATTTAGAAAAAAAAAGAGGCTGGGCATGGTGGCTCACGCCTTTAATCCCAGTACTTTGGGAGGCTGAGGTGGGTGGATCACCTGAGGTCAGGTGTTCAAGACCAGCCTGGCCAACATGGCAAAACCCCGTCTCTACTAAAAATACAAAAATTAGCCGGGCGTGGTGGTGCGCGCCTGTAGTCCCGGCTACTCAGGAGGCTGAGGCAGGAGAATCACTTGAACCTGGGAGGCACAGGTTGCAGTGAGCTGAGATTAGACCACTGCACTGCAGCCTGGCAACAGAGCGAGACTCCATCTCAAAAAAAAAAAAAGGAAAATTCCAAGGCTCAGTCTCTGCTGCTAGCCTCGATGAGGCATGTTTGGTCAATGCTGTGACTCAGACACTGTCCACATTTTGTTGGTTTTCAGACATGATTTCAGAGGGGGTCTGACTACTACCTCGATTCGTCATGGCCACAGAGTGGCCTTCCCTGACACTGATGATCTGTGAAATCATTTACATCTAACGGAAGAATACCCAGGCCCAGCCGTGAGAGTCCATGAGTCTGTGACACTTTTCTCTTTCTCACCATCATCCCTGGCCCAGCTTCCTGCAATGGCCCCATCTCCCACCTCCCCACTTTAGCCTAATTGCCATACAGCAGCCAGTGAGATCTGTTCTATCAGCAATGAGATCATGCCAGTCCTCTTCATAAATTACCAGTACCTTCTGTTGCAGATTAAATTGTGCCTCCCAAAAAGATATGGTCAAGACTTGACCTCTGGTATCTGTGAATGTGACCTTATTTGGAAATAGGGTCTTTGCAGATATAATTAAGTTAAACATCTTGAGATGATATCATATTGGATTTGGGCCCTACATCCAAAGATTGTTTGTTTGTTTGTTTTGTTCTGTTTTGTTTTTTGACAAAGAGTCTCTCTGTGTCACTCTGGCTGGAGAGTACAGTGGCATGATCTCAGCTCACTGCAATCTCTGCCTCCTGAGTTCAAGTGATTCTCCTGCCTCAGCCTCCCAAGTAGCTGGGATTACAGGCTACTGCCACCACACCCGGCTAATTTTTGTATTTTTAGTAAAGACAAGGTTTTGCCAAGTTGGCCAGGCTGGTGTCAAACTCCTGACCTGTGGTGATCCACACACCTTGGCCTCCCAAAGTGCTGGAATTACAGGTGTGAGCCACCACGCCCAGCCTAGTGTCTTTTTAAGAAGAGAAGATGGGCCAGGTGTGATGGCTCACATCTGTAATTCCAGCACTTTGGGAGACTGAGGTGGATGGATCACCTGAGGTCAGGAGTTCGAGACCAGCCTGGCCAATATAGCAAAACCCCATCTGTACTAAAAATAAAAAAAGTCAGCTGGGCGTGGTGCTCCACACCTGTAATCCCAGCTACTCTGGAGGCTGAGACAGGAGAATCGCTTGAACCCAGGAGGCAGAGGTTGCAGTGAGCTGAGATCACACCATTGCACTCCAGCCTGGGCATCAGAAGCAAGACTCCATAAAAAAAAAAAAAAAAAAAAAAAACAGAGTAGATGGCTGGGCTCAGGTGGTGTCTCAGGCCTATAATCCCAGCACTTTGGGAGGATGAGGCAGGAGGATTGCTTGAGGCCAGGAGTTTGAGACCAGCCTGGGCAACATAGTGAGACCCCATTCCTACAAGAAAAAAAAATCTTTTTAAAAGAAGAGAAAACTGAGACACACAGCGAGAAGTCCATGTGATGATAAAGACAGAGATTGGAGTGACACAGTCACAAGTCATGGGATGCCTGGGGGCACCAGAAACTGGAAGAGGCAGGAAATATCCTCTCCTAGAGTCTTTAAAGGGACCATAGTCCATCCAACACCATGATCTTAGAATTCTGGGCTCCAGAATGATGAGATAATGCATTTCCGTTGTTCGAAGCCACCAAGTTTGTGGTCACTTGCTGCTGCAGACCTGGGGGACTAACACAGTCTCCTGTTGTAATTGGAAAAGAAGCTCAATTTCTTGTTGGGATCCTTGGGTTCCATGGGACCTGGGCCTGCTTCTCTTTGTCTCTCTGTCCTGTACTCACCCCAGGCCCCTGCCCTGTCTTCCAATCCACAAGCTGTTGCACAAGCTGTTCTTGCTGCCTGGAATTTGCCTTTCTAATCTTTATTTTTACTTTTAATTTTTTTGAGACAGGGTCATGCTGTGTTGCCCAGGCTGGAGTACAGCGGTGCAATCACAGCTCACTGTAGCCTCAAACTCCAGGGCTCAAACAATCCTCCTGCCTCAGCCTCCTGAGTAGCTGGAACTACAGGCACATGCCACCACACCTGGCTAATTTTTTAACATTTTGTAGAGACAGGTGGGATCTCACTATGTTGCAAATGCTGGTCTCAAACTCCTGGGCTCAAGCAATTCTCTCGCCTTGGCCTCCCAAAGTGCTGGAATTACAGATGTGAGCCACTGCACCTGGCCCATTCTGGTCTTTCTACAGCTGATCGTTGTCATCATTTAGGGCTCTGTGTAGTCCCTCCCCAGCCCTGTAAGACCTTCCCTGACTTCCTTGGTTAAAATAACACTCCTCCACCCCAGCCTCCCCCTGCTACGTACACTTTATCCTATTGCTGGTTCAATGTTCCTCATGACTCTTCAATTTGATCTTTTTTTTTTTTTTTTTGAGACAGAGTCTCGCTCTGTTGTCCAGGCTGGAGTGCAATGGCATGATCTCAGCTCACTGCAACCTCCACCCCCGGGGTTCAAGCAATTCTCCTCCCTCAGCCTCCCAAATAACTGGGATTACAGATATGCACCACCACGCCCTGTTAATTTTTTTTGTATTTTTGGTAGAGACGGGGTTTCACCGTGTTGGCCAGGCTGGTTTTGAACTCGTGACCTCAAGTGATCTGCCCACTTTGGCCTCCCAAAGTACTGCGATTACAGGCATGAGCCACCACACCTGGCCTTGATCATTTATTTGTTCACATGTTTATTGTTTGTCTCTGCCCCCCTACATGAAGCCTCTGTCGAGTCCGGGACATCCCTGTTTTTCTCAGCACCTAAAACAGCGTATTTTCATTGAACAAACACCCATATCATGTCTACTGTATGCCAGGCACTCCTATAAATGCTTTACAAGATTACCTCATTTAATCTTCATGAATAAGATATTACTATTGCTATTCTCACTTCACAGAGAGAACCGAAGCACAGAGAGGTTAAGTCACTTGCCTGAAGTCACTCAGCTTGTAAGTGGTGAAGCCAGGGTTTGAACCCAGACAGTCTGCCCCAGAGTCGGTGGGCTTAAATGATCTGCTTGATACACAGAAGGGTGAGAAGGAATATCCCCTGAATGAATGAATGAATGAATGAGCACATGCCCCTTGAAGGGAACCTATCAAGCTGGAGTGAAGAGGACCCCAGAGTTTCTCCTAGATCCGTGGCTCACCGACTGAGCCTCCCCAAAGCTTCCCATCAAGGCTTGGGGGATAAATGGAGGAGGAGAGAGCAACAAAGAAATAAGGGTGGTACTTACTGCAGAGGGTTCTAGAATAACTGCAAGCACCCCAGGTACGAGCCAGCTCCCAAGGTGTCCAGCTCCTCTCTGTCCCCACCCCTCCTCATGCCTCTCTGCAAAGAACAAGGTGTGCACCCACCTCCCGGTGTGCCCTGAGCTTCTAGGCATGAGGGGCTCGATGCTGACCAGGGGTTCCCTCGTGCTGGGACCTCTCCACGCCCTCTGACTCCTGCTGAGCCAGCCCACCAGGACCTGAGCTGCCCCGACACCCAAGCACCCACAGGGGCCTTCAGGGGCTTAGGCCACAGTCCACCTTCCTGTAGCCACAGATCCTGGGGCTGCTGAGTACAGGGGACAGGGGATCTTCTCTGTTTTCTGGCAACTTTGCTATAACATTAGCATTTCATTGTGTCAGTAAACAATCCCAGGATGCAAAAGTGAAGGGAGTGGATCAAGAAATCAACTTTCTAAGGCAGGTGTTGTGGTGTGTACCTGTGGTCCCAGCTGCATGGGAGGCTGAGGTGGGAGGATTGCTTGAGCCCAGGAGGTTGAGGCTGCATTGAGCTAGGATCGCACCACTGCACTCCAATCTGAATAACAGAGCGAGGCCTTGTCTATTAAAAACAAACTTTTAAAATTACAAATTACAAAAGGAGGCTGGGCACGGAGGCTCATACCCATAATTCTTGCACTTCACGAAGCTAAGGCAGGAGGATCTCTCTCTTTTTTTTTTTGACACAGAGTCTCGCTCTGTCACCCGGGCTGCAGTGCAGTGGCCCCATCTCTGCTCACTGCAACCTCTGCCTCCTGGGTTCACACCATTCTCCTGCCTCAGCCTCCCAAGTAGCTGGGACTACAGGTGCCCACCACCACACCCAGCTAATTTTTTTTTTTTTTTTTGTATTTTCAGTAGAGACGGGGTTTCACCATGTTAGCCAGGATGGTCTCGACCTCCTGACCTCATGATCTGTCTGCCTTGGCCTCCCAAAGTGCTGGGATTACAGGTGTGAGCCACCGCACCCGGCTAGGAGGATCTATTGAGACCAGGAATTTGAGACCAGCCTGGGCAACACAGCAAGACCCCGTCTCTACCACCCTCAAAATAGAAAAATTAGCCGGGCATGATAGCGCACACCTATACTCCCAGTTACTCAGGAGGCTGACATGGGAGGATCACCTGAGCCCAGGAGAGTGAGGCTGCAGTGAGCCATGATCATGCCACTACACTCTAGCCTGGGTGACACAGCAAGACCCTGCCTAAAATAAATAAAAATAAAATTTTAAAAGGAAATTAAATTTCTAAAAAGGAAAGGAAGTTATCAGAATGAATTAGAATCAGAAAAGACGGCAGGTCTTTTCTGGCAGCTGAGCATGGTGGCTCATGCCTCACCATGGTGGCTCAGGCAGCTCACACCTGTAATTCCAACACTTTGGGAGGCTGAGACAGGAGGATCACTTGAGGCCAGGAGTTCAAGATCAGCCTGGGCAACATTGTAAGACCCCATCTCTACAATTAAAAAAAAAAAAAGATTAGCCAGGCATGGTGGTGCACACTTGTAGTCCCAGCTACTTGGGAGGCTGAAGTGGGAGGATCATTTGAGCCCAGGAGGTGGAAACTGCAGTGAGCTGTGACTGAGCCACTGCACTGCGGCCTGAGCAACAGAGCCTCCGGAGTAGCTGTTTCAAAAAAAAAAAAAAAAAAGGAAGGATCAGAAAAGAGAATATGAGCAGCTGAGCATGGTGGCTCATGCCTGTAATCCCAGCACTTTGGGAGGCAGAGGCAGGTGAATCACCTGAGGTCAGGAGTTCAAGACCAGCCTGACTAACATGGTGAAACGCAGTCTCTACTAAAATTACAAAGTTAGCTGGGTGTGGTGGCACATGCCTGTTGTCCCAGCTACTCGGGGAGCTGAGGCAGGAGAATTGCTTGAACCCAGGAGGCGGGGTTTCAGTGAGCCGAGATTGCACCACTGCACTCCAGCCTGGGGAACAAGAGTGAAACTACCTCTCAAAACAAAACAAAAAAAAAGAGAGTGAGAGAGAGAGAGAACATTAGAAATGCTCAGAAAGAAATTGGAGATAGGCAAGATTGAAAATGAATGAGAAAAGGGAAAATAAACTTCTCCACCAACGAAGCTGGAGGCCTGGCCTGGAAGGGCCCATAATGACCCCGCGATCTCCAAACCTCCCCTCTCCTCCTCCTGGTGGAAGACAGGACCTTGTGGTCAGTACAGGCTTAGGATTTTTACGTCAGCAGTGATTTTCTGTTTTCAAGTTTAAAAAAAAAAGGAAAAGAAAATAGAATAGAATAACTCTGGTTTATTTGGCAACCCTCTTCTCCTCCGTGGTGCTCTCATCCCCTAGAATGCTTTAAATGGAGTTTATGGCTGCAACTGGCTTCTCTCTCAAGCCTTAGGAGGTTGTGTTTCCGTTTGTTGCTAGGTAGCGGCGAAGGTGAGATTTTGGATCCAGAGCAGCCTCTGCCCCAGAGGCATCAGACGCAGCTGGTTCAATGCCAATGGGAGGACCTTTTAGAAAAATTCTTCCATCTGCCCGGTCCATAGAAACAACGATTTGGGAAAAACATCTACCAGCTTGTTGTTGATGTGAAAGAAGGTCTTTCTCAAATCTCACAATTAGGCAGGGCACAGTGGCTCTGGCCTGTAATCCCAGCACTTTGGGAGGCTGAGGCAGGCAGATCAGCTGAAGTCAGGAATTTGAGACCAGCCTGGGCAACATGGTGAAACCCGGTCTCTACTGAAAATAAAATAAAAAATTAGCTGGGTATGGTGGCGCACACCTGTAATCCCAGCTTCTCAGGAGGCTGAGGTGGGAGAATCGCTTGAACCTGGTAGGTAGACATTGCAGTGAGCCCAGATCGCACCACTGCACTCTAGCCTGGGTGACAGAGCAAGACTCTCTCAAAAAAAAAAAAAAAAAGAAAAGAAAAAATCTCACAATTAGCACCTGCCCTAAGAAGTCAGCATCCAGTAAAGCAAGATGTGACTGATGAACCCTCCCTAAGGTTGGAATTAACCCTCCCTGGGGCCTTAGAATTAAGGCCTCTCCTCCCATCTCTTTTATTTATTTATTTTTTTACTTTTAAGTTCAGTGGTACAAGTGCAAGTTTTTTACCTAGGTAAACTTGTGTCATGAAGTTTTGTTGTACAGATTATTTTATCACCCATGTATTAAGCCTATACCCATTTGTTATTTTTCCTGATCCTGCCCCTCTTCCCAACCTCCACCCTCCAATGGACCCCAGTGCATGTTGGTCCCCT
Organism: Macaca nemestrina; assembly: GCF_043159975.1. Lineage (NCBI taxonomy): Eukaryota > Metazoa > Chordata > Mammalia > Primates > Cercopithecidae > Macaca > Macaca nemestrina. Next base: position 128,482,607 of record NC_092128.1, read on the forward strand.
CTTTCTGTCCATGTATTCTCATTATTTAGCTTCCACTTCTTTTTTTTTTTTTCTTTTTTTTTGAGATGGAGTCTTGCTCTGTCGCCCGGGCTGGAGTGCAGTGGCTGGATCTCAGCTCACTGCAAGCTCCGCCTCCCGGGTTTACGCCATTCTCCTGCTTCAGCCTCCCAAGTAGCTGGGATTACAGGCACCTGCCATCATGCCTGGCTAATTTTTGTATTTTTAGTAGAGACGGGGTTTCACCATGTTGGCCAGGCTGGTCTTGAACTCCTGACCTTGTGATCTGCCCACCTCGGCCTCCCAAAGTGCTGGGATTACAGGCTTGAGCCACCGCGCCCGGCCAGCTTCCACTTCTAAGTGAGAACATGTGGTATTTGGTTTTCTGTTCCCATATTAGTTTGCTGAGGATAATGGCCTCCAGCTCCATCCATGTCCCTGCAAAGGACACGATCTCATGATTTTCTGTGACTGCATAGTATTCCACGATGTATATGGACCACATTTTCTTTTCCAGTCTATCATTGATGGGTGCTTAGGTGGATTCTATGATATAGGAAATGTTTTACTATTTCTTTCTTTTTGAGATAGTCTCATTCTGTTGACCCGGCTGGAGTGCAGTGGTGTGATCTCGGCTCACTGCAACCTCCACCTCACAGATTCAAGTGATTCTCCTGCCTTAGCCTCCCAAGTAGCTTATATTACAAGCATGCGCCACCACACCCAGCTAATTTTTGTATTTTTAGTAGAGACAGGCTTTCACCATGTTGGCCAGACTAGTCTTGAACTCCTGACCTTAGTAATCCACCCACCTTGGCCTCCCAAAGTGCTGGGATTACAGGTGTGAGCCACGGTGCCCAGCCAGACGTTTTAGTATTTACAAAGCAGTTTTGCAAACACGGTTTTCACTACAGTCTCCTAGGGTGAAAACTCACTCATGAATCTTCCCTAACATGACCCCAGCCCTGTGTGTGTGAGGGGAGAGGTTGCTGCGTGGAGTTGGTCTGGTTTGGGGCTCATTTGCTAGTGCATAGGTGCCTGTGCCTCAGAGGGCTCTCGTGTTTTCCATATATTCTGCTCTCTTTTGACATAAGTTCCTACTGTATTTTAGCAGCAGGTGGGGACAATGTAGGGATGATGGCACACAGGTCACACAGGCCATGCCTCCTCATCAGCCTCTGGAGCCAGCCCCTCCACTTTGCTCTCTTTTCTCTCAAGGGGCAGCCAGGCTGGCAGACCAGGCCATTAGGTCTTAGGTACTGGGCACCAGTATTATTCTGTCTCGCTCTCTTCCTCTCTGTTTGCATCCTCTGGGGCAGGTGGATTTGAATCATGAGGCTTTTATCCCCAATTCCTGAACCTGAGGAAGGAGGGGGCTCTGTAGGATCCAGCCTGCATCACAGACTTTCAGCACTGGGATTTGGGACCCCAGGCTAGAGACACTTTCTTCCTTAGGGGCTGTATCAGAGAGGGGGAGATTCATGAGGCCAGATGAGGGCATTGCTCTATTTCCTGATGTATCAGTCAGGAAAGGTTAGGTTATGCTGCAGTAACACATAGCCCCAGAAATCTCAGTGGGGAAAGAGGGAAGGAAGCAGGAAATGAAAGAAAGAAGAAAGAAAGGGAGGCAGGGAGGAAGGAGAAAATAAGTAGGGAGGAAAGGAAGGAGGAATAGAACGAGGAAATAAAGAGGAAGAAAAAAGGAAGAAAGAAAGGAAAGGAAGAAGGAAGGAAAGAAGAAAAGAAAGAAAGAAAAAAGCAAGAGAAAGAGAGAGAAGAGAGAGAAAGAAAGAAAGATGGAAGGAGGGAGGGAGGGAAGGAAAGATGAGGGAAGGAAGGAAATAAGGAAAGAAGGAACGAAGCAAGGCTGGAAGGAAGGATGGAAAAAAGGAAGGAAGGAATGGGAGGAGGAAGATAGGCAGGGAGGTGTGTTTCTCACCACCATAGTTGTCAATTGCAGATCAGCAGTGAATTTTCTCCCTGTAATCCTTATTCTACAACCAGGACTAAAGGGGCGGCCCTGATCTAGAATGTGCTGGTTTCACGGCAGAGGAGAAGGGCTCATGGCAGGATGAGAAAATGGCTTGTGAAGTTTCTACTCTAACACAGCACAAATCACCTCTGCTCTCATCTCACAGCTGATTCTGACGTTGGTGGACTGGGAGGTACAGTAACCTCTCAGTGACAGGGCTATAGAGAGATGACATTATGATGATTAAACAGCCTGAGATGTGAGACAAACAGACCTCGATTCTCTCCAGGTACTGAGAGCCTAACACATTCCAGAGACCCAGGAAATCGGGCCACACAGCAGGGCAGTGGTGATGCTGGGAGGGGACCCCCCAGTGTCCCAGTGTGAGTTCCCCCAACCGTAGAGCCTGTGACAAGGATCGGGTGCGATTAATTCACCTGCAAGGAAAGAGGGCTGTGATAAATGTTATTTGCATTGCTCTAAAGGAATACCTGAGGCCAGGTCATTAATAAAGAAAAGCAGTTTAATGGGCTCAAGATTCTGCAAGCTGTACAGGAAAAATGTCAGGCACATCTGCTTATGTGGGGGGCCTCAGGAAGCTTCCAATCATGGCAGAAGACAACGGGGAGATATTGTTTTTTGTTGTTGTTGTTTTGAGATGGAGTCTCAAAAAAAAAATGGAGTCAGGAGTTCAAAACCAGCCTGGCCAGCATGGTGAAAACCCATCTCTACTAAAAATACAAGTATTAGTCAGCCATGTTGGCAAGCACCTATAATCCCAGCTACTTGGGAGGCTGAGGCAGGAGAATCGTAGAAGTAGCAGTGAGCCAAGATGATGCCACTGCACTCCAGCATGGGCAACAGAGTGAGACTCTGTCTCAAAAAAAAAGTTAAAATGGACAGAATTTCTAGAAGGTTCTATAAGGATCCATCACCTCCACACCCCCCAGTCTTCCTCTTCGGCCACCAAGGCCGCCTGGCCACTTTCAGCACAAAGCTGCCATGTAACATTCATTTTTGTTCTTTTTAAGGCCAATTCACATCTTTCTCACTTAGCGGGCATAATTTTTCTTTTTGCAACTAAAAATTCCTCATTTTTTACAAGATTTTTTTCCCTCCTTCCTCTCAGCTTGTCATCAGTATTCTGTAAAGACCCCAAGGCAGAAAGCGATTAATTCACCTGCAAGAAACAGGAAATTCCTATTCAAAGATTAGACTTTTGCCCTCTTTTCTAACTAGAAAGTTCTGTAGAGAACCACCCGGGCTTCATTTGTATAAAAATGACAGTGATTTTCCAAATTTCAGATTAATCCCATGAAAGGGTCTGACATTTGTCCCCTGGCTGTGAAAACTAAAGTTCTCACCTGCAAACAGAAGCCCATCCTGTTTAAACTACAGTCTAATGAGAATGTCACATCCCAGTGGATTTTTCTACATAAAAGGAGAGAAAACTTCAACTTTCCTCGTGAGGGTCAGAGAACACAGCTTTCTCTCTAAGCATTTTCCTCCAGTCTAGCTTTTGTTTTTTCCTTTTAGAGTTGGGCTATGTTGCTCAGGCTAGTCTTGAACTCCTGGTCTCAAGTGACCCTCAAGTGCTGGGATTACAGGTATGAGCCACTGCAACCAGCTTTTTATGTTTGTTTTGTTTTGTTTTGTTTTGTTTGAGACAGGGTCTTCCTCTGTTCACCCTGGTTGGAGTGGAGTGATGCCATCATAGCTCGCTGCAGCCTCAAACTCCTGGGCTCAAGCAATCCTCCCACCTCCGCCTCTCAAAGTGCTGTGACCACAGGTGTGAGCCACCACACCCAGCCAAGTGTAGCCTAAATGAGAGTCACTCTAACAAGAAATAACCTGGCCAGAGCACTGACTTGTCTGCTTCTGGGGAGGTGCAGCCCACCTCTCCCTTCTTCACCATCCAGTACCCTCTGCTCCTGCCACCTTCAGCAGGCCATGGGTGGGGCAGTAGCCCACCAATACCCCAAAAGCCAACTGCATGCATCTCTTCCCAGATGCCCATTTGGTGGAACCGTGTGGGTGGCTTGGAGCCAGCGTGATGGGAGAATTAACAAGGCAGAGTCAGTGGGCCAGGCACAGTGGCTCATGCCTGTAATCCCAGCACTTTGGGAGGACAAGGCAGGCAGGTCACTTGAGTTCAGGAGTTCGAGACCAGCCTGGCCTACATGGTGAAACCCTGTCTCTAATAAAAATACAAAAAAAATCAGCCAGGCATGGTGGTGGGCACCTGTATTCCCAGCTACTCAGCAGGCTGAGGAGGGAGAATCACTTGAATTCGGGAGGTGGAGGTTGCAGTGAGCCAAGATCATACCACTTCACTCCAGCCTGGGTGACAGAGGGAGACTCTGACTCAAAAAAAGAAAAAAAAGAAGCCAGCAGCATGCTACAAGTTGGCATTTTGGGGTGACAAGCAGGTGCAGGTTCACCAGCACATCACTCTTCTGGGGAAGCTCTTTGGTGCAGACCACAAGGGACCACCAACAAGAAGAATCAAGCTGCCCCCAGACTCTGCCAGGCCCAGCTCTCACTATCTTTGGGGCTCCGGGCAGTAAGAAACCACCCCCTCTCGGTCCCACGTCACAGGCAGGTGGGCCCCATCCTTCTCCTAAAGAGTGTCCTCACCCACACTGGACCCGGCTAGCCCATCTGGCTCCACAAGAGCGGGCTAACCAGACCTTAGGAATTCAGGAACCAAGCCAGGGTCTCTGTGTCTATAGGTAGGATGGTCCCAAATGTTACCAGAAGGAAATGGGGAAATATCCAAATAGGCAGTAATGAGGAGTGGGAGACCAGGGCCGTGTCTTTTCTTTGTAATGGTTGAGACTTCAGGTGTGGTCCCAATAAAGAATGGCCTCTTGGCTTTTTTTTTTTTTTTTTTTTTTTTTTGAGATGACGTCTCGCACTGTCATCTGGGCTGGAGTGCAATGGTGCGATCTCTGCTCACTGAAACCTCTATCTGCTGGGTTCATGCAATTCTCCTGCCTCAGTCTCCTGAGTAGCTGGGATTACAGGCACACGTCACCACAACAGCTAGTTGTTTTGTATTTTTAATAGAGTTTAGTGTTTTACTATGTTGGCCAGTCTGGTCTCGAATTACTGACCTCGTGATCCACCCCCTTCAGCCTCCCAAAGTGCTGGGATTACAGGCATGAGCCACCGTGCACGGCCTGGCCTCTTGGCTTTTACCAAATAATGTTTGCTTCTGAGGAAGCTGGAAGCTGCAGCCACGATGGGCCTTTGCAGGGGAGCATGAGAGCCACAGGTAAGGACAACTGAGATAGACAGGATTGATGGGGCCTAGGGGGAGGACAGGGTACATCACATTCCCCCACCTAGACCCACAGGCCACAGCATCATGGCCCCATGCAAGGCCCCACTCCTGTCTGTCTGTCTGTCTGTCTGTCTGTCTGATTGTGTGATTCCCAGTTATTCCCATTCCTCCAACAGATAACATTCCAATGGGTTCAATGCATACACTTTTGTTAAATCTCACTCTGTCACCCAGGCTGGAGTGCAGTGATGCAATCATAGCTCACTGCAGCCTCCAACTCCCAGGCTCAAGTAATCCTTCCACCTCAGCCTCCTGAGTAGCTGGGACCATAGGTGTCCACCACCATACTCCGCTAAATTTTAATTTTTTGTAGGGACAGGGCCTTGCTATATTGCCCAGGCTGGTCTCAAACTCCCAGCCTCAAGCGATCCTCCCACCTCAGCCTCCCGCAGTACTGTGATTACAGGGATGAGCCACTGCCCTTGGCCTAAATGTGTTCTTAAACACCTGTGTTGTTATTTTGTACATGAGTATTTTAATGTACACAAATGGCAATGAGCTGTGGCCTTATGGCATTGCTTTCTGTTTTCAGGCAGTGCTAGGCTTTTTTTGTTTTGTTTTGCTTTGTTTTGTTTTGTTTTGTTTTTTTGAGATGGAGTTTCACTCTGTCACCCAGGCTGGAGTGTAGTGGCATGATCTCGGCTCACTGCAACCTCTGCCTCATAGGTTCAAGCAATTCTCAGCCTCCTGAGTAGCTGGAACTACAGGCATGCACCACCAGGCCTGGCTAATGTTTTTGTATTTTTAGTAGAAATGGGGTTTCACCATGTTGGTAAGGCTGATCATGAACTCCTGACCTTAAATGATCCACCTGCCTCAGCCTCCCAAAGTGCTGGGGTTACAGGTGTGAGGCCAACACTAGATTTTTTTAATGATGCTATGTGTTCATCTAGCCTGTCACGTCTCACTGCTGTACCACCTTCCATGTTTCTACCCAGCTCACCTGCCCACGATCCTAGTGAGGAACCCCAGGGCACCTCCACCTCCCAGAGCACAAATGTCATTAAGATGAGCAGCTTGGGACATGGTATGGGCCTATGCGGAGGTGTCCCTAGATAATGATGGCATCAGAGTGAGAGGCTGGATGAGGATGTGGCTGGGGGAGCTTCGAGGTGCTGTGATGTGTAAGAGATCATTAATTCCAGGATGTCACCCCAAGGTGAATATGCGCGGACCAAAGATGCGGGGTCCCCAGGAGGGTGCACCAATACTAAAGACCCCAGACTCCATCCCTAGTCAGGCTCCCTGCTAAGTGGCAATTAGAAAAATTCCTCTTTACAGAAAACAAAATGCCAATTAGGTCCCCAACTACAGAGCCAGTCCTCTACCCTCTAGTGAAAGCTTCTGGTAGACAAGAAAAGCTTGGGAAAGCCACAAGGAATAGGAACCACAGCTGAGGCCGGGCAGCAGCTTCATAAATCGAAAGGACAATTCTTTTTGTTTTTTTAAGAGATAAGGTCTCACTCCATTGCCCAGGCTGGTGTGCAGTGACCCAATCATGGCTCACTGCAGCCTTGAACTCCTGGGCTCAAGTGATCCTCCCAGCTCAGCCTCCTGAGTAGCTGGGACCACAGGCGCACACCACCACGCCTTACTAACTTTTATTTTTATTTTTTTAATTTTTTAAAAAATGTTTTGAGATGCAGTCTTGCTCTGTCACCCAGGCTGGAGTGCAATGGCATGATCTCGGTTCACTGCAACCTCTGCCTCCCGAATTCAAGTGATCCTCCTGCCTCAGCTTCCCAAGTAGCTGGAATTATAGGCACACACCACCAAGCCCTGCTAATTTTTGTATTTTTGTAGAGACAGGGTTTCACCATGTTGGCCAGCATGGTCTTGAACTCCTGACCTCAGGTGATTCGCCCGCCTCAGCCTCCCAAAGTGCTAGGACTACAGGTGTGAGCCACCGCACACAGACCCTTGCTAATTTTTAAACTTTTTTGTGGAGATGGAGTCTCACTATGTTGCCCAGGCTGGTCTCAAGCTCTCGGTCTCAAGCAGTCCTCCCACCTCAGCCTCCCAAAGTGCTGGGATTACAGGAATGAGCCACCATGCCCAGCCCCAGAAGGTCAATTATTACACAGTGACAGTGGAAGGAACAGAGACACAGTCGGTGGGTGGTGGGAAGATAAGAATATCCACTCTGAAGCCTTCTAATAATGTGAGAGAAGTGAGCTTCAGCTGAGCAGAAGGGAGGGCGGGAAGCAAGCCCAGGAGGTTTGAGGAGAGAGAGAGAGGAAGTATGAAACCGCTGTTGCACACCTCCTGGGGGAATGTAGAGGGGTTGCCAGGCAGCCCACTTGAAGTCTGAATTTAAAGTGAAAGTCCAGCCAGGCTGGGGACAGTGACTCACGCCTGTAATCCCAGCACTTTGAGAGGCCGAGGTGGGTGAATCACCTGAGGCCAGGAGTTCAAGACCAGCCTGACCAACATGGTGAAACCCCATCTCTACTTAAAATATAAAAGTTAGCCAGGCATGGTTGTGGGCGCCTGTAATCCCACCTACTCAGGACGCTGAGGTGGGAGAATCACTTGAACACAGGAGGCAGAGATTGCAGTGAGCGGAGATCGCGCCACTGCACTCCAGCCTGGGCAGTACAGCCAGACGTGGTGGCTCACACCTGTAATCCCAGCACTTTGGGGGGTTGAGGTGAGGAGCATTGCTTGAGGCCAGGAGTTCAAGAGCAGCCTGGGCAACATGGTGAGACCTCATCTCTACAGAAAATTAGAAAATTAGCTGGGTGTGGTGTGGTGCACGTCTTCGATCCTAGCTCCCAGCAAGGCTGAGGTGGGAGGATTGCTTGAACCCAGGAGGTAGAGGCTACAGTGAGCTCTGATCACACCACTGCACTCCAGCCTGCATGACAGAGTGGGAAGCTGTCTCTAAAATAAATAAATAAATAAATAAATAAATAAATAAATAAATAAAAGTAAAAGTTCAGCTGAGTGTGTGCTTTCCCAGTGATGCTTGGCTGTCCAGGTGCAGATGCAAAAGATCCAGCCCGTTCATGTCACCCTTGCTGAGGGGAACAAAGTCAGGAGAGAGAGAGACAAAGGAGTTGATTTTTTTTTTTTTTTTTTTTTTTTTTTTTTTGACATGGAGTCTCCCTCTGTCACCCAGGCTGGAGTGCAGTGGTGTGATCTCAGCTCACTGCAACCTCCTCCTCCCGGATTCAAGCGATTCTTCTGCCTCAGCCTCCCCAGTAGCTGGGATTACAGGTGCCCACCGCCACACCTGGTTAATTCTTGTATTTTCAGTAAAGACGGGTGTTTCACCATGTTGGTCAGGCTGGTCTCGAACTCCTGACCTCAAGTGATCCACCCACTTTGGCATCCCAAAGTGGTGGGATTACAGGCGTGAACCACCTTGCCTTCCAGGAGTTGATTTTAATTATGAACCATGATTAAGGAAGGCAGTGGCTACAGAGAGAGTGACAGTGAGGTGGTGAGGCCAAGTGGAGAGTTCTGGAACAAGAGAGGAGAGGTCAGCGGGGAGGTCTGAAGTCTCCTTTCTGGGTGATGGAGGGTCCTAGGTGTGACCACAGACAGGGAGAAGTGGCTGAGAGGCACGCTGGAAAAACTCACTGGAGCTGTAGCAGTCCTGGTGCCCAGAGAGGTGGGGAGTAGCCTGGCCTGTCCATGTGGGTGACATCACCCTTGGGGAGTAGCCTGGCGTGTCCACTTGGGTGACGATGCCAACATCTTGTATGAAATTGCTGTTGCAAACCTCCTGGGGGAATGTTGCCAAGGAGCAACCCCTCTACGAGACGGCAAGAAGGATGGAAAACACAGTCAACAGGGAGCCCAAGTCCTCAATGGATGAGGAGGTGCAAGCAGAAGACCAGCAGACAGCAGTCACCGAGAGGGACAGCAAGTGACTCCGCTGCCTTTGGAAGAGAAATGTCTTGGATGTGACCACAGGAAACATGGAGGATATAGACCTTACTTTAGATTCCGTGGTACGTGCAGTATAGGAGAAAAAAGAGTCCCTGCACCAGACGGTGCCAGCGGAATTGGGATCCTGAGGGGCCAGCAGGGTTGGAGGGAGGGGACCCTCCTGCAAGAGGCTGAGTGGTGGCTCCAGAGCCAGTGATGTCATCAGAGGAGCTGGGTCAGGATGTGGGATGAGGAGGAGAATCCAGTCATATTAGGCAATGCATAGATCTGGGGGAAGGGCTCATGGCACAGAGGCTCTGTCCTTTGAGGGTGACTGAACCAACAGGGGAAAGCGAGGCATGATGAAAATAGCCATGGATGGCCAGCAGAGGTGGTTCACACCTGTAATCTTAGCACTTTGGAAGGCGGAGGAGGGTGGATCACCTGAGGTCAGGAGTTCGAGACCAGCCTGGCCAACATGGGGCAGCCCTGTCTCTACTAAAAATACAAAAATTAGCCAGGCATGATGGCAGGCACCTGTAATCCCAGCTACTTGGGAGGCTGAGGCAGGAGAATCGCTTGAACCCAGGAGGCAGAGGTTGCAGTGAGCCAAGATTGCACTACGGCACTCCAGCCTGGGCAACAAAAGCAAAACTCTGTTCGGAAGGGGAGAAGAGGGGAGAGAAGGGGAGAAAGAAGGAAGGATAGAAGGAAAGACGGAAAGAAGGAAGGAAGGAAGAAAGAGGAAAGAAGGGAGAGAGGGAGGGAGGGAGGGAAGAAGGAAGGAAGGAGCAAAGGAGAAAAAGAAAGGGAGGAAGGAAGGAAGGAAGAAAGGAAGGAAGGAAGGAAGGAAGGAAGGAAAAAAGAAAAAGAAAAGAAGGAAAGAAAGAAAATGAAAGAAAGAAGAAAGAAAGAAGGAAGGAAGAAGGAAAGAGAATGAAAGGAAAGAAAGAAAGAAGGAAAGAGAAAGAAAGAAAAGAAAGGAAGAAAGAAAGAAAAGAAAGAAAAAGAAAGAAAAGAAAGAAAGAAAAGAAAGAAAAAGAAAGAAAAGAAAGAAAGAAAAGAAAGAAAAAGAAAGAAAAGAAAGAAAGAAAGAAAGAAAAAGAAAGGAAAGAAAGAAAAGAAAGAAAAAGAAAGGAAAGAAAGAAAGAAAGAAAGAAAGAAAGAAAGAAAGAAAGAAAGAAAGAAAGAAGGAAAGAAAGAAAGAAAGAGAGAGAGAAAATAACTGTGGGTGACCTCAGATGGCCACAGGTGACATTTCAAGCTGTGAGTTTGAAGAGTGTGGGCGCTCCAGGCAACTGTGTGGTGACTTCTCTCCCTGGTGGCCATATATGGCTAAAGCACATACAAGTCCAGACAGCTGGAGAACAGGTGCCATCGCCTGAAAGCAACAGTAACCACGACAACAAGGCCAGGTGCAGAACCCAGGTCTCTCCCCCACCATTATTAGAACCTGTGGAGAGATCATGAATGTATTCCTCGATAAGTTCATTTTCAGGGGTAAAAAAAAAAAAAAAAAAAAAAAAAAAAAAAAAAAAAACAATCTCCCACAGTGTCACTTCTCCCAGGAATATGTGTACGTGAATGGCTTAACAACTGTTGCCCTTGACAAGAAATGTATCAATTTCCAATGATAGAATATTTAATTGAGGAAAGATCCCATTAACACATGTGAGTGTAGGGTCTCAGCATCAGAATCTCCCTTCAATGTTTTATTATAAAAATGCCTGCGGTGTGGGGCTTACACCTGTAATCCTTTGGGAGGATGAGATGGGAGGCTCACTTGAGGACAAGAGTTTGAGACGAGCCTGGGGAATTAGCCAAATGTGGCGGAGCACACTTGTAGTCCCAGCTTCCTGGGAGCTGAGAAGGGAGCATCCCTTGAGCCCAGGAGTTCAAGGCTGCAGTGAGCTAGGATCACATCACTGCACTCCACCCTGGGAAACAGAGCAAGACCCTGTCTCTAAAAAATAAATTAATTAACATTTTAAAGAAATGTTCAAACTTAATGAAAACTTGAAAGAATTTTGCAGTGAACATCCATACCCACCCCTGAAGTCTACAATTAACATTTCATTATGCTCAGTTTATCATATAATCTATTCAACTATCCATCCCTCAAACCATTCTATTTGGAGGCATTTCAAAATGAATTGTGGCATTAGTACATTTTACCCCTAAACACTTCAGCACACATATTATAACAAGACTCTCATATTTATTTATAGTCGTTTTTTCTTTTTTTTTTTTTTTTTTTTTTTGAGACGGAGTCTCGCTCTGTAGCCCAGGCTGGAGTGCAGTGGCCGGATCTCAGCTCACTGCAAGCTCCGCCTCCCGGTTCACGCCATTCTCCGGCCTCAGCCTCCCGAGTAGCTGGGACTACAGGCGCTGCCACCTCGCCCGGCTATTTTTTGTATTTCTTAGTAGAGACGGGGTTTCACCGTGTTAGCCAGGATGGTCTATAGTCGTTTTTTCTTTGGACATAAAATACGCATATAAGTCAGGTGCGGTGGCTCACGCCTGTAATCCCAACTCTATGGGAGGCCGAGGCGGGTGGATCACTTGAGCTCAGGAGTCCAAGAACAGCCTGGGCAATATGGTGAAACCCCGTTTCTACTAAAAATACAAAAATTAGCTGGGCATGGTGGCACACGCCTGTAATCCCAGCTACTCGGGAGGCTGAGGTGGGAAAATCACTCAAACCCAGGAGGCAGAGATTGAAGTGAGCCGAGATGGCACCACTGCACTCCAGCCTGGGTGACAGAGCGAGACTCTGTCTCCAACAAAGAAGAGAGAAGGCACATAAGTCTCTTCCTTTTTGCTTCAATGTGTTGCTGAGGATCATGTTGCAATGTAGATCATACTTTTCCAATGAATAAACTTGCATCCCAGACCAGAGACAGAGCATCTTCTAAATCATGGCTTTAAATAATAACATAGCATGAAAGAAAATAATCAAATATTCTGGGCTGGGCATGGTGGCTCATGAAATCCCAGCACTTTGGGAGGCCAAGGCGGAAGCCCAGGAGTTCAAGACCAGCCTGGGCAACATAGTGAGACCCCAGTCTCTACAAAAAAATGTTTTGATGCATATAGTAAAATGTAAAAATCTTATGTGTACCACTCAATAAATTCTAACAAATGCATGCACCCATGTAACCCATATTCCCCTCAAGACAGAACATCACAATCATCCCAAAAAAACTTCCCCTTTATACCTTCTCAGTCGATCCACTCCCACCCTCCCCCCAGGCAACCACTGATCTGATTTTTCCCATTATAAATTAGTTTTGGCCTATTCTACAACTTAATATAAATTGAATCATAAAGGATGGACTCTGGTGTAGCAGCATCAGAATTCAAAAAGCTACCCAGAGGCCGAGTGCAGTGGCTCACACCTGTAATCCCAGCATTTTGGGAGGCCATGATGGGCGGATCACTTGAGGTCAAGAGTTTGAGACCAACTTGGCCAACATGTCGAAACCCTGTCTCTACTAGAAATACAAAAATTAGCCAGGTGTAGTGATGTGTGCCTGTAGTCCCTGCTACTCAGGAGGCTGAGGTGAAAGAATTACTTGAACCTGGGAGTCAGAGTTTGTGGTGAGCTGAGATCGCACCACTGCACTACAGCCTGGGTAACAGAGTGAGACCCTGCCTCAAAAATGAATGAATAAATAAATAAATAAATAAAAAGGTTCTCAGGTGATTAAAGGCTGGGAACTTTTGCTCAGATCCAGGCCTTTTCCCCTGTTCCAGGTGACAGCAACTTGGCTCTGGTCTGAGGTCACAGCTAATTGGCTACAGATCTGTGAGTAGATCTCAGGTTTCCTTGCTGTTCACCCTCTGTTTACTATACAACAACAGGGTTTCTTTTAGAACAGTGGTTCTCAGTGTTCGCACCCATTATAATCTCTGGAGGACCATACCTCCGGGATAGGGCTCAAGAGTCTGCATTTTTGGCCAGGTACAGTGGCTCACACCTGTAATCCCAGCACTTTGGGAGGCCGAGGTGGGAGGATTGCTTGAGCCCAGAAGTTTGAGACCAGCCTGACCAGTAGAAACCCCGTCTCTACTGAAAATACAAATTTAGCCAGGCATGGTGGTGCATGCCTCTAATCCCAGCTACTCGAGAGGTTGAGGCAGGAGAATCACTTGCATCCAGGAGGCAGTGGTTGCAGTGAGCCGAGATCGTGCCTCTGCACTCCAGCCTTCGCAACAGAGCAAGACTCTACCTCAAAAAAATAAAAATAAAAATAATAAAATAAAAGCCAATTGCAGTTACTGTTGGATTTCTATTGGAATGACTGTTGGAAACGAACCTGTCATTTCTACATCACAACAAGAAAGAATTGGGGTGAACTATTAGCTAATGGTGACCATGTGACAGTGAGGAGTCCTCACCCCAAGCTTCCTGAAGATCTTTCTTAACATCCTTGCTCAGCAATCATTCAACAAGACTTTCTTGCATATGTTTCAGCAAAAGTGTTCCCACCTTGCCTCATTTTCTTTTTATTTTTAAAATTTTTATTTATTTATGTTCTGAGACAGAGTTTCACTCTTGTTGCCCAGGCTGGAGTGCAATGGTGTGATCTCAGCTCACTGTAGCCTCTGCCTCCTGGGTTCAAGCAATTCTCCTGCCTCGGCCTCCCAAGTAGCTGGGATCACAGGTGTGCGCAACCACACCTGGCTGATTTTCTATTTTCAGTGGATACGGGGTTTCACCATGTTCGCCAGGCTAGTCTAAAACTCCTGACCTCAGGTGATCTGCCTGCCTCAGCCTCCCAAAGTGCTGGAATTACCAGCGTGAGCCACCACACCCAGCCAGCCTCATTTTCTCTTTAACTGGGGGGAGTCTTCCTCCTCTCCCTGCTGATCCATTGACAAGCATATCTCGCTGTGGCCAGGTTTCCTCTTCCATTCAGCCTAGTTAATCTACTTCCAAGGGCTGGGAGCAGCCCAGTGCAGACTCATCGCCCAGGAAAGAGCACCCCACCACTGCTCCATGGGCAACATGGGGTGAAAGAGAGAGTTTTTGGGTAACACACTATACTTTTTTTTTTAGTTGGAGTCTCTCTCTGTTGCCCAGGCTGCAGTGCGGTGGTATGATCTCATCTGGCTGCATCCACCACCTCCTGGATTCAAGCGATTTTCACATCTCATCCTCCTGAGCAGCTGGGACTACAGGCACACACCACCATATCCAGCTAATTTTTGTATTTTTAGTAGAGATGGGGTTTCGCCCTGTTGGCCAGGCTAATCTCAAACTCTTGACCTCAGGTGATCCTCCTGCCTCAGCCTCCCAAAGTGCTGGGATTACAGGTGTGAGCCACTGTGCCCAGTTCCATACTATTTTTTTAAATACTTTTGAATTGATTTTAATGCACCTTAGGAAAATAGCAAACACATGAATTCACACACACTGTATATTATTTAAACTGTTTCCTCTCTAAATAAATTTAAGTTTTAAAAAGAAATTGATTGGAAATACCAGTATTGATGGACGTATAACAACAGGAGCCTGAGTTGGGCTCAGTGGCTCACACCTGTAATCTAGGATCTCTGACAGGCTGAGACAGGAAGATTGCTTGAGACCAGGAGTTTGAGACCATCCTGGGCAACATAGCAAGACCCCATTTCTTCCAAAAGACATAAAATAATTAGCTGGGCATGGTTGCTTATGTCTAGTCCCAGCTGCTCAGGAGGCTGAGGAGGGAGGATTCCTTGAGCCCAGGAGGTCGAGGCTGCAGTGGGTTATGATTTCACCACTGCACTCCAGCCTGGGCAACACAGCAAGACCCTGTCTCAAAAACAAACAACAACAACAACAACATCAGAGACTTGCAGGGATGTCAAAAAGTGAAAGGATAAGTTTGCCCATGATCTGAGAATTCCCGCTTCAGTGGATTCCAGGGAAAGGTGAACGTGGAGACTCAAAGAGTGGTGTCTCCTGTTAGGAAAACTCATGTTCTTTTCCTGCAAGGCTGCAAGCTTTAAGTCATTTCATGAAGACATAAAAGCAATTCTAATTATTTTGCATTTGTATTTTGTGACTTCCTTTGCATATTATTCTCAATAACTCACAATAGCATACTTATTTGCCTTAAAATATGTGAATTTACATAGATGCTGCAATTTTAAAGTATAATTTTTATAACATTTTGGGACTAGAACTCTTTTTCCTGAAGGGACACATTTTCTGTTTTATAATGAAAGTCAGCTGGAATATAAGATTCTGCACACAACAGATTACTTAACAGACAAATTTTCAGTATCTTTTCACCTATAAATGAGTT
Organism: Macaca nemestrina; assembly: GCF_043159975.1. Taxonomy (NCBI): domain Eukaryota; kingdom Metazoa; phylum Chordata; class Mammalia; order Primates; family Cercopithecidae; genus Macaca; species Macaca nemestrina. The sequence continues at coordinate 128,498,091 of NC_092128.1, forward strand.
ATGTTGTTATTAAAAAGCAACTTTATTCAATTATGTTTATTTCTTTATTTTGTACTCTGCCTCATTTCGTGTCGATCTGAGACAACTTAGAGTGAGACTACATATGATAAAATAAAAATTAGAAAACAAAAACTGGGAGTTAAAAGTAAGAAGTCAAGGTAAGGCAAAATAAAACCAACACAAACTCTCCAGACCCAAGTGGTTAAGAGTTGAGTTTCAGGAAGGGGGCAGTGGCTCATGCCTGTAATCCCAGCAGTTTGGGAGGCTGAGGTGGGCAGATCACAAGGTCAGGAGATCAAGACCATCCTGGCCAACATGATGAAACCCCGTCTCTACTAAAAATAAAGAAATTAGCTGGGCGTAGCGGCACATGCCTGTAATCCCAGCTACTTCGGAAACTGAGGCAGGAGAATCGCTTGAACCCAGGAGTCGGAGGTTGCAGTGAGCCGAGATCATGCCACCGCACTGCGGCCTGGCTACAGATCAAAACTCCGTCTCAAAAAAAAAAAAAAAGAAAAAGTTTATAAAGAGAACAATGGGTGTTTTGTTTTATTTTGTTTTGTTTCATTTTGTTTTGTTTTGTTTTGTTTGAGACAGAGTTTCACTCTTGTTGCCCAGGCTGGAGTGCAGTGGCATGATCTGGTCTCAAACTCCTGACCTTGTGATCCACCCGCCCTGGCCTCCCAAAGTGCTGGGATTGCAGGTGTGAGCCACCGCGCCCAGCTCCATCGGTATAATTTTTAAAATATTTATTCATGTTGTAGCATGTATCAGTAATTCTTTTGTTTCCTATCTATAAGTAAAGAAGCATAGGCTCTGAGAAGTGATACTTTCTGCCCAGGACACAGAGCTTTACGTGCAGGACCTGGGTTGCATGGAGAAGCCATCTGGCTCTTTAAGCCACAGCTACACATAGCCCTAAACTCCATGAGGCCTTTGAAAAAAATACAAAGAGTTCTGTACTCCTACCTTTAAATACAAACTCACTGCTTTCAGACCCAATTAGGAGCAGGCAATTACCCGTGGGAAGTGGGGAGCTGGGCTGTCTGCCGGATCCACACAGAGAGTTCGCGAGCTAGAGTCCGTGAGCTAGTCTTTTCTCTTTATCAATAAAATGCTACAACAAAATCCTTAGTTGGCAACGTGTTCATTTAATGGTCCGTCCCACAGGCCCAGGATGGAAAGCAGCCACGATCGACCCTCTGCAACACCACGTTGCATTGCGGGGGTTGCCATTGCTGCCCATTTGGAGTAGAGATGTGTCCTGTTAGAGGATGATCCAATTTTCCTTGACTTCTGAACAATCTTATAGCCCTGGGTCCCTCTTGCCTGGAGTTCCTAGTCCCTTATTTATAGTCTCAGTGTTGATTGGGCCCTGAAATGACCTTAAGCAAGGCATGTGGATGTCCCCTGCCTGAGTGAGGGACAGGGGGCATTCGTGGAGTTACTGGCCCCACGCGTCAGATATACCGGCATGAACCCCCTGTCATCCCGGTGCTCAATAGATTTCATGAGTTCAGTATACCTGGGCTTCCAGCTCAGCTTTCCTGCCCAGCCCTACAGGTGCCTTCCAGGAATATATGCTCTGCCTGGATTGCAGTCTGCTTAATGATGAGGTCTGCTAGACATACTTTGACTCTCCCAGAGAACTGGAGTCTGCTCTCAGCCCACCTTCAACAATCATGATTCTGAGTATTGTCTGTCTCCTGGTCACAGACACCGGCCAGAACCACACCTGAGCTTGCTGAACCTCTTATCTCCAGGCACCAGCTGCTTGGCTGAACACATAAGTGCCAAGCCATAAATGAGTCACTTAGTCCTGCCTTCCTCCCATGACACAAGCCTGAGCCACAGGGTTCCAGTATGCTTAATTGCAAGAGCCAGAGCATCCTCCCTGCATCTTCCCCCTGCTTAGCTAGAGTGGCATGACTGCCTGCTTGAAGTACATTTGAAAGTCACTGAGTGAGCAAGGAATGCTTTGATGTTGCTTGCTCCTTTCTGCCCTGGGGCCCTTTCAGTCCGGGCAACTTCCCACCATTTAACTTGTTCCATGAAACAGAAATATAATAGCAGTGCCCAGGTGGGCTGACACAATGGCAGAGTCCGCGGTATCACATGAGACAGCTGGCTCCCTCTATTTACTCTGGTTGGGGAAAGAGCCAGAATGTGGTTTGCCATTAGCAGAGAGTTTTCCATTTGGGGAACCACCATAATGAGCTGCAAGAAACGATGGACTAGGGGAAGGCGTTGCCACCCCTGGCTATCACACATTCCTCAGGCTTCATTTCTCATTCAAATGGAAGCATGAATCACACTTACTCAATAGCAGGCTCCATGTGAGGGATGAGATAAGGAGACTGACAAGGTCCTTGTACTCCCAGCTCGGGGAGTGCCCTTGATACTCCAGCCTTCTGTCTTGACTTTAACCAACTACAACCATCAATTCTCCTTTTGCCTTCAGTCTAGACCAGTACTAGCAAAGCCAGAGCTCTCTAAATTCAACGCGAATGTATGTCAAAGCAAAGGAATGGATTCCACAGATGCTCCAATGAGTCACATGCTCCAAGAACTCAAGGGGACTTCTTAGGAAACCAGTAAAGAGACTGGAACATTTGCTAATTCTATCAGATCATCCCTTTATTGTAGATTACTCTGGATCCATACTATTTCTGTCAAGAGAATTTTTTTTTTTTTTTTTTTTTTTTTTTTGCATAATGTCCCAATGACTAATCAAATTTGGTGTGGTGTAGAACCTTCGTGGAACCTTGTATTAGTTCATTCTAACACTGCTATAAAGAAATACCCAAGACTGGGTAATTTATAAAAGAAAGAGGTTTAATTGACTCACAGTTCTGACTGGCTGTGGAGGCCTCCGGAAACTCACAATAATGGCGGAAGGCGAAGGAGAAGCAAGTACCTTCTTCTCATGGTGCAGGAAAGAGAACAAGAGCAAAGTGGGAAGAGCCCATTAGAAAACCATCAGATCTCTTAAGAACTTACTCACCATAACAAGAACAGCAGGGGGGAACTGCTCCCATGATCCAATCACCTCCCACCAGGTGTCTCCCTCAACACGTGGGGATTACAAATTGAGATGAGATTTGGGTGGAGACACAGAGTCAAACCATCTCAAGCGTCAAGCCCAGAAATTCTACTGCAGGCACTGGATGTCTTGATTCTTTGCCCAATAATTGATTGGAAAACACAAAATCAAATTTCCTTCTTTTCCATGGTCTAACCAAAATCTTGGTATGACCCAAACTACAGAACTAGTGTTTCTTGAGACTCATACTATTAGAATGCCCTAATAGGCTATCTAATTTTACTTTACAGTGAGGGCAGGAACCTGAGAATGATACATCTATCTGGTTGGAATACCTCTTGTAATAGGAAGCTCACTCCGAAGTGTCAGCCCGTTCCACTGTGGAGTTCTTCCACGTGCCAGAAAGCTCTTCTTCATCATGGGCTGAAATCTGCTTCCTGGGAACATTTACCCAGTTGATTCGGCACCACACACCACATGAAGTGAGTCCTGATTCCTCTTCCTTATGAAAGCTGTTAAACTGTCTAAAGACGGCCATTCTGTCCCTTTGAGTCACTTCATCTGATACAGAGCTCCAGTTTCTCTACCTGTTCATTCCCAGGCAAAGCTTCCAGCACTCAGCACTTCACTGGCTAGGCTTTCATGTTTGCAAAGGCGCTGACGCATCTCATCTTTCTATGTCCATGAAAGAAAATAGACAGTTCAGAGCGGACCTGCAGTTACAAAGAGGAACGAGGCCTGTTTGCGGTGGATATGATTGTACGGCCAGGACAGGCAGCCAGGACCTGGAAGAAAAGCAAACAAAATGAGTTTTTCAAAAAGTTAGATGACAGTGGAACAATGCAGAGATCAAAAACAGTGCAACAGGTAACTAGGAAAGCAGAAAACAGAAATAGTGTAATTTTAGAACATTAACAGGGGTAACATGACATTAGTGACATTTCACAGGGGATATTGGTCAGTGCCTGCAGCAAAATGTTTGAATGCCTTTTAATTGCAAAATTAATGCTTGCATAAGTTTTCTTTGTTAAAAAATGAAAACAATTCAGTTAAGTCTAAAATGTCCCTAGTCCCTACTGTCCTTCCTTCCCTACCCAATTCCAGAAGTGTGTGTGTACGTGCAAGTGCATGGGTGAGCATTTGTGTGTGTGTATATGTGTGTGTGTGTGTGTGTATATATATATATATGTGTGTGCATATATATACACATATATACGTATTTATGTGTCTATATACATGATGTACACATATGGTAAGGAATATGTGTGTATACATAGATTTATGTATGTATATGTACAAGTATATATCTTTCTATATGTATACACATGTATACAGGTGTATAGACACGTATATACACGTGTATATATACACCTATATACATATATACATATATGTGTAGATACGCATATATGTGTACATAAATATATGTATGTATACATATCTACATATACATATCTCTATATATGTATGTATACATACACAGACATATAGAGAGAGACAGACAGAGAAAGAAAGAGAGAGAATAGAGAGAGATTTATTGTAAGGAATTGGTAAGGAATATGTGTGTATACATAAATTTGTGTATGTATACATACATGTATTTATCTATATATATTTATGTGTGTGTGTATATATATAGAGAGAGAGAGAAGGACAGAAAGAGAGAGAAGAGAGAGAGATTTATTGTAAGGAATTGGTAAGGAATATGTGTGTATACATAAATTTGTGTATGTATACATACATGTATATATCTATATATATTTGTGTGTGTGTGTGTATATATATAGAGAGAGAGAAAGAGAGAGAAGGACAGAAAGAGAGAGAAGAGAGAGAGATTTATCGTAAGGAATTGGGTCACACAATTGTGGAAGCTGGCAAGTCCAAAATATGCAGACAGGGTAGCTCCCCCCATCAGTGTGGAGACCCAGGGAAGAAGTGATGTTGCACCTTGAGTCCAAAGAAAGCCTGAAGGCATAATTCCTCATTCCTTGGGGGAGGTCAACCTTATTTCTTTTAAGGCCTTCAGCTAATTAAGTGAGGCCCACCCCAGTATGGAAAATAATCTGTTTTACTCAAAGTACACTGATCTAAATGTTAGTCTCAACTAAATAATGCCTTTACAGCAACATGTAAGATAGTATTCAGCCATGGCCTAGCCATGTGATATTTAAAATTAACTGTTGCAATATGGAATGCATATAAACATTCCTATATAATTAACATATGCTATATTTCATGTGCATTATTTAAATGTTATTATAGCATAGAACCTGCTTTTATCACTCTACATTATGATTAGAGTTATTTCTTTAATAGGAAATAAAGGAATACCTCATTCTTTCTCAATGTTATGCTTAGAGGTATTTCCTTAAGAAGAAATAAAGGAATACTTCATTCTTTCTCGCTTTCTACATAGTATTCTGTTCTATGGCTATATCCTGATTTATATACCCATTACTCCAAAAATTGGCATTATATTATTCCCAGCTGGTGAGCTGCTTGATCATGAATTCAAGCACACTTCTTGAATTCTTTTAAAATAACAGTCAATATTCTGTTCCTGGGCAGGTGTGATGGCTCATGCCTGTAATCCCAGCACTTTGGGAGGCCAAGGTGTAAGGATCACTTTAGGCCAGGGGTTTGAGACTGGACTAGGCAACGTGGTGAAATCCTGTTTCTACAAAAAATACAAAAATTAGCTGGGCATGGTGGCATGTACCTGTAGTCCCTGATACTGGGAGGCTGAGGTTGGAGGATTGCTTGAGCTCAGGAGGTCAAGGCTGCAGTGAGCCATGTTCACTGCACTACACTCCAGTCTGGACACTGGAGTGAGACTTTGAAAAAAAAAAAGGAAAGAAGGAAGGAAGGAAGGAAGGAGGAAGGAAGGAAGGAAGGAAGGAAGGAAGGAAGGAAGGAAGGAAGGAAGGAAGGAAGGAAGGAAAGGAAAGGAAAGGAAAGGAAAGGAAAGGAAAGGAAGGGAGGGAGGGAGGGAGGGAGGAAGGAAGAAGGAAGGAAGGAAGGGAGGAAGGAGAGAGAGAAAGAGAAAGAAAAGGAAGGAAGAAAGAAAGAAAGAAGAAAGAAAGACAGACAGACAGACAGAAAGAAAGACAGACAGAAAGAAAGAAAGAAAAAGAAAGATTGATTGATTTTGTCTCAGGAAGAGGGCTGGCCTGATGTAGGCCAGTAAACTGACACAGGCCAAAGTGTGCATGTTACAAAGAAGAAGATTGGGAGGGTGTCAGGACTTTCAAAAATCCTGGAGCAGATTCTGGACGCCCACCTGTTGCCAGTGATGTGGCAGATCCCAGCATATCAGGAGCACAGGAGAGATGATCTTCTTCTGGCTCTGAGAGTCCATAATGCTTTGAGGAAGATTTAGCAACAGGTACGTTCTCACATTTATTCAATCTTTAACACCCCTACTGCCTAGGTATTCTTAACTGCATATCACGAATGAAGGACCCAAGGCCAGAGAACTAAAGGCTATGCCTGGCCTAATACCTTTTCCACTACAGTGCTCCCTGATGGTGGACTTTCATATCAACAAAGCACAAGTAGTATAAGCAGTAGCAGTAATAGAAGTAAAAATGATGGCAATAGGCCGGGCGCGGTGGCTCACACTTGTAATCCCAGCACTTTGGGAGGCCAAGACGGGCAGATCACAAGGTCAGGAGATCGAGACCATCCTGGCTAACAAGGTGAAACACCATCTCTAGTAAAAGTACAAAAATTATCCAGGCGTGGTGGCGGGTGCCTGTAGTTCCAGCTATTTGGGAGACTGAGGCAGGAGAATGGCATGAACCTGGGAGGCGGAGCTTGCAGCGAGTGGAGACTGCACCACTGCACTTCAGCCTGGGCAACAGAGCAAGACTCCATCTCAAAAAAAAAAAAAAAAAAGATGACAATAATGCCATGCAATAAAATGCTTATTATATGCCCAGCTGGGTTCTCAGTGATTTGCGTGTAGCAACTCAATGAATTTCTGCAACAGCCTCATCAAGTAAGTACTATTATTAATTCCATTTTGCAGATTAAGAAACTAAGTGTGGCTGAGAATATAGATGGCGGACATTTCCTTCAGATCTTACAACTTATAAGGACTCTGGATAATTTACAATAGCTAGTACCTGTGTCTCTTTTCCTGGGGGCCTTTACTGATGCCAGGAGGGTTGCTCTACCAGGCAAAGAGAAGTATTACTATTCCCTGTGAATAACCTCAGGCAGTGTCCAATGTGAGTTAGATACATTTCCAACTTCCTTGCCTCTTGGGAGAGAAAGCTTTTTTTTTCTTTTTTTCTTGAGATGGAGTTTCACTCTTGCTGCCCAGGCTGGAGTGCAATGACACGATCTCAGTTCATGGAAACCTCTGCCTCCTGGGTTCAAGGGATTCTCCTGCCTCAGCCTCCCGAGTAGCTGGGATTACAGGCATGCGCCACCATGCCCAGCTAATTTTGTGTTTTTAGTAGAGACGGGGTTTCTCCATGTTGGTCAGCTAGGTCTCGAACTCCCAACCTCAGATGTTCTCCCCGCCGTGGCCTCCTGAAGTGCTGGGATTACGGGCATCAGCCACCGCACCAGGCCTGGGAGAGAAAGCTTTTAAGTGAACTTGCATTAGTCCATTCTCACACTGCTATAAAAACATTACTGAGTCTGGGTAATTTGTAAAGAAAAGAGGTTTAATTGGCTCAAGGTTCCCAACTGAAGACATTAAGGCTTACAGGCTTCTGCTTCTGGAGAGGCCTCAGAAAATTTACAATCATGGCAGAAGGTGAAGGGGAAGGAGGGATATCTTCACATGGCCAGCAGGAGGGAAAGAGAGTGAAGGGGGAGGTGCTACACACTTTCAAACAACCAGATCTCGTGAGAACTCTATCACGAGAACAGCAAGGAGAAAAGTCTGCCCCCATGATTCAATCACCTCCCTCCAGGTCCTTCCTCCCACACCGGAGGTACAGTTAGACATGAGATTTGGGTGGGGACACAGAGAATTCTATATCAGAATTTCTCCACCATTACCCAGCACTCCCTGGTAGGCTCCACAGTGGTAAGTGGCTTTATTAGTATACTTTCCTTCTCTGCCCAGTCTTCTACTGGTGTTTCCTGTATTTCTCTGTGCTAAAATACTTGTCTCCGAGTCTACTTCTGGGAGAACTCAACAGAAGACATTAAGGCATAGAGAAGCTAAATAAATTGTGCAAGTCACCCTGATGTAAATGGAGACACCTCATAACTTTGAGTTACATTGTAACTTTACTTACAATGCTGCCTTCTACTCAACCCCAGCCTGAGACTACCCTCAGGGTACTTTGTCTAAGGGGACATTTATCCTCTGGCTGAACATAAAGCAGTAAGACAATGTTAGGCCTTGCTGTCTGTTTCTATGCTCACCTCAGGCTGGGCCTGTGGGAATTCTCTACCGAAGGATGTTTGCAAAGCTGCTTCTGTTCAGTCCTGAACATCAGTATAGAGGCATGAGGGGAATATGGGAAAACACAAAATTCTGCACGACAGGAAATCATGTTAGAAAACTGTGAAAATCATGTATCCTTTTGAGGCATAATGGTTTTAATTTTCTTAGGCCCTGATCTTCCTGGCAACAATTTAGAAGTGCGTATGAAACTAGGCCTCATAAAACTTAGAAACTAGGCCTCATATAGAAAAAATTAACACCAGGTGGCTCTGGATAGGGTCCCACCCTGCCTCAATAGGGTCCCACCCTGATAGGGTCCCACCCTGCCAATTCCGGGAAACAACCTCATGGGGTCCCACCCTGCCAATTCCGGGGGTCCCACCCTGCCTCGAAGTTCCCGGAATCAACAACTCCAGGAAAAAAAAAAAACCTCATAAGGTCCTGCTCTAACCAATTAGCATAAGACACCTTGCTCAGGCCATAGACAGACCCAATTACCACGCGCCTAAAGCTTTGTTTGAATTTCGCACCCTAAGCTGTGTTTGAACTTGTATTTGCCTATATAAACAGCCTGTAACAAGCAGTCAGGGTCCCAGGGCCAACTTAGAGCTTGGGACCCTAGCGCGCTAGTAATAAATAACTCTCTGCTGTGAATCTCGTGTCGGTGATCCTTCGCGGCGACCCCTGCCCAGGAGGGAATCGACAGTTCGGTTCCAACACGTAAGCATTCATGAATCAGAGTGGGGCACGTCTGCATATTTAATTTCATGTCACTGGGTGGAAACTTTCCTTTTGATCTTAGCATTTAAGGGGATTTACACTTTAACAATTACATTTTTTTTTCCTCCTCAAAAGTCAGTGTGAGTTATTGAATAGTGTCAGCATACTTGGGGGTAGGGGAAGGATGCTGAGAAAGCCAAGAGGATTTCGCTTCTGTCTTGGATGTAGTGTCACACTGTCTACATGCTCCTATTCTTGAGAAAGGGGGAAGCTGTGAGGGTCTCACCAAGCAGGCCCCTTACCCACTCTGGAAGAGGTTGGGCCAGTAAACACCAGGACTTAGATAGAAGACAGGCTGCAGTTTCTTTACCTTGTTCAACAGTGAGCCCTGATGATCCTCCAAGCCTTTGCGTAGACAGATTAATGCTACATTCGGAATGAGTATCAGTGGTTGTCAGAGACAAATGGAAGATTCTCTACCCTCAATAGAATTTGAATTGCTTTTCCTTCCTTTTCTAAACCTTCTCTTTTCTCCTTTCCTTCACCTCCACGTCTTCCATCTTCTCCCCCTATTATCAGAAAGGGGTCTCGATCCAGACCCCCGGAGAGAATTATTGGATCTCACATGAGAAAGAATTCAGGGTGAGTCCACAGAGTAAAGGGAAAGCAAGTTTATTAAGAAAGTAAAGGAATAGGCCGGGTGCGGTGGCTCACGCCTGTAATTCCAAGACTCTGGGAGGCCGAGGCGGGTGGATCACAAGGTCAGGAGATTAAGACCAGCTTGGATAACACGGTGAGACCCTGTTTCTACTAAAAATACAAAAAAATAGCCAGGCATGGTGGCGGGTGCCTGTAGTCCCAGCTACTCGGGAGGCTGAGGCAGGAGAATAGTGTGAACCCAGGAGCCAGAGCTTGCAGTGAGCTGAGATGGTGCCACTGCACTCCAGACTGGGCAAAGGAGCAATACTCTGTAAAAAAAAAAAAACAAACCTGAAGGAATAAAAGAATGGCTGCTCCACAGACAGAGCAGGACATTCCCAAAAGCAAAAGGAAGAACGCGCCCACCTTAGTTACAATGTTTGCTCAAATATAAGATAAAAATGTCAAAAACTCACGGGGTGGTGTTATGCCCAGACCGTTTATTCCCCGAAGAAGACCACCAGAGTCCAGAGTCAAAGCTAAGCAGCAAGGATCTTTATTACAGGTTCGAACCTGGAACTCTCCCTCACTCATGAAACGAGACGGGCAGGAGAGCTCCCCCACTCAGCTCCGAACAATGTTATATAGTCTAAGAAAAGTGGGCATAGAGTTATTATACAAATCAGATATATGATTGGCTAGTGTTTGAACAAGGTGATTTGGCTAACTATGATTGGTTCCTGCCATTTCTGATATTTTGGTTCAAACTTTGAGGCGGGAGAGCAGGTTTATGGCAGCAAGAGTTTATCTTACTTAAACACGTCTTGTGACCTTGCCTCAGAACTTACAAAATCTCTGGTATGTGCGAAACAAAATCTCTGGTACATGCAGAAAACCAGGTACTCACAGAACTTACGAAATCTCTGGTATGTGCAAAGATTAGAGAGCAGAACAAGGGTGTAGCGGGTGGGGGGCGGGTACACATCTATCTTTGTGTCCTTTCAGTGGTGTGCTCTACTACAAGGTGCTGGGATAAAGGTTTCTCGTCTTTCTGTAACTACTGTTTTCTGCAAGATCTGTATTACTATATTTAAAGCAAAACTCATTCTGTTCTTCTTCTTATTATTATTTTGAGACAGGGTCTTGCTCTGTCACGCAGGCTGGAGTGCAGTGGTGTGATCAAACTCACTACAGCCTCAACCTCTTGGGCTCAAGCGATCCTCCCATCTCAGCCTCCCAAGTAGTTAGGACTACAAGGTGCACCATCATGCCAGACTAATTTTTTTATTTTTCACAGGGACAGGGTTTCCTAGGCTGGTCTCAAACTACCGGGCTCAAGCAATCCGCCCACCTCTGTCTCCCAAAGTGCTGGGATTGCAGGCCAAGCTGCAAAACTTATTCTTAAACAAATCATGCTTTTGATATCAAGACATCAGGCCATTTCCTGGGTCTGTTAAATCCTCAGTCTGTTTAGCAAACAATATTAACCTGTTCCCTTAACCATAAACATCCTGTGACTAAGAATGCCTAGCCTGCTGGGAATGCAGTCTAGCAGCTCTCAGCCTCATTTTACCCAGCCCCTGTTCAAAATGGAGTCACTCTTGGTTCGAACGCCTGACACTCCACCCCACTTACTTATTTTCTTCCTTCCTCTTTCCCACACATAATGTATTTCAGTGATTTTTCTGAGCCATCCATTAGGGATACATATGTAAAAGACTTGTCAGGAACTCGTAAGGTCCGGATGGCGGAAATGTCTAACCCTTTCCATGAGGAATCATTCGTGTCCAGAAGTATATACCACTGATTCAAGGATTGTTACTATCCATGTTCCTTCCTCATAAGAACTGACCAGACCTGAGCAGTTATTCAGCTCTGTATTCACTCAGACAGGTACTCTTCTATTGAACATTATTTAACACAGTTTTAATGCCAATGTCATAAGGCTGTAAGGCCAGGATATTTGGGTTTTCTCCTGACCCCACTGTGTACAAATTTTTTGCCTTCACTATGCCTCAGTTTTCTATCTGTAAAATGGGCATGATCAACCCTCAGTGAGTTAAACTGATGATTAAAACAGATAATAGGGTAGGTTCGGTGGCTCACGCCTATAATCCCAGCATTTTGGGAGGCCGAGGCAGGTGGATCATCTGAGGTCAGGAGTTCCAGACCAGCCTGGCCAACATGGCAAAGCCCCGTCTCTACTGAATACATAAAAATTAGCTGGATGTGGTGGCATATGCCTATGATCCCAGCTACTCGAGAGGCAGAGGCAGGAGAATCGCTTGAACCCAGGAGGTGGAGGTTGTGACAAGCCAAGATCATTCCACTGCATTCCAGCCTGGGAGGCAGAGTGAGATCCATCTCAAAATAGTAATAATAATAATAATAAAACAGATAATAATTTGAAGTACATGGTTTAGTTCCTGGACATAACAAGCCACTCCCACACTTAGTGACTTAAAGCAAGGTTTGCAAGCTTTTTTTGTGAAGAGACAGAGAGTCAATATTTTAAGCTTTGCAGGCCATATGGTGTTCATTGCAACTATTTAGATCTGTTATCATATGAAAGCAACTATAGATAATACATAAAGGAAGGAGTGAGGCTCTGTTCCAACAAAATAATATTGACAAAAACAGGAGACAGGCCAGATGTGGTCCACAGGCCATAGTTTGCCAACTCTTGACTTAAAACAACAACTATTTATTTGCCTTTTGTTGGTTTATAATTTGGATGAGGCTCAGCTAGGCTGGCTTACGTGTCTGAAGTCAGCTGCTGGGCCAGTTGGGCTGGTTGATCTTGGATGACCTCAAACTGGAAGGACATGGCTCTGCTCCATGTGGGCTTTCATCCTCCAGTAAGCTAGTTGGGGCTTGCTCAAATGGAGACTGCTCAGGGTTCCAGGAAACTGTAGAAATATGCAAGGTTTCAGGGCTGGGTGTGGTGGCTCATGCCTGTAATCCCAGCACTTTGGGAGGCCGAGGCGGGTGGATCACCTGAGGTCAGGAGTTTGAGACCAGCCTGGCCAACACGGTGAAATCCCGTCTCTACTAAAAATATTGAAAACTAGCCAGGCATGGTGGCGGGCGCCTGTAATCTCAGCTACTCAGGAGGCTGAGGAAGGAGAATTTCTTGAACCTGGGAGGCAGAGGTTGCAGTGAACTGAGATAGCACCACCACACTCCAGCCTGGGCAACAAGAGCTTAATTCCATCTAGAAATACAAAAGAAAAGAAAAGAAAAGAAAAGAGAAGAGAAGAGAAGAGAAAAAAAAAAGAAAAGTAAAGAAAAGAAAAAGAAAAGAAATATGCAAGGATTCTTGAGGTCTAGGCATAATGTCTGTCACATGCTCTTGGTCAGACTAAGCCACAAGGCCATCCTAGATGCCATGGTTGGGGAAACTGACTCCATTACTTGGGGAAAATGCTGCAGATTCATACTGCAAAGGAAAATGCATAAAGGGAGGGAAATTAGCACAACCGTGTCTGCAAACCACTTACACATTAGCACATAAGAAGTGCTCCCTAAATGTTAACTAGCAGCCTGGACCTACTCTGTAGCTTGTAGAAATAGAAGAGATGATAAAGCTATAAAATCTAAGGTTTGAGATGCTTACAGTCCAAAATGTGAAATAAGCTTTGTCCACAAATAACTATAACAAAGAATAAAAATAAGAAATTCTTAATTTCTGAATTCTTCAGTTTGGAATTCAGAGCTTAAGAAATATTAGCAACTACGATGTAGGAGATAAAAAGTTCTGATAAGTTTGCTGAGAGTGGTGGCCTCCAGCTTCATCCATGTCCCTGCAAGGGACATGAACTCAGAAAACCAAACACCGCATGTTCTCACTCGTAAGTGAGAGTTGAACAATGAGAACACATGGACACAGAGAGAGGAACATCACCCATCGGGGCCTGTTGGGGCGTGGCAGGCAAGGGGAGGGAGAGCATTAGAACGAATACCTAATGCATGCGGGGCTTAAAACCTAGATGATGGGTTGATAGGAGCAGCAATCCACCATGACACATGTATACCTATGTAACAAACCTGCATGTTCCACACAGGTATCCCAGAACTTAGAGTAAAATAAATTTTAAAAAAGTTCTGGGCCGAGTGCAGTGGCTCATGACTGTAACCCAGCACTTTGGGAGGCCGAGGCGGGCAGATCACAAGGTCATGAGATCAAGATCATCCTGGCCAAAATGATGAAACCTTGTCTCTACTAAAAAAAATAAATTAAAAAAAAAAATCAGCCAGGCGTGGTGGTGGGTGCCTGTAATCCCAGATACTTGGGAAGCTGAGGCAGGAGAATCACTTGAACCCAGGAGGCAGAGACTGCAGTGAGCTGAGATTGCACCACTGCACTCCAGCCTGGTGACAGAATGAGACTCCACCTCAAAAAAAAAAAAAAAAAAAAAAAAAAAAAAAAAAAAAAAAAGAAGTTCTGTTAAGTTTATGGGCCACATAGGGACTATGTTTCAAAACTCTTCATGACAAAATAGACTTATATAGTATTCTAGGCCCCAGATGCCTCCATGGATAGTGATATAGCCCTCAATCTCATGATGGCAGACTCCCCACCAGGGTCGCCTTCCACAGTCACCCCTGTTTTATTTCATTTGGCTGTTATACTAAAGTAACATAGACTTGGTGGCTTACAAGCAAGGGAAATTTATTTCTTACAGTGTTGGAAGCTTGAAGTCCAAGATCAAGGTGTCTGGCCTCTCTTCTGATTTATCAAAAGAAATCAAGAATGTTTTTTTTGGCATAAGATATCTGTTAATGTAAGTGGTAAGGGTGAGATCTGGTGGTGCTGAGATCTTTGAGGCTGGTGATGCCACTGGAGATAGGGTAGACTAGGGAAGGAGTTAAGTTTGGGGAAAGAAATCAAGAGTTTACTTTTGGCATAAGATACCTGTTAATGTAAGTGGTAAGGTGAGATCTGGTGTCTAGTGAGAGCCAATTCCTGATTTATATTAATAGAAAACTGTATTTTTGCTATGTACTCACATGGCAGAAGGAATGAGAGGATACTTTGCATTAATTTGTGTGGGTACATAATAGGTATATATATTTATGGGGTACATGAGATGTTTTGATGCAGGCATGCAGTGTGTAATAATTACATCATGGAGTGCGGGGTATTCATCCCCTCAAGCATTTTTCTTTTTTATTACTTTTTGAGATAGAGTCTCACTCTTGTCACCCAGGCAACCTCCACCTCCTGGGTTCAAGTGATTCTCCTGCCTCAGCCTCCTTGGTAGCTGGGATTACAGGCAAGTACCATCACACCTGGCTAATTTTTGTATTTTTAGTAGAGACGGGGTTTCACCATGTTGGCCAGGTTGGTCTCAAACTCCTGACCTCAAGTGATCTGCCCACTTCGGCCTCTCAAAGTTCTGGAATTACAGGCATGAACCACTGCACCTGGCCCCTCAAGCATTTTTGATGAGGGCACTTATCCCACTCACTACAGCTCCGCCTTCATGACCTAATCACTTCCCAAAGGCCCTGCCTCCAAATACTATCCCCTTAGGGATTCAGTTTCTACCTATGAATTTTGCGGAGGCATAAACATAAGTCTTTGGCACCTCCCCATATCTGGAGGAGAGCCCCAGCATTCTCCCTGCCATTAATTTTCTTATCTCTACTACAGCAGAAGGAAGCAAGGGTGTCCAAGGGAGAAAATACTGTTATGGGTTCTTAGTTTCTGTTTCTTGTGGGGTCACTAAAACCCCTTCCTTATCCCTCTTTTCCACTTATCACTAGAGACAGAAACTAAAAATCATGACTTCAGGCTACCAAAAGCCTAAAACAAAACAGAACAACAACAACAACAAAATAATGTGAGTTAGACAAGCTTGGCAAGGAAGCCGTAAGGTGAGAACCATGAAAATGGAAGTGATCACCTGCAACTCAACAGCATTTCAGATGGGGAGGCATTTCAAAGACCTCAAGGTGAACGCACGCTTGGCTTGTCCCAGGAACAATTAAGATATGAGTGCGGCTGGATCGGAGTGAGAGAGTAGGACAGCAGTGACAGACACAGTTAGAGAATAGATAGGACCAGATCATGCAATGAGGGGTTAGACTATGGGAAGACAGACGTAAAAGCAGGAAGATCAATTAAAAGAGGTGATAGGCCGGGTGCGGTGGCTCATACCTGTAACCTCAGCACTTTAGAAGGCTGAGGCAGGCGGATCACGAGGTCAAGAGATCAAGACCATCCCGGCCAACATGGTGAAACCCTGTCTCTTCTAAAAAAGCTGGGCTTGGTGGCACACGCCTATAGTCCCAGCTACTCGGGAAGCTGAGGCAGGAGAATCACTTGAACCTGGGAGGCGGAGGTTGCAGTGAGCCGAGATAGTGCCACTGCACTCCAGTCTGGTGACAGAGTGAGACTCTGTCTCAAAAAAAAAAAAAAAAAAAAAAAAAAGAGATGCTGATGGCTTGGTCTAGGATGGTTGAGATGGGATGGGGAGACATTGTTGGATTCTGGATACATTTCACATGTAATAATAGGTAGGATTTGCTCACGCCTTTGTTCTACAGAGTGAGAGAGAAGAATTTAGAACATCTCCAAGGTTGGTCTGAGCAACTTTAAGGCTGGAGGTGCCATTGAAGATAAAATAGACTAGGGCAGGAGTTAAGTTTGGGGAAAGAAATCAAGAATTTATTTTTGGAATAAGATACCTGTTAATGGGCTGGGTGCAGTGGCTCACACCTGTAATACCAGCACTTTGGGAGGCCGAGGCAGGCAGGTCACGAAGTCAGGAGTTCGAAACCAGTCTGGCCAACATAGTGAAACCCGATCTCTATTAAAAA
The DNA here is from genome assembly GCF_043159975.1 of Macaca nemestrina. Classification (NCBI taxonomy): domain Eukaryota; kingdom Metazoa; phylum Chordata; class Mammalia; order Primates; family Cercopithecidae; genus Macaca; species Macaca nemestrina. The sequence continues at coordinate 128,514,728 of NC_092128.1, forward strand.
TACAAAAATGGTATTTGGAATATCAGTAGGTAGTATAGTGTAGTGGTTGAGATCATGGACTTTTGGCCTTAACTGCTGGGGTTCAAATTCTAGCTTTACCACCTATTAGCTGTGAGACCATGGGCACATTCATTAACCCTTATGTGCCCCAGTTTCCTCTTCTGTAAAAGGGGGACAAAACTACACCTCCTCGGGAGGATTAATAAGTAGATTGCTTGGAAAATTGCCTGATGATCTCACTTCTGGAGCTATTTGACAGCGAAGACCCTTGGGAATGGGACTACTTTAAAAACAGTCTTAACATAGAATTTATGGCAAGTTTCTCAGTCTTAGAGCATTCATCTGAAAACAGATTAACAATATTTTCCTAAGGTTTGTTTATGAAACAGAACACTTCAATGGTGTAGCTGAACTGCTGGAAATACTAGAAAGTATTATCAATGGCTTTGCTTTACCTCTTAAGGCAGAACACAGTTTCCGGTGAAAGTATTGGTCCCCTTACACACTGTCAGGAGCTTCTCACTCTGCCATGCACAGCTGGCATATTGTATAGTGCAGTTTCTGGAGAAAGATCCTTCACTCACAGAACCAGTTATCAGGGGGTTAATGAAGTTTTGGTCTAAAACATGTAGTCAGAAAGGGTCATGTTCCTTAGGGAACTGGAAGAAATACTGGATGTGATTGAACCTTCACAATGTGTTAAAATCCAAGAACCTTTGTTCAAACAAATCACCAAGTGTGGATCCAGCCCTCATTTTCAGGTGGCAGGAAGAGCACTCTAGTATTGGAATAATGAATTCATCATGAGTTTGATAGAAGAAAACTCTAACGTCATCCTTCGCATCATGTTTTCCAGGCTTTACAGGATTTCGAAAGAACGTTAGAATCCGGCTATTGTGGCGTTGGTGTACAATGTGTTGAAGGCATTTATAGAAATGATCAGCACCGCGTTTGACGAGCTGACAGCCACATACAAGTCAGATGGTCAGCGTGAGAAAAAGAAAGAAAAGGAGCTGAAGAATTGTGGAAAAAATTGGAAGATCTGGAGTTAAAGAGAGGTCTTAGATGTGATGGAATAATTCCAACTTAACAAAAACAATGACAGCAACATTGCTAATTGGTGGAGTCACACATTTATGTAGCAGAAGATGGAGCAACAGTTTTCTGTATTGTGCAACTTTATGGTAGATTTTGCATTTGTTTCATTATTACAACAGCACTGTATATACCTGTCTCTAAGTAAAGGAAAAAAAATAAGGACTTCAATCCACAGTTTGGACAGCAGATGGACTTCTCAAAACTTTGCAAACATAATCACTGTTCTAACCCTCTTAAAAAAATCGGGCTTCAAAGATTTGTTAATGAAATTGCTATGTTAAAATTCCATTATTGGTAGTTCTTTATCACTCGCAGAGAGTATGATACAATTTTCAAATATGAACAATCTTAAATTTAGCTTGTCTTTCTGCTAAGCTGTTAAATGTATTTATAGTAAAGGAAGAAAAAAAGACTGTCATTTCCTTATAAGTTTGTGTAACATCCTCCTCTGGATAACTTGACTGTAATTTGACATCTTTTTCTTTTGCACATCTTCCTGAGTTGAATGTCCACGTGGAATGGGGTCATGAATTATAAAGGTCCCTGATAAAAGTTCTGTTTACTGGGGTGAACATCTTTCCAGTAACCAGGTAGTCCTGGTACTCCTTTAGTTTTAAAATTAGGAGTTAAAAGAGAAGAGGTGATAAACATAGTAGGGAAGGGAATTTTGAATTCACGCATCAGTTTATGGTGAATCCAAATCAATGGCTTGAATCCTTTGAAAACAGGCACTGGGACATCACAGATTTCAGTACCTACCAGTATTAGCTGCATGTATCATTGAACACATATACCAGAGATGTTCTAGGGTAGGTAAACTGCTAATAAAACTTGTGTACAGTATGTACTTACCTAATGCAGTTGCATTATTGCATACTGAAAGATATATGTTTGAGTTATTTCCAGGATGCATTTGCTTGTTATGGACATGGCAGCAGTGAGCTGGTAATCCTAAACCATCACTTCCAGCAGTATTCATGGTATAGAGCTGATTCTGTGTTCATGCGTTGAAATACAATATAAATATGGGCTTGTATATTTTCTTCCTTACATTTAAATATAAAGTAGAATGTGAAGTTTTATTGTTTTCAAGAAAAAGGAAAAAAAGCTGCTGACTTTCTCTCCCATAAAGTTTTTCAGGATTATCAGGTCACAGTGTGTACGTGAGAGTCAGCTATTTATGGATATTGTTATCTCAGTAACTTTGTAAAATAAAAAAAACAAAAACAAAAACAAAACTGGCATCGTTAATTCCTTAAAAAAAAAAAACCAGCAGTAAAAAAAAAGTGATATGCAACACTAGACACAACATGGTTTAATGGAATTAATAGATTTTTTTTTAAAAAAAGAACATTGATGGGGATTCACTGTAAGGTTGGCAGAGGCTGCCAAAGACAAAACAACTGACTTTAAAAATGCTGGAACAAAGTGATAAAAAATAAATTTGTAACGAATCTTCTTCTTTTTAGTCCTTGTCATTTTAGCCCTTTAGGTTCAACTCCGCGTTATATCTATTTTTGATGGTGTAAACTTTTGTTTGCTGTTAATTCATCTTTTTTGGTAGAAGACATTAAAATCACAGATTTATGAAGAATCTCTGCCCATTGGGAGGAAATGCAGTCATTTGAAATGAGAAAGGCCGGGATCCTTTTTTGCTCCTTACCCTGTCTTCGAGAGTAAAGGTGAACACTTACAGCTCTCCTCCCTGATACCAATTTTGTATGTTGATCATTCCAAACTGAGAAGAATAAAGCCAAATTTTAGACATATTTAAAGAATCAATTAAAGCTATATGTCTAAAATTCATAGGGCAACTTCTGTGAAGGAACATTGTCTTTTTCTTTTTTAATGGAAAGTGACAGCCTGACATTAGTCATGTTGTGTGCGGTGACACAGAGTAACTGAGGTAATCTGACTGTTGCACTATGTGACATATTTCAGGACTTACTTGCTGCATTTGCAGCAGCCCTCTCTCTCTGCCCATTCCCACAATTCTGCTGTTGCTGCAACTTGAGTTAATTGTGACAAATGCATCTTTGTGTTATATTTTGTTTGCTTCATAATTTCCAGAACTATATATAAACATAAGTTTTAAAATAGCAAATACTGTAGTTAGCGAGTGATGATCACTCCAACCTTATCCTTACCATATGGGTTTCAGGGATAGGATTAAGAGTGTCTTTGGAAGAGAAAAATACACACAACCCTGTGGTTTAGAAGGATGCTGAGGCCTTAGGCTGTGGGCCTAGAACAATTATGTGAGTGAATTCTCCCATCTCATGCTTTGAATCAAGCATGCATTTCTTTTTCTCATTGTGCAAGTATCCTCAGTTGTTTTCCTTCAGTGTTGAGTTTTTGTCCTTTTGAATTTTATTATATGTTGCTCTCCCTAACATTTGACTGCTTTTTATAAGAGAAAAGAAAAAATAAAAAAATAAGAAATAAATAATACCCTCGATGCCACTGGACACTCACAAGCAGGGTTATGCTCCTTCGTCTTGGGCTTGTTTGCCCAAATGAAAGGGTTTAATTTATTTTGTACCTCCTATGCATGGGATAGTCCAGGGTGCAGAGCCAGGACTTGCTTGTAATTGCACCTGCTATACTTAAATGTATAGGCTTAGGCTCAATCACACTATGCAAAGAAACAACAAAAAAAGTATATTTAGAGCTTTAAAAGCTTTTTTATTTTTTGTGGGGATGAGGGTGGGATGGGAAAGGGATGTATAGATGTTACTGGCATTTTTAAGTGTTTAGAGTTTTGGGAGGTTTGGGGTGTTTTTTTCCCCTCGTTTTCCTTTTTTCCTTTTAATTGGATGCACTGACCTGCCCAGGAAATGAAGAGATTCTCTTTTGATGCTATTACCAATGTTATCATAAGGTGACAGTCACCTGTAACAAAACGGTGGCACCAGACATGATCACTGATGTTTTATTTGCACATCAATATTTTTATTTTCGTATTCTGGCTCAGCTGCTTCTCTGAGTGGAGTTAAGAAATGAGCCACAAAGGATTTTTGTAGTAGGTATATTGGCATTGCATTTTATATTCCTCTATATTTAATTTTGAAAATCTAAAAGAAGAATTGTGCATCTTGAGAGAAAGTTGAGCAAATTGTGATCTAGCGGAATGTGAATTTGTGCTGCTTCTTGTGCACGATAGCAGCAATAGTATCTCTCTTGGAAATAAACATCCCATATTATGATGTCTACGAATATAGATTTCCTTTTCTTCCTTCCCTCCCTCCTTTCTTCCCCCACCTTTCTCTTTTTCTCTCTCTCTCTGAGCTTCTCTTTTCCTCCGTCCCTCTTCCCTTCCTCTTTCTTTACTGTTTTTGAACTCACTTATTGTAAATAAATTGTAATCCAAACCTCATGAATCAATGATGAACTTTCTTTTTTTTTTTTTTTTTTTTTTTGAGACGGAGTCTCGCTCTGTCACCCAGGCTGGAGTGCAGTGGCCGGATCTCGGCTCACTGCAAGCTCCGCCTCCCGGGTTCACGCCATTCTCCTGCCTCAGCCTCCCGAGTAGCTGGGACTACAGGCACCCGCCACCTCGCCCGGCTAGTTTTTTGTATTTTTTAGTAGAGACGGGGTTTCACCATGTTAGCCAGGATGGTCTCGATCTCCTGACCTCGTGATCCGCCCGTCTCGGCCTCCCAAAGTGCTGGAATTACAGGCTTGAGCCATCGCGCCCGGCCTGAACTTTCAAATATATATATTACCAATGCATTTTCTGGTTGTTGTCTGATTTTTTACTGAAGTATAATGAGAATGACATGTCTGTTGCTATTGGTTTGAGGACTTCACTTTAGCTTCATAAATCTTTTGGTATTTTAGTATTTCATTGTTTTAGCAGGAAAGGGCAGCGAAAGTTCATTTTCTGTGTTAGTAATGCTGTGGTTCATGATCGGTTTTAAATTTAGCTGTGCGTGTGTGTGTGTGTGTGTGTGTGTGTGTGTGTGTGTGTGTGTGTGTGTTTAAACAGCATCTCTTTGTGAGTAGAGGTAAAAATGAAACATTTATTTATTTGTTTATTTATTTTTGAGACAGAGTCTCGCTCTGTTGCCCAGGCTGTAGTGCAGTGATGTGATCTCAGCTCACTGCAAGCTCTGCCTCCCAGGTTAAAAGTGAAACAGTTTTGACATGAAAAATTGCATATGAAAATTATAGACCTGTTCAACCAGACAGTGAAGACTTCTGATCCACATCAAACTTAAGATGTCACAAAACTATCTTCCACCTCTGGCTAAAACATGCTACGTCCTTTTCAAACACAACAAAATGCAAGCTGAGTCTTAAACACTTGGAATTTAAAATGTTCTTCTTTGGAAATGATTTGCTTTCTTCAAGGTGGTAACAGAAACAAAAATGAAGGTGCTCCCCAAAAAGAAATGTAACCTTCCCCTTTCACGGATGTGTGAGAAGTTCTGTACTGTGGGTACATCATAATAAAGAAGCAGTGAAGAGTCAAAAAAAAAAAAAAATACAAGAATTAGCCGGATGTGGTGGTGCGCACCTGTAGTCCCAGATACTTGGGAGGCTGAGGCAGGAGAATTGCCTGAATCTGGAAGGTGGAGGATGCAGTGAGCCGAGATCACACCACTGTACTCCAGCCTGCATGACAGAGTGAGACTTTGCCTCAAAAATAAATAAATAAATAAAATAAAATAAAGCTACCTGTTAATATAAGTGGTAACATTAAGTACTTGCAGTTTTGGGGAGAGGTTGGGTATTAATTTAGAATCCATCAATGAATATATATGACATTGAAAGCTTTAGGGTGTATGAAATCTCCTGTGTGGAAGTGAATATAAAAGAGAGAAGGCAGGTGGGGACTGAGCCCTGGGCACTATGGTGTTGAAAAATCTGAAGAGGCCAGGCAAGGTGGCTCACGCCTGTAATCCTAGCACTTTGGGAGGCTGAGGTGGGTGTATCACTTGGGTTCAGGAGTTTGAGACCATCCTGGACAAGATGGGAAACCCCATTTCTACAAAAAATACAAAAATTGGCCTGGTGTGGTGGTGCACGTCTGTAGTCCCAGCTACTTGGGAGGCTTGAGCCTAGGAGGTCGAGGCTGCAGTAAGCCAAGATTGTGCCATGTCACTCTAACTTGGACAACAGAGCAAGCCTCTATCTCAAAAAAAAAAAAAAAAAAAAATCAGGAAGACTACAAGAATGTAACAAAAAGTCTAAGAAGGAGTAGCCTCCGAATTAGGTAGGAGGGGTAGAACTGAGAAAGTGGTATTCTGGAATCCAAGGGAAGAAAGTTAAGAAGGAGAGAGGGATCAGCTGCATCAAGCATTGTAAGTAAGATGGGAACTGAGACTTCTATTACATTTAGCAACGTGAAGCCACTGTTGACCTTAACAATAGAAGTTTCGGTTCAGTTGTGGAGAAGAAAGTCCACATGGTGGGTCCAAGAGAGAATAATATGGAGACTAATTGGAGGTACACAGAAAGTTACTGAGGATTTTGCTCTGAAGGAAAAGCAGAGAAATTAATTGACAGCTAAATAAATACGTGAGATCAAGTGAGGAGTTTCCTCAAAGAGGAGATATTGCAGGATGTTTGCATGTTTAGGAGAAAAAAACAAAAGGGCAATTGCAAAAGCACGGTTCTTATCTTGTAGGCAAGAAGGGATAAGACAAATGCACAGGAAGATTGGCCGTGGGTTGGAGCAGAGATCCACCACCATTGTAATAAGGGAGAATGTGGGTGGACATAAAGATAATGTGTACACTTGCGTACGCATAGTAGTAATGCGTAGTAGGAAGATGATGTGGTCCTTTTCAGTTTGTTTCTTATTTCCCAATGAAATGTGAGGTTAGGTTAGTACAGTGGTTCTCAAAGCGTGGTCCTCAGACCAGCAGTATCAGCATCACCTGAGAATTTGTTAGAAATACGAATTCCTGGGCCCCACCGCAGGTCTACCCAACCACAACCACAACCTGGAAAGAGGTTCCAGAATCTGCATTTGAATGAGCCTTCCAAGGCCAGGTGCAGTGGCTCATGCCTGTAATCCCAGCATTTTGGGAGGCCGGGGCAGGAGGATCACCTGAGGACAGGAGTTCAAGACCAGCCTAGCCAAGATTGTGAAACTCCAGGTCTACTAAAAATACAAAATTAGCCAGGTGTGGTGACGAGTGCATATAATCCCAGCTCCCCAGAGGCTGAGACAGGAGAATCGTTTGAACCTGGGAGGCAGAGGTTGACGTGAGCTGATATCCCACCACTGCACTCTAGCCTGGGGAAGACAGAGCAGAACTCCATCTCAAAAAAAGAAAAAGAAAAAAGAAAAAAAAAAGAATGAGCCTTCCAAGTGATGATGATGTGTGCTCAAGCTAGAGAACCACCGGATTAGTGTGAAGAGGAAGAAAGTGGGGTGAATCAGAGGTTTGAGAAAATACAAGATGAAATCGTTTCTCCAGATCATGGAGGAGTGGGTTGACTAGGGAATTGTTATGGGATTGCTAAGCAGGGTGGAGGACTCACTTTTGTGGTCATTAATTTTAAAAATGAGACCAACTAGCAAGATTGGTTTTGTTTACTCTTTCTTTTTTTTTTTTTTTTTTTTTGAGACGGAGTCTCACTGTGTCTCCCAGGCTGGAGTGCAGTGGCGTGATCTCGGCTCACTGCAAGCTCCGCCTCCCGGGTTCACGCCATTCTCCCGCCTCAGCCTCCGAGTAGCTGGGACTACAGGCGCCCGCCACCACGCCCGGCTAGTTTTTTGTATTTTTAGTAGAGACGGGGTTTCACCATGTTAGCCAGGATGGTCTCGATCTCCTGACCTCGTGATCCACCCGCCTCGGCCTCCCAAAGTGCTGGGATTACAGGCTTGAGCCACCGCGTCCGGCCTGTTTACTCTTTCTATATTCAGCTTTTCAGGGTCAAGAGTGGAGTATGCAGAGCTGGATTTTCTTTTTTTCTTTTTTTTTTTTTTTTTGAGACTGAGTCTCGCTCTGTCGCCCAGGCTGGAGTGCAGTGGCCGGATCTCAGCTCACTGCAAGCTCCGCCTCCCGGGTTCACGCCATTCTCCTGCCTCAGCCTCCCGAGTAGCTGGGACTACAGGCGCCCACAACCGCGCCCGGCTAATTTTTTGTATTTTTTTTAGTAGAGACGGGGTTTCACCGTGGTCTCGATCTCCTGACCTTGTGATCCGCCCGCCTCGGCCTCCCAAAGTGCTGGGATTACAGGCGTGAGCCACCGCGCCCGGCAGAGCTGGATTTTCATCAGGCTTGGTGTTTTACTGGACAATTGTGACAAAGGAAAGGAGAAAAAATGGTGGAATACTTGGGCCTAAAAGTTGAGAGTGCATGCAAAAGAGTGTCTCTGGAGATGAGCCAGAGAACACAAGGAGGGTGGTCTGTGTGTGAGGATCAATGGATTGGATGTCTGGGTGGAGTAGAAGGACTCTTAGAGGGTTGGTTTTAGAAAGAATGGGTCAAAAAAGTGGGATGTGGTGGTCAGACCCAGATTTTGGAGAATTACAGTGAGTGACAATGGCATCTTGGCTATCCCTGAGGCTGCAAGTTGCATAGGTGGGTCAAAAGCAACCATCAGAGATGAGAAAACCAAGGAACTGTAAGGTCAAATGATTAGAAGGATCATTTGCATAGTTGCAGAAACAACCAAAAAACGCAATGGGACTATTGGTGGAGAGGAAGGTGTCAATCCAGAAACTAAACTCTTCCAAGAGCGAAGAAGAAGGGAAGCCTGCAGAGCTGTAGATGGTCACAACAACAGTGTGGTCTTTTTTTTTTTTTCTTTTTTTTTGAGACGGAGTCTCGCTCTGTCGCCCAGGCTGGAGTGCAGTGGCGCGATCTCGGCTCACTGCAAGCTCTACCTCCCGGGTTCACGCCATTCTCCCGCCTCAGCCTCCGAGTAGCTGGGACTACAGGCGCCCGCCACCACGCCCGGCTAGTTTTTTGTATTTTTAGTAGAGACGGGGTTTCACCATGTTAGCCAGGATGGTCTCGATCTCCTGACCTCGTGATCCACCCGCCTCGGCCTCCCAAAGTGCTGGGATTACAGGCTTGAGCCACCGCGCCCGGCCAACAGTGTGGTCTTATAGAATAAGCTCCCCAAAAGATGGAGACTTTATGGAGAGGCTGAAAGGAGTAACCTAGAAGCAGTGATCATGATTGGGTACAGCTGGGCACGGTGGCACACGCCTGTAATCCTAGCACTTTGAAAGGCCAAAGTGGGCATATCATTTGAGGTCAAGAGTTCGAGACGAGCCTGGCCAACATGGTGAAACGACGTCTCTACTAAAAGTACAAAAATTAGCTGGGCATGGTGGCATGTGCCTATAATCCCAGCTATCCAGGAGGCTGAGGCAGGAGAATCACTGGGACCTGGGAGGCAGAGGCTGCAGTGAGCTGAGATCGCGCCACTGCATTCCAGCCTGGGTGACAGAGCAAGACTCCGTCTCAAAATAATAATAATAATAATAATTTGGTAGGATGTTGGGTGGGGAGAAAGCATTGTTGTTTGATAGGGTTGCACAGGCATCTCTCAGGCGACGGTTTAAATTTAGTAAGACCAAGAGGCTAAGAAAAACATTGGCAGACAGCTTTAACACGAAGGGGTTTTGGCTGATGCCACATTGTTTCAGAGAAAACAGTGGAAGGATTTGGAAGGTCAGGGGAATGTAGGGGTTTGCATCACATAAAGAGATGAGAGACCGGGTGTGGTGGCTCATGCCTGTAATCCCAGCACTTTGGGAGGCTGAGGTGGGTGGATCACAAGGTCAGGAGATTGAGGCCATCCTTGTTAACATGGTGAAACCCTGTCTCTGCTAAAAATACAAAAAATTAGCCAGGCTTGGTGGCACGCGCCTATTATCCCAGCTACTTGGGAGGCCGAGGCAGGAGAATTGCTTGAACCCAGAAGGCATAGGTTGCAGTGAGCTGAGATTACTCCATAGCACTCCAGGCTGCGCAAGAGAGTGAGATTCCGTCTAAAAAAAAAAAAAAAAAAAAAAAAGATGAGAGTCCACTGCTGATATTGTCATGCATATCTTTGGTTCTCCTAGTGGCAAAAGTAAACAGAGACATGATAACATGGACTCTGATGATATTGGTATTAGGAATAAAGAATTGATTCTAATATAGCCTCCTTCTTGAGATTAGTTGTATTGCCACATTGTGGGGTTAAGACCACAGAAAGGGCATAGGAGTATGGGCATGGTGGCTTATGCCTGCAACCTCAGCATTTTGGGAGACTGAGGCAGGAGGATCCCTTGATTTCAGGAGTTTGAGACCAGCCTGGCCAACATGGTAAAACCGTGTCTCTAATAAAAGTACAAAAATTAGCCAGGTGTGGTGGTACACTTCTGTAATCCCAGCTACTCGGGAGGCTGAGGAACGAGAATTGCTTGAACCCAGGAGGTGGAGGTTGCAGTGAGCCAAGATCCAAGACTCTGCAGCACTGAAAACCAGCAGCCCCTCCTCTCTTCTGCATCTCGGGGCAGATTCAGGGGTGCCCTGGTCTAAACAGTTCCCCCTGTGCATTTCCTCTGTAGCACTTTCCATAGTGTGTCCTTAAATTTTCAGCTAATTATTTTCTCTTCTGTCTCTTCCATAGCAAAGTCAACTCCAAGACAACAGGAACCATATTTACTCTTTAATCATTGTATGGTCACTAAATATTTGCTGAACAAGTGAACAAAAAACCTGGTGGTGGGGAAATTAGACTAACTCTTAATGTCACCAGGAGGTGCAGGTAAGTTGAAGGAATAGAATGGACCTAAGAAAAGGGCTGGGTGGTGGCTTATGCCTGTAATTCCAGCACATTGAGAGGCTGAGGTGGGTGGATGACGAGGTCAGGAGATGGAGACCATCCTGACTAACATGGTGAAACCCCTTCTCTACTAAAAAATACAAAAAATTAGCCAGGTGTGGTGGTGGGCACCTGTAGTCCCAACTACTCAGGAGGCTGAGGCAGGAGAATGGCATGAACCCGGGAGGAGGAGCTTGCAGTGAACAGAGATCGCACCACTGCACTGCAGCCTGGGCGACAGAGCAGGATTCCATCTAAAAAAAGAAAAGAATGGACCTAAGAATAATTTGCTAATCATTACACTGGTATAGTCACAGGACTATCTGCCTCCTAGGGAAGGAGCTCTCACTTTGCCACAGTTTTAAACCAGAGCTGTGTGTTCAGGCTGCTGGTCATGTGATTTCCTGCATCAAGCCAAAAGTTGGGTAAGATGAATCATCAAAGGCCTTGACAGTTCTAGAATTCAATGAAATGAAAGCATTCGCATATTACTTGTGAGTGGTGTCATATCTTTATTCTTCATGAAAAAAGTCCAATGAAATACTCATTCCCTGGTGTTACTCACAAGAGCTTGAATTCAATCATTCACCCACCACACATCCATTCATCCATCCTCCTTCATCCATCCATCCACCACTCATCCATTTATCTATCCTCCTTCATTCATTCATACTCTTTTATCCATCTATCTCTCCATTCATCTGTCCATCTATCCATCCATTAAACTATCCATCCATTCATTCATCTATTCATCCATCCATCCATTCATCCATCCAACCATCATCAAACAACATTAATATGTCACTCCTCAAAGCCATGTCCTATGCAACAACAGATAAAACATATGTGGTCTTTGAAGAATTTGCATATCCATGGGGGAGAAATACATGCTAATAGAAATAATAACAATAATATCCAATACCTATATAGTACTTTCTATATGACAGGCACTGTTCTAAGAGTTCTACAAATATTAATTCATCTGTCTCCAGAAGAATCCTAAGAGGTAGGTACTATTATTGTTGTCAATTCATATGTGAGAAAAGTGTGCTTAGAATTTGCACTCAATTTAGAATTTGGGATGCTATAAAAACAGCCCTGGTTTAGCCTACGCCATGTGGATGTGAAACAATTCTTTTAAGAATGAACTTGCTGCTGTGGTGGAGGTGGCTGTTTTGAGTGACAATATCCTTTCCAGCCATCATTGTAGAGAGGAAAGAATATTGTTCTAAAATTCAAGAATCTGGATGTTAGTCTTGTTCTGCGGTTAGCTGTGTGGCTTTGAACAACTTGCTTTGCTCTTCTGGGCCTCCCTTTCCTCCTCTGTAAAAGGATCCTAGATCTGTGTGTGAGGAAGGGCAAGGGTAGTAATGACTAGATTCAGCAGAATCCCCGCATACAGTTGTATAAGGTGCGCACTGCACAATCCCAGGGGCCGCCACGTACATAGGCTAAATGTGAATGGAGCCACCTGGAATTGTTCTACATGGTGACCTGTCTCTCATGTGCCTTCTGCCTCTAATGATTTTGCGATTCACTGATGGTTTTCTTTTATCCAGATATGAAACACTATTCTTTGTTTGAAGGATGGAACCACATTTACCTCCCCAATATTTTCTAGCCTATCTGGTTTTGAGTACAACTTAATTGCACCCGGAACTGTCCATGTAAAAATCAATCTTCTCCAAACTCCTCTAGCATCTCCATTTGCTTTCAGCATTTCCCTAGAGAACCCTCCCTGCTGTGTTGATGTCTGTGCATAGGCAGGCAAATCTGAAATTCTGTGTCTTCACAGATGGATAATTTCAAGACAGGTGCAATAATTTCCTACATTGCAGAGGAAAGGGGAAGAAATCTACAAGGAAGCCATGTAAGCAGCCTTAAGCAAGAGAAAAGTAGGTGATTCTGATAATGCTACAAGTTCCAGGAACCCAAAAAGAATCAGAATGATTAAAAGTATATATTTAATCAAATTAAGTTTTTCCTATTATAAAAGTCTGATATGCTCATTTTAAAAATAAAAGTTTTAACATAGTGTATTTTACCTCCTTTTGACTTTTCCATTCTTCTTTAATTTTTTTTTTTTTTTTTTTTTTTTTGAGATGGAGTCTCACTCTGTTGCCCAGGCTGGAGTGCAGTGGCACAATCTTGGCTCACTGCAACCTCCACCTCCTGGGTTCAAGCAATTCTCCTGCCTCAGCCTCCTGAGTAGCTGGGACTGCAGGTGCCCGCCACCACGTCCAGCTAATTTTTGTATTTTTAGTACAGACATTCACCATTTTGGCCAGGCTGGTCTTGAACTCCTGACCTTGTGATCCTCCCACCTTGGCCTCCCAAAGTGCTGGGATTACAGGCGTGAGCCACCATGTGCGGCATTTGTTTTTTTTATTTTATTTATTTATTTTTTTGAGACAAAGTCTTACTCTGTTGCCCAGGCTGGAGTGCAGTGGCCTGATCTCCGCTCACTGCAACCTCCACCCCCCGGGTTCAAGCTATTCTCTTGCCTCAGCCTCTGGAGTAGCTGGGATTACAGGTGCCTGCCACTGTACCTGGCAAATTTTTGTATTTTTAGTAGAGACAGGGTTTCACCATCTTGGCCCGGCTGGTCTGGAACTCCTGACCTCGTGATCCACCCGCCTCAGCCTCCCAAAGTGCTGGCATTACAGGCTTGAGCCACTACGCCCAGCCTCTTCCTTTAATTTTACGTTTTTGTTGTTGTTGTTGTTGTTGCTGTTGTTTTTGAGATGGAGTTTTGCTCTTGTTGCCTAGGCTGGAGTGCAATGGCACAATCTCGGCTCACTGCAATAACCTCCGCCTCCCAGGTTCAAGCGATTCTCCTGTCTCAGCCTCCCAAGTAGGTGGGATTACAGGCACCTGCCACCACGCCCCAGCTAATTTTTGTATTTTTAGTAGAGACAGGGTTTCAACATTTTGGCCAAGGTAGTCTTGAACTCTTGACCTCAGGTGATTCACCTGCCTCAGCCTCCCAAAGTACTGGGATTACAGGAGTGAGCCACCGTGCCCCAGCCTAATTTTACATTTTATACCCTTTGTATTTTGCTTTATTTGAATCTGTTTAATGTAAGTATAATCATGCTGTAGGTAAATTTCACGAATATTTTAGCGTTTTAAGCTTACGGCTATTTTACAATTTATCTCATACTATCACAACCACTTTTTAAACATAATGTTTAGTTAAGTTTTTTTTGGCCAGGCGCGGTGGCTTATACCTGTAATCCCAGAACTTTGGGAGGTCAACGTGGGCGGATCGCAAGGTCAGGACATCCAGATCAGCCTGGCTAATACGGTGAAACCCCGTCTCTATTGAAAATACAAAACATTAGCCGGGCGTGGAGGCGGGTGCCTGTAGTCCCAGCTACTGGGGAGACTGAGGCAGGAGAATCACTTGAACCCGGGAGGCGGAGGTTGCAGTGAGCCAAGATGGCACTATTGCACTCCAGCCTGGGCACAGAACGAGACTCCCTCTCAAAAAAAAGAAAAAAATAAAAGTTTTGTTTTTTGTTTTTTGGGAATTTTTTAGATTTCACTACGTAAAATGTACGTGTATATATATATTTTACAAAGTGTAACACTGGAGCCTAAAACCATTCTCTTTTGTAGAATACATATTGGCATCGAAACAGTTTAAAACAATGAAATGGCTATCTACGAAAGGCTAATTTTGATTGTTGTATTCCCCCCATACTTCATGTGTCTTCACACATAAAGAAAATTTTCAAACATTTTATATTCAGTAATTTTTTTAAAAGTGCACTGTTTTCTACTGCTATGGTCTTTACAAAGGACTTGACTTAAAATTTCAAATAAAAAAGAATTAAGGTTCTAAGATAACTCTGTGTCTTTCAAGGGCATCTTTATACAGAACAATTTGGACCAGCATGCAGGCAACTTCTTTTGTTGCTACATACCTGTATTAGGAAAATTACACCCATTTTACAGAAAAATCCCCAAACTTATACTGCAATAAGCTCAAAACAATGTGAAAAAGACCAGTGTGAATGGCACACTAAAATCGCTTTTTTTTTTTTTTTTTTTTTGAGACGGAATCTCGCTCTGTCACCCAGGCAGGAGTGCAATGGCTTGATCTCGGCTCACTGCAAGCTCCGCCTCCCGAGTTCACACCATTCTCCTGCCTCAGCCTCCTGAGTAGCTGGGACTACAGGCACCCACCACCACACCTGGCTAATTTTTTGTATTTTTGGTAGAGATGGGGTTTCACCGTGTTAGTCAGGATGGTCTCGATCTCCTGACCTCATGATCTGCCTGCCTCGGCCTCCCAAAGTGCTGGGATTACAAGTGTGAGCCACCATGCCCAGCCAAAATCACTTCTTTATAAACTAACTGGAATTCCTGATCTTAGTAGGCATAGGGAAATCCAGTCCTTAGGGTTTTGCTTTCTGGAAGAACACCTTTAAGTTATTTTTTAAAACTTTAGCATCAGGCTGCTGAAGTGCTTGACAAAACTCTTGAATTATTTCTGGAGCTACTCGCAAGGAGGGCAGGTATTCTTGTTGAAGATACTGAACACATTCTGGGCCCCATTTTAGATGAATTGTTTTCAGTGTCGCTGCACACTCAGATAAAGACAATACTGTTTGTGCATCTGCCAGGTCAAAGGTTTATTTTAAAGGTGCTAGGAAACATGTGGGGACAATGTGCTTATAAACAAAATCAACAAATCCCACTGGTCCATCTTTATCTCTCCAGAGTTCTACCAACTTTGAGTGGATGATAAAACATGTTTTCTGTGCAATTGGATCTGCATATTCAAGTGCTCCTTGGATAACAGTAACCAGCACTCTTTCTACATTTTCTGCACCTTGATTTGCTATAGCTTCGCTCATCCCACTGCCTGTGACTGTTCGCAGGAAAGCAAAGTAACTCCTTCGCAACATCTGCTTCTCTAAAGCAGCAGACTAGTCATTTTCTTCCGCTGGCCAGAGAAGCACTTCAAACATTGCATGAAGCAGGGGCATAAATATCTGTGGTGAAAACGGGGATACCTGTGTCTTCAATTTGGCCGTAATCTGGGTGGTAAGAGGAATGAACTCCTGGAGGTCTTTTGCTTCACAATCTTTGAGCATATGTTCTGAAGCAGATGGGATGAACGGAAGAACTTCTTCCTCCAGGCAAATAATCATTCAATGCTTCATGGATTTTAATGCTCTGTTCTTTGGTCCATACACATTTGGGATCAGTAAGTCTTCCTTGAGAATTGATCTGTTTACCGTATATAATAATGATATGTCTCTCTTTGTAGTAATTTCCTTTGCTATGAGTCTACTTTAACAGAGAGTACTATAGCCACCCTTGATTTTCTTTTATTATTTCCTGTATATTTTCCATCCTTTTACTTTTGACCTACCTATGTCTGGATTTGATGTAAGTTTCTTGTAAACATCGTATAGTTGTGTCACAATGTTTTTATCTACCCTACCAATGTCTACATTTTGTTGATGTTATGTTAAGGCCACTTTCAGTGAAAGTAATTATTGACTCATTAGTGCTTAAATATATCTTTTTTTCCTGATTGTTCCCTCTGTTTTTCTTTTCTTGTCTTACTTTCCTGAGGACCACTTGAATGTTATTTTAAATATCCCATCTCAGTTAATTTATAATGTTTTTGACTGTATTTCTTTGTATAGTGTTTTTGTTTGTTTGTTTTGATGGAGTCTCATTCTGTTGCCAGGCTGGAGTGTAGTGGTGCAAGCTCAGCTTACTGCAACCTCTGACTCCCTGGTTCGAGCAATTCTCCTGCCTCAGCCTCCTGAGTAGCTGGGATTATAGGCACACACCACCACGTCTAGCTAATTTTTGTATTTACAGTAGAGATGGGGTTTCACCATGTTGGCGAGGATGGTCTCCATCTCCTGACCTCATGTTCCACTCACTTTGGCCTCCCAAAGTGCTGGGATATGTGAGCCACGGCACTTAGCTGTGTATAGTATTTTAAGTGGTTGCTATGGAAATTAAAATATATATAATGTGACTTATCATGGTCTAAGGGTACCAGAATTTCACTAATTTAAGTGAAGGATGAAAATCTTACTTTCAGTTGGGTCCCTCTACCTTCTCTACCTTTTAACATGTCAGTCCTGAGTATCAGATGGTTTCATGATTTTTGTTGCAGTCATCAAATATAATTTACAAAGCTCATGAGGAAAACAATAGTCTATTGCATATACCCAGATTTGCTCTTTCCATTGTTCTTTTTTCCATCCTGATGTTCTAAGATTTCTTCTTTTACCATTTTCTTTAGTATGAAGAACTTCTTTTAGCCAGTTCTTTAAGTCAGGGACTATTTTAAAAAGTTTTCTTTACTATGAGAATGTTATTTCTCCTTCCTTGCCAAAGAATAATTTTGCGGGATATAGAATTTTTGACTGTTACTTCTATTCTTTCAGCACTCAAAAAATATTCTGCCACTTTTTTCTGGCCTCCAGGGGTTCTGATGTGAAATTCAGTTATTATAGTTGGTATTCCCTTATAGGTAATGTGTTGTTTCTATCAGGCTTTTTTCAAGATATTTTGTCTTTAGTTTGCAGAAGATTATTTATGATGTGTCTTGGCATGATTTTTTTTGTGTGTGTATTTATGCTGTTTGGGGCTTTCTCAGTTCCATGAATCTATAAGTTTTTTCTTTGTGCCAGATTTTGAAAGTTTTTATTCATTGTTTTTGCAAATGGTTCTTTAGTCTTACTGTGTTTTCCCTCTCTTTCTAAGACTCTGATGGTATGAATAACAAATCTTGTGTTAGTGTTCCATAGGTCTCTGAGGCCCTGGCTCTTTTCATTTTTTTCAGTCTGTTTTCTGTATATTGTTCAAACTGAACAAATTTCATTCGCTTATCCTTAAACCCAAATGATTCTATGCTTTGTCCAACTTTCTATGGTTTATCAACTCCTCTATTTTTTTTTTTTTTTTTTTTTTTTTTGAGACGGAGTCTCGCTCTGCCGCCCAGGCTGGAGTGCAGTGGCCGGATCTCAGCTCACTGCAGGCTCCGCCTCCCGGGTTCATGCAATTCTCCTGCCTCAGCCTCCCCAGTAGCTGGGACTACAGGCGCCCGCCACCTCGCCCGGCTAGTTTTTTGTATTTTTTAGTAGAGACGGGGTTTCACCGTGTCAGCCAGGATGGTCTCGATCTCCTGACCTCGAGATCCGCCCGCCTCGGCCTCCCAAAGTGCTGGGATTACAGGCTTGAGCCACCGCGCCCGGCCTCAACTCCTCTATTGAGCCCACTGAGCAAATTATTTTCTGTTGTATTTTTAAGTTCTATAATTTCCGTTTGATTCTGATACGGTTTGACTGTGTCCCCACTTAAATCTCATCTTGAATTGTAGCTCCCATAATCCCCATGTGTCATGGGAGGGACCCAGTGGGAAGAAATTGAATCATGGGGGCAGGTTTTTCCCATGCTGTTCTTGTGACAGTAAATAAGTCTCATGAGATCTCATGGTTTTATAAAGGGTAGTTCCCCTGCACACTCTCTCTCGCCTGCTGCCATGTAGGACGTGCCTTTCTCCTCCTTGCCTTCCAACATGATTGTGAGGCCCCCCCAAGCCATGCGGAACTGTGAGTCCATTAAACCTCTTTCCTTTATAAATTACCCAGTCTCAGGTATTTCTTCATAGTAGTATGAAAATGAACTAATACATATTCCTTTTCATAACTTCCATTTCTTTGCTGAGAATTTATATTTCTTCATTTGTTTCAAGAAAATTTGTCACTGGTAACTGAACATTTTTTATGACAACAGCTATAGAATCCTTATCAGATAATTGAAACAGTGGATTCACATCACTATTGTTATCAGTTGACTGTATTTTCTCATTCAGGTTGCATTTTTTCTAATAGTTCTTAATGCAATGAGTGATTTTCTATAATATCCCAGCCAGTTTGTCTGTTATACTGGAAGACTCTGGGGTCTAGCTTTAATCTTTCATTTTAGCAGGATACCACCTTATTGAGGTTTAGACATGGGTCCTGGCCTACTTTTGTGGGCTGTGGTTCCAATGACAGTTTGAGTTTTAGAGCTTTTGTGGTATTATTTTATTCTTTTTGCTTTATCTGGTGCTGCTGAGATCCCTCTTGTTCTTGCCAGTGTTGCCTGAGGGGATGAAAAGGGCTTCCTCAGGATGGACTACTCAGTGTCTCTTGGTAGAAGAGTCTCAGGCCTTGGGCATGAAGAAGCTTCCCTGGCTGAGTACTGCACTGGTGGCATGTCCCCTTCTCATGAGGGTCCAGGAATGCTTCCTGGACCAGAGACACTTCTTGTGGTTAGATTCCTCCTTCTGTTTCCCCACAGTTCCCCAACGTCTCTAAGTGGTGAAGGATAGTCTCACGTCCAGGAGGCAAAAGAGCTTTCTGAGCTGGGTTGTTTATTATGAAGGGTCTCTTCTTCCAGTGCCACTTCTCTGTCCCAATATCTCTCAATGGGGAGGGGGAGTCTCTAGCCCAAGGCAAAAGTCAGTTATTTCCTTGGCCATTTATTAGCAGGTCACTTGATCAGCCCCCCTGCAGTCATGCCATCCTCACCTGGTGTGGCCCGTAGGACTTCAGTTCAATCCCAGGAAAGAATCAGTCTACCCAGGCTGCCATCTGATGTTTGGTTGGAGGTTGAGAAATACAGGTCTAAGTTGCCTTGTACTGGGTTGGGGGACATAAGACACCCTGCTACTGTGATTTACCTTCAGTGCTGGGATACTAAATCAGTTTGCTTTCCTCTTTCCACCTTTTAGAGTTTTTCTTTGGTTGCCTCTTACATTGTTTTCAGAGTTTACAGTTGTACTTAATGGGGAGGAACAGAAAGCTATGAATATGTCATTTGTCCAGACCAGAAATCCTAGAGCATATATATATATAAATATATATATATTATATATATTTATATATTTAATATATAAATATATATATTTTTTAATGGCATCATCATAGCTCATTATATGGCTTTAGAATGGGTTTGTGGTACAAATATAGAGAAACTTTTTTTTCCCAATATTTTATTGTTAAAAAATCTCTATAAAACAATTTTTTTTCCTGGCCGGGCGCGGTGGCTCAAGCCTGTAATCCCAGCACTTTGGGAGGCCGAGACGGGCGGATCACGAGGTCAGGAGTTCGAGACCATCCTGGCTAACACGGTGAAACCCCGTCTCTACTAAAAAATACAAAAAACTAGCCGGGTGAGGTGGCGGGCGCCTGTAGTCCCGGCTACTCGGGAGGCTGAGGCAGGAGAATGGCGTAAAAACCCGGGAGGCAGAGCTTGCAGTGAGCTGAGATCCGGCCACTGCACTCCAGCCTGGGCGACACAGCGAGACTCCGTCTCAAAAAAAAAAAAAACAAAAACAAAAACAATTTTTTCCAAATTTTGGGTTCTATATTATAGGATGTATGACCAGAACAGAAACAGTGTTCAAAGAGCACAAACATTCTTAAAGTATCTTTAATAGTGCATCTTGATAGTGTGATGATTTCCTACAGCTGTGTCACAAACCACCATACACTTTGTGGCATACAACAGCAGTGATTCTCTTTCATAATCTCCCATGTTGCTGGGCTCAGCTGGGCAGTTTTCACTCAGGGTCTCTCATGGAGTTGTAGTCAAACCATAGCTGAGGCTTCCTTACTCCCATGCCTGATGGGTGATGCTAGTTGTGGTCTGAGCCATGCTTTGGTCAGATCACTGATGAGTTTTTTCTATGTGGCCTGAGATCCAGGATGGTGGCTGGGTTCTGAGAACAAAGATTCCAAATGATTCCAAGCTGATGCTGTATTGTCTTTTATGATTTAGTTCTGAATGTCATGCATCACTTCTGCAATATTTTATTTTTGAGAAGTGATTCATTAAGATCAGCTCATGTTCCGGACCTGATGGCTAGAAACGTCAACGAATTTGGATACCTGTCTTAAGACCACTACATATGAAAAGGAAAAGAGGGATGAATGTCTGGCCAGATATGAGAAACCCATGTCAGCTGGAGCTATTATAAGTTGTCAGTGGCCAACTCTGTATACAAGATAAGAAAAGGAATGATACATCTCATCTACTGCAGGAGAGGGCTTGGCAGGGGAGCTGTGGGAGTAACTCTCTGCCATTTGTACATGACATTCAGGAATTATAAAATCTCTTGACATGAAAAAGTGGCTTATTTCAACCAAATGCAGAATTCTGCATTTCTTTTTAAATAGGCAGACTATGTTTCTCCAGAAATTTGAGGGTATGAGAAAGAAAATATATGGCTACAGTATGTTTTTCTGCACACCAGTGCTTTCACTAGCTATAAAACCGTATTATATTTCTTAAAGAAATCGGCCGGGCGCGGTGGCTCACGCCTGTAATCCCAGCACTTTGGGAGGCCGAGGCGGGCGGATCACAAGGTCAGGAGATCGAGACCACGGTGAAACCCCGTCTCTACTAAAAATACAAAAAATTAGCCGGGCGCGGTGGCGGGCGCCTGTAGTCCCAGCTACTCAGGAGGCTGAGGCAGGAGAATGGGGTAAACCCAGGAGGCGGAGCTTGCAGTGAGCCGAGATCGCGCCACTGCACTCCAGCCTGGGCGACAGAGCGAGACTCCGTCTCAAAAAAAAAAAAAAAAAAAAAAAAAAGAAATCAGTGACAGGGTATTGAATGTAACACTCTGAACAGAACATTTCCAGTGTTATGTAACATTATAAGAGTACAACAGGGACATTGTGAGATTGAGACTAAGATGGCCTAAGTGTTAGAATATTTTAACCCTTCAGTGACTCATGAGAATGTTTTTAGGTGGCAGGAAGCAGGCATGACAGTGTGTGCTAACAGTTTTCCCATATGTAAAAACTCAGGCCGGGTGTGGTGGCTCATGCCTGTAATCCCAGCACTTTGGGAGGCTGCCGACTCTAGACATACAGGCCATTCTGACAGAGCTCCTTCTCTGACTGACAGCCAGGTGTGAGACTGCAAGCCCCTTTCTGCAGCTCAGTAACAAGCGAGTCAGATGCCTGGTTCCCTATGGTGTTCCAACCCCCGAGCCACACAGAATACCCCCAGATGGCTTTCTTCTAGCCCCCTCTTTTGCCCTGAGGCTCCCATAGGGAGCGGAGATATGGCATACTAACAAGTCTCTCCAGAGAAATCCTCCATACCCTTCTTAATCCATTCCTATATAAGCAGCCTGTCACAGGACCAGTGCTGGCTGAAGTGGTTTGGCATCTCTTAGCATGTCCTGAGCATGGTCTGGGCCCTTAATTAAGGATGTTTGTGTCTTTGACACATTTCATGCTGTCTTGGCCTTTGTGATCTCTGCCAAAACTCTGAGCACACAATAGCATCTATTTAAGCAAAATTGTTATTTAACACTTCATTTTACTGGCATTTTTTTTTTTTTTTTTTTTTTGAGACAAAGTCTCACTCTTGTCACCCAGGCTGGAGTGCAATGGCGCAGTCTCAGCTTACTGCAACCTCCACCTCCCGGGTTCAAGCGATTTTCCTGCCTCAGCCTCCTGAATAGCTGGGATTACAGGCGCCCGCAACCATACCTGGCTAATTTTTGTACTTTTAGTAGAGACAAAGTTTTGCCATGTTGGCCAGGCTGGTCTTGAACTCCTGACCTCAGGTGATCCGCCTGCCTCAACCTCCCAAAGTGCTGGGATTACAGGCATGAGCCACCATGCCTGGCCTTTACTGTCAATATTAACTAGGAAACTAGAGAAAGATTAAATGTCAGGATGTTAATAAAACCTTACTACCTCTTTCAAGCCTCAGACATATCATTTCATACTATGATCTTTTTGTTTCTTTCTTTGTTTGTTTTTTGAGATGGAGTCTCACTCTGTCGCCCAGGCTGGAGAACAGTGGTGCAATCTGGCCTCCCTGCAAGCTCCTCCTCCAGGGTTCACGCCATTCTTCTGTCTCAGCCTCGTGAGTAGCTGGGACTACAGGCGCCCGCCACCATGCCCAACTAATTTTCTTTTGTATTTTTAGTGAAGACGGGGTTTCACCATGTTAGCCAGGATGGTCTCAATCTCCTGACCTTGTGATCCACCCGTCTCGGCCTCCCAAAGTGCTGGGATTACAGGCATGAGCCACCACGCCTGGCCTCTTTCTTGGTTTTTGAGATGGAGTCTCGCCCTGTCGCCTAGGCCGAGTGCAGTGGCGCTATCTCGGCTCACTGCAATCGCTGTCTCTGGGGCTCAAGTGATTCTTGTGCCTCAGTCTCCTAAGTAGCCGGGACTACAGGCATGTGCCACCAAGCCTGGCTAATTTTTGTGTTTTTAGTAGATACAGGGTTTCACCATATCAGCCAAACTGATCTCAAACTCCTGACCTCAAGTGATTCAACCACCTTAGCCTCTCAAAGTGTTGGGATTACAGGTATGAGCCACCATGCTCAGCCTGTGCAATGATCTTAAACATCCAAGGAAGTGTGAGCTCATTGCAGAACTCATCTGCCTCCTGAGATCTAGCACTGCAAATGACCAAGAACTGATAGATTCTGCAGCTTTCATTTGTAGCTAGGACACAGGTAAGGTCTCTGCCACACACGTCAGAGCTGAATCACAATTGCAGTTCCTTTCATTATAAATATTTAAACATGGACATAGAGTGTAGAATGATAGAAAATGGAGACTGAGAAGGGTGAGAGGGTGAGAGGGAGGGCAGATAATGGATACGATGTATGTTATTTGAGTGATGGATACCCAAAAAGCTCTGACCTTACTATGCAATCTATGCATGTAACAAAATCACATTTGTACCCCATGAATCTGTACAAATAAAAAAATTAATAAAAAGTTAAAAAAAAACCCACAAATATTAAATAAATTACTTTTACAAGTGTGTATCAAGGACTCTGCTTTCCAGCCAAATGAATTCCAGCTGGGGAAAACTGACATTGACTGTCCCATGGAAATAACTGGAATTTCGAATAACTCCTGGCAGCTCTCTACTAGGATATTATTTTGTAAATGCCTTTAATAAGGAAACTTTCAGAGGCTGCAACCTAGAAACTCAGCCTAGCGTTGGCAACAGGCAGGCACTTAATCAAGTTGTAAAATGCATTCTAATGTAAAAGGAGAAGAATTGGTGGACAGCTGGCAGGGACTCAGTGCCCTGGCCAGGCTCTGGAAGGCCCTGCTGGGCATCCTTAACAGGTTGCAGCCAAGAAACAAAAAATGGGCCAGCAGTTCCTAGGAGAAGTGCTTGGGTAAACAGAATTCTGGTCCTACCCACCTCTTCGTGACATCTTTTCAGCAGATGCAGTTTCAAATGGAGTGATTGATTCTACCTTTTCGTCCCCACTCCACCCACTTCAGGCAGAGCCAGCCAACTAGTTTAGACATTTCTATTAAATTAGGAGCCAGGAAATGAGAAAAATCCTGTCTCACAAGGGAGCTCTTCTCAGGTCACATGGCTGCTTGGCAGAAATGCAGAGAAAGCCAGGCGCGTTGGCTCACGCCTGTAATCTCAGCACTTTGGCAGGCCCAGGCGGGTGGATGGCCTGAGGTCAGGAGTTCGAGAGCAGCCTGGCCAACATGGTGAAACCCTGACTCTACTGAAAACACAAAAAATTAGCTGGAAGTGGTGGTGCGTGCCAGTAATCCCAGCTACTCGGGAGGCTGAGGCAAGAGAATCACTGCAACCTGGGAGGCAGAAATTGCAGTGAGCCAAAATCATGCCACTGTACTCCAGTCTGAGTGACAGAACAAGACTGTCGAAAGAAAGAAAGAAAAGAAAAGGAAGGAAAGAAGGAAGGAAGGAAGGAAGGAAGGAAGGAAGGAAGGAAGGGAGGGAGGGAGGGAGGGAGGGAGGGAGGGAGGGAGGGAGGGAGGGAGGGAGGGAGGGAGAATGTTTCATTTGGGGGGCAGGGGACCCAATGACTGACCACTTTTGTAATTTCTCTGTTCCTTCTACCACCTCATAGTCTCTGTCCCCCTTTGCAACGTTTCTATTCCTGCACAGCCATTCTATGCAGTCTGTGAACACTGCAACTTTAGAATCATTCACAGGGGCTGGGCATGGTGGCTCACACCTATGATCTCAGCACTTTGGAAGGCTGAGCTGGGTAGATTACCTGAGGTCAGGAGTTCAAGACCACTTTGGCCAACATTGCAAAACTCCATCTCTACCAAAAAATCCAAAAATTAGCTGGGTATGGTGGCGTGTGCCTGTAATCCCAGCTACTTAGGAGGCTGAGGCAGGAGAATCACTTGAACCCCGGAGGCAGAGGTTACAGTGAGATGTAGCGCCACTGCACTCCAGCCTGGGTATCAGTGATACTCCGTCTCAAAAAAAAAAAAAAAAAAAAGAATCATTTATAGGACCATTAAAGCAAAGAATCTTAGAATCACAGAATGTGACATGCTTGATGTTGTGGAATTGAATTGAGCAGAAAGAAGATATGCTGTTCATTAGCTGCGTGAGTAGGAAAACTGCCTAGCCTCTCAAAGCCCTGGTTTCCTTGTCTGTGAAATGGGAACAATGACCAGAATGATCAAACTGGAGAACATAGCCACAGCATCATATACTATAGTGCTTAGAATATGGTAGGAATTCGACAACCCCAAGCCCCTTTATTTTTTATTTCTATTTTATTTATTTATTTATTTACAGACAGGATCTTGCTTGTTGCCCAGGCTGGGGTGCAGTGGCATGATCATAACTCACTGCAGCCTCCAATCCCTGGGGTCAAGTGATCCTCCTGCTTCAGCCTCCTGAGTAGCTGGGATACAGGTGCACACCACCAGGCCTAGCTATTTTTTAAAAATTTTTGTAGCGATGAGGTCTTGCTATGTGCCCAGGCTGGTCTTGAACTCCTGGGCTCAAGTGATCTTCCAACCTTAGCCCCCCAGAGCACTGGGGTTACAGGTATGAGCCACTATGCCAGGCCCCACATTCCTTTAAGCTATATTTTCACAAACTTGAAATCCTGGAATATTAAAGATTAAAAAACTAGTCACTTGCTAGTTCAATTTCCTATACCATTTATAATGTCCTCTAAACAATATGTAAGCTGCCTGTGTTCCTTTTAAATATAGTATTTAAATCTGAACTTTTCTGGCCCATGGACAATAAGGCAGGTCTCTACACAACTAAACATCAGAATAAAAAACCTTTGTTGAGCCAGTCAAAACCAATGAGTCAAAGCTGAGTTCCCTGTTTGATATTTGTGCAATTGTTTTTAGAACTAAAGTGAAGAAGTTTGCATTTATATCTACTACATTCCATATCATCAGGCTTGGCCCATGAGCTCAGGCTGGAGGGACACTATTTCATTCCCCTTTATACCCTTCCACATTCAGAGTTGGGGAAGAATCTCAGGGAATTGCATTGCAACCCGCTGACCGGCCACATTTGCTGAAGAAAGTTGCTTTATGTGGCCCGTCTCTTGTTTCTTGGCTGCAACCTGTTAAATGTGCCCAGCAGGGCCTTCCAGAGCACAGCCAGGGCACAGCGTACCTGTCAGCTGTCCACCTATTCTTCTCCTTTTGCATTAGAATGCATTTTACAACTTGATGAAGTGTCTGCCTGTTGCCAACCCTAGGTTGTGTTTCTAGGTTGCAGCCTCTGAATGTCTCCTTATTATTTTTATTTTTTTGAGGTGGAGTCTCACTCTATTGCCCAGGCTAAAGTGCAGTGGTGCATCTTGGCTCACTGCAACCTCCAACTCCCGGGTTCAAGTGATTCTCCTGCCTCAGCCTCCCAAGTAGCTGGGATTACAGACATGCACCACCATGCCCAGCTAATTTTTCTGTATTTTAGTATAGATAGGGTTTCACCATGTTGGCCAAGATGGTCTTGATCTCCTGACCTCGTGATGCGCCCGCCTCGGCTTTCCAAAATGCTGGAATTATAGGTATGAGCCACCGCACCCAGCCAAATTTTTGTATTTTTAGTAGATAGGGTTTCACTATGTTGGCCAGGCTGGTCTTGAACTCCTGACCTCAGGTAATCCACCTGCCTCGGCCTCTCAAAGTGCTTGGACTACAGATATGAGCCACTGCACCTGGCCAGCACTGACAATCTTTTTTTTTTTTTTGAGACAGAGTCCCGCTCTGTCGCCCAGACTAGAGTGCAGTGACACGATCTCATCTCAGCTCACTGTAGCCTCTGCTTCCCAGGTTCAAGAAATTCTCCTGCTTCAGCCTCCCAAGTAGCTGGCACTACAGACGTGCTCCATCATACTTGGCTAATTTTTTTTGTATTTTTAGTAGAGATGGGGTTTCACCGTGTTGGCCAGGCTGGTCTTGATCTCCTGACCTCGTGATCCACCCGCCTCGGCCTCCCAAAGTGCTGGCATCACAGGCATGAGCCATTGCGCCCGGCCAGCACTGACAATCTTCATGAATATGTCCTCTGATTCTCCATTGGGCCTGGCAGGTATAGGAAATTGGGCTCTAATGTGAAGAAGTTAATACCTAACAATTTAGGAAAAATGTTTTAACTTGTTCAATAGAGCTTATCTGAGCTCTGAATTGGGGTCTAGGACCTAGGTCCAGCTATTCTTAGTCATGTTGTTTTTGTTTTTTTCTTCTTTTTTTTCTTTTCTTTTTTTTGGCTTTGCCCCTCAAGTGAGGACATCTCCTTCTGAAACTCACCATTGAAGCAGCGTTTTTGTCTGGAGTAAATACCTGCAGTTTGTCGTCTTGCACCAAGAAATTTAGGACATGGACACACACGAGGAGTTTAGGAGCAGAGGTTTTATAGGAAGAGGAGGCCGGGCATGGTGGCTCATGCCTGTAATCCTAGCACTTTGGGAGACCAAGGCAGGCGGATCACAAGGTCAGGAGATCAAGACCATCCTGGCTAACATGGTGAAACCCCATCTCTACTAAAAATACAAAAAAATTAGCCAGGTGTGGTAGCGGGTGCCTGTAATCCCAGCTACTCAGGAGGCTGAGGCAGGAGAATCGCTTGAACCTCAGAGGTGGAGGTTGCAGTGAGCCCAGATCACACCACTGTACTCCAGCTGGGTGACAGTGAGACTCCATCTCAAAAAAAAAAAAAAAAAAAGATTTTGATGCTGCTTTTCATTAAAAAGGAAAACCTTATCAAGGACTCCTGTACCCTTATTATCTGCCTAAGTAATTTCTTCTTAACTTCTATATCACCATGATGAGTGATTAGGGCATTGGACAAAATTAGAGCATTCTTAGACCCTAAACACACTATCACTATCACATTATCCTCGTATTGGCTGGGTGCAGTGGCTCATGTCAGTAATCCCAGCACTTTGGGAGGCCAAAGTGGGTGGATCACTTGAGGTCAGGAGTTCGGGACCATCCCAGCCCAAACCAACATGGTGAAACCCATCTCTACCAAAAAATACAAAAATTAGCCAGGCATGGTGGCACATGCCTGAAATCCCAGCTACTCAGGAAGCTGAGGCACAAGAATTACTTGAACCCAGGAAAGGGAGGTTGCAGTGAGCCGAGATCACGCCACTGCACTCCAGCCTGGGTGACAGAGTGAGACTCTGTCTCCAAAAAAAAAAAATGATCTTGGTATTTCAACTCGTTAAGAATGGTCAAAGTCTTTACCAATGGTTGAACAAGGTAGTGTAAGTTTAGTTCCTATAGAATATAGCCAAAGAATGACCCTTTTCCCCTTATAATTATGGAAACTTTGTTTTGGAAGAGACTTTTCCAGAAACTGACCTTTACCTCCCTTAAGTAATATTCTGTTCAGGTGATCATTCACCATCTACTTGGATATGGCTAATTGTAGAAAGATCACTATTTCGTAGAAATTCCCATAACATCTCACTAATAGCTAAATTCTACTTTAAATAGAAAAAGGGTCCATATTCCCATAATTAGGAGTGTTAGATAATGCCTTCGCTGCACAGAGTCACTTTGCATTTGAACTACTCCTTGCTGTGTAGTAGATGACTTTATTGTGCATAACAGATGCTCAGTAAATATGTGTTTAATCTATAAATTCAGTAGTGTTGAGTATTGCCCAGAAGTCATGGTGAGTAAGATTTATATAATGGGCCAGTCATGTCAGGAGTTTTGAAAGATGTATTAAGTCAACATAAGCAAACTCTTTTTTCTTTTAGTTTTCTGAATGTTAAAAAAAAATAAACCCTTCCTCCTAGGCATTACAAAATATGCTGGAACAACGTAAGATTAATAAATGTCCCTTGATGTTGAGGATCCTAAATTCTCAAGGAAAGAGAAGTGATATATACACAGTTAGTTATTTTGACAACATAACTGAGTTATACAGAGCAATGTACCAAGTGTATACACCGCAGGAGAGTGGGAAGCAGAGAAAATTTCAATACCTACGCATAGAACTGACTCAGAACACAGAGGACGAGGACGTTGATATCAACTCAATGTTCCAATAACTATAGCCACGTGTGCTCACTTTACTATCACTCTGTTTCTGTCCTCAACCATTGGTCTAAGTTGGCTCAATGGTTAAAACCATGGAGCACCCTGATCGCCAACTCCTTGTTCTCCTTGGTGTGGGTAGATACAGTGCCCAGGGCTATGGTCAGGAAACCTCAACCTTGTACGTTCTGGCCATTAGCAAACATGGGACACCTCCAGTGTTTCAAGCATGAAGCCACAGGGAGAGGTGGGGGGCAAAGGGATGTCATCAACAATGTCCTTGTCCTCAGAGGACAGAGTCTGGTCCTGAAAACTCACATAGAATTAAACATGTCAGACACAGAGTAATAAAACCAAAGCAGAGACATAATGCCTAAATTTATGTTTTCCCAACTGTCAGTTTAATTATATGAAAAGTATATAGTCGACACTATTTATTACCTCACCTATAGCCAATCCTCACTTTTTTTCCTAATGAAATCTCCATGTTGAGTGCAGGTAGTAGGATCTCATCCTTTGATCTCAAGAAGGAATGTCACTCATCCACAATGTGGTATGAATCATAATTTGTCTATGCCAGTCATGGTGTGGTAGAGACGCAAGCTGCAACCAAACTCTTCTACACATCTATTGCTATAGTTGTAGCAGACCTGTGTCCAGCTTGGGACTGCATTTTCCAGCCCTGTTTCACTAGGCTGACCTGCTGGTGGAACTGGAAACAAAGTAATATGTGCAATTTCTGCCTCATTTACTGAAAAGGAAATTCGGGGGTTTAAACTTCCATACTTTCCATCTTCCCACTGGCAGGAAAGGTGACACTCAGAGTAACTTTTGAGGCCATCAGCCTGAATTCCGGAGCTACTACATGGAGTAAAGCTTCCTGTTACCCTGAAATGCATGCCTGGAAACTTCTACTTTATTTATTTATTTATTTGTTTGTTTGTTTGTTTGTTTGTTTATTTTTGAGATGGAGTTTCGCTCTTGTTGCCCAGGCTGGAGTGCACTGGTGCGATCTCAGCTCACTGCAACCTCTGCCTCCCAGATTCAAGCAATTGTCCTGCCTCAGCCTCCCAAGTAGCTGGGATTACAGGTGTCTATCACCATGTCTGGCTAATTTTTTGTATTTTTAGTAGAGACGGGGTTTCACCATGTTGGCCAGGCTGGTCTCAAACTCCTGACCTCAGGTTATCTACCCACTTCGGCCTCCCAAAGTGTTGAGATTACAGGCGTGAGCCACCACACCAGGCTGAAATCACCTGAGGTCAGGAGTTTTAGACCAGTCTGGCCAACATGGTGAAACCCCATCTCTACTAAAAATACAAAAAATTAGCTGAGCGTGGTGGCAGGCACCTGTAATCCCAGCAACTCAGGAGGCTGAGGCAGGAGAATTGCTTGAACCAAGGAGGTGGAGGTTGCAGTGAGCCAAGATCACTCCATTGCACTCCAGCCTAAGCAACAAGAGGGAAACTCCATCTAGAAGAAGAGGAAGAGGAAGAGGAGGAGGAGGAGGAGGAGGAGGAGGAGGAGGAAGAAGAAGAAGAAGAAGAAGAAGAAGAAGAAGAAGAAGAAGAAGAAGAAGAAGAAGAAGAAGAAGAAGAAGAAGAAGAAGAAATTTATATGTATTTAATAATGAAACCTTTAGATTATTTAGGTTACTTTATGTTGGAGTCCTTTTGATAGCAGCTTGACACAACCAACAAGTATATATAGAACTTCTCTTTGCTAGTGATATGATTTAGCTCTGTGTCTCCACCCAAATCTCATCTTGAATTGTAATCCCCATGTGTAGAAGGGGGGATCTGGTGGGAGGTGATTGGATCATGGAGGTGGTTTCCCCCATCCTATTCTTGTGACAGTGAGTGAGTTCTCACAAGATCTGATAGTTTAAAAGTGGCACTTCCCCTTTCACTCTCTCTTTCTCCTGCCGCCATGTAAGATGTGCGTTGCTTCCCCTTCACTTTCCACCATGACTGTAAGTGTCCTGAGGCCTCCCCAGCCAGGCAGAACTGTGAGTCAATTAAGACTCTTTCCTTTGTAAATTACCCAGTCTCAGGTAGTTCTTTAGAGCAATACGAAGATGGACTAATACAGCTAGATTCTAACTTTCTAACTTTCCCTTGTCACATGGACATGTGACACGAATCTACCAAATGAAGTCAAAAAGGAAAACTTGAAAATGTTTCCTTCTCTGCCTTTCAAGGAAAAGGTGTGTAAAAGGAACCTGCTGAAGAAAATTCAGTTTTGCTTTAGATACTTTCTTTCAGTTTAAGATTCCTGTGTGTGATGTTGATGACTGGAGCTGCAGCAACTGTCTTGTGACTGTGAGGAAAAACCAAGAGAAAGCAGAGAAGTCCTGGTTGTTCCGGAGGCTAAGGCAGGAGAATTGCTTGCAATGCACTGTAGCCTGGGCAGTAGAGCAAGACCAAGGAAGGAAGGAAGGAAGGGAAGGAAGGAAAGGAACAGAAGGAAGGGAGGAGGGGAGGAGGGAAGGAGAGAGGGAGTGAGAGAAGGAGAGAGGGAGGGAGGGAGGGAAAGAGAAAGAGAGAGGGAGGGAGGGAGGGAGGGAGGAAGGAAGGAAGGAAGGAAGGAAGGAAGGAAGGAAGGAAGGAAGGAAAGAAGGAAGGAAGGAAGGAAGGAAGGAAGGAAGGAAGGAAGGAAGGAAAGAAGGAAGGAAGGAAGGAAGGAACAGAGATGGGGAGGGAGGGAGGAAAGGAAGGAAGAAAGGAAGGATTAAGAAGGAAGAAAGGCCAGCACCCTGATGCCACTGAGCTGATGAACCCACCCTGGAAGAACCTACCTACAACTTTTTGGTATGTGAAAAGTGTAATGGCTTTCTTGCTTTGGCTACCATTAGTTTGATTTCACGTTACATGTAGTCAAAAGCATTATTAAATGATTCCAAAGTCTTAGATGTAAACATAAAATTTCTTTCTGGTCAGACGTGGTGGCTCACGCCTGTAATCCCAGCACTTTGGGAGGCCAAGGCGGGCGGATCACCTGAGGTCAGGAGATTGAGACCAGTCTGGCCAACATGGTGAAACCCCGTCTCTAGTAAAAATACAAACATTCACTGGGCATGGTGATGGGTGCCTGTAGTCCCAGCTACTCGGGAGGCTGAGGCAGGAGATTTCCTTGAGCCTGGGAGGCAGAGGTGGCAGTCAGCCAAAATCACGCCACTGTACTCCAGCCTGGGTGACAGAGCAAGACTCCATCTTAAAAAAAAAAAAAATCTTTTTATGTTATCTATTATATTATCTGTTATACAAAATTACATGGAAAAAGTCAAATTTGCTGTACATATAAATAAGAAATGTACATGGTCCCTTTCATCATTCACATCTACAGAGGACAGGAGGCACCATTACACTCCTTTTTTGGAAAATCTCAGCTTGTTCACTTGTTAGTTTTGTAGACTAGATTGACTAAGTCATTATTTCCAGAAATACAGAATTTCTAATATAGTAGCAGTATATAAGAAAATGTAGGTTGAGTGCAGTGACTCATGCCTATAAACCCTACACTTTGGAACCCCAGGGCAGAAGAATCACTTGAGGTCAGAAATTTGAGGCCAGCCTGGGTAACATAATGAGACCCCTCATCTCTACACAAAATAAAAAAAAAAAAAAAAAAAAAAAAAAAGCCATGCATGTGTGGCAGACCTCTAGTCCCAGCTACTTGGGAAGGTGAGGCAGGAGGATTGCTTGAGCCCAGGAGTTCAAGGCTCCAGTGAGCTACCATCACACTACTGCTCTCCTGCCTGAGGGACAGAGTAAGACCCTTGTTGCAAAGAAGGGAAGAAAGAGAAAAAGAGAAAGAGGAAGAGAGAGAGAGCCAGAAGGACAGAGGGAGAAAGAAACAGGGGAAGGAAGGGGGGAAGGAAGGGAGGAAGGAAGGAAGGAAGGAAGGAAGGAAGGAAGGAAGGAAGGAAGGAAGGAAGGAGAGGAGGAAGAGGAAGAGGAAGAAGAAGAAGGGGAGAGGGAGGGGGAGGGGGGAGGGGGATGGGAGGGGAAGGAGAGGAAGGGGAGAAGGAGGAAGGGGGGGAAGAGAAGAGAAGGGAAGGGAAAGGAAGGGAAGGGAAGAGAGAAAGAAGAAAGAAAGAAAATGTAATTGAGTATAACACTGCCCTGAAACATCCGGATTACAAAGCACATTCTATGTAGAACGTGTGTATTTTGCATTACATGTGTAGTTGTCTAGCTCACCTGCAATGATGTATGAATTTCCATGTCAGTGACTGCTCATGGAGAATTCAAATGCCTCCTGCCCCCACCACACTCCTGAAGCAGCAGTCACAGCATAAAACTTCTGACAGATAACAGACCTTCCTTAAAGAGCACTAGGCAAGTTTGGCCGGGTGCAGTGGCTCACGCCTGTAATCCCAGCACTTTAGAGGCCAAGGCAGGCGGATCACCCGAGGTCCAGAGTTTGAGACCAGCCTGGCCAACATGGCGAACCAAAAATACAAAAATTAGCTGGACTGGGATCCACACCTGTAATCCCAGCTACTCAGGAGGCTGAGGCAGGAGAATCATTTCAACACAAGAGGTGGAGGTTGCAGTGAGCCAAGATTGCACCACTGTACTCCAGCCTGGGTGACAGAGTGACCAAAAAAAAAAAAAAAAAAAAAAAAGTGATATAGTGATATGCATCAAGGCAAGCAGTAATAGCTTTCCCGTTACTTAGAATCTCTAGGGGCCAGGCACAGTGGCTCATGCATGTAATCCTAGCACTTTGGGAGGCCGAGGTAGGCAGATCACTTAAGGTCAGAAGTTCGAGACCAGCCTGGCCAACATAGTGAAAACCTGTCTCTACTATAAAACAAACAAACAAAAATTTAGCTAAGCTTGGTGGCTTGTGCCTACAGTGTTTTTAGGATTTTTAGGATCAAAAAGTGTTATGGGCTAGGCGCAGTGGCTCATGCCTGTAATCCCAGCACTTTGGGAGGCCAAGATAGGCAGATCACTTGAGGTCAGGAGTTCGAGACCAGCCTAGCCAACGTGGCAAAATCCTGTCGCTACAAAAAATTCAAAAAATAGCCAGGCGTGGTGGTGTGCACCTGTAATCCCAGCTACTCAGGAGGCTAATACAGGAGGAATGCTTGAGCTCAGGAGTTGGAGGCTGCAGTGAGCTATCACCGTACCACTGCACTCCAGCCTGAATGACAGAGCATCAAAAAAAAAGAGTATCTTATATTGGTGATATTGCCCTCTGTACGCCTTTGTTTCACCATGATTTGAAAGTATTCGTTAGTCCTCTAAGAGCTAGTTTTTCTTAGTGCTATTTAATAGTATGGATTTTTTCATTTACTGGAGTGCAGAAAAGGGATTTACTTTTTTTCCTAAATAAAAAATGCCTCTCTCCATGAATCAAGTGCATTCTTGCTACCTGACAACAGTTTCAGGTGCAAGCCTTCCATCAAGGATTCGTAATAAATTTTGTGACAGGCATAATCATCCGCCCTTGCCAGGAAAGTCCTGAGTAACCCTTTGGAGGAAGCAGCCACTGGTGTCGGAAGTGCTGCCCTTCTGTAGGGTCAGGCGGAGAGAGGTGCCTGCATCAGGCTGCCTGGCACTGACTGGCAGAAGCTGAAATTCTCAGTAAGTGACATCTTGATGTGCTGGAAAGCAGGTTAGCTGTGAGAACACAGGAACAAACAGTGGGGGATTCAGGAGGGCCTTAGAAGACAGCCTTCAGGACTGGGCAAAGTGGCTCATGTCTGTAATCCTAGCACTGTGGGAGGCCGAGGTGGGTGGATCAACTGAGGTCAAGAGTTCGAGCGCAGCCTGGCCAACATGGTGAAACCTTGTCTCTACTGAAAATACAAAAAAAAATTAGGGGGACGTGGTGGCAGGTGCCTGTGATCCCAGCTACTTAGGAGGCTGAGGCATGAGAATTGCTTGAACCCAGGAGGTGGGGAGGTTGCAGTGAGCTGAGATAATGCCATTGCATTCCAGCCTGGGCAACAGAGCAAAAACTTCATCTGAAAAAAAAAAAAAAAAGAAGAAGAAGAGGGAGGAAACAATGAAAGACAACCGAGGCTGGGTTCCAGCCCCAAGGTTCAGCTGTGATGACAATTTCTTGATGCCAGGTTTGCTGGGGCACCTGATAGGGGTAGAGTAAGAAGGTGAAACCTAGGACCAGAATGAGGAGGTGGTGAGCCAGGTCAGATTTAGGAGATCAGCAGGGAACAGCAAAAGATGTTGCAGGAGGGTGAACACTTAATATTTTTATTTTATTTTATTTTATTTTATTTTATTTTATTTTATTTTATTTTATTTTATTTTATTTTATTTTATTTTTTGAGACAGGGCCTTCCTCTGTCGCCCAGGCTGGTGCACAGTGGTACAAGTGCTACCTGGGAGGCTGAGTGAGGCTGGAGGATGGT
Source organism: Macaca nemestrina (assembly GCF_043159975.1). NCBI lineage: Eukaryota > Metazoa > Chordata > Mammalia > Primates > Cercopithecidae > Macaca > Macaca nemestrina. The sequence continues at coordinate 128,550,329 of NC_092128.1, forward strand.
TTGAGCCCAGGAGTTCCGGGCTGCATGGCTCACTGCTGGCTCACTACAGCCTGGAATTCCTGGGCTCAAGCCATCCTCCAGCCTCACCCTCCCACGTAACTGTGAATACAGGCATGCACCACCACACCCAGCTAGTATTTTTATTTTTTGTAGACCTGGGGATCTTACTATGTTGCCCCAGCTGGTCTTAAACTCCTGGCCTCAGCCAATCCTCCTGCCTAGGCCTCCCGAAGTGTTGGGATTACAGGTGTGAGCCACTGTGCCCAGCTGAATATTTAATTAAAAAGCCCAAGTCTGAATATACATTGGTAAGGCAGGAATGGGTGGACATTAAATGGCCCAGTTAGAGGCAGGAATAGGATCCAATGGTGGGACATACTGAGGCCTAAATCAAAGTGTGAACGCAGGCATAGGATGACACTATACTAAACAATCAGGTCGACAGGAGAAGGTTATGGAAAGACAGTCTGGCGCAGGAATGCTTGCTCAGCTCAGAACCCAGGCAGCGATCCTCAGCACGTGCTGGGTTGGTCATATCTTCCCTTTATACCTGAGCCAGCCTGCAGAACCATGAGTTCGATTATTATTATTATTATTATTTTTGTAGTGAGTCTCCCTCTGTCTCTCAGACTGGAATGCACTCTTAGTTCACTGCAACGTCTGCCTCAGCTGCTAGTTTATTCCTTTTTTCCTGGATCCTCTAAGTCTTCCTCTGGTGTTGTGTCCCTAGCCTTTGCTATGTAACAAGCCACCCAAACATTAGTGCTTTAAAACAATTACACTTCTATGCATTGGGTGCAGGTTTACTTTACTGATTTTTCCTGGGCTCTTTCATCTGGCTATAATTATTTTTTCTTTTTTAAAATTGTGCTAAAATAAAATATAAAATTTACCATCTAATAGGATTTGGATGTGTGTCTCCTCCAATTTCATGGTGAAATGTGATCTCCATTGTTGGAAGTGAGGTCTGGCAGGAGGTGTTTGGGTCATGTGGGTGGATCCTTTGTGAATGACTTGGTGCCCTCCCCATAGTGATGAGAGAGTTCTCATTCTGTTAGTTCACACAAGAGCTGGGTGTTTCAAGGAGCTGGCACCTCCTTCTCTCTCTCTCTTTCTCTCTCTCTTCCTCCCTCTCTCTCCGTCTCTCTCCATGTGATGTGCCTGCCTGTTCTCTTTTCACCTTCTACCATGAGTAAGTTTCCTGAGGCCTCACCAGAAGCCTAGCAGATGCTAGTGTCATGCATGTAAAATCTGCATGTACAACCTGTAGAACCTTGAGCCAAATAAACCTCTTTTTTTTTTTTTTTTTTTTTTTTTTTTGAAGACAAGGCCTGGCTCTATCACCCATGATAGAGTGCTGCAGTGGTGTGATTATAGCTCACTGCAGCCTCAAACTCCCAGGTTCAAGCCATCCTCCCACCTCAGCCTCCCAGGTAGCTGGGACTACAGGCATGCACCACAACACTTGGCTAATATTTGTCTTTTTTGAAAAGACAGGGTTTCACCATGTTGCCAGGCTGGTCTCAAACTCATGAGCTCAAGCAATCCTGCAGCCCCAGTCTCCCAAAGCACTGGGATTACAGGTGTGAGCCTCTTTTCTTTGTAAGTTACCAGCCTCAGGTATTCCTTTACAGCATGGCAAAACAGACTAACTCACCCGTTCTTAAGTGTACATTTTGGTAGCATTAAATACACTTATAATGTACAACCTTTATTACCGCCCACTTCCATAATTCTTTTCATCTTTAGAAACTTAAATTTTATATACATTAAACAAGAATTCCCCATTTTCCTGTCTCCCCTGTCCCTGGAAATTGCCAATCAACTCTCTGTCTATATGATTGCGACTACTGTAAGTACCTCATATAAATGGAATTATACAGTATTTGCCTTTTAGGGGCTGGCTTATTTCACTTAGCATGATGTCCTTAAGTTTCATCCAGGTTATATATAGCATGTGTCAGAATTTTCCTTATTTTTAAAGCTGAATGGTATTTCATTGTGTTAAATGAACATTGTGTTTATTCATTCATGTGCAATGGACACTTGGGTTGTTTCCATGTATTAGCCATTGTAAATAATTCCACTCTGAATGTGGCTGCACAAGGATCTCTGAGTCCCTGCTTTCAATTTTTTTGGGTATATAACCAGAAGTAGAATTGCTGCATCATATGGTAATTTTTTTTCTTTTTTTTTTTTTTTTTGATGGAGTCTCTCATTGTGTCCCAGGTTGGAGTGCAGTGGCATGATCTCGGCTCACTGCAACCTCCGTCTCCCAGGTTCAAGCGATTCTCCTGCCTCAGCCTCCCGAGTAGCTGGGATCACAGGCACCTGCCATTACGCCCAGCTAATTTTTGTATTTTTTAGTAGAGACAGGGTTTCACCATGTTGGCCAGGCTGGTCTTGAACTCCTGACCTCAGGTGATCCGCCCGCCTCAGCCTCTCAAAATGCTGGGATTACAGGCATGAGCCACTGTGCCTGGCCAATTGTACTTCTAATGTTTCGAGGAACCACCACACTGTTTTCCACAATGGCTGTACTGTGTTACATTCCTACCAATATTCACAAGGGCTTCAATATCTCACATGACTGTAATTTATGGGCATATCAATTGCACAAGAAGGTCCAAGCTGGCCTTACTCAAAGGTCCAACAGTTAGTGCTGGCCATTAGCTGGGCACCTACAGTTCCTCAATGGTGCCTGTGTCAATCCTGGTATTCCAAGCAGATGCTAAGTCTGGATTTATTTGAGAAAACTCTAACAAGAGTGTAAGTAATTTATTAGGAAAAGTTCTGCAAGAGAAAATGGGAAGGGAGCCAGCAAAGTCCAGGAGAGTCATCAGACCTCAGTGCATGTCTAGCACCAGTGGAGAAGGGAAAGATGGGAACACAGTGCAGGGCAAGACTTCACACGAGGTTCTGCAGAAGCTTCTGCAAAGCTAATGGGGAGCCCATGACAGGAGTGGTGCATTTCCCAGGAGTGGGCTTGCCTGAGAATCCTGCCATGCTCAATCACTGCCTGGGAGCAGTCGGGAAAGCTTGGCTTCCATGGAAACACGGTGATTGGTAGATTTCTGAGCACAGCAGCTGGGTCAACTCATCCCCTGTGCTCCAACATCTGAGGAAGATAAGTGGGAAAAGGATTGGTATAAAGAACTGCACCTGCTTTGTAACTTCATCCCATTCACAAGAAGGCAGAACAGCTTCTCTTTACATGGAAATTATTGCAGTGTATTGCAGTAGGCCTCTGGCAGGGCCTACTTCAATAGTGATACTTCTTCCCTGGACCTCTGCTGCAGCCTCCAGCACCACTCAAGGTCTCTATTCAAATGCCATCCTCTGCATAGGTTCTTCCCTGATGACCCATTTAAAATCTGAAACACCTCTACCCCAGTCACATTTCTTGCCCTACTTCCCTGCCTTATTTCCTTCTATGGCGGGTGTTGCCTTCTATATATTATGATTCATGTTTGGCTCCTTCACTAGAATATCAGTTCTACAACTGCAGGGTTTGTCGGTTTTATTCAGTGTTATATCCTTAGCATTTACAAGTGGGATGGCCAAAGAATGTGCTCAGTGAAACAGACTTTTACTGAATAAAGAATAGTGGCTCATGTCTGTAATCCTAGCACTTTGAGAGACCAAAGCGTGAGGATCACTGGAGGCCAGAAGTTTGAGACCAGCCTGGGCAGCATGGCAAGACGCTGTCTCTACAAAAATTTTTTTTTAAAAATCTAAGCATGATGACAAATACCTGCTTGAGCCCAAGAGTTCCAGGCTGCAATGAACTATGATCACACCAGTGCACTCCAGCTTGGGTGACAAAGTGAGACTTCATCACTAAAAAAGAAAAAACAAAAAAAGAATGAAAAAAGTCTTTGACCTATTATGCATTGTCTTGCAGACTCTATTCATCTATGTATCATCTATCTATCCATCCATCCATCCATCCATCCATTTATCCATCTACATATCTGTATATCATCTATCCATTCATCCATTTATCCATTCATCCATCCAACTATCCATCAAGCTACCTATTCATTCATCTATTTATTCATTCATCCATCTATCCATCCATCCATCCATCCATTTATCCATCCATCCATTTATCCATCCATTTATCCATCGATCTAGCCATCCATCCATCCATTTATATATAATCTTATACAATTTATATAAAATTTAATCCATTTGTATATAATCTTATATAATTTTTCTCTACTTTGTTGTTATCCTTCAGTTACTAAGAGCTAGAACACTCACATAATGTGTATGGGGTCACTCAATTGTGAGTGCTGGACCTTGGATGGGAACCCACGCCTGTCTCCAAATCTACTATATTTCCCAGTAACATGCATGGCCTCATTACAGAGATACAGACAGAGAAAATGAGGAAGGAAGTGAGGGAGGAGGAAAGAAGTGACAACATCCACATATACCTAAACCCTGCTAAATTCAAGTAGAGTATTCCAAGTCCCGTAACTAGAAAACCATCTTGACTGTTTATATTGTTTTGTTTATCCACTGAAATGTCCAACACTTTAGCATAGCTTCAACAAAGTGCTTTTAACGATGTGCCTCCATTATAAGGGCAGAGGGAGAATCTTCATGAATTTGAGTGATTTCTGCTTTGGAATCACACATCCGCATCTGGGTGGCTTCTCTGAGCTATAAATAGATGAAAGAACTGCAAGATTCTGCACTTGCTAGTCCACCTGAGGAGAAAGCTTCCCAGCAAATTGAAGCTCTTTAGAATACTTCTTGAGAAAATGCAGGCAATGGGTTCTCCCAAACATGGAGTCCTGTAGCCCAGGTCTTACCTGAATCAGGTAAGAGGCGGGGAGGAAGGAGTGATCTCCCCGTGCACCCTCGCAGCCCGCTTCAGGACTGGAACTAGCGCTCCTTGGTGGGTGTGGCTCGTGTGCGTGGGCCACACCAGTCCTGGGGGGCAGGATGAGGGAGTGGTGGGTCCAGGTGGGGCTGTTGGCTGTGCCCCTGCTTGCTGTGTACCTGCACATCCCACCCCCTCAGCTCTCCCCTGCCCTTCACTCATGGAAGTCTTCAGGTAAGTTTTTCACTTACAAGGGACTGTGTATCTTCTACCAAGACTCTGTGGGTGTGGTTGGAAGTCCAGAGATAGTTGTGCTTTTACACGGTTTTCCAACATCCAGCTACGATTGGTACAAGATTTGGGAAGGTCTGACCTTGAGGTTTCATCGGGTGATTGCCCTTGATTTCTTAGGCTTTGGCTTCAGTGACAAACCGAGACCACATCACTATTCCATATTTGAGCAGGCCAGCATCGTGGAAGCACTTTTGCGGCATCTGGGGCTCCAGAACCGCAGGATCAACCTTCTTTCTCATGACTATGGAGGTACGGTTGCTCAGGAGCTTCTCTACAGGTACAAGCAGAATCGATCTGGTCAGCTTACCATAAAGAGTCTCTGTCTGTCAAATGGAGGTATCTTTCCTGAGACTCACCGTCCACTCCTTCTCCAAAAGCTACTCAAAGACGGAGGTGTGCTGTCACCCATCCTCACACGACTGATGAACTTCTTCGTGTTCTCTCAAGGTCTCACCCCAGTCTTTGGGCCGTATACTCGGCCCTCTGAGAGTGAGCTGTGGGACATGTGGGCAGGGATCCGCAACAATGACGGGAACTTAGTCATTGACAGTCTCTTACAGTACATCAATCAGCAGAAGAAGTTCAGAAGGCACTGGGTGGGAGCTCTTGCCTCTGTAACTATCCCCATTCATTTTATCTATGGGCCATTGGATCCTGTAAATTCCTATCCAGAGTTTTTGGAGCTGTACAGGAAAATGCTAATGTGGTCCACAGTGTCGATTCTGGATGACCACATTAGCCACTATCCACAGCTAGAGGATCCCATGGGCTTCTTGAATGCATATATGGGCTTCATCAACTCCTTCTGAGCTGGAAAGAGTAGCTTCCCTGTATTACCTCCCCTACTCCCTTATCTGTTGTGTATTCCACTTAGGAAGAAATGCCCAAGAGAGGTCCTGGTCATCAAACATTATTCTCTCACAAAGTCCACTACTCAAATTGGTGAACAGTGTATTGGAAGAAGCCAGCAGGAGCTCTGACTAAGGTTGACATAATAGTCCACCTCCCATTACTTTGACATCTGATCAAATGTATCTTGGCTTTGTTTTTGTGTTATTAGGAAATTCTGATGAGCATTACTATTCACTGATGCAGAAAGACGTTCTTTTGCATAAAATACTTTTTAACACTTTGGATTTCTCTGAAATATTTAGAAGTGCTCATTTCTGGCCCAGCACCAACAGGAATTCTATAGTAAGGAGGAGTCTCCTTGAGTGACTTTATGGGCACATGCCTTTTAAAAGTTCTTTAAGCAACACAGAGCTGAGTCCTCTTTGTCATACCTTTGGATTTAGTTTCATCAGCTGTTTTTAGTTATAAACATTTTGTTAAAATAGATATTGGTTTAAATAATATAGTATTCTAGGTATTTGATTTAACACTATGATTTACCTATACATTATATATATTTTATAAAGACAGTAAACCAGCATACCCTTACTCTGCCAGAGTAGCGAAGCTAATTAAACATGTTTGATTTCTGAATAAATTGAACTAAATCCAAACTACTTCCTAAAATCACAGGACATTAAGGACCAATAGCATCTGTGCCAGATATTTACTGTTATTAGCTGGGAAGACCAATTCTAACAGCAAATAACAGTCTGAGACTCCTCATACCTCAGAGCTTAGAAGCATGTTTCTCTTGAGCTACTATAGGGGGGAAGGGATTGTTGTGTAGTCCAAGTCACCATGCTGAATGTACACTGATTCCTTTATGATGACTGCTTAACTCCCCATTGCCTGTCCCAGAGAGGCTTTCCAATGGAGCTCAGTAATTCCTACACTTTACAGACAGGAAAGTTCCAGAAACTTTAAGAACAAACTCTGAAAGACCTATGAGCAAATGGTGCTGAATGCTTTTTTTTTTAAGCCATATTTCATTGTCTTAGTCAAAGCAGGATTAAGTGATTATTTAAAATTCATTTTTTATTTTTATTTTTATATATTTTTTTTATTTTTTATTATTATTTTTATTATTTTTTTTTGGAGATGGAGTCTCACTCTGTTGCCCAGGCTGGAATGCAGTGGCCAGATCTCAGCTCACTGCAAGCTCTGCCTTCTGGGTTTACGCCATTCTCCTGCCTCAGCCTCCCGAGTAGCTGGGACTACAGGCACCCGCCACCTCGCCTGGCTAATTTTTTGTATTTTTTTAGTAGAGACGGGGTTTCACCGTGTTCACCAGGATGGTCTCGATCTCCTGACCTCGTGATCCGCCCGTCTCGGCCTCCCAAAGTGCTGGGATTACAGGCTTGAGCCACCGTGCCCGGCCTTAAAATTCATTTTTTAAAATTAGCAACTTGAAGTATAACAGCTTTGAAACTGGAATAAGTGTTTATTTTCTATTAATAAAAATGAATTGTGACCAAAAAAAAGAGAACATACATGATTAATGAGCCATGTAGAACATATGCCAGAATCCACATGCTTTCTAAGTGCGTTCTGCATAGAAGCAGGGATTGTTGGTATCCAAGATATAAGGGCCTCTGTACACAGGATTCCTCTTCTTGTTCCAGAAAAGGGAGGAGATGAAAAATGCATCTACGGCTAAAGAGGCCTGGAAAACAGAGGTTGCTTTGAGAGAAGTATGATGTAACTGTGAAAGGAAAATAAATCTGGGGGCCCCAAATCATTAAGCTAAAGGGAAAAGTCAAGCTGGAAACTGCTTAGGGCAAACCTGCCTCCCATTCTGTCCAAAGTCAGTCCTCTGCTCACTGAGATAGAAGCATATCTGATTGCCTCATTTGAAACAAAGGCTCATCAGGAACTCAAAAAAAACCAACCATTTGTCTCTTACCTACCTATGACCCGAGTCGCCTGGCCTTTGCCTCCAGCCGTCCCACCTTTCTGGACTGAACTAATGTACATCTTACACATATTGATTGATGCCTCATGTCTCCCTAAAACGTGTGAAATCAAGCTGTACCCTGACCACCTTGGGCACATGTCGTCGGGACCTCCTGAGGCTGGGTCACGGGTGTGCACTCTCAACACTGGCAAAATCAACTTTCTCAATTAACTAAGACCTGTCTCACATTTTCAGGTTCACATAACCTTCCTGCAAAAGAATTTGAATGCCTCTAGTTTGACAGTTTTCATGTTTAGCAGCATAACTAACACTTCTGTTAGCACTATGAACAAGGAACTCCTTATTGAAAATAGAAAGCTAACTGAGATTCTGAAGGGCTTGTTTAGTTTACAGACAAAAGCAAATACCCCATCAACACAAGATTGACAGCACCTGAAGGCCCACTGTGTACTGCTTTGAAATCCACCTCATCTCTGAGTGATAAAGCACACTCTGAAGAGACTGCAAGACCAGCTTTTCCGTAAGTGGACTGTGGGTTATTTATAGTCACTCTGCACATGTGCTAATGAGCCATGGCCGCCTGGCAGACATAATTTAACTTTCTATGGTTCTTTGTTTTCTCATCTGTAAAATTACAAGGTCGGACAAGTTTAATTCTAAGAACTGTTGAACTGACCGGGCATGGTGGCTCATGCCTGTAATCCCAGCACTTTGGGAGGCTGCAGATCACGAGGTCAGGAGTTCGAGACCAACCTGACCAACATGGTGAAACCCCGTGTCTATTAAAAATACAAAAATTAGCCGGGCGTGGTGGCATGTGCCTGCAATCCCAGCTACTCGGGAGGCTGAGGCAGGAGAATCATTTGAACTCGGGAGACAGAGGTTGCAGTGAGCCGAGATTGTACCATCGCACTCCAGCCTGTGTGACAGAGCTAGACGCTGTCTCAAAAAATAAATAGATAAATAAATAAAAACTAAGAACCGTTGAACTAAAACATTCCCTGCTCTCAGGACACTGTGGTTAAAATAGTAAGTTATTCTGACTTCTTCGTAACCCTGACTGTCCTTCTTCCCTATTGATTCTCAACAGAGATTTTCTGCCTGCTCTAACTTACCCAAAACATTAGCGCAGCTGATGATCTGACACGCTGAACAATGACTAAACAGTGACTGAGAAAAGGCCACTTGCTAAATGTATGTAGGTAAGTGTTCTAACCTCTCTAGGTCTCAATGCTGGTGTATGGAAGACATACTTGATAGCAATAACTTAAGCCTGAAAATAATGCTATGGTCTAAGGAAATGTGTGTTCAAAGTTCCAAGCTAAGGAATCCAGAAGTGGCCAACCTGAAGATTCACTCCTTATCTGTGAAGCACATCAGAAGCCCTGGCCCATCCCCTTGAAATGCAGGCTCTACAGGGGCTCGAGGCCCTTTGTTTTGGGTTACATACAGGTTGCTAGGTGGGGGTTGCCAAGTGAAAAAACATTATAACCTTCATACATTTTTGTAAAAGATAGGGAGTCTCCTGTCCAGCCTGCCACTCCTGGACTGCACCATTTGTAAGTCCTCAATAAACCCTTTTGTCACAGGACTCTTTGGGTGCCGCTTTGCCAGCTGGAAACCTCTGTGGCTGGCAGCACCTCTGCCTGAGCTTTGCTTATGACCGCTGGGTTGGCTCTGCCCACTCAGCCCAGCAGGCTGTGCTGAGCTGGCTGTGCTCGGCTCTCACTACCGGCCCAGATCCCACACTCGCTGTGAGTGAGCCAGGTGCAGAGTGGCGAGGGGTGTGTGAGCGAGTAAGCATGGGGCACAGCCATGGCGTAGTCAAGTGCACCGCCTGCTAAAGTGGGGTGGGCAGCTCCAGGCACCAGGCATAAGCTCTGTACAAGGCTGTGGCTGGACCAGATGTGCCTCAAGTGGCTTCCGCCTTGGGTGCTGGCATCTGGATAAGGGGAATATGTTGGTGCCTGAAAATTCAGAGACACCACCAACCACAGAGGCCTAAGTGCATGTTACACCATGTCACAGCTCTGGATCAGGGAGTCCCAAGACCTGGGCCCCCAGAAGGTTTACCACTCTTCCCTTGTAGTCCAGCAAATGAGTGTGTCACCACCCACTTCTTGGCTGGCCAGCCAGGAACTTGCTACAGCCCTTTTCACTCCTGCCATTTAGCAAGCTCTGGGTTCTTGTCCCATGACCAAGAATAAGGTTATGTGGACAACCGGAGAGAGCAAGGTGGAGAAGAGTTTTATGGAGCAACATAACAGCTCTCAACATGAGAGGGGAACCTAAAGTGTAGCCCCTTCCCCAAGGCAGGTAGTCCCAGTGTGTGGCTGAGTCTGGGGTTTTATGGGCTCAGAATGGGGGAGTGCGTGCTGATTGATTCATGGGTGGGCCTGGAAAAAGCATCATTTGATTGTCTAAAAAGGCATAGAGGAAGTTCTCACTCTAGCCCTGGGCTGTAATAGCTATGTTTTCAGGCTTTGAGCTGTCTTTGGTTTGAAGGTCAGACTTCACCAGGGACCTGCCTCTGGCTGCCTAGGAATTTGTCTTCCTCCTGCCACTGACATTATGTCACCTTCACTGGCTCCGGGTCTTCTCTTTGGCTTCTGGGACATGGTGCCATCTCTACTGGAGTCAACAAGGGTCTGGCGCAATAGCTGGAAATTTGCAGAAGAAAAGAAAAGTTGCTCAAGGATGGGTGATGAAACAAATAACAAGGATGAAGCTAACAAATAGCATTCTATTTCTCAAGATTATAACAGCCCAAGATTATTGAAAGGAAATCACATTTGGAGCTGTCTCTCTGGGCTAGTTTGCTGGCAGATCTGCATGGTGGACCACACTGTCACCTGTCGTTTGTGTCCTTCAGCATGATGAACTCTGCTGTACGCGTCCTGGTGCTGGATCCGCTATTACCAACAAGCTAATTGAGTTTGCTGGCCTTGAAAATGCATCCCTGTAGGTAATGTGATGATGTAATGCTGTGTTCCTGCCCTCTGGATTTCCTCCTGCCATTACGGAGGCCTTATTTATAAGAATGGAAACAAAATCAAAAACAAAAAAACCAGGATCGCCTTTTGATGTGACTTAAACAAGGCTGGAACAGAGCCTGAGGCTTAGCCTTCCACATGCCCCTGAGATGCCAGGACTCAAGTGAAGCAGGAAAATCCCAGAAAGCAGGTGGGGGTCCATGAGAGTCTGGTGGACACAGGTCTGAGGAGGACAGGAACATAGGTGCAGGGAGGATGCCTGGAAGAAGGGTGAGCAAATGGCAAATGCTGGATGCACAAGCACCACTTATGAACAGAAGGAGGATGGAGCTAGGTCAAATAATCCAGCAGACACTGAGATGAGTTTGGAGGGAAGGCAGGACCCCTCTGAAGTCTAAGGAAAAAGAGCATGACAGACTGCCCAGGGCAGGTGGTATGCCCAACACAGGACAAGCTGGAGACAGACGGGGAAGTCCATCTGGGCTGTGCAAGGGAAAGCTAGAAACTATCACAGCTGGTCAGCTACTGGAAATTCAGTGAGCCCCTCTGTGCCAGAGGTGGGGCTGTGGAAAGCCAGGCAAGCCACCTGCCCTCATGGAACTAACCTTCTAGTGCTGTAAATCAACCGATAGGGCAAGAAGACAGACACACAGACCAGTGGAATAGAATCAAGTCCAGAAATAAACCCTTGTATATGTAGTCAAATGACTTAGAACCAAAAGCATTCAGTGCTGAAAGGACTTTTTTTTTTTTTTTTTTTTTACTTTTTTGAGATGGAGTCTCACTCTGTCACCCCGGCTGAAGTGCAATGGCACGATCTGGACTCACTGCAACCTCCACCTCCTGAGTTCAAGTGATTCTCCTGCCTCTACCTCCCAAGTAGCTGGGGTTACAGGTGCCCACCACAATGCCCGGCTGTTTTTTGTATTTTTGGTAGAGACAGGGTTTCACAATGTTGGCCGCTGGTCTTGAGCTCCTGACCTCAGGTGATCTGCCTGGCTTGGCCTCCTAAAGTACTGGGATTACATGTCTGAGCCACTGGACCAGTCCTTGAGCTATACAACTTTCTGAAAGCTGCTCAATTGTAAATTTAGGTGCTCAATTGCTATAAACTTAGGTCCCTTAATCAGTCTGCTTTTTTTTTTTTTTTTTTTTTTTTTTTTTTTTTGAGACAGGGTTTTACTCTGTCACACAGGCTGAAGTATAATGGTGCAATCATGGCTTACCACAGCCTGAAACTTCGGGGCTCCAAGGATTCTCCTGCCTTAGCCTCCTGAGTAGCTGTGGCTACAGGTGTGCACCACCACACCTGGCTATTTTTTTTTTAAATCTTTTGTAGAGATGGGGTTTTGCTATGTTGCCCAGGCTGGTCTCAAACTGCTGGCCTCAAGTGATCCTCCCAATTTGGCCTCCCAAAGTGCTGGGATTACTGGTATGAGCCACTGCACCTTGCTACTAAGGCTGCTTGAAGCGGAACAGAGACAATGAAATAAAGTGGTTATTACCTGGCAGACACAGTGCGTCCGAGAAGATATTCGTGTTACTTCAGTCTCTTTTGTCAAAAAGCTTTCTGATAAAAGTCAAAATGAATTATGAATTTTCATCATGAATCCTCTCCTTCTTTCTCCCGGTGCAGTGAACAGAGCCTCTAAAGTTGCCCTTGGGGTATCTCTTATCATACCGTTTTGCTCTTCAACATTCCCACCATAATTAACTACTTTTTGTGTTGCCTTTCATTTAGAGCTACGCCCAGTGCAATGACTGCCTCCTAGCAAATACTTCATGTCCTCAGCAGCACAATGAAGTTAGAAAAAAATGCAAAAATACTTCCTGAGTGAGTAAATGACTATGTTTTTTGTAATGCAATGCACACACAGACACACACCACTTCCAATGAAGGGAATCATTAAAATATTTTTAACCCCTTTCACATCAATATTGCCCATGTTAACTGAATCACTACTTGGCAAAATGAATATATATATATATCACTAAATTGGACTGTGAGAGCTGAGCATAAACACGTTGCAGAAGAAAAGTCCTGGTTTGTGATGACAGGTGAAAGGAAATAGTGCTTGCCTCCTAATGGAAGAGAAATTTCCCAGGAAGGGAAAGAATAAAAGCAACCTGAAACAAAAACAACATGAATCAATTTCATTCTGAAAGGAACACAGTGAAACAATGTTGCTAAATGAGACACAATTTCCGACAAAGATCTTCTCTGTTGTCCAAGAACTTTTATTGTGCTGTGCTTACCAAGAAGTATGTGTTTTCTTCCCAAAAAGAGACAATGTACTTTATTTTATGCGTGGTACCTCTCTTTGTCTCTTCTCCCCACTTGCTGCAATTTAAGCTGTCTATTGTAGTGCTCTATCTCTAATCAGCCCTAAATATCTGAAAAGTCCTGAGTTTGCAAGAATTAAAAAAAAAAAAAAAATAGGGCCTCAGGTTTGACAGCAATAGATCCTACTGTCCCCTCGGGATGACATTCCCGCACTGTGAAGACCACAGATCCTCCAGTAACAAACAGTAGCTCCTGGTTGCCTCATGTCTTTGTGTAGAGGTCACAATACCTGCAAGGGAAAGAGCATTGCTGGGAGAGCCTGGGCTACTTTTACGAAACACAACAGGGGCAGCTTCATGTTAAAGGCAACGTTTGGGTGAGAGGGAAGGTAGAGATACAGTCCTTGAACTCAAGGACGTCACAATGGAAAGCAAACTTTACGATGCAAAAATGACCCTTTACACTTAACCCCAAATTGCTATAAGCGACTTTCTTTATTTTTGGAGACAGGGTCTCACTGTGTTGCCCAGGCTGAAGTGTGGGCAATGGTGTGATCATAGCTCACTGAAGCCTCAAACTCCTGGGCTCAAGTGATCCTCCCGCCTCAGCCTCTGAGCAGCTGGTACGTAGGTGTGTGCCACCAGGCCCAGATAATTTTGTAAATATTTATTTTTCTTAGAGATGTTTCCCAGGCTGGTCTGGAACTCCTGGCCTCAAGTGATCCTCTCTTCTCGGCCTCTTGAAGTGCTGGGATTACAGGCGTGAGCCACCGTGCCCAACTGCTATTCAGCTACTTTCAAGCACTGTGCCCTTGCCTCCTTAAACCTCGGTTTCCTCATCTCTAAAATGGGATAACAGTAACATCAGCTGCAAAGGATTGCTGTAGGGAGCAAATCATATCATACACGCAAGGCTAGTATCACTGTGGTAAGAGCTGGAGAAATACCACTTCTTGTTATTATTTGTATAGTGAGCTTTTTATACCTTAGCATTCCTTGGTGTAGTGAGTGATTAATACCGTCTTATTTTTAATGAATGAACAATTAGAACCCAATTAAGCAAAGAGAATTGCATTACTTTTCTGATTAAAAGCCTGATACCAAAGTATGAAATTTGAACTCTGTTGCGTGGCTTTCCATCTGGCGCCACGCTCACCCACTGGCCTCTTCCCTGTCAGTACAAGCTCTGCTGAGCCACCTGAAATTACACACACTCACTGAACATTCACCGCATTTGAACTTGACTTGTGCCTATGGGTCCGAACATAGCATGTGCTCAGTCCTTTCCTCTATGACCAACAAATGGCAGATGGGAGTGGGTCGGAGAATTCCTATGTGATCTTCAATGCCCAACCCAGATGCCCCTTTCCCTGTGAAGCCATCCCTTGGCGCCCTCCTCTGGGTTCACACCATATTTGATGCCAGTGCTTCTCAAATTGTGGTCCCTGGACCAGAAGCAGCAGCATCATCTGGGCACATATTAGGCCAGTATCACTCTAATAGAGGCTGGAGAAATACCACTTGTTGTTGTTGTTATTATTATAGTGAGCTTTTTGTACCTTAACATGTGTTAGAAATGCAAATTACTTGGCTCCATCGTGGACCCACTGAACCAGAAACTCTGGGGCTGGGACTCAGCAACCTGTGCTTTAAGGAGCCTTTCCCATGATTCTGATGCACACTCACAGTAGAGAACCATAGCTCGATGCAAACTTCCACTTTACCGTACCTCCTGCACTTTCAAAATCACGTGCTTAAACATATGACTCTGTCCTACAAGAGTTAGCTTTTAGCCAACTTCTTTTACTTTCCTGCGTCCTAATTTTCCTCATCTTTTAAAAGTAGGAATGATCATTTTACTTTACAGGAATGCTTAAAATTAGCATTAATATATATAAACTGTGATCTATAATGTCTCAAACAGTAGTGTCCTCCAGATCCCTCCACCCTCACCTCTCAACTGTTTATTCATGATTGCCTAGTGTAATGGTCTGCATATAAAACTGCCCATTGCTTGCCAAAGAGACCCACCCAAGAGGTATAATTCCAGGTGGAGAGTCTGCTAGGCTTTGGGAACTGAGCGATCTATCGCAAACATCAACAAAAATGACTGAACTATTACAAATGAGTGAACCATGAGTAAACTCTTCAGCATGAGGTAGAGATGGCAGGAAAGGGAAGAAAGATTTATGGCTAGCTCCTAGAGAGGATGAATCAAGCCAGGGTCAAGAAAGGATAAGTTAGAGGGATGGATATACAACTTTGCAATCAACTTACTGTGATCGTGCCCTTGGGGTGGCTGTGTTGTATGTGAGTTATCTCTCCGTTGCAAAATGAGTATGCATAAAGATCCCAGAAATTGCACCATTTTGCCCATGAGCCTGGTTCTATACACATGGAAGGGCCTGCATGATGGATAACTGAAGGAGGCGTGGTGGCCACAGTGACGTCACCTATGTGGCTCACGTACCAGATAAAAATGTGTCACAGGCTCCATGCAGCTTTCCTGGCTGGAAGAGTTCTACAGATTTGGTGAACACATACTAAATGTTTTAGGAGTCAGGCAGGGCTTGCAGTCATCAGGGAAGGCTTCCCAGAAGTGAGCCATGGGTTTAAAGAGATCTGGGGTTCAGATTGGCAGACAGCGTTCAATGAATATTTCAGCCAAGGGAATAGCTGAGCACCCCCCACTAAGTGCTCTCATAAAACACCATTTGTTTATCTCATAGCACTTTTCACAATTTGTAATTATTGTTCATTTATTTAGGGTTGGTTTCATCCTTCTCCTATACATGCTAGTTGGGCAAGGGCCACATCCAACCTTTTTTTTTTAAATTATTTTATCCTGAGCATCTTAGAACTGGACGTAGTATGGGGTAGGTTCTCAATATATGTTTTTAATGTTCATCTCAATGGACACTGTTTAAATGAATGAATGAGTCAGGCCAGCTGACCAGGTAAGGCAGTGCCTAGTTCCAGAAGGCTCTGACATCTTTGCTGGAAAATCTGCTCTTAATATCATAGTCAGTAGACAATTGTGAGCTCCTGGAAAACAAAAATTATTGGCCAGGCATAGTGGCTCATGCCTATAATCCCAGCACTTTGGGAGGCTGAGGCAGGTGGATCACTCGAGGTCAGGAGTTCAAGACCAGCCTGTCCAACAGGGTGAAACCTTGTCTCTACTGAAAAATACAAAAATTAGCCAGGAATGGTGGTGGGCGCCTGGAATCCCAGCTATTCGGTAGGCTGAGGCAGCAGAATCGCTTGAACCCAGGAGGGAGAGGTTGCAGTGAGCTGGGGTTGTGCCACTGCACTCTAGCCTGGGCAACAGAGTAAGACAATGTCTCAAACAAACAAACAAACAAACAAACCAAGATTTCCCAATAATTATTAATTCAGTGAATTTATTCAGTAGTAGACTGTGCCAGACACCATATAAAGTTTAATCAGAGAGCACCCCTACATTAAAGGAGACCAGACTCTGAATGTGGGCAGGGATTGGCTGTGTACATGAGCAGCAATAACACAGAACAGGAAGGATGCCTGCTGCATGGGAGAGGTAGGAGTTCAGTGTGGAGAGATGGAAGGACAGAGAACTTCAAGTCTGTCTAGAGACAGCTTGTTGATGTGGAGCTGGGGAGACCGGGAGAGAGACCGGGAGAGAGCAGGTGGTTGAGTTTGGCTACATCCTCTTTGCCTCCCGCACAATGTTTAGCATACTGCATTGCACACTGCTGGCATTTAATGACAGTAATGTCTGTTGCATTATTACTTACTTCCTTGATCAAGGACGTGACAGAAGGCAACTGCGAATATTTTAAATGCAACTTTATCCAAACGGGAACTTGTTTTTTTTCACTAACCAAATTAACATTCAATTTAAAACAGGTCCTAAAAGTTCATCCATCAAAGGGGGATAGAAAGGATGATTTGTGTGTGTGTGGAGTATTGAGTCGTTTATCATTGCCTGAGAATTTGTAAGAGTTATGCAAGTAGGCAAAGACGGCCCATGTATGGCTCACATTCTGTCAAGGGCTTCATCCTAAAAGCAGCCTTTGGACAGTTTTAAAACTGGGGCATTTGGTCAGAACCTGCATTTTAGGAAGATCACCTGTATGGTTTTCTTTGTTTTGTTTTTGAGATGGAGTCTCACTCTGCCACCCAGACTGGAGTACAGTGGCACAATCTTGGCTCACTGCAACCTCCACCTCCCAAGTTCAAGCGTTTCTTCTGCCTCAGCCTCCTGAGTAGCTGGGATTATAGGTGTGCGCCAACATGCCTGGCTAATTTTTTGTATTTTTAGTAGAGACAGTGTTTCACCATATTGGCCAGGCTGGTCCTAAACACGTGACCTCGTGATCCACCCGCCTCAGCCTCCCAAAGTGCTGGGATCACAAGCATGAACCACCATGCCCGGCCTCACTTGCAAGGTTTTTGAGGGATGGGTTGGTGGTAGGAATGGCTAGTCTTCCTCCCTGCTCCAATAGTAACTACACTTCTCCCCTCTCTCATTGCAAGCCTCTCATGGAATAGGATTGTAATTATTGGCTCATGTGTCCTTCCTCCCACCAGAGAGAAGGGCAAGTTTTTGAGGTCATGGAGTGGGGCCTTATTCTTAGCAATCTCTCAGTATTGTATTAGCTAGCAAATTGTCAGGAGGGAAAACAAATGACAAACAATTTCAGTAATTCTGGCAATAAATGAGGCTAGCCTGAACTAAGGTAACATTTGTAAAACATGGAGGGCAGGCACAGTGGCTTACGCCTGTAATCCCAGCACTTTGGGAGGCCATGGTGGGAGGCTCACAAGGTCAGGAGATCGAGACCATCCTGGCCAACATTGTGAATCCTTGTCTCCACTAAAACTACAAAAATTAGCTGGGCATGGTGGCACGTGCCTGTAATCCCAGCTACTCGGGAGGCTGAGGCAGGAGAATTGGTTGAACCAGGGAGTCAAAAGTTGCAGTGAGCTGAGATCATGCCACAGCACTCCAGCCTGGCGACAGAACAAGACTCTGTCTCAAAAAAAAGAATGGAATGTGGGCATCAGATGTCTGCTACGCTTTAGCTGGAAGATATACAGGACTTTGTCACAGACGGTGGGGGTGAAGGAGGAGGAGTCAGGGATTTAAATGACTTAGGTAGAGAATGATGGGTGGCTCTTTGGGACAGGGCACAGAGGAGGAGAAACACATTTAGAGAAGCATAGCACAGGTTCAGTTTGGGACATGTTGTATTTAACAAACCAATGGATCTTTGAAGCAGAGATGTCTAAAATGGGTTGGATTTGCATGTATAAGGTTCAGAAACAAAGTTGAGCTAAGGAATTCGATGACTCCAAAAATCAATAGAGTGATAAAGACAGAGAAAGACATGAAGTCAGTCATCTGCTGTACAATATTTGGTATTGTCTAATTTTTGCCAACTGGGCCATTATAAGACAGAATCTCAATGCTGTTCTACTTTTCATTTATGTATTTATCTATATTCTTTTTTGCCTACCAGAGCTCCTTCTTCCGCGAATTGCCTTGAAATATCTTTGGCCTATTTTTCTACTTTTTTTCTGTCCTTTTGTCATTGGAGGATTTCTTTGTATACTCTAGAAATTATTCCCTTGACTGTTTTAGGCACTGGGAATATCTTCCCATACTCTGCGGTCTATTTAATTTGTATTTGCAGTTTCTAGCTTATGCCAGGGGAAGTAATGCATTAACTGAGCCCCAGAAATACAGTGGAAGAAGCACATTTCAGAGTAAGGTAAGGTTGGAGAGTAGACATATTGATTGAAGAGTGTAGGAATTTGACAGGCAAAGCCAAATATGTACCAACTGATGGGAATGGCATGTTTTTACGGGCTGTAATGTGGTTTGGATGTGTGTTCCCACCCAAATCTCATGTTCAATTGTAATTCCCCGTGTTGGACGTGGGGCATGGTAGGAGGTGATTGAGTCATGGGGGTGGATTTCTCATGAATGGTTTAACACTAAACTTGGTGCTGTTCTCATGATCATGAGTTATTTCGAGATCTGGTGGTTTAAAAGTGTGTAGCACCGCCCCCACCCTCCTCCCCCGTTCTTGCTCCTTCTCCAGCCATGTGAAGTGCCTGCGTCCCCCTTTGCTTCCCGCCATTATTGAAAGCTCCC
Organism: Macaca nemestrina; assembly: GCF_043159975.1. Taxonomy (NCBI): domain Eukaryota; kingdom Metazoa; phylum Chordata; class Mammalia; order Primates; family Cercopithecidae; genus Macaca; species Macaca nemestrina. The sequence goes on from NC_092128.1 coordinate 128,569,684, forward strand.
TCAAACCTTCCCAAAAGCAGATTCCTCCATGCTTCCTATACCTCCTGCAGAACCAGGAGCTCTTCTTTATAAATTACCCAGTCTCAGGTATTTCTTTATAGCAAAGCGAGAATGGCCTAACACAGGGCACAGTTACAGAAAAGCCCAGGTGTGGGGCTGTGATAGGGTGGAGAGCCGCAGGAAGAGTGAGCACGAATGAGATGTTCATGTTGACAGAAAGCCAGGGGAGAGGGATAGGGGGAGCTTGAACCACAGTCTATAAAGAGCAGCAGATGTCAGTCTAAACATCTGGGGGTGGTGGAAGTTAAGCAGAGGAGAGACCTGGCCAGAGATTTCCTTTAGTAAGCTTAGCCTGGAAGTGGCACAGAAGGCGCTCAGAACAGGGGAGACTAGAATTGGGATGCCAATTTAGGGAACCTGGCAACAGGGTAGGGTGGTGAGTTTTATGTGTCAACCTGGTTAGGCTGTGGTACCCACTTATGGAATCAAACACTAATCTAAGTGTTTCTGTGAAGGTGTCTTGTGGATGTGATTAACAGCTCCAATCCGTTGACTACTTCTTATTTTTGAGACGGAGTCTTGCTCTGTTGCCCAGGCTGGAGTGCAGTGGCATGATCTCGGCTCACTGCAACCTCCGCCTCCCAGGTTCAAGCGATTCTCCTGCCCCAGGTGATCCGCCCGCCTTGGTCTCCCAAAGTGCTGGGATTACAGGTGTGAGCCACCACACCTGAACAATCCATAGACTTTAAAGTAGCTTTAAGTGAAGGGGGCTTAAGTAAAGTCTGTGAAATGGGTGGATTCCTCTTCCCACCCATGGATTCTTCTTTCAGTTGAAGGCCTGAAGAGTAAAACTGAGGGCCAGGTGCAGTAGCTCACACCTATAATCCCAGCACTTTGGGAGGCCAAAGCAGGCAGATCACCAGAGGTCAGGAGTTCAAGACCAGCCTGGCCAACATGGCGAAACACCATCTCTACTAAAAATACAAAAGTTAGCTGGGCGTGGTGGCGGGCACCTGTAATCCCAGCTACTCAGGAGGCTGAGACAAAAGAATCACTTGAACCAGGGAGGCAGAGGTTGCAGTAAGCTGAGATCGTGTCATTGTACTCCAGCTCAGGCAACAAGAGTGAAACTCCATCTCTGAGGTTTTCTGGAGAAGAACAAACTCTACCTCAAGACTGTGACAGACTAATTCTGCCCCAGTTTCCAGCCTGCCCTGATACATTTTGGACTTACCAGTCCCTACAATCATATAAGCCAATTTCTTCAACTCTCTTTCTCTCTCTCTCATAACACTCATCCCTAGGGGAGAGAGAAAAGATAAATAAATCCTATCAGTTCTCTTTCTCTGGAGAACTGACTGACACAGGAGGTAGGTATTGGCCTTTGAAGCTTTCTGTTGTTGCATGCCATCAACTGAAAATTAAATTTTAAAAGACACACACAATTCAATATATGTATATTTTTATTTAGAAATTATTTACATGTACCCAAGTACTAATATGTTGTATATATTACAAAACAGGAAAATAGAAGAATTTTAAAGAATGAACTACGGGTCGTGCATGGTGGCTCACGCCTGTAACCCCAACACTTTGGGAGGCTGAGGCGGGCTGGTCTCAAACTCCTGACCTCTTGATCTGCCTGCCTTGACCTCCCAAAGTGCTGGGATTATAGGCATGAACCACCATGCCCGGCCTCACCTGCATAGTTTTTGAGGGATGGGTTGGTGGTAGAATTGGCTAGTCTTCCTCCATGATCCCATAGTAACTATGCTTCTCCCCTCTCTCATTGCAAGCCTCTCATGGGATACGATTGTAATTATTTGCTCATGTGTTCTTCCCTCCCACCAGAGAGAAGGGTAAGTTTTTTGAGGTCATGGAGTGGGCCTTATACTTAGAAATCTCTCAGTAGTATATTAGCTAGCAAAATTGTCAGGAGGCAAAACAAATGACAAACAATTTCAGTGATTCAGGCAAGAAATGAGGCTGACCTGAGGCAAGGTAACATTTGTGAAAAATGGAAGCCAGGCACAGTGGCTCACTCCTGTAATCCCAGCACTTGGGGAGACCATGGCGGGAGGATCACGAGGTCAGGAGATCGAGACCATCCTGGCCAACATGGTGAAACCCTGTGTCTACTAAAACTACAAAAATTAGCTGGGCGTGGTGGCATGTGCCTGTAATCCCAGCTACTCGGGAGGCTGAGGCAGGAGAACTGCTTGAACCAGAGAGTCGAAGGTTGCAGTGAGCCGAGACTGAGCCACAGCACTCCACATGGTGACACAGCGAGACTCTGTCTCAAAAAAAAAAAAAAAAGGAATGGAACGTGGGGAACAGTTGTCTCAAAATATACGGGACTTTGACACAGACAGTGGGGTGATAAAGGAGAAGGAGGAGTCAGGGATTTGAATGACTTAGGTAGAGAATGATGGGTGGCTCTTTGGGACAGAGCACAGAGGAGGAGAAACGCGTTTAGAGAAGCTGAGGCAGGAGGATCACTTGAGTCCAGGAGATTGAGACTGCAGTGAGCTATAGTTGTGCCACTGCACTCCAGCCTGGGCAACAGAGCAAGACACAGTCTCAAAAAAAAAAAAAAAAAAAAAGAATTATCAAGATACTCAATTGTGGATACCATCTCAGGCCAGTCAGGATGGAATTATTAAAAAGAAACAACAGATGCTGGTGAGGCTGTGGAGAAATAGCAATGCTTTTACACTGTTGATGGGAAGGTAAATTAGTTCAACCATTGTGGAAGATAGTGTGGCGATTCCTCAAAGACCTAGAACCAGAAATACCATTTGATCCAGCAATCCCATTACTGGGTATATTCCCAAAGAAACAGAAATCATTCTATTATAAAGATACATGCACACGTATGTTCATTGCAGCACTCTTCACAATAGCAAAGACATGGAATCAACCTAAATGCCCATCAATGATAGACTGGATAAAGAAAATGTGGTACATATGCACCACGGAATACTACACAGCCATAAAAAGGAATGAGATCATGTCCTTTGCAGAGATATGGATGGAGCTAAGCCATTATCCTCAGCAAGGAACAGAAAACCAAACACCGCATTTCTCACTTTTATGTAGGAGCTGAACAATGAGAACACATGGACACAGGGAGGGGAACATCACACACTGGGGCCTGTTGGAGGGGCAGGGGAGGGAGAGCACCAGATAGACAGCTAATGCATGCGGGGCTTAATACCTATGGTTCCATAGGTGCAGCAAACCACCATGGCACATATTTAACCTGCATGTTCTGCACATGTATCCCAGAACATAAAATAAAATTAAATTAAAAAAAAAAAAAGAAAAAAAAAGATGCTCAGTTGTGGAATGACCTGGTTCTTAATAACACGCAATCCAGAGCAAAGCCTTGCTTCCTTGTGCTATTTTCCAAAGCATACAACACCAGCATGAATCCTAAATACATCCTTACTGAGGTGCCCTAGGGTTTTCCATGATCTGTGTGCTCTTCTTGCATCGCATCACTTTGTTCAGCTGTCAGTGTGTTCCTGGTGGTCTTGGAGGGGCAGGGCCAGCTTCATGTGTGTGGACCTGTGCAATCCACAAAGTCCTGGGCTTAGAAGCATTAATCCCTTGACCAGATTAATGCTTGGCTGCTGCCATATTGAATTCTTTTAAATATTTTAGAGACAAGGTCTCTTTCTCTGTTCCCCAGGCTAAACTGCAGGGGCGTGATCACAGCTCACTGCAGACTCAAGCTCCTGAGCTCAAGCGATCCTCCTGCCTCAGCCTCCTGAGTAGTTGGGACTACAGGTGCGGCCACCATGCCCAGTTAATTAAAATAATTTTTTTTTTAGAGGTGGGGGTCTTGCTATGTTGCCCAGGCTGGTCTTGAACTCCTGGGTTGAGGCCACCATGCCCGGCTTGAAATTCTTAATAATTTTTGTACAGGGGGCTCCCTGTGTTGGTTTTTCACTGGGCCCCAGAAGTTCCACAGGGAGTTCTGCTGAAGGGCAGGGCCAGTGGGTAACGTCAGGGTCATCGTGGAAGAGGATGTGAGAAGTGGGTGAATTCCGGACTTTTTGGCTAGGATCCGTAAGACTGGCTGATATTTGGGATTTGGGTGGGAGAAAGCAGGGAAGAGAGAGGAATCACTCCTGCATGTGGGCTGGGACTTGCGCAATGAGCGCCCTTTATCCAGATGGGAAATATCGGGTAAACAAGTCAAGCAGATTTTAGAGTGGGCAGGTGGGGTCAAGAATCTGTTTGGTGAAAATAAGCTTCCTACCAAATATTATAAAATAAGGATAGGATATTACATTTAAAAAAAATTGCAGACCAGCCAGGAGCGGTGGCTCATGCCTGTAATCCCAATACTTTGGGAAACCAAGGTGGGAGGATCCTTTGAGGCTAGGAGTTTGAGACCAGCCTGGGCAACATAGCAAGATCCCATCTCTACAAAAAATTTTTAAACAGTAGCCAAGCATAGTGGTGCGCACCTGTAGTCCCAGCTACCTGGAAGGCTGAAGCTGGGGAGGACTGCTTGAGACCAGGAGGTAGAGGTTGAAGTGAGCTATGATTGTGCCACTACACTCCAGCCTGGGTGACAGAGTAAGGCCCTCTACCAAAAAAAAAAAAAAAAAAATTGGGCCAGGCACAGTGATTCACGCCTGTAATCCTAATACTTTGGGAGGCCAAAGCGGGCAGATCACCTGAGGTCAGCAGTTTGAAACCTGCCTGGCCAACATGGTGAAACCCCGTCTCTACTAAAAATACAAAAACATTAGCCAGGTGTGGTGGCGGGCACCTGTAATCCCAGCTCCCTGGGATTATGACGCAGGAGAATTGCTTGAACCTGGGAGGTGGAGGTTGCAGTGAGCTGAGATCATGCCACTGCACCCCAGCCTCCAGACAGGGCAAGACTCCATCTCATAGCAAAACAAAACAAAACAACCACAAAAAGATAACCCAATATTGTACTATAGTTTTGCAAGATGCTACCACTGCAGGGGAACCAGGGAAGACAGTTCAAGAGCTCTCTGTAGTACTTCTTACAACCACATGTGAATCTACAATCATCTGAAAATGAAAAGTTTAATTTAAAAAAAAACTGGAAAATTGGTGACCCAGAAAATCAGGATGTGAATGGAGCAATAAGGCGGCTCAGGGCAAGCGTTGCTCATTTTTATTCCTCAGTTTTCAAATCTGCAAGGAGTTTGGGGGCAGCGCACAGAGGCGGACACAGTTGGAAACAGTGAAGGGACTGTTTGTGGTGTCTTGGGGGACGGTGGCAGCAGCTCTGGCACCTGAGCATCTGTCCTTCCTGGTGGTCTGGTGGTGAGGGCTGATGGGGTGGACAGCAGCTCATCTCTTGGAGGCCCTGCCAAGTAAAGGGGTGAACTTGGCTCTAGAGGACAATGTCCTTGGGTCTGAGGACATTGACTTCAGCGCTCACCTCCTCTAGTAATTTCAGGTTACTTTGGCAGTGGGACAGACACAGGGGCACGAAACCATGGGTAGGAGAGGAGGTCAGCGTAAGCCCGGTTGGTGTTCACTTTCAAGCTTTCCTTCACTACAGTCAGGCGCCCAGCGGGGGAGAAGAGCATCTCATCATAAGATATTTGCAGATGTATTCACGGAACTTCCCACATATCTGGATGAGGATATACGACTTGCCCCCTGGAGGAAAGAGTTAAATGAATCGCTAAAGCACAAAATGTTCCTGTAAAATTGCTTCCATATTTTATTAGATGCAGATGAGCATGAATTATTGTGACGCTAACAGGGGAGTTTGAAAATTTTGTTCTTACCTTTTTCCATCAACAACCCCCCCTCACCTAGATGGTTATGGAAGGACTGGTTGAGGGATGCTGGTTTGGGGTTGGACCATTGAGTAAAGAGCTCATTCGCTTATTAATTCATCCCATCAGATGTTTATGGGGCACCTATCGTATGTCAGGGAATGCAAGTGCAATTACAGCTTGCAGGTGTCATTCTTGTTGATCAACCTTCCAACGACACCACCAAGGTCCTTCTGAGATGCGCCATTTTTGTTTTGCGGTTATGCTGGGGATGGCTTTTGGGGGAGGAAGCTTCCTTTTGAGCCTCTCAGAGTGCCACTGTCTTATCTATGCCATAGAAAAGAAGGCGCATTTCACCTACCCCTCCAAGGTCAGAAATGCAAATTAACATTAATTCCACTTTCCCACAATCTCCCCGTTTGCATCAAGGTGTGAAACTCCATGGGGGGAAAATAGACACAGTTGTGCAAAACTGTTTTTCCAGCTGAACAGATCTGATTAGTTTCTTACACTCTGTGTGGCTCTGCCAATTTATTTTTTCTATTTATTTATGGGACAGAGTCTTACTCTGACACCCAGGCTAAAGAGCAGTGGCACGATCTCGGCTCACTGAAACCACTGTCCCCAAATTCAAGCGATTCTCCTGCCTCAGCCTCCTGAGTAGCTGGGATTACAGGCAAGAGCTACCACACTTGGCTAAGTTTTGTATTTTTAGTAGAGACGGGGGTTACCATGTTGGCCAGGCTGGTCTCGAACTCCTGACCTCAGGAGATCCACCTGCCTCGGTCTCCCAAAGTGCTGGGATTACAGGTGTGAGCCACCATTCCCGGCCACTAGTTTTTCTTTTTTAAAAAAATTTTTGGCCAGATGCGGTGGCTCACACCTGTAATCCCAGCATTTTGGGAGACCAAGGTAGGAGGACTGCTTGAGGCCAGGAGTTTGAGACTAGCCTGGGCAATATAGTGACAGCCCACCTCTACAACAAATAAAAAATTAGCCAGGTATGGTGGTACGTGCCTGTAATCCCAGTTAGCTGGGAGGCCAAGGCAGGAGGGTCACTTGAGCCTGGAGTTCAAGACCAGCTTAGGCAACATAGTAAGACCCCATCCCTGCAAAAATTACAAAAATTAGCCAGGTGTGATGGCACGAGCCTGTAGTCCAAGGTATTCAGGAAGCTGAGGTGAGAGGATCACTTGAGCCCAGGAGATTGATAGCACCGCTGCCCTTCAACTTGGGAAACTGAGCAAGACTGTCTCAAAAATTTTTTTTTTTTTTTTTTTTTTTTGAGACGGAGTCTCGCTCTGCCACCCAGGCTGGAGTGCAGTGGCCGGATCTCAGCTCACTGCAAGCTCCGCCTCCCGGGTTCATGCCATTCTCCTGCCTCAGCCTCCCGAGTAGCTGGGACTACAGGCGCCCGCCACCTCGCCCGGCCAGTTTTTTGTATTTTTTAGTAGAGACGGGGTTTCACCGTGTCAGCCAGGATGGTCTCGATCTCCTGACCTCGTGATCCGCCCGTCTCAGCCTCCCAAAGTGCTGGGATTACAGGCTTGAGCCACCGCGCCCGGCCTAAAAATTTTTTTATTTATTTATTTTTGAGATGGAGTCTCCCTCTGTTACCCAGACTGGAGTGCACTAGCACAATCTTGGCTCACTGCAACCTCCATCTCCCAGCAATTCTCCTGCCTCAGCCCCTACAGTAGCTGAAATTGCAGGCGCATGCCACCGTGCCCAGCTAAGTTTTTAGTAGAGACAGGGTTTCGCCATGTTGGCCAGGCTGATCTCGAACTCCTGACCCCAGGTGATCCACCTGCCTCAGTCTCCCAAAGTGCTAGGATTACAGGCATGAGCCACTGTGCCCTGGCAAAAATTTACTTATTTATTTTTATTTTTTGAAATGGAGTCTCGCTCTGTCCCCCAGGCTGGAGTGCAGTGGCACTATCTCGGCTCACTGCAAGCTCCGCCTCCCAGGTTCACACCATTCTCCTGCCTCAGCCTCCCAAGTAACTGGGACTATAGGCACCTGCCAAACCTGGCTAATTTTTTGTATTTTTAGTAGAGTGTTTCACCGTGTTAGCCAGGATAGTCTCGATCTCCTGACCTCGTGATCTGACCGCCTCGGCCTCCCAAAGTGCTGGGATTACAGGCGTGAGATACCGTGCCCAGCCGCAAAAATTTATTTTTAAGTTTTTCCATTTCAATAGCTTGAAGGGTACAAGTGGTTTTTGGAGACATGGAAGAATTCTATCGTGGTGAAGTCTAGGATTTTACAGCATCTGTCACCTGAGTAGCGTACTTTGTATCCAATAAGTAGTTTTTCATCCGTCACCACCTAACATCATCCTCCTTCTGAATATCCAATGTCCCCACTCTGTATGTCTCTGCGTACCCATAGCTTAACCCCCACTTATTGGTGAGAATGTGCAGCATTTGGTTTTCTGTTCCTGAGTTACTTCACCAAGGACAATGGCCTCCAGTTTCATCCAAGTTGCTGCAAAAGACATCATACTTTCTGTTTTGGAGACAGGATCTTTCTCTGTCACCCAGGCTGGAGTGCAGCAGTACATGATTCACTGCAGCCTTGGCCTCCCAGGTTCAAGCAATCCTCCCACCTCAGCCTCCCAAGTAGTCCCAAGACTACAGGTGTGCAACACCACACCCGGCTAATTTTTAAATTTTTCGTAGAGATGGGGGTCTCATTATGTTGCCCAGGCTGGTGTTGAATTCCTGGCCTCAAGCAATCCTCCTGTCTTGGCCTCCCAAAGTGCTGGGACTTCAGACATGAACCACCTCACCCTGCCTCTATTTCATTCATTCATTCATGCATTCATTTATAGATGAAATCTTGTTCTGTCACCCAGGCTAGAATGCAGTGGCATGATCTTGGCTCACTACAACCTCTGTCTCCTGGGTTCAAGTGATCCTCCCACCTCAGCCTCCCTAGTAGCTGGGACTACAGGCATGTGCCACCACGCCTGGCTAATTTTTGTAATTTTAGTAGAGATGGGGTTTCACCATGTTCATCAGGCTGGTCTCAAACTCCTGGCCTCAAGTGATCCACCTGCCTTAGCCTCCCAAAGTGCTGGGATTACAGGTGTGAGCCACCACACCCGGCCTCATTTTTTTTTTTTTTTTTTTTTTTTTTTTTTTTAAGGCTGAGTAGTATTCCATAATATATACACACTACATTTTTCTTTATCCACTCATCTGTTGATGGGCTCTGCCAGTTTGATCCCAGCTGGACATCTGAGGGGCCTGGCTGCCCCTTAGCACCCCATCCCAGGGTAGGGGCACTGGGGATGAGAAAATGCATATGTTGTATTTCTCAGCTCTCCTTTAGAGATTGGGTATAGCAGAAAGGCTTGTAGGATCACTGGAAGCTGGAGTGATTGGAGTCTTTCACAGGCCCTGTCTGTCCCCACAGAGGAGGGAGTGAGGGTTGTAAAGAGCTTGTCTCTGCTGGCTTTGGCCTGAGCTGCTGGTAGGAGCAATGGCAGCTGGTCCCATGGCCTGTGGGTGCTGGCTCAGTTGAGGGGTGGGGGGTAGGCCCTAAATGCACCTAGGAGGGCTTCCAGGGCTGTCAGGAGCACAACAAATTGATATCTAGAGACTGCGGAATCTTTTTTTTTTTTTTTTAAAACAATCAGACGGAGCCTCTCTCGGTCGCACAGGCTGGAGGGCAGTGGCACGATCTCAGCTCACTGCAACCTCCACCTCCGAGGTTCAGGCGATTCTCCTGCCTCAGACTTCCGAGCAGCTGAGACTACAGGCGTGTGACCATGACTGGCTAATTTTTGTGGGTTTTTTAAAAATTTTATTTATTTTTTTGGAGACAGTTTCACTCTTATTGCCCAGGCTGGAGGGCAGTGGCATGATCTTGGCTCACTGCAAACTCCACCTCTCAGGTTCAAGTGATTCTCCTGCCTCAGCCTCCTGAGTAGCTGGGATTACAGGCATCTGCCACCATGCCCAGCTAATTTTTTGCATTTTTAGTAGAGATGAGATTTCGCCATGTTGGCCAGGCTCATACTGCTAACCTCAGGTGACCCACCTGCTTTGGCCTCCAGAAGTGCTGGGATTATAGGCATAAGCCACCACACGCGGCCGTGGAAGCTGTGGAATCTGCCACGAGGAGAATTCCTGAGGAAAACCAGAGGCCACATTGATGGCCCTTCACCTGCGTGGCCACATGGGATTCTCACAGCAGCCCAAAGTAGGGCCTTGAGCAAGGGAGTTCTCCTGGCCCCCAATTTAGGGGCAGAGAAACAACTCAGCAAGACCCAGAACTTACCTCTGATTACCCAGTGAGTTGTGGAGATTGGATTTCCACTTGTCATACTGCCTTTACATCTTGGCTTTTCAGCGAGAAGCTGTGCATTCAGCCCCTTGCAAAGGCAGAAAAGTGTTGCCGAAAAATGTACCAGGGACCAGGCACAGTGGCTCACGCCTGTAATCCCAGCACTTTGGGAGCCTGAGGCGGTTGAATCACCTGAGGTCGGGAGTTCAAGACCAGTCTGGCCAACATGGTGAAACCCGTCTCTGTAAAGACAAAAAATTAGCCAGGCTTGGTGGCAGGTGCCTGTAATCCCAGCTACTCAGGAGGCTGAGGCAGGAGAATCACTTGAACCTGGCAGGCGGAGGTTGCAGTGAGCTGAGACTGGGTCATTGCACTCCAGCCCTGGAGACAAGAGAGACTCCATCTCAAAAAAAAAAAAAAAAAAAAAAAAAAAGATAACTATACCACAGTGGCTCATGCCTATAATTCCAGCACTTTGGGAGGCTGAGATAGGAGGATTGCTTGAGGCCAGGAGTTTAACACCAGCTTGGGAAATATACTGAGACCCTGTCTTGTAAAAAGAAAAAAAAAAATTAGCTAGGTGGTGGTGTGCACCTGTAGTCTCAGCTACTCAGGAGGCCAAGGAAGGAGGATCTCCTGAGCCCAGCAGTTTGAGGCTGCAGTGAACTGTGATCACTATCATGCCAGTACACTCCAGCCTGGGCAACAGAGGCCCCTGTGTAGAAAAGGGCACCCTTTGCTGCATCTCTCTCTCTCTCTTTTTTTTTTTTTAAGATATGCAGTCTCGTTGTGTTGGCCAGGTTGGTCTCGAACTCTTGGTCTCCAGCAGTCCTCTCACCTCAGCCTCCCAAAGTGCTAGTGTTGCAGGCATAAGTCACCATGACTGGCCTGCATCTCTTTTTGTGTTAAATGGTGGAGAATGACCCAGAAAATCTACAAGTTTCTTCTTCTGCAGTCTGAGGGCTGCAGTTTATGATCAAGCCAGGCAGGCACACAGGCTATCTGCCCTTCATTCCAAATTGTGGGTGCCTGGATTGCTCAGAAATTTGGAAAACACGCTGGGAACAGTGGCTCACACCTGTAATCCCAGCACTTTGGGAGGCTGAGGCGGGCGGATCACAAGGTCAGGAGTTTGAGATCAGCCTGGCCAACATGGTGAAACCCCGTCTCTACTAAAAACACAAAAATTAGCCAGATGTGGTGGCGTGCACCTGTAATCCCAGCTAGTCAGGAGGTTGAGGCAGGAGAATCACTTGAACCCGCGAGGCGGAGGTTGCATTGAGCCGAGATAGTGCCACTGCACTCCAGCCTGGGCAAATGAAAACTTCACCTCAAAAAAAAAAAAAAAAAATTGGAAAACAGAATTGGCTAGAAACTGGAATTCACACTAATTACCCCCAGGATGCAGAGGGCTCAGGGAATCAGTGGGCAGGGGGAGTACTGGGTGTCTGGTTCTCATTAGTTGAGAGATCATCAGGAGCACCCCCCTGGTTGAAACTTTCAGATTTATACTAAAAAAAATACCCAGAATGTCCATGGAGTAGAATAAAGGTGGCTGCGTCGTGGCTGGACGAAATGAGGATCTTTCTGGGGCAGGGTTTTACACGTGACTTCTCAACAGAAGACCCGTGCTAGAGTCTGGCTCTGACATCTCTCTGCCGTGGGACTTCAGGCAAGTCCCTGTTGTGAAGCTACAATGTTTTCCCTCTGTAATGGCGGGAGTGAGTGGCATTTGCTTTATGGACCATTCAGGGACATGTAAAGCTCACATTAAATGAGATGATCTGTCTTCTCACTTTGATTCTCACATCACTGTGCAAGCACACATTACCATTACCAACCAGGTGGAAGGGTGTCCGAGAATACAGGAACAAATGTCTTCTAAAATCCAGGTTAGGCCAGGTGCGGTGGCTCACATCTGTAATTCCAGCATTTTGGGAGGCTGAGGCAGGTGGATCACCTGAAATCCGGAGTTTGAGACCAGCCTGGCTAACATAGTAAAACCCTGTCTCTACTAAAAATAGAATATCAGCCGAGCGTGGTAGCACACTCCTATAATCCCAGCTGCTCGGGAGGCTGAGACAGGAGAATTGCTTGAACCTGGAAGGTAGAGGCTGCAGTGAGCTGAGATGGCACCATTGCACTCCAGCCTAGGCAACAGAGCTAGACTCCGTCTCAAAAAAAAAAGGAAAAGAAAAACAAAACCTAAAAATAAAATCCAGTTCAGGCTTAGGAAGTCTCTTATTTTCTCTTTATATGTCTCTTTCTTTCTTCTTTTTTTTGACAGGGTCTTGGTCTGTCCCCCATGCTGGAGTGCAGTGGTGCAATCACAGCTCACTGCAGCCTCGACCTCTAGGGCTCAAGAGATCCTCCCGCCTCAGCCTCCTGAATAGCTGGAACCACAGGAACATGCTACCATGCCTGGCTAATTTAAATTTTTTTTTTTTTAGAGACAAGGTCTCCCCCTAATGTTGCCCAGGCTGGTCTTGAACTCCTGGCCTCAAGCCATCCTCCCACCATGACTTCCTAAAGATCTGGGATTACAGGTGTGAGCCACTATGCCTGGCCTGCTCTCCTCTTTTCATCTGTGAGTTGGAGGCACGGTCTTTGGTAGCTCAGCTCCCTGGGAGAGGGAATGAAACACTGAGCATGCCTGGGGCCTGGGTTAGGGCAGAATTCTTGGTGGATGTGGGAGGAAGGGGGTGAAGTGAGGAATCTGGGCAGCTGTCAAGATGAGGAATTCAAAGTGTCAAAGGATAGAGAAAGATCTACAAGAAGCACTAACATGTAATCTTTTTTTTTTTTCTTTTGAGATGGAGTTTTGCTCTTATTGCCCAGGCTGGAGTGTAATGGCGTGATCTTGGCTCACTGCAACCTCCGCCTCCCACTTTCAAGGGATTCTCCTGTCTCAGCCTCCTGAGTAGCTGGGATTACAGGCGCCCACCACTACACCCAGCTAATTTTTGGTATTTTTAGTAGAGACAGGGTTTCACCATGTTGGCCAGGCTGGTCTCGAACTTCTGACCTCAGGTGATCTATCTGGCTCGGCCTCCCAAAGTGCTGGGATTACAGGCGTGAGCACCCAGCCTAACGTGTAATCTTAATTGAGAGCCATAAGCATTCATTCATCAGGTAACATTTGGTTTTTATTTAACGAGTATATTTCTTTGAAGGTGATGCCTCATTGGAACTGGGTCCCATGGGATTAATTTGGGTTATATTTAGGGATTCATCATCAGAATTTTGGAACTCAGCTGTTGTGTTCAGTTGAATCACTTATTAACATAACCACCCAAAGCTAGGTGCAGTGGCTCATACCTATAATCTCAGCACTTTGGGAGGCCAAGGCAGGAGGATCATTTGAGCCCAGGAGTTAGAGACCAGCCTGAGCAACATAGTGAGAACCCATCTCTACCAAAAAAAAAAAAAAAAAAAAATTAGCCAGTCCGGGTGTGGTGGCTTGCATCTGTAGTCCCAGTTATGCAGGAGGCTGAGAGGGGAGGATGGCTTGAGTCTGGGAAGTTGAGGCTGCAGTAAGCCATGATCACACCACTGCACTCCAGCCTGGGTAAAGAGCAAGACCCCAACTCAATAAAATAAAATAATCATGCAAGATCTGAGCTGTTGTATAATTAAAAATTTGTTCTAGAATGGGCCAGGCACAGTGGCTCATATCTGTAATTCCAGCACTTTGGGAGGCCAAGGCAGGCGGATCATGAGGCCAGGAGATCAAGGAGATCAAGACCATCCCGGCTAACATGGTGAAACCCCATCTCTACTAAAAATACAAAAAAATTAGCTGGGCATGGTGGCGGGCACCTGTAGTCCCAGCTACTCTATGTCCTCCAAATAGAGAGAGAGAGAGAGACAGAGAGAAAAAAAAAAAGAGAATAAAAACTGGAATAGTTGGAGAAATCTATGTGGAAAAGGCAATCCTAAATCACGTATTAAAAATAAGGGCCAAGCGCGGTGGCGGCTAACACCTGTAATCCCGGCACATTGGAAGGATGAGGCGGGCAGATCATGAGTTCAGGAGATCGAGACCATCATGGCTAACACGGTGAAACCCCATCTCTACTAAAAATACAAAAAATTAGCCAGGCATGATGGCACACGCCTGTAGTCTCGCTACGCACGAGGCTGAGATAGGTGAATCGCTTGAACCCAGGAGGTGGAGGTTGCAGTGAGCCGAGATCACGCCACTGAACTCCAGCCTGGGCAACAGAGCAAGACTCTGCCCCCCGCCAAAAAAAGATTTCCATTTCTAGCCATGAAAGTAAAACAGGGATCAGAGTTCCACTCCAACCTTAAATGCCTAGAACATCAGATAAACGGAAGAATCAAGGGTTTTCAGATACTGAACAATAGACAACACAGGACATTGATCCCTGAAAGAAGACCAGCAAATTATGTGAGCTGTAGGAGTGCCCCAACTCACCACCTTCTGAGAGGTGCCATGGCTAATCCCAATGGACAGGGAGCACAGCAAAGCCAGGTGGCCTTGCAGAATCGAGGGGACAGAGTGTGGTTCTAAGGCAGGAGGCTGGAGTTGGCATGGATGCTTCCTGGAGATAAGGAGGCCAAGCCAGAGACAGAGAGAGTGATTCATAGACCAGCCTGAACACGGCAAAACCGTCTCTACTAAAAATTAGCTGGGCATGGTGGTGCACACCTGTAATTCCTACTACTCAGGAGGCTGAGGCAGGAGAACTGCTTGAACCCTGAGGGGAGTGGAGGTTGCAGTGAGCTGAGATCGCGTCACTGCACTCCAGCCTGAGTGACAGAAGGAATGAGTCTCTGCCTGAATCTTTGAACACTGCTTTGTGCATGTGTATAAAGAAACTACTCAAACTGGGGGGTGGGGAGTGGGCATCCCTATCCTTCCCAACCTGGTTCACTGTTCTAATGGTAGGGGTGGAGGATCATTCTAGGTAAACATTGAAGTGGTGATCAAAGTCTTCCGTAAAGTGTTCCCCTTCAGTGATATCCAACTGTCTCCCTACTCACTGGCAAATCTGTATTTACCTGGAACACCAACCCCAGATCTTTTTTTCTTTTCAGGCAGCATCTCCCTCTGTCACCCAGGCTGGAATGCAGTGGCATGATCAGAGATCACTGCAGCCTTGACCTCCTGGGTTCAAGTGATCCTCTTACCTCAGCCTCCTGAGTAACTGGGACCACAGGCATGCCTCGCCATGTCCAGCTCGTTTAAAAAAATTACTTTTTGTAGAGATGGGGTCACCCTATATTGAGAAAGCAAGTCAGGGTCTTGCTCTCTCACCCAAGCTGGAATACAATTGTGCAAATATAGCTCACTGCAGCCTCCAGCTCCTGAGCTCAAGCAATTCTCCTGCCTCAGCCTTTCAAGTAGCTAAGACGACAGGTGTGCACACTATGCCTGGCTTATTTTGTTTTCCTGTGTGTGTATGTAGAGATGGGGTCTTGTTATGTTGCCCAGGTTGATCTCAAACTCCTGGCCTCAAGAAATCCTCTCACCTAGGCCTCCCAAAGTGCTGGGATCACAGGCATGAGGCACCACACCCAGTCTGAGCCCAAATCTTCCTATGTCTATACTGCTTTCCCTACAAATGCAAGAACCTAAAAATACATTCAGCCCAAAGCTATATCCTGACCACAAATACATAAAAACCACCATAAACACAACTATGGCCTTCTCCATTCAGTATTGGGGACTGAAATATTTGTTGTTGTTGTACACATAATATTTT
Organism: Macaca nemestrina; assembly: GCF_043159975.1. NCBI lineage: Eukaryota > Metazoa > Chordata > Mammalia > Primates > Cercopithecidae > Macaca > Macaca nemestrina. The sequence continues at coordinate 128,585,487 of NC_092128.1, forward strand.
ATTCGTTCCTAATAATGATGCTGTGAATGCAGGATGGTAAATGTTGCCTACTTTAAGAAACCCAGTACCCAGAGACATTATTAACTTTCCAAATTCGCACAGCAAGATAATGGGAGAAGTGGAACCAGAATTCCACTTCTCTTAAGTAGTACTTAAGTTGATTCTTCCCATGAAATCTAAAATAAACTTGTAGGCTGGGTGCAGTGGCTCACACCTGTAATCCCAGCACTTTGGGAGGCCAAGGTGGGTGGATCACTTGAGGTCAGGAATTTGAGACTAGCCTGGCCAACATGGTGAAACCCCGTCTCTACTAAAAATACAAAAATTAGCCAGGTGTAGTGGTGCACTCCCAGCTACTATTATTTAGCACGTGCTGTGTCAGACATCGCAGAGTACCTGGGAAGCAACAATAAATAGAACTCTTTCTCTCTCCTGAGCCCACAGTCCAGTCAAATAGAGGCAAAGAAATAATGACAGTGCCTGGCGAGAACGCTGGGAGAGCCAGGTTCGGGCTGCAACAGGGGCAGAGCACGGGGAAGCCTCCCTCAGCCTGGAGCAGGCGGGGTAAACCTCCCCACAGCGGGACAGCTGTGGGGAGACTCGGCCAGTGAACAGAAATCTTTTCAGTCATGCATCGTGTGACTCACGCTCGTATTCCCAGTACTTTGAGAGTCCGAGGTGAGAATCACTAAGGCCAGGAGCTCAAGATCAGCTTGAGAGCGAGACTCCATCTCTACAAAAAAAAAAAAAAATTTTTTTGAGACGGAGTCTCGCCCTGTCACCCAGGCTGGAGTGCAATCGTGCAATTTCGGCTAACTGCAACCTCTGTCCGGCTAATTTTTTGTATCTTTAGTAGAGACAGGCTTTCACCATGTTAGCCAGGCCAGTCTCGAACTCCTGACATCGTGATCTGCCCACCTCAGCCTCCCAAAGTGCTAGGACTACAGGTGTGAATCATGGCGCCTGGCCCCCAAAATTTTAAAAATAGGCTGCCCATGGTGGTTCATGTCTGTTGTCCCAGCTACTCAGGAGGCTGAGGTGGGGGAATCACTTCAGCCCAGGGGTTTAAGGCCGCAGTGAGCTATGATGACACCACTGCACTCCAGCCTGGACAACAGAATAAGATCCTGTCAAAAACCAAAAAAAAAGGCTAGCACAGTGGATCACACCTCTAACCTCAGCACTTTGGGAGGCCAAGGCAGGAAGATCAATTGAGTCCAGGAATTCGAGACCAGCCTGGGCAACATAGTAAGAACCTATCTCCAAAAACATAAACAAAAAGAAAAGGATATTTTAGTTGGTGATTATTGTGTGGAAAAGAAAGAGAGATCAGACTGTTACCGTGTCTATGTAGAAAGAAGTAGACATAAGAGACTCCATTTTGTTCTGTATTTGAGATGCTGTTAATCAGTGACCCTACCGCCAACCTTGTCCTTGCAAGAGACGCGTGCTGTGGTGACTCAAGGTTTAAAGGATTTTGGGCTGTGCAGGGTGTGCTTTGTTAAACAAGTGCCTGAAGGCAGCTTGCTGGTTAAAAGTCATCACCATTCTCTTAATCTCAAGTACCCAGGGACACGTACACTGCCAAAGTTCGCAGGGACCTCTGCCTAGGAAAGCTAGGTATTGTCCAAGGTTTCTCCCCATGTGATAGTCTGAAATATGGCCTCATGGGAAGGGAAAGACCTAATCGTCCCCCAGCCTGACACCCGTGAAGGGTCTGTGCTGAGGAGGACTAGTATAAGAGGAAAGAAGGCCTCTTGGCAGTTGAGATAGAGAAAAGCATCTGTCTCCTGCCCGACCCTGGGCAATGGAACATCTTGGTGTAAAACCCGATTGTATGTTCTGTTTACTGAGAAAGGAGAAAACCGCCTTAGGGCGAAAGGTGGGACTTGCTAGCCAATGCTGCTCTTTATCCACTAAAAAGGTTTATGGAGATGTTTGCATATGCCTATCAAGGCACAGCACTTTTCCTTAAACTTATGTCAGAGATCTTTATTCATATGTCTTACTGTTGACCTTCTCCCTATGATGATCCTATTATCCTGCCACTTCCCTTTTTCTAAGATGGTAAAGATAATTATCAATAAATACTAAGGGAACTCAGAGACCGGTGCCAGCGTGGGTCCTCTGTATGCTGAGCGCCGGTCCCCTGGGCCCACTTTTTCTTTCTCTATACTTTGTCTCTGTGTCTCATTTCTTTTCTCAAGTCTCTCATTCCACCTAATAAGAAACGCCCACAGGTGTGGAGGGGCAGGCCACCCCTTCAATTATGGTGCCAACATGGGCATTCCAGGCAGAAGAAACAGCTTAAGCAAGAGCAGGAGAGCAACGAGGGCAGTGGAAACAGATCAGTGGCTGGGAGTGAGGAGAGAAGAGGATGAAAATCCAGGAGAGAGCAGAGGACACTGAGTGTCCTGACCAGGGATTACGGCTTTGTCCTGTGGGCCTGGGGGAGCCAATCACAGGACTCCCAAATTTTAATCTGTGGCCGGGCACAGTGGCTCACACCTGTAATCCCAGTGCTTTGTGAGGGTGAGACAGGAGGAACACTTGAGCCCAGGAATCAAGATCAGCTTGGGCAACACAGCAAGACCCCATCTCTATGAAAGTAAAAAAATTAGCCAGGCATGTTGGCATGTGCCTATGATCCCCACTACTCAGGAGGCTGAGGTGGCAGCATCACTTGGGCCCAGGAAGTTTAGGTTGCAGTAGCAGTGATCACACCACCACACTCCAGCCTGGGTGACAGAGAGAGACCCGGTCTCAAAAGCAAACAAATACAAATTTGGATTTTTTAGAAAGACCACTTGGGCATGGGTGATAGGAGGCTGTCTGGAAACAAGGCTGGTAAGGAGGCCACCTCTGAGGACCAAGTGAGTGGGACAGAGGCCTGGCTGCTGGCAGGAAGGGAATATGGACGGGACAGAGGGAGGTGAGCCCAAAGCTGAAGTGAGGGGAACAGTGCAGTGGGCGCAGGGCAGGCCGGGGGAGGCGAGTGACATCTCTGTCCCGAGATAACACATAAGCAGAAAGTTCAATAGCACTTACCTAATGAAACCCTGCAATCATTTCCGCTCTGTACTTGCTCTGAATAATGGGTTTCTGAAACATCTTTCACCACTTCTCAAACTGGGTGGCCAGCTGCAGCTGAATCAACTCCAGGTGCCTGTAGTCATGATATCAAGAGTAGCAGCTGTTCACACAGATCACATCCACATACGGAGCCTAGGACCAGAGCAGGAGAGCCCGTTCAGCACCCAGAAGACTGCATGATTCAGAACTCACATGCTTTGGGGGCTCTTCTGGCAGGAAGGTAAGAAGAGGATGTAATCGAGGCACTCAGGGAGGCTGAGGCAGGAGGATGGCTTGAGGCCAGGAGTTCGACACCAGCCTGAGCAACACATCAAGACCTCAGCTCTAAAAGTATAGTAGTAAGACAATTAACAGGGCACAGTAGCTCATGCCTGTAATCCCAGCACACTGGGAGGCCAAGGTGGGAGGATCGCTTCAGCACGGAAGTTTGAGACCAGCCTGGGCAACATTGCATGACCCCATTTCTACAAAACAAACAAACAAAAAAACTAGAAGAGGAAGAGCTGCCTCTCGGGACTGAGAACATCCAAGTTCGCCAATTTAGATCCTGAAATTACCCTGCCCCACAGGCAGGAAACGGTCACAAAGTAGCTCAAAGGAGGCAGGCCTGTGACTCTGCACTGACGTGCGCAGCTGAAAAGGACTGTGAGAGGCAGAGCAGCTGCCAATGCGCAGTCCTCAGCCAAAGCCGAGGGCCCCCGCCACTGGAGCTGACTCCTCTCCAGGCAGCAGTCCCATCACTGGAACTTGCCCTGGACTTACCTTGCCCTGGAGAAGCGCTCCCACCTGAGGGGCCGATGCAGTCATTCTCACAGAAAATCTTTTTCTGTTTTGTTTTGGATACAGAGTCTCACTCTGTTGCCCAGGCTAGAATGTAGTGTCATCATCTCGGCTCACTGCAACCTCTGCCTCCCACAATCAAGTGCTTCTTATGCCTCAGCCTCCCAGGTAGCTGGGATTACAGGTGCGTGCCACCACATCCAGCTAATTTTTTGTATTTTTTGTAGAAACAAGGTTTCACCAGTTGGCTGGTCTGCTCTCTAACTCCTGACCTCAAGTGATCCACCCGCCTTGGCCTCCCAAAATGTTGGGATTGCAGGTGTAAGCCACTATGCCCGGCCATCACAGAGAATCTTTTTTTCTTTTTTTTGAGACAGACTCTTGCTCTGTCGCCCAGGCTGGAGTGCAGTGGCCGGATCTCAGCTCACTGCAAGCTCCGCCTCCTGGGTTTACGCCATTCTCCTGCCTCAGCCTCCTGAGTAGCTGGGACTACAGGCGCCCGCTGCCTTGCCCGGTTAGTTTTTTGTATTTTTTAGTAGAGATGGGGTTTCATCGTGTTATCCAGGATGGTCTCGATCTCCTGACTTGGTGATCTGCCCATCTCAGCCTCCCAAAGTGCTGGGATTACAGGCTTGAGCCACTGCGCCCGGCCCATCACAGAGAATCTTGAGGCAGCTTTCATAAGGCGGCACTCTGGGCTGCAGAGGGCCTGAAAGAGTCCCACCTAGGAGCAGGGCAGAGATGACCAAGTAGGACCACCATCAGCTTCAGCAAACTGGTGCTCAGGGCTGAGCAGCAGATGCTTCTGTGTCCAACTGGCTAGTTTCTAATGCGTCCTGAACACACTACTTTCTAGTAAGAATGCTGGCTGGGTGCGGTGGCTCATGCCTGTAATCCCAGCACTTTAGAAGGCCAAGGTGGGTGGATCACCTGAGGTCAGGAGTTCGAGACAAGCCTGGCCAACATGGCAAAATCCTGTCTCTACTAAAAAATATAAAAATTAGGCAGGCGTGGTATCATGTGCCTGTAATCCCAGCTACACTGGAGGCCGAGGCAGGAGAATTGCTTGAACTCGGGCAGAGGAAGTTGCAGTAAGCCAAGATTGCACCATTGCACTACAGCCTGGGCAACAGAGCAAGACTCCATCTCCAAGAAAAAAAAAAAAAAAAAGAATGCTAATGTCAGCCAGGCATGGCAGCTTGTGTCTGTAATCCCACCACTTTGGGAGGCCAAGGCTGGAGGATCACTTGAGCTCAAGAATTTGAGACCAGCCTGGGCATTATAGTGCAATCCCATCTCTGCAAAAAGATCTAAAATTAGCCCAGCACACCTGAAGTCCCAGTTACTCGGGAGGATGAGGCGGGAGGATGAGGCAGGAGGATCTCTTGGGCCCAGTAATTCAAGGCTACAGTGAGCTGTGATTGCACCACTGCACTCCAGCCAGGGCAACAGAGTAAGACCTTGCCTCTACAGAAGAAAAAGAAAAATGCAGGCTCCAACTTTGGAGTTACTGAATCAGGATCTCAGAATGCAGAGATCTGCCATTTCGAAAAAAATTCCCCTAGAGATTCTGAACATCCAGGTGTGGGCCAGATGAACTCTAAGCCCCCTTAAACCTTTGACATTCTATGACTCTATTAAATCAAAGTGCAAAAAACGCTGAGTCCAAACTGAGCAAACAAATCCCATCTCCCTATGCCCAGCCTCCCTGAATTCAGAAAGCCACCTGCCTGGCGAGTAAGCAGGGAGAGAATTCTCATTAACCCAAAGACCATCTATGAAAAAAGACTGGCTGCAGCTGAGTGTGGTGGCCGACACCTGTAACCCCAGCCCTTTGGGAGGTTGAGGCAGGAGGATCGCTTGAGCCCAGGAGTTCGAGACCAGTCTGGGCAACATGGCAAGACCTTGTCTCTATCTTTTCAAGTAAAAAAACAAAATAAAAAATCCCTGGCTGGCAGCTCATGGTCCTTTCCAGCTGTTCCCATGAGCAGACTTCAGGACAAGCCCAGGCAAAGGTGGGGAAAAATGGGGTAGGGACCCCCAGGCTCACCCCTTTGTCCGCTGCATAGTTGGAGTTGGTCACAAAGGTCACAGGCCGGGAGGGGTCCAAGGCTTTGGCGTGAGCAATCACCATCCTGTCCACAGAAGGCAGAAGACACAGGTTCCGTCAGTCCAGGAAGGGCTCGAACACCCTCCCATCCTCCCCCATCAGAACACAACACGGGGCCAGGCACGATGGCTCACACCTTTAATCTCAGCAGTTCGGGAGGCCAAGGCGGGTAGATCACTTGAGGTTGGGAGTTCAAGATCAGCCTGGCCAACATGGCAAAACCCTGTCTCTACTACAAATACAAAAATTAGCCAGGCATGGTGGCACATATCTGTTTAACACCAGCTACTTGGGAGGCTGAGGCATAAGAATTGCTTGAACCCAGGAGGTGAAGGTTGCTGTGAGCCAGGATCACACTGCAGTCCAGCCTGATCCATAGAGCCGGGTCCATAGAGCCCTGTCTCAAAACAAACAAAAGAAAACACACACACACACACACACACACACACACACACACACACACACACACACAAAGCATAAAGCCACTGCTTTCTTCCCTAACTTGAGATGTATTTTACATAAGGGCACATGATCCTCTAGTCCTAGACCGAGCTCTCTAACATCACTCTTTCTCCCCCCGCCTCCGAATCCTATCCCCCCAGAGGAGAGCCACCCTTCGAGGCACACAGAGCTGAGGTCAGTGGGCTGGACACTGCCAAAAATGAGGTTGACTCCCTGAAACAGCTCTTGAACACAGGAGTGGATGGGTGCAGATTTGGGTGGGATATTTATTAATGCATCAAGCAAACAGGGAGTGCAGACTCTCAGATGGGAAGTTTCAAAGCCTTGTGACAGCCTGGCTGAACCTCTCCAGGCTGGGCGGCTCCCTCCAATTCCTGCCCCAGCAAACAGACATCTCCTCTGGCCACCTCCCAAAGAAGCCTGTCTGTCAGGCACCTGCTCCTGGAAGCCTGTGCTCTTCACCTTCGCAACAAAGGTCCTGTCCACCCAGTCCTGCTGAGCACACCCCTGTGCCCCAGAGCTCTGAACTGTTCTTTGTCCAGGCTGGGACGACTTCTCAGAGCCTTCTGCCTACTGCAGACTTGGCTCAGCCCAAAGCACTCCATGAAATCGGGGTGTAGTGTCTGCCTCAAGGAGCATTTCCAAAACCTCTACTGCCTCTGCTGCAAGTGAAAAATCTACCTCTGAATGCTGAGTTAGAACTGCATGATTGTAAGGAATAAAGGGGGCCCGGGCATGGTGGCACACACCTGTAGTCCCAGCACTTTGGGAGGCTGAGGCAGGTGGATCACTTAAGGCCAGGAGTTCAACGCCAGTCTGGCTAACATGGTGAAACCCCGCCTCTACTAAAAATACAAAAATTAGCCGGGCACAGTGCCTCATGCCTGTAATCCTAGCACTTTGGGAGGCCAAGGCAGGTGGATAACCTGAGGTCAGGAGTCCAAGACCAGCCTTGCCAACATGGTGAAACACAGTCTCTACTAAAAAATGCTAAAGTTAGCTGGGCATGTTGGCATTAGTGTTGTGGTGCGATCTCGGCTCACTACAACCTCTGCCTCCTGGGTTCAAGCGATTCTCCTGCCTCAGCCTTCTGTGTAGCTGGGATTAGAGGCATGCATGAGCCACTGCACCTGGCCTGTGCAACAGAGCAAGACCCTGTCTCAAAAAAGAAAACACACACATACACAGACACAAACAGAAAACAAAACAGAATAGCATCATTTCCTTATCATTAGCTTGAAGGAAGTGAATTGCCTGTAAAAGTTTCCATTTTCAAAAAAAGCATTAAAATACAGTGTAATCCCCGCACTTTGGGAGGCTGAAAAGGATTGCCTGAGCCCAGGAGGTGCAGCCTCCACCTCCTGGACTCAAGCGATCCTCCCACCTCAGCCCTACAAGCAGCAGGGACTACAAGCGCGTGCCACCATGCCCAGCTAATTTTGTGTATTTTTGTAGGGACAGGGTTTCACCATGTTGCCCAAGCTAGTCTGGAACCCCTGAGCTCAAGCGATCCACCGCCACGGCCTCCCAAAGTATGGGATTATGGGCGTGAGCCACTGGGCCCGGCCCCATTACTTCCTTCAGTCTGAGCATGAGCGCTGGAAGAAAAGCTCTCACTTGCATGTAAGGTTTTAGAGACAGAGTATCCCTCTGTCACACAGGCTGGAGTGCAACGGGGCAATCTCATCTGAGTGTAACCTCAACCTCCCGTGCTTGATCTTTTATATAATCTCGGCTCAGTGTAATCTCAACCTGCCGGGCTCGATCACACACACACAGACACACACACACACACACGTTTAGACAAAGTCTCGGTCTGTCGCCCAGGCTGGAGTGCAGTGGTGCCATCTCGGCACACTTCAACCTCCGCCTCCCGGGTTCAAACAATTCTCTGCCTCAGCCTCCGGAGTAACTGCGATTACAGGCGCCCGCCACCACGCCCGGCTAATTTTTGTACTTTTAGTAGAGACGGGGTTTCATCATGCTGGCCAGGCTGGTCTTGAACTCCTGACCTCGTGATCCACCCGCCTCGACTTCCCAAAGTGCTGGGATTACAGGCGTGGGCCACCGCGCCCGACCGATCGCTTATATTTTTAAAAAGATGTTTTCTTCGTTTTCTAGCCCCTTTTACACCGCTACAAAGTTTCAAAGGCTTAATGCGATTACAACGGCCCCTGAGAGGTCGAACTCGGCGATGCAGCTCCCTAATGCGGGGCAACCTCAGAGGGGGCCTACCCTGCCCAGGATGAGCCGCGCCAGGTGGCGGGGGACGCTCCCGGGGGTCCTCGGGCCCTGGCTGGGGGAGGTGTTGTGGGATGCACGTACCCGGGATCAGGTGAGGCGAGTGCACGGCGGAGGCTGCAGCTGCCGCTGGCCATTGAGGAGCTTCTCCGCAACGGGCCCGCCAGGAGCCGGCCAGTTGGGGCGCAGTGCCTGCTCGTGACGCGTCTGGTCCTTGCTACGCCCGGCCCTGCAGGCGGGGAAGTCGTAAAGCTCCTCCCGGTAGCTTATGGGCGGCGGCAGCCGGGCCGAAGCTTGCAGACACAAAAAGGCCAGCTCAGCTGCCGGTTGTACGTCACAAGCGCGCGCCTTCGGTGACGTCACAAGGATGGGCCTTGGGGCGACGTCACAGGCTGGGGTGTTCCGGGGCGTCACGGAGGTGGGAGTGTCAGTAGCTGAGCAGTTTTCTCCTGAGAGTGGAGCCTGGTAGCCGCGACCTCCCCTCCAGGTCCTGTGTGTTGCTGGCTGGAGAAGGGTAGTTGACAAACTCTGACCCAGCGCAGTGTTTATGTCGGTCAAAAACACAAAAATATGTCCAGGCGCGACCAAGGCGGGAGGATCCCTTCAGGCCACGAGCAGTCTAGCAACATGGCGCGACCCTGTCTCAGTAGTCCTACCTCAGCCCCCCAGCTACTTGAACCCCAAGGTTCAAGGCTCCAATGAGCTATGGTCCCACCACAGCATTCCAGCCTGCGAGACTGAGGTAAACCCTGTCTAAAAACGTAAAAAAAAAAACCTAAGTGTGCAACAGGGAGGGACTGCCAAATAAAACTGCCATCCCAGTACTTTGGGAGGCCGAGGCGGGAGGATGGATGGCTTGGGCTCAGGAGTTCTAGACCAGGCTGGGCAACATGAAGAAACCTCGTCTCTACAAAAGATACAAAAATTGGCCGGGGGCGGTGCTCACGTGGCCTAATTTTTGTAATTTTTGTAGAGATGGGGGTCTCGCTGTGTTGCCCAGGTCAGTTTCGAGCTCCTGAGTTCAAGCGGTCTTCTCACCTTGGCCATCAGAGTCGTCAGGATTACAGGCGTGAGGGACTGTGCCCCGCCTGGGTTAGGCTGTTTAATAACAAGAAAGTGCTTGGCCAGGCTCGGTGGCTCAAGCCTGTAATCCCAGCACTTTGGGAGGCCGAGGTGGGTGGATCACCTGAGGTCAAGAGTTTGAGACCAACCTGGCCATGGTGAAACTCAGTCTCTACAAAAAGTACAAAAATTAGCCGGGTGTGGTGGCACATGCCTGTAGTCCCAGCTACTCCTTGAACCCAGAAGGCGGAGGTTACAGTGAGCCGAGATTGCACCACTGCACCCCAGCCTAGGCAACACAGCGAGACTCCAAAGTATGACACCAGCCTGGGCAATGTAGTGAAACCCTGTCTCTACAAAACAAAAAACCCAGGTGTAACTGTGTCCACCTGTGGCCCAGGCTACTTAGGAGGCTGAGGCAGGAGGACCACTTGAGGCCAGGAATGAAAGCATGTCTCTAGATAGTTAACTAGCTAGCTAGCTATATATGTAGTTTTCAATTTTTTCCCCTAGATTTGAACATGTTTTTCTAAAGTAGCATTCAACACATCAGCATTTTACAGTGTTATTAGTTGTTAATATGATTCTGTTTTTCTGAAATACAGTATCCTTCACAAGCAGTTTTGTCTTTCAAAGTACATAGATAGGTCCTCGAGTGAATTTGTCTGATGTTGGCGACCTTGGTACCATTTTCTCCAGTTGACTGGAATAGTCAGTCAATAATTTCAGGTTACTGTTGGCCTGAGAAGAAGAGCCCAAAGGCAACAAGCAAATGTGCTGGTGTCCAATCACCTTCTAGAAACATTTTCACTTTCCTGTAAGGTTTCCCTTGATGAACATAGAAGTAGTGTATGTAGAACTGACCCAGTGCTGCTGTGGCAACTTCGTATATTAGGCCAAATTTACATTTCTTACCTTTGTGAGAGGCACCCTGGTAGGCTAGTGGAGTTACACACGAAGTCTGATCTCAGCTGCACTGTCCAGAGATACAACATGGTCCAATCAAATAACATTCTCTGAGCCTGTTTCTTAAGCTGTAAAATAAGAATAACAATTATACCTGTCTAAAAAGACAGCTTATTGTATTTGAGTGGTCTTTTATTTTCTACGAAGCTGTGTTTAACACGGTAATTATTTTTATTTCTGTACCACATTTGTGTTTTGTTTTGCTTTTCTTTTTGTTTTGAAATGGGGTCTGTTTTTGTTTTTTTTTGAGATGGAGTTTTGCTGTTGTCTCCCAGGCTGGAGTGCAGTGGCAAGATCTCCGCTCACTGCAACCTCCACCTCCCAGGGTCAAGCGATTCTCCTGCCTCAGCCTCCTGAGAAGCTGGGATTACAGGTGCCCACCACCACACCCAGCTAAATTTATATATATATATATATATATATATTCTTAGCAGAGATGGGGTTACATCATGTTGCCCAGGCTTGTCTCAAACTACTGATGTCAAGTGATCCACCGGCCTCTGCTTCCCAAAGTGCTGGGATTATAGGCGTGAGCCACCACACCTGGCTTGTTTTTAAATAAGGGTTTCTTGGCCAGGTGCGGTGGCTCACGCTTGTAATCCCAGCACTTTGGGAGGCCAAGGTGGGTGGATCACCTGAGGTCGGGAGTTGAAGACCAGCCTGACCAACGTGGAGAAACCCTGTCTCTACTAAAACTACAAAATTAGCCGGGCATGGTGGTGCATGCCTGCTATCCCAGCTACTCGGGAAGCTGAGACAGGAGAATTGCTTGAACCCAGGAAGTGGAGGTTGCAGTGAGCCGAGATCGCACCGTTGCACTCCAGCCTGGGCAACAAGAGCAAAAGTCCCGTCTCAAAATAAAAAAAAAAAGATTTTTTAAAATGATATTTTCAGTATTTTATAGATATGTGAGCAGCAATCTTAATAGGACGTTACCTGACACTTTGCGGGACTAGACGATGACAGAGGCAGCTGATTTGATCCAGATGTCTAATTTATTTTTTTTCTCTCTTTTTTTTTTTTTTTTTTTTTGAGACAGTCTTGCTCTGTCACCCAGGCTGGAGTGCAGTGGCACGATTTTGGCTCACTGCTACCTCCATCTCCCAGGTTCAACCGATTTTTCTCCCTCAGGATCCCGAGTAGCTGGGATTACAGGCACATGCCACCAGGCCAGGCTAATTTTTGTATTTTTGATAGAGACAGCAGTTCACCATGTTGGCCAGTCTGGTCTCGAACTCCTGACCTCAGGTAATCTACCTGCCTCAGCCTCCCAAAGTGTTGGGATTACAGGCATGAGCCACTGTGCCTGGCCCAGATGTCTCTAATTTTAACAAGAGATGTATTGCAGGATCATAGCAGATTGAGTTGCTGGTGTAACCAGAAGGAAGTAAGCATGGAACTCAGGATAGCTGTCCTGAGTAGTGTGTGTGCTGTGCTTGAATATCTCACTGCTCATTTATACACAGGCTTTCTTGTGACCGAGTCAACAGTATCTGTTTCATAAATAATGTAGCTTGCTTGCTTGCTTTCTCTCTTTCTTTCTTTTTTTTTTTTTTGAGACAGGGTTTTACTCTGTTACCCAGGCTGAAGCGTAGTGGTGCGATCACAGCTCACCGCAACTTCAGCCTCCCAGGTTCAAGCAATTCTCCTGCCTCAGCCTCCCAAGTAGCTGGGATTACATGTGCCACCACTCTTGGCTAATTTTTGTTCTCTTTTTTTTTTTTTTGAGACGGAGTTTCACTCTTGTTGCCCAGGCTGGAGTGCAATGGTGCGATCTTGACTCACCGCAACCTTTGCCTTTCGGGTTCAAGTGATTCTCCTGCCTCAGCCTCCCAAGTATCTGGGTTTACAGGCATGCGTCACCATGCCCAGGTAATGTATTTTTTAGTAGAGACAAGGTTTCTCTATGTTGGTCAGGCTGGTCTCAAACTCCTGACCTCAGGTGGTGTATCTGCCTTGGCCTCTCAAAGTGCCGGCATCACAGGTGTGAGCCACCGCTCCTGGCCTAATTTTTGTATTTTTGGTAGAGATGGGGTTTCACCATGTTGGCAAGGCTGGTCTCGAATTCCTGACCTCAAGTAATCAGCCTGCCTCGGCCTCCCAAAGTGTTGGAATTATAGGCGTGAACCACCATGCCTGGCCAGCCCTATTTCTTTAAGCCTCCACATTTTGCACTTGTTAAAAGTATTTGAACATAAATTACCCAGCTTCCCTTGTTTATGTGTGCTTGAATTTTGTACAATCTTAAATATTTTTTTCCAATCTAAGCTTTATTTTACCCCGTTTCTTCTATATTTGTGTAACTTTAGGTGGCTCTCTTCATTGGAAGTTTTTTCTCAAAAGCCTTAAAATAGATTATTGTTCTTGGCAGCAAGTTGAAAGCTATTTGAGGAGAAGAGGAGACTTATGATGATTCAAATGAAGCAAACTAAAAAGTAATGAAGCAAGACAGAAGAAAAAGCAGTATTCACTTGCGCACATCCCAAAAGAATAACATTTCAAATATAACTAGAAAAAAGTATGCTGAAGTTCGCAATACAGAAATAATTATTAATACTCAAAATAGCTTTAAAGCCCTGCTCAGATTTGGAATGTTGGGAATTGACCCGGAGGTGGCTGTAACCTAAGAAAGTTCCTTCAGTAATGAGCATTTGTTCTTTTTCAAGATGATGATTCTCCACCTTCTAAGAGACCAAAGACCATTGAGACACCACAGCCACCAGTCCCGTAACCTGCCAATGCTGGGCAACAGAGAGTGAGGGAGTTCAACTCTGGTAAGTTCTCAGTGAAATCCACTACCTTTTCCTTCATCTTCTGGACTCTCAGTGTGACTGATGAAAGTTACAACATTCTCTGCAGGGGGAAGTGTTTTAGCATGTATTACTACATTTTAATCACATCTTTGTAAAGCCAGGAGCATTTTGAAAGTCACATTACAGACATTGTTTAAACATAGTTTGTATTTGCCAAAACATAGGACGCTGTGTCATCTCATATTAATTAGTTAGTTGGCTCAAAATTAGTGCTAATGACTTAGTAATTCAATGATTTCTCTTAGCTTTAAAACCCTTTTTATTTCAGAACTATTTCACCTCTTGGTTTTCATTTTTTCTATGTGTCACTGCCTGCCAGCTGCTAATTTATTAACTCCCAGTGAATCATGTGTCCTGTGAAGGGACTGAATGAGATGTTAGTGGCAAATTATGTTGATGATTTGTATTTTGAATAGTTTGAATAAATAGAACATTAAGCTTGTATACATTTTGAAAATAGTATTTTAATATTCTACTGTCATAGTCACAATGATTGGATATATATTGAATTTATATGTACTTTAGGATATATTTTGAATTTGCATGTATATCTGTTAAGTTTTTTTTTTTCCTCCACGAAAATTAGACTCTGATTTATTGAGGCATCTGTTTGATGCCACGTTAGGTGGCCCAGGCTCTGTGTAGGGGGTGAGGTTAAAGCAAGAAGAAGGGTGGTGAGAGGCAGGGGTGCCAGGTTTAGGTTGGAATACCTGGGGGTACTCTGAGGCTCCCAAAGTTTCCTTGGTCCTGGCCGGCTGTGCTGCTGGCCTGGGTATCTGATGAGCCTGCAAGGGTGACTCCCAAGAGGTGAGTGATCCAGGTAGGGCAGGGACTTTCGAGTCATGCTGTTTGTTGGCTTTGAATCCAGACTCATACACTTGGTAGCTGTGAACTCTCCATGCCTCAGGGACCTGCAGAACTGAGCTCTGTCTGAGCCAGGTTCCATCCAGGCACTGCAGATCCATCCAGAGGGAAACCGCCCCAAGTTGCTCACTATTCAGTGCCTTCTCAAGCAGACCCTTGTCTCCTTCTAGGCCCTCACAATCCAGTGGAGGAGACGAAACTCATCTGCCTCTGTTCCTCTGGGCGCACCTCATGCCGGTGCATCTGTGGACCTGGGCCATGCTCCTGGGCTTCCGAAGTTGGAGAAAGCTGCCAGGCTCAGGTGGGTACCTCAGAGCAGCTGCTGCCCTCTGGACACAGTGACAAAAGAACCCTGTGGGTCTGGAGCCCTGGTCTGGGGCATTGGGCATTGGGCATTGGGCAAGGCTCTTGCACTTCTCTGAGCCCATTTCCCCATCTGGATAGTGTGCTGATTCTATCTCCCTGTGGGCACTGAGGGCTCAGTGTTAGAGAGTCAGCATCTGGGATTTGGGCTGTAATCCCCCTTCAGCCCCGTAGCTGGGGGGAGCCAGGGACTTTATCGGGATTAACCTAGGTGTCATTCTAGCTTTCTGCCCCTGGCTTGGGTTCAGCATATGAAGTAGTCTAGGCGGCAGGTGGTCCTGGTGGGGGTTGGGGCTTTTTCCCATTCTGAGGTCACACCCAGAGCCAGAAATGTTGGTGCCTGCTCTGGGCAAAGGTGGCAGCCTGTGCGACAAGAGCGAAATTCCGTCTCAAAAAAAAAAAAAAAAAAAAAACCTTCCACCATTTCAAGGGGCTCACATCTCCCTAAGGGCCCGGTAATTGGCCTCATCTGGCCTGCACTTGGCCCCCAGGGTGCAGGTAACACCCCACCTTACCTGGCTTCTTTCTGCCAGGGCCAATCTTCAGACCTCAGGACTTTCCAGCCTATCCCACCTCCCTCTCTGGCCAGCCTTGAGCCCTTGTGGGTCCAGCACATTTTCCAGGCTGTCTCCTGGTTGTCCTTCTGCCTCAAGGTCTGGATCATGCTGCTCCCCGTCCCATTCACCAAGACCCACAAGGACCACTCCACACCCAGCTCAGCCCCATCCCCTTGGATAGTCCTTTCTCTTTCCTCAGGTGGCCAGGTGCATATCTTGGTGTCAGGACCTTCACTGCACCTGGGAATGCCTACTGGTCACCTCGGTGACAGAGACCAAGGCATTTACTTGATATGACTACCCTGGTTCACTGTCTACATGGCCAGGGAAGAAGTCAGTAATAGGCTTTTGACTTGCTGAAAGGATCAGTTCTCCTGGCCCCATGGTCTAGGGATGGAGGATGCTGCAGGAGATGCACCCCTCACTTCCCAGCTGAGGACTGTGGGTCATCTCAGGGCAATTTCACAGTCCCCACATGCCCCACCCCCTCAGCTCTGCAAATACCAAGCAGTGCAGCCTGCCTAGGGGACAGTGGGCTCAGGGGTGCCCAGGTAGTCCCCAGAATGCCCTTGGCAGGCCCCTCACCTAGGTGCTCCCACAGCTCTGTAGCAAGAGTTCTAACCTTTTCTGACTGTGGAGCCTGCTGAGAATAAGCTGTGGACTGTTTTCCAGAAAGGCATGTACATGCTCTCCATGCAAAACCTTGCATTGTGGCCAAGCGTAGTGGCTCACGCCCGTGATCCCAGAACTTTGGGAGGCCGAGCCGGTCGGATCACCTGAGGTCAGGAGTTCGAGACCAGCATGCCCAACATGGTGAAACCCCATCTCTACTAAAAATGCAAAAAATTAGGCGTGGTGGCAGCCACCTTACTGGTGGCCTTACACCTTACAGCCTACTCTGGAAGCTAAGGCAGGAGATTCACTTGAACCCGGGAGGCAGAGGTTGCAGTGAGGTGAGATTGTACCACTGCACTCCAGCCTTGGTGACAAGAGTGAAACTCCATCTCCAAAAAAAAACCCTTGCATCCTTTCAGGGGGCTCACACTTCCCTAAGGGCCCGGTAGTTGAACCCCTTGGACCTGAGGATGAGAAACCTTGCTTCAGTTCTTCCCTGGGTGATCAGCCCAGGATAAAGAAGGAGAAGCCAAAAAGGAGGACCCATGAGAAGGGCCCCCTCCAGGAGTTTGAGGCCCACTCCCTCCTCCCCTGCCTGTCCTCTGTCCAGGTCTCCTCCCTGCTGTGCCCCTCCTGGGGCCATAACCATTTGGAGCTGTGTTTTTCTACAGGCTTCTGGGCACAAAGTGGGCAGGCTCACCTGGAGGGGATCAGAGTAACATGGCAGGAAATGAGGGGGAAAGCTGCCCTGGAACCGCGCCTCTCTTCCCCCTCATGTCACTGGGGTGCACTCCTCCCTCACCTCACTCAGGCAGTGACATGGGTTCCATGTGAGTGCTGTCCTGCTTCCTCTGCTGCCTCTTTTTTTCCTTAGGGCTATCATAAAACTTTCTCTTTCCCAGCTCTGCCAATCTGGTGGGACATTGGGCTTCCCTCTCACAGGGTCCTGGGGATAGGCCCATCCTGTATCATACCTGCAGAGAGACCCTGTTTTTCTCCAGGGCCTGGGGAGCAGCCAGGTTCCATGAGTGAAACGCAGATCTGAACCATACCAAGCTGGGGTTGGGGTCCACACTCCTCTACTGAGAAGGAGCTAGGGATTCCAGCTAGATGAGAGGGAGAGTGGGCAGAGCCAGACCAGACCAGGACTGATCCCCTGGAAAAAGCCTGCCTTGGTGAGTGCTGGGTGCGGTGGCTCACTCCTGTAATCCCAGCAGTTTGGGAGGCTGAGACAGGTGGATCACTTGAGGTAAGGCGTTCAAGTCTAGCCTGGGCAACATGGCAAAACCCCCTCTCTACTAAAAATACAAAAATTAGCTAGGCGTACTATGTTCCTGTAATCCCAGCTACTCAAGAGGCTGAGGCAGGAGAATTGCTTAAACTGGGGAGGCAGAGGTCGAAGTGAGCCGAAATTGTGCCACTGCACTCCAGTCTGGGAGACAGAGTGAAACTGTGTCTCAAACAAAAACAAAAACAAAAACAAAAACAAAAAACACCATAATACGGCTTTGGCAGAGAGCCTGGCCCGGCAGTGCCTTCCCTTGGGTTTCTCCTGGGTAGTCCTCTGCCAGGAGGAGGCGCTTCGTTTTGCCTGTCCATGGCCCACAGCAATGGAATGTCTGCTTCCGAGGGTTGGGTGGGGGACTCCTGGCAGAACTGGAAACTTCTTCAGGTGGGTTTTTTGTTTTGTTTTGTTTTTGTTTTCGAGATGGAGCCTTGGTCTGTCACCCAGGCTGGAGTGCAGTGGTGCAATCTCAGCTCATTGCAGCCTCCACCCCCCCACCCAGGGTGCAAACAATTCTCATGTCTCAGCCTCCTGAGTAGCTGAGATTACAGATATGTGCCACCATTCCCGGCTAATTTTTGTATTTTTTGTAGAGACAGCATTTCACCACGTTGGCCAGGCTGGTCTCGAACTCCTGACCTCAAGTGATCTGCCCTCCTCAGCCTCCCAAAGTGTTGGGATTACAGACATGAGCCACGGAGCCCAGCCCCTTCAGATGGGTTTTGAGGCTTCACTACAATACTAGTTTCCCGTGGCTGCTGCAGCAAATTACCACACAGTGACTTAAAACAACACGAATGTATTCCCTTACAGTTCTGAAGACCAGAATTCTAAAGTAAGTCCCACTGAAGCAAGGTGGGAGCAGGGTTGTTGCCTTCCGAGGCTCTGCGGGAGATTCTGTCTCCTGGCCCTGGAGGCGGCCTGCACTTCTCAGCTTGTGCTGCATGTCCTGAATGACTGGAGTTTCCTGCTTCCGTCACTACACCTCCCACCCTCTCCATCACCTTCTCTGCTCTTATAAGGATCCGGGTGAGTACATTAACCCCGCCAGTACAAGCCAGCCAAAGACCCTTAACTTCATTATATCTGCAAAGCCCCTTTTGCCATACAAGGTCATGTTCACCAGTTCCCGGGATTAGGATATGGGCATCTTGGGGGCATCAACCTGCTACAGCTAGGCTGCAAAACTGTTACACCTTCCTGGTGTTTCAAAGATTGAGAGAAAAAGGGTTGGCATTTTTTGCTTAGGGGTCCCTCTTAAACTTGTACCTTTAAGGTCTGGGGTCCCTTTTAACCTTGTTTTTGTTTTTGTTTTTTCTTTTTTGAGGTGGAGTGTTGCTCTGTCGTCCAGGCTGGCAGTGGCATGGTCTCGGCTCACTGCAACGTCTGCTTCCTGGGTTCAAGTGATTCTCCTGCCTCAGCCTCCTGAGTAGATGGGACTATAGGCGCCCACCACCATGCCTGGCTGTTTTGTATTTTTGGTAGAGATGGGTGGGGGTAGGGAGGGGGGTTTTGGCTATGTTACCCTGAGCTCAAAGCCATCTGCCTGCCTCTGCTGCCGAAGTGCTAGGATTACAGGCCTGCACCACCACACCCGGCTGCTGTAAAGACTTATTTCCACACAGTTGAGACATGTTTTAGGAAGTTTGCTAAAAGAGCCCTGGAGAACTCCTCTTTGTGGCCTCCCTGTTAGCGTGTTTAATTTGATTGAACTTTTCTGCCCTCCTGCTTTTCAACTTCTCTAATAGTCTCTCATTAAACCAATTCTAAGAACCACCAAAAAAGGGAAAAAATTTTTTGAAAGCAGTAAAATGATGTGGACTGTTAGAATGTAAAATATATGAAATAAGTTCTTACATGTTAGTGCTGCTCTGACATAGGGACATATTATTGAGAATCAGCTTTTGCTCAGTTTTCAGAGAAATGGAATAATCATATTGCTGATCTACATAAGCAAGTTGAAGAATTGTCTGAAAGAAAATATGGTATGTCTAAACTGGAAAATTCCTGTAATCCTGTGTTCATGAGCATTTACACAGTGGAGTTACTCTTCATCATGGGGGTACCGTGGACAGGCCCAGGGCTGCTGGTGAGTCATGCCTCCTTACACGTTTCTCCTTGTCAGGTGCTTTGCAGTGTCTAAATATTGGAAACATTCTGTTTCTAAATTGCTGCAAAGCTAAGGAAAAGTTGTGTTTCTTTAATTATTAGCATTTCTTTTAAACTTTCAGCATGGAGATTGGGAATTTATTTACATATTTATTGCAAAGCCTTTCATCTTAGGGATTTCATTGAATTATTATTATTATTATTATTTTTTGAGACAGAGCCTCACTCTGTCACCCAGGCTGGAGTGCAGTGGTGTGATCTCTGCTCACTGCAACCTCTGCCTCCCGGGTTCAAGCAGTTCTCTGCCTCAGCCTCCTGAGCAGCTGGGATTACAGGCGCCAGCCACCACGCCTGGCTGATTTTTGTATTTTTAATAGAGATGGTATCATGATCTTGGCCAGGCTGGTCTTGAACTCCTGACCTCCTGATCCACCTGCCTCAGCCTCCCAAAGTGCTGGGATTACAGGTGTGAGCCACCGTGCGTGGCAAAATGTTATTTTTTAAAATGAATTGTTTCTCTTAGTCTGCTTCATTAAATTTGGTATTCATCCAGGTGTGGTGGCTCACACCTGTAATCCCAGCATTTTGGGAGGTCGAGACAGGCAGATACTTGAGATCGGGAGTTCAAGACCAGCCTGACCAACATGGAGAAACCCCATCTCTACTAAAAATACAAAATTATATGGGCGTGGTGGCACATGTCTGTAATCCCAGCTACTCGGGAGGCTGAGGCAGGAGGATCGCTTTAACCTGTGAGGCAGAGGTTGTGGTGAGCTGAGATTGCATCATTGCACTCTAGCTTGGGCTAAAGGAGCAAAACTCCATCTCCAAATAAATAAATAAATAAATAAAAATTCAGTACTCACCAAGGTGCCTCTATTGTCTCTACCTTTATCTTGCTGCATCACTGAGTTGACATTAGATTTCAAATTCGTCATTGCACTTATACTATTCTATCCTGAAGCCACCTTTGTATAATGATGAAAGAAATTAGCAATTTGTTATTATCCTCTGTCTGTTGGTATATATCAAGTGCTTACCTAAAAAGAGCAATAACCAAAGTGCTTACCTAAAAAGAGCAATAACCAGTGGAAAACATCATGTGTTTTACTGTTTTTATTTGGATGACTACTTGTAATCTACTAGCAAACTATAAAATTGTATGAGATGCAGAATTTTAACTGAATTGCTTTAAGTGAACGTTTAAACATGATAAATCATATTGATGGTATTTATGTTAATATACTTAAAGTGAACATTTTTTTCTTCATCATGAATAATATAACCTACTCCTCAATGAAAATCTAGAATTAAATTTGCTAGTGAATTCAGTAACATTTCCATAATATTTTTAGTTATGTGCTTAAGGTTCTCTTAGTGTTTCTCCCACTTTTTAATAGCTTATGCCTTTTTTGCCTTTGGTTTTTTTTGGTTCATTTTAAAGTAAAAATCTCACAACATGTGATACCTGGAAGCAGTGTAACGGTCTCACCTGGTGGTAAGACTGTAGGCTCTGGGGGCACAGGCTGGCCACGTCTCTTCTCCTGTCTGAGCTTTAGTGTCCTCTTTTGTGGTCATGAGAACTGAAGATCTATCCTGAAGATTTGATAAGACACTAAAGTGCTTCATATAATACCAGGCATATACATGCACAGTAAATGCTTCTTCCTTACATTTTTATTGATTGATTGATTGAGACAGAATCTTGCTGTTTCACCCAGGCTGGAATGCTGTGGTGTGATTGTTGTTTCGCAACATCTGCCTCCTGGGTTCAGGCAATTCTCCTGTCTCAGCCTCCTGAGTAGCTGGGCTTACAGGTGCCTGCCACCATGCGTGGTTAATGTTTGTATTTTTAGTAGAGACAGGATTTCACCATGTTGGCCAGGCTGGCCTCGAACTCCTGACCTCGTGATCTGCCTGCCTCAGCCTTCCAAAGTGCTGGGATTAAAGGCATCAGCCGGCGTGTCCAGCCTGTCTTTTCTTATCAAAACCACCCTTGGTGATGAAATGTTAAATAAGTACTAGTGGATATTATTTTGCTTAATGTTGCCTAGTGAATATTAAGTATTCTTACCTTTCAGAAATGAACTTATGAATTCAACAGGTGAAGATTTACAACTTGATTAAACAGCTTCAGGAGGTAGGTCTTCAATCTTTTTTTTTTTTTTTTTTGAGACGGAGTCTCGCTCTGTCGCCCGCGCTGGAGTGCAGTGGCCGGATCTCAGCTCACTACAAGCTCCGCCTCCCGGGTTTACGCCATTCTCCTGCCTCAGCCTCCCGTGTAGCTGGGACTACAGGCGCCCGCCACCTCGCCCGGCTAATTTTTTGTATTTTTAGTAGAGACGGGGTTTCACCGTGTTAGCCAGGATGGTCTTGATCTCCTGACCTCATGATCCGCCCGTCTCGGCCTCCCAAAGTGCTAGGATTACAGGCTTGAGCCACCGCGCCCGGCCAGGTCTTCAATCTTAAGTCAGATTAGAAGATTATGTGAAATAATTATATAAGGTTTAACATTGAATTCTTTTAATGGTACCCTCCACATGAAATAATATGCCTCTGAGTATTAATTATGTGCCAGGACAAGAGAATTCGTGTTGTCAAAATTCTCATACTCTCTAGAACAGTGAACTCATTTTCTTTTTGTTAACCCATTACAAATACATGTAAATATTGCATTTACAGGTAGACAGAACTGGAAGAACAGTATTTGTCCTACTTTTGAGATGCAAGATTTATCTGGCGTAATGCATTGAACAGATTATTATTGAAGTCTACACCGGTCAACTGAACAAGCATTCGTCAAATGTCCATGATACGTAGGACAGAAGGTTTTCTTTTAGGGTGTGGAGCCATGCATATTATCTTTTAATTAGATTTAGTTGATATGTTTTTAAAGAAATAGAAGTATAATTGATTTTCTTGTTTTGGCTCTGGAGTGGGGACAAAACAGAATGGAATGACACTGTTTAGATTTACTAAAATGGAAGGCTAACCAGTGAGATCATATCCCATCTCCCTGGACCTTTGGCTTTTACAGGTTGAGCTATAAGAACAATTAGAAAAATGGATATCATTTAAACACAGTATGTAGAAAAGAATAATTTCTACATATTGTGAATAATTGCACCTGCTAGCAGTTCTTTTTTTTTTTTTTTTTTTTTTAGATGGAGTTTTGTTTTGTTGCCCTTGCAGTGCAGTAGTGTGATCTCAGCTCATGGCAAGTTCTACCTTCTGGGTTTAAGCAATTCTACCTGCCTCAGCCTCCCAAGTAGCTGGGATTACAGGCACCTGCCACATGCCTTCCTAAGTTTTGTAATTGTAGTAGAGTTGAGGTTTCACCGTGTTGACCAGGCTGGTCTTGAACTCCTGACCTCATGTGATTTATTCACATTGGCCTCACAAAGCGCTGGGATTATAGGCATGAGCCACTGGGCTTGGCCATAATTTTTTAAATAATGTTGTTTTATTTTAGGAAAGTAAATACAATGAGTAGGACTTAGCTCCAGTTTTCTCTTACTGTTTTTTGTTTGTCTGTTTTGTTTTGTTTTGAGATAGAGTTTAGCTCTTGTTGCCTGGGCTGGCGTGCAATTCCGTGATCTTGGCTCACTGCAGCCTCCGCCTCAAGCGATTCTCCTTCTTCAGCCTCCTGAGTAGCTGGGATTACAGGCGCCCTCCCCAATGTCTGGCTACTTTTTGTATTTTTACTAGAGATGGGTTTTCACTGTTGGCCAGGCTGGTCTCGAACTCCTGATCTCAGGTGATTCACCCACCTTGGCCTCTCAAACTGCTGGGATTACGGGTGTGAGTCACTACAACCGGCTTTAATGGGATATTTCACTACAGACTTTGATAAACAGAATATTAGCATTTTTGCTGTTGTTTTTATTTCAGTCATTATTTAAGGTTTAACATTGAATTCTTTTAATGGTACCCTCCACATGAAATAATATGCCTCTAAGCATTAATTATGTGCCAGGACAAGAGAATTCATGTTGTCAAAGTTATCATACTCTCTAGAACAATGAACTCATTTTCTTTTTATTAACCCATTACGAATACATGTAAATATTGCATTTACGGGTAGACAGAACTAGAAGAACAGTATGTGTCCTACTTTTGAGATGCAAGATTTATGTGGCGTAATGCATTGAACAGAGTATTGTTCAATGTTTTGAACAATAATATTTTTATTTTATTGCTATTTTTCTTTAGATTCAATTATATTAACAGAAGTAAAGATAAAAGTATAAAAGTTAAAGACCAATACAAATTTAATAGTTATTCTATTCTACATATTGTGTTTAAATGATATCCCTTTTTCTTTTTGTCGTTATAACTCAAGCTGTAAAAGCAAAGGTCCAGTGATGATCCCATACCCTTTTTTCCAGTGTCATGTTGAAGATCTTTATGTAGAAGGCCGTTCCAAAGGAACTCTTTTTGTGTGGTGGGGGATGGGGTTTTCATTCTTCTTGCTCAGGCTGGAGTTCAATGGTGTGATCTTGGCTCACTGCAACCTCTGCCTCTTTGGTTCGTGTGATTCTCCTACCTCAGCCTCCCGAGTAGGTGGGATTACAGGCGCCCACCATCATGCCAGCCTGATTTTTGTAATTTTAGTAGAGGCGGGGTTTCAGCATCTTGGCCAGGCTGGTCTTGAACTCCTGACCTCAGATGATCCTCCTGCGTCAGCCTCCCAAAGTGCTGGGATTACAGATGTGAACCACCATGCCCTGCCAGAAATTTTTTTTAAGAAGACTGTCTACTAATGGAATTCCTGGCCTGGAGAGGATATTGCTGTCAAAGGAATGGATTCATTTTTTTATTAAAAGGTAAGACTCTTGGATTCTTATTGGACTCTCCTCTCTGTTCTGAGTAATAAACTTTTTTATTGTTGACAAATATTTATTCACCACCAGGGTTATATTTAATTAAGTCTGAGTTATTTTATGGTTTTTTTTTGTTTTTTTTTGAGATGGAGTTTTGCTGTCCTTGCCCAGGCTGGAATGCAGTGGTGCGATCTCGATTCCATGCAATGTCTGCCTCCTGGGTTCAAGCGATTCTCCTGCCTCAGCCTCCCGAGGAGCTGGGATTACAGGCATGTGCCACTATGCCTGTCTAATTTTGTATTTTTAGTAGAGTTGGGGTTTGTCTATGTTTGTCAGACTGGTCTTGAACTCCCGACCTCGGGTGATCTCAGCCTCCCAAAGTGCTGGGATTACAGGCTTGAGCCACTGCACCTGGCCTATTTTAGGTATTTTTATCTTCTACTTTTTAATTTATCTGGGTCCAACATTGAGTAAGTCATGCCGGTGTTAGCTTTTAAAATGTGAAGACTGCCCTCACCTGACTGGCACGCAATTGACATTTTCTTTCACAGTTTTCTGCTACTTTTGCTAAAGAAAATAGTATCCATGTCTTGTTTTTAAGCCTGAGATTTTAAAGCCTATGTGGGAATAAATGATTTTTATAGATGTGTAGAGAAAGATAGTCTTGAATGCAATGTGATATTAAAGGATCCCATTTAAGATTATTGTAATATGTTTCAAAGACCTGTGGGTTGCAAAGTTACCAGTTTACTTGTGAGGACACATCCTCCACGAAGTACCTGATGAGACCATTTGCAATTATTATTTTGTTTGGTTACTGTATAGAAACCTCAAAAGAAGATTTAGTTGTGCTCAAGCATCCCGATTGTCTTTTCTTTTCTTAATTAATTAATTAATTATTTTTTTCCCTCCTGAGATGGAGACTTGATCTTTCACTTAGGCTTAGAGTTCAGTGGCATGATGTTGGCTCCCTGCAATCTCTGCCTCCTGGGTTCAGGCAATTCTCCTGCCTCAGCCTCCTGAGTATCTAGGATTACAGGCATCTGCCACCACACTTGGCAAATTTTTGTATTTTTAGTAGAGACGGGGTTTGACCATGTTGGTCAGGCTGGTCTCGAACTCCTGACCTCAAGATCTGCCTACCTCGGCCTCCCAAAGTGCTGGGATTACAGGTGTGAGCCACTGTGCCCAGTCTGTCTTTTCTTTTCACACCCACCCTTGGTGATGAAATGTTAAATATGTACTAGTGGATATTACTTTGCTGAATATTGCCTAGTGAATTATTCTTATCTTTCAGAGATGAACTTATGAATTCAACAGGTGAAGATTTACAACTTGATAAATCAGCTTTGTGAGGTAGGTCTTCAGTCTTTAGTCAGGTTAGAAGATTATGTGAAGTAACGTTTAACATTAATTTCTTTTAATGGTAGCTTTCACATGAAATAATATGCCTCTAAGTATTAATTATGTGCCAGGACAGGAGAATTCATGTTTTCAAAATTCTCATACTCTCTAGAACAAACTCATTTTCTTTTTATTAACCCATTTTTAAATACGTGTAAATACTACATTTTGGGTAGACAAAACTGAAAAAACAATATTTGTCCTACTTTTGAGATGCAAGATTAATGTGGCGTAATGCATCGAACAGGTTATTATTGAAGTCTACACCAGTCAACTGAACAAGCATTCATCAAATGTCCATGATACTCAGGACATAAGAAGTTTTTATTACTAGTATGGAGCCGTGCATATTATCTTTTAATTAGATGATTTAGTTAGATATGTTTTTAAAGAAATAGAAATATAATTGATTTTCTTGTTTTGGCTCTGGAGTGGAGTGGGGACAAAACAGAATGGAATCACACTGTTTGCAATTATTAAAATGGAAGGATTGCAGCAAGATCATATCCCTAGTCTCCCCATAGCAAATGTCATGTGCTAGCTGTTTTGTGTGTGTGTGTGTGTGTGTGTGGTTTTTTTTTTTTTAAGATGGAGTTTTGTTCTGTCGCCCATGCTAGAGTGCAGTGGTGTGATCTCAGCTCATGGCAAGCTCACCTCCTGAGTCCAGGCAATTCTCCCTGCCTTAGTCTCCTGAGTAGCTGGGATTACAGGCCCCTGCCACCACGCCTGCCTAATTTTTGTATTTGTAGTAGCGTTGGGGTTTCACCATGTTGACCAGGCTGGCCTCGAACTCCTTACCTCAGGAGATTCACCCGTCTCAGCCTCCCAAAGTTCTGGGATTATGGGTGTGAGTCACTGCACTTGGATTTAATGGGATATTTCACTGCAGACTTTGATAAACAGAATATTAGCATTTATGGTGTTCTTTTTATTTTACTCATACTATTTTTCTTTGGACTCAATTACAATAACATAATTAAAGATCAAAGTATAAAAGTTAAAGACCAATACAGATTTAATAATTATTCTTTTCTACATATTGTGTTTAAATGACATCCTTTTTTCTTTTTGTTCTTACAGCTCCAACTGTAAAAGCCAACGGTCCGGGGATGATCCCATACTGTTTTTTCCAGTCTCATGTTGAAGATTTTTATGTAGAAGTTCTTCCCAAAGGAATTTTTTTTTTTTTTTTGAGACAGAGTTTTCACTCTTGTCGCCCAGGCTGGAGTGCAATGACGCGACCTTGGCTCACTGTAACCTCTGCCTCCTGGGTTCAAGTGATTCTTCTGCCTTAGCCTCCCGAGTTGCTGGGATTACAGGTGCCCAGCACCATGCCAGGCTAATTTTTGTATTTTTAGTGGAGATGGGGTTTCGCCATGTTGGCCAGGCCTGTCTCGAACTCCTGACCTCAGGTAATCTTCCTGCCTCAGCCTCCCAAAGTGCTGGGATTAGAGGCGTGAACCCATGCCCGGCCAGAAATTTTTTTTTTAAGAAGGCTGTCTACTAGTGGAGTTCCTGGCCTGAGAGGATATTACTTTCCAAGGAAAGGATTTCTTTCATTATTTAAGGGTAAGATTCCTGGATTCTTACTGGACTCTTAATCTCTGTTCTGAGTAATCCATCTTTTTTATTGTTGACCAGTAGTCATTCACCACTAGGGTTGTATTTAATGAAATCTGAGTTATTTTATGGCTTTTTTTTTTCTTTTGAGACCGAGTTTTGCTCTCATTACCCTGGCTTGAGGGCAATGGTATGATCTCAGGTCATCACATTCTCTGCCTTCTGGGTTCAAGCTGTTCTCCTGCCCGGCCTCCTGAGTAGCTGGGTTTACAGGCATGCGCCACCATGCCCAGCTAAGTTTTTGTATTTTTAGTAGAGCTGGTGTTTCACCAGGTTGACCAGGCTGGTCTCGAACTCCTGACCTTGGGTGATCCACCCGCCTCATCCTCCCAAAGTGCTAGGATTACGGCACTTTAATCCTAGCACCGTGCCCGGCCTGTGCCTGCTTCTTTCATTCTCTTTTTCTTTTTTTTTTCATTAGCAGTTTAAAATTGGTGACTTATTCAGACACAAGCAAAAGAATATTAGCCCAGCTTTGGAAATAGGTGTGAGCCCATGTATGATTTTCCTAGTTTCTCCTCCCCCTTCGCTTTTTGCTCTCTTGTTAGTATGTTAATTGTTTTCTCTCTCTCAATCTTTTTTCCCCATTTCTTTGGCAGACATTTTTACTTGTCTTGGAAGAGTAGGCGAAGAGCTGTTTTTAGGACTCTTTGAAAGGGTACAGTATGGATGACAGTCTTGGCTAATGGCAACCAGATCCAGGGAGCCGGGGTCAGTGTGAGCTGGAATCAGTTCAAATTAGCAAAGCACTGGTACTCAGTGGCAGGAATACAAGTGACCGCAAATTGTTTAACACATCTGGAAAGGGATACTGACATCATCCTCAGAATCTGTGGGGAATACACATAGCCTGTAAGACACATTCCTCTTTGACCCTAAAAAGATTCTTTGAAGAATAATACCCTTAGCAATTTTCTAGCCGGCATGCCTGCTTATTTATCTTTGAGGACAACATGCCTCGTGGAGCTCCACAGGCCCCAGAGGATTCTGCATTTGAAAGTGCTGAAGCTGAGAGACTGGGTCTTGGTGGACCCCAAGAGGTCTGCTTTTCCTCTACTCATTGTTCCTTTTTTTTCCCAGCAACTGGCATTGCTGTTTAAATGGGTTGTTCTTTGCTGTTTAAGTTGTTTGGTAGTGGTGTGTCAGGATTTGGGTTTTCTGGATAGTTTCCCAGCTGGTGACTTGAGTGGTGGTTGGGGAGGAGCTGTTTTAGGGCTGTTCTGGAGCTGTTGAGTCAGGTGTATGGATACTCACAGCTCGTCTGTTGAGGAGAATGCTGTTCTCATTGTGCTGCCTTTGGTGGTGCTGTGTGTGGCCCTTTAGATGTGGGTGGAGGTGAGTTGGGGCAGTTAATGAGATCTTTTTTAGGTGCTTTTGATAAAGTAGCCTGCACTACAGGATTCACTGTGACTTTTTTCCTTAACTTGTGCGTATTTCTCTCCTAGCCTTTGCTGTCTTTCTCATGCCTTTGATTTTCCCAGCTCCTCGTGGTTGAAATTACATAAGTCCTCTGCTGTGGTTTAAGTGTGTCCCCCAAAGTTTATGTGCTGGAAACTCAATCCTCAATGCAACAGCTGGGATGTGGGGCCTAATAAGAGAGCCTTCATGAATGAGTTAATGTTGTTATTATGGTAATAGATAAGTAATCACAGAGTGGTCTTATTATAAAAGAGAGTTCAGCCCCTTTTGCCCTCTTGCTGTCTTGCACTCTCTTGTCCTTCTGCCTTCTGTCGTGGGATGATGCAGCAAGAAGATCCCTACTAGATGCAGGCCCCTCAACCTTGGATTTCATAGCATCCAGAACTACAAGAAATAGTTTCTTCCTTTCACCTTTTCCTTTCCTTTCCTTTCTGTTCCATTTGGTTCTGTTCCATTCCATTCCTTTCCGTTCCCTTCGCTTCCCTTCCCTTCCCTTCCCTGTTTTTCTGTTCTCTTCCCTTCCCCTCCCTTCCTCTCTCTCCGCCTCCCACCTTCCTTCCCTTCCTCCTTCCCTCTTTCCCTCTTTCCCTTCCTTCTCTTCCTTCCCTTCCCTTCCTTCCCTTCCTTCCCTTCCTCCCCTTCCTCCTTCCCGCCTTCCCTTTTTCCCTCCTTCCCTCCCTTCCTTCCCTTCCCTTCCCTTCCCTTCCCTTCCCTTCCCTCCCTTCCTCCCTTCCTTCCTTCCTTTTTTCCTTCTCGTAAATTATGCAGTCTGTGGCATTCTTTTATAGCAGCATGAAATGGACAAAGACCAACTCCATTTTCAAGAGCAAGCCCTTTTGTAGTTTCTGAGCCAATTATGACTACAAAGGAAGTTCTGTAGGTAGCCTCAGATCCACCACCTAGGAAGCATGCTACCAAGCAGTCCTAGCATCTAGGATTCGATCAAGTGCTGGGCAACATGATACCTCTGCAATTTAGCACCTCCCTATATACCTCCAGTTAGCTCAGCCCATCAGGGCTAAAACTACCCCTCATATCCTAGTGTCTCTTGTAGGCAGAAGCCTTGCCTAAACCCTAAGCTGCTTGGCTCACATTCTGTCTTGTGCTTTTTTTGTAGGGGGTTCAAACATACACAAAAGAAATAGGATGAACCTCCACGTACCCAACCCTCCGATTAAGCATTTACCTCCATTTTTCCAGATTTGTTTCATCTACTTTAATCTCCCTAAAAATTTATATTTGTAAGGGAAAAACTGAATAAATAGCTCCACAATACCTCTCATTTTAAGTCACTTTTCAGAGTAGTAAGTTAGTGACCTAGTAACCTTCCCTTTAGTGACCAATAGCTTTTTTTTCTGAATATCATCATGAACTCATAGATTATTGTTTGCTTTTGATGTATTTCAGGCCATTGCTGTCTTTATTGTTTTGGATGCTTACATTGTCTCATCGAGGTTAATAATTATCTCTTCAAGTTGACTCTCCTGTCTTTTTGATGTGATGCTGTTGGACTTTGATGACTTCCTTGCTTTCTGGCAAAAAAGATGTTCCAGGATCAATATACTGTACCATACATGGAGTCAGCCATTTCTCTAGGGGGCCTTAATTCCTGTTATTAGAGAACACCGTTTGGGGTCTTGGACTGAATGACTTTTCTGAACCTCCTCTTCTGAGACTACAGCCTGCGTCCCTGCATATAACCCATTTGGAGCTCTTGCTGGGCACCAGCAGATCTCCTGAAACTGCTATATAGTTCTGCCTCACTCTTACAAAACTCTCTCATCTCTTGAGAGTTTTGTGCTCTGTCCCCAGATATAGTCTTTCTGGTTCTGAAGCTTTTGTTTCAGTCCCCCTGAATTCCACCAGCCCTATGCATGCCATACCTTGGATTGCTAACCCAACCCCAGTGGAGCCTCTTTGGTTAGAATAGTTGCCACACCCCGTGCCTAGTACTCTAGTAAACAAGGTTCTACCCGGGCTTAGGTTAACTTTTGCTCCTTTGGGCCCTGTGTTCTACCAGCATTTCATTTATCTGAAACTCCCCCCTCACCTCCAGACCTTAATTGTTCTTTAATGGTTTACTGCTGCTTCCTGGGTTCTCAAGAACCCAGTTCAGGAGTTTCTCTTTTAGTTTGAGATCTTACAGGCCTGTCTCATCAGGTTGGTGTCAGTCCAGCTAGGATTAGGCAGAATTGGGTGGGGGTTGTAGTGCATTTTTGGCCCAGCATGTAGCTGTCTGACTAATTATCTGTCTTTTCTTTCCTGTTGCAATTCATGGGCCTTAGCATCTTCTAAATGGTGTTTAGTAGGTCATCCTGTTGATTTCCTGCTAGGGAGTAGCATACTCTGGCTCTGTACCATTGGCCAAGGGACTTAAGGATAGATGACAGGCTGCAGTTTTGTTAAATGGAACAATATGAAGAGATGGCATTTTGGCAGCAGGGCCTATTTGAATGGTTGGTCCTTTGTCCCTGTGTTGATATAGGCAGATCCTTGACGGGAATTTGGAATGATCCCAAATATTGTAGATCACTGGTACATCAAGTTATCCTCAAGGCTGTATTTCTAACAGTCTTGAATGATATTTTGTGAATTTTTGGAGATTCTCTGTGTAGGGTTTAATCGTTTAGTTTTTTTAGTCGTGCCTGTTTAGTTTCTTTGCAAAGAAATAAGAAATCTGAAAGAGATGGCAGGCATTAGGGAAAAAAGCCAGGAGCCTTGTTCCCTCACCCTCTACTTAGGTTCTGGAACTGTACTCATAGGTGAGTAGTGAGGAGCTGGGCCCAAGCACATTAATCCTAGATGTAGCTCTGCTTTGCGCTCGCTCTAGTACTTGTATCAAATTCACTTCAAGTCACCCAGAGTAATATGTAGAGGAGTCATTCAGGAGCATGCAACTGCAGTAGTGCAATTATGGCTCACTGCAGCCTCAACCTCCTGGGTTCAAGCAGTCCTCCTGCCTCAACCTCACAGGTAGCTGGGACTACAGGTGCTTGTCACCACACCTCACTAATTTTCCCATTTTTTAAATATTTGGATTCCACAGGACTGACTTCAAAACTTGAGTAGGCATGGATTTTGGTATACACAGAAATGGGGTAGCTGGAACTAATCCCCCCATATCCAAGGGACAAATTGTATCTGTTTTTACAATTATAGTGTAGGATACATTATGTTCCATGACAATGGTAATTTTTAATGACAATTTTTAATTGAGTGAAATTACCATAAAAATAATAATTTGCTGAGCTGTTACTAGGTGCCTATAAGTACCACAGATTTTTTAAATTCCCCATATCTCTTCCTTATTTCACTTAACCACTCTATCTTAAATTACTCATGCTTGCTTCAGTGGCACATGTACTTAAGTTGGAACAATAGGCCTCTGTGAAAGAATGACATGCAAATTTGTGAAGCATTCCATATTTTTTTAAAAATGAGGAAAAAATTACTCCCAGATTTTCACTGTGTTTGTGCATATCACCTTTCGTTTAGGTTGAATTATATCCAAAGGTGATATTTCCGGAAGTGAGATTACTGTGAGTGACAGGGTATGAGCATTCTTATTACCCTTGATGTAAATTGCCAAGCTTTCAGGCATGGTGGCTGTCAGCCTATAATTCCAGCACTTTGGGAGGCTGAGGTGGGAGGATTGCTTGAGGCCAGGAGTTGGAGGAGGCAGTATAATGAGTAACTGTCTGTATTATTTTAAAAAAATGTCCAAGCTTTATCCTGGAAGGTTTATATACAATTTAAACACCACTGATAGTACAAGAAAATGGCCATTTCACTGCACTTTCACTGGCACAGGTATTATAATTTAACAAGTTACTTTCTGTGTGATAAATAAAAGACTTCATATTACTTTGTCACCTTTTTTTTTTTTTTTTTTTTTTTGAGACACAGTCTCGCTCTGTCACCCAGGCTCTAGTGTAGTGGTATGATCTTGGTTCACTGCAACCTCTGCCTCCCAGGTTCAAGCAATTCTGCCTCAGCCTCCTGAGTAGCTGAGATTACAGGCACACACCACCATGCTTGGCTAATTTTTGTATTTTTAGTAGAGATGGGGTTTCACCGTATTGATCAGGCTGGTCGCAAACTCCTGACCTCGTGATCTACCCGCCTCGACCTCCCAAAGTGCTGGATTACAGGCGTGAGCCACGTACCCGGCCTATTTGTCACACGTTTTATCTTTCCTTGTGTTAGCTTCTTAGCTTTATTTCTTTATTGTCCTTTTTTTTTTTTTTTTTCTTTTTTTGAGATGAAGTCTCGCTCTGTCTCCCAGGCTTGAGTGTAGTGGCACAGTCTCAACTCACTGCAGTCTTGACCTCCTGATCTCAGGTGATCCTTCCACCTCAGTACTTGGGTTTATGGGCACATGCCACTATGCCTGGCCAGTTTTTTTTTAATTTTTAGTAGAGACGAGGTCTTGCTTTGTTTCTTAGGCTGGTCTGGGACTCCTGGCCTCAAGCGATCCCCCCACCACCCCCTCCCAAAATACTAGTATTATAAGCGTGAGCCACCATGCCTGAGCTGTCCATGTCTTTTCCATTTATTTATGGAATTAATTTGTCTTTTACTAATGCAATGATCTGTTTAATCTTTTATTAAATTATAAAAATAGTAAATACTTTTAAATAAATAAGTGAAAAATTTCCTTCAGTCTTTAGACCCATAATCTTATCTCAGGAAATAATTGCTATTGAGAAAATGGGCCATATCCTTCAAGACACATACATGGTGATTGAACATCACTTCACATTTTCATATGTTGTGGACATTTGTGCCAATACCTATTGATCTATCTTAATCCTTTTCATGGTTGCATAATATTTTGTTATATAGATGTATCACAGTTTACTCATCAGCTGCTGTAGGCATTTAGGCTCCTTCTAATATTTGCTTTGAGTTCTTTATATAATTAAAAATTAACCCCCTCAGCCAGGTGTGAGGTCACACCTCTGTGGTGTTACAGGCAGGTCACACCTGTAATCCCAGCACTTTGGAAGGTTGAGGTGGGAGAACTGCCTGAGTGTGGGAGATCACCACCAGCCTGGTCACCATAGCGACACTTTGTCTCTACTAAAAATTAAAAAAATATTGAGCTACACATTGCACTGTACACCTATAGTCCCAGCTACTGGGGAGGCTAAGACTGGAGGATCACTTGAGCCTAGAATGTTGAGGCTGCAGTAAGCTATGATCACACCACTGCACTTTAGCTTTGGTAAGAGCAAGACTGTTTCTTAAATAAAATAAAAATTAGATGGGAATATTGCTCGAGCCCTGGAGGTTGAGGCTTCAGTTAACTGTGATTGCACCACTGCAGTCCAGCCTAGGCGATAGAGCAAGACCCTTTTTCTAAAAATAAAATAAAAAGTAACCTTCTGTTATATTTCCCAGTAACACTTTCCCTCCTGTGTTTCTGCTGGAAGCCCTTGCATTTTGTTTGTTTTTCACATACCATTTAAAACTTTTAAGTACTGATGTATGTCTGTGTCATCCCTCTTTTTTCTTTTCTTTTCTTTTCTTTTTTTTTTTTTTTTTAAAGAATGTGTTTTTGTCACTCCAGCTGGATCTACCATGAAAGACTTCTGAATCCAGGAAGAGAGACTGACTGGGCAACATGTTATTCAGGTACAAAAAGACTTGGACTATAACTCAAAAATGATCAAATAATAGTGCGTGCATCAAGTGCAATGGGAAGCTCTTCTGGAGGGTGAGAGAAGCTTCCAGTTAAGGTGACATTGAAGCCAGGTCCTGAAAGATGAGGAAGAGTTGTATGAGAGTGGGGAGGGAAGAGGGACGTGGAGGGATGAGGAATGGGCCGGGATGGGATGGAGTGAGCAGCCCAGGCAGGGAAACCAGCACTGTACAGACCTGGACAATGAAGATGGCACATTTTGTTCAGGGAATGGTGAATTAAGTGTGGCAGGAATGCTTTGTAGAGACAGTAATTTGCTTGTATGGAATTTTGCCCGAGACCTCATTACAGTTTCTAAATTTTTGTGTTATCATGCATCACTGTCCTTGTCAAACAGTGTGATGATCACAGTAACATCAAGCATAGTATTTCATTAATTCTCACAAAAACAGGTAGGTGCCACAGTTATCCCCATTTTATGCATGAAATGATGAAGACTTGGGGTTAATGAGCGATTTGCCCAAGCTCACATGGATATTAAGACTGAGTCAAATGTTAGGTCTGGTCAGACTTTAATGCTTGCCTTGTTCATGAGCACCATGCATTGTCTCTCCTATGCAGTTAAGCAGGTAGACAGGTGAGAGAATAACTCATGTTTTTCTCTACTCAAACACTTCTAACCAAATGTATGTGTGGAGTTTCTACACCGGTTCTCCAACTCTCTGGATACCAACTGCGTATTCCACAATTCCATTCCAACACTACCTGGGGTTAGTGCAGACCTCACAGGTTAGGGGCTCAGTCCCACAAGACCACCCTTACTTCAGATGCCAATTGCAAGTCCTAGGTTGTCACCTGTATTTCAACCAACCAGTTAGAAATCAGGGTTTCCCATGACTCTCTTCTTCAGTTTAGTTATTTGCTAGAACAACTCACAGAACTTAGAAAAACAGGTTTTTCCTTTTCTTTCTTTTTTTTTTTTTAAAAAAAAGACAGGGCCTTGCTCTGTTGTCCAGGCTGGCGTGCAGTGGTGCAATCATAGCTCATTGAAGCCTCAACCTCCAGGGCTCAAGTGATTCTCCTGTCTCAGCCTCTCAAGTAGCTGGAATTACAGGGTTCCCACCACCACATCTGGCTAATTTCTTTTATTTTTTGTATAGATGGGGTCTTGTTATGTTGCCCAAGCTGGTCTCAAATTCCTAGACTCAAGTGATTTCCCCCCACCTCTGCCTCCCAAAGTGCTAGGATTACAGGCATGAGCCACCTCATCTGGCCAGCTTATTTTCTGTTACTGGCTCAATGTAAAGGCTCCATCTCAGGAACAGCCAGTGAAAGAGGTGCACAGGGCAAGGTAAGTGGGGAGAGGCACAGAGCTTCCATGCCCTCTGTTGAGCACACTACCCTCCCAGCACCTCCTTGTGTTCAGCGACACAGAAGTTCTCCAAACCCTGTTGTTTGGGTTTTTATGGAGGCATGATTGATTGACCATTGGTAGCTAAGTCAATCTCCAGTCCCTTTTGCCTCCTGGAGTTCGGCAGGTGAGGCTGAAAGTTCCAAGCCTCAAGAAATGTGGTTGGGACTGGGTGCAGTGGCTCATGCTGTAATCCTAGCACTTTGGGAGGCCAAGGCGTGCAGATCACTTGAGGTCAGGATTTTGAAACCAGCCTGACCAACATGATGAAAACCCATCTCTACTAAAAATACAAAAATTAGCTGGGCATTGTGGCACATCCCTATAATTCCAGCTACTCAGGAGGCCGAGGTAGGAAAATTGCTTGAATCTGGGAGGCGGAGGTTGCAGTGAGCTGAGATTGTGCCATTGCACTCCAGCCTGGACTACAAGAGCCAAACTCCGTTCAAAAAAAAAATGCGGTTGGTTCCTCTGGCAGCCAGCCCTCCTCCTGAAGCAGTCTGGGAGCTTGCAGCCACTCTGTCAGCTCAACAGCATCCCACATGCATTCTTACCATGCTGCAGATCTGAAAGACCTCAGAGGCCCTTGTGTCAGGAAACTGGGACTAAGACTGAATATTAAAACAGAAAATGCTCCTATTACCTCTGTCACTAAGGACTTTATAAGAGCTTTAGAAGTTCTATGCCAGGAACCAGGGGCAGAGACCAAATGTATGTTTCTTTTCTTATATTTGAGACAGAGTCTCGCTCTGCCACTGAGGCTGGAGTACAGTGATGTGATCGTAGCTCACTGCAGCTTTGACTTCCTAGGCTAAAGCGATCCTCCACCTTAGCCTGTCCAGTAGCTGGAACTACAGGCGTGCATCACCATGTCCAGCTGATTTTAATTTTAATTTTATAAAGGTGGGGTCTTCCTATGTTCCCCAGGCTGGTCTTGAACTCTTGGCCTCAAGTGTTCCTTTCTCTTTGGCCTCCCAAAGTGTTGGGATTACAGATGGGAGCCCCCATGCCCACCAATCAAGGATCTTTATAAGAGAAAGGAGGAGGTAGGAGAGTCAGAATTAGAGAAGGAGATGTGGTGATGGAAGAAGAGGTCAGAGAGGGAGATTTGAAGATGCTGCACTTCTGGCCTTGAATATGGAGTCAGGGGCCATCTTCAAGATGAGTCAAGGAATGGGGGTGGCTTCTAGAAGCTGGAAAAGGCAAGGGAGCACATTCTCTCTAGAGCCTTCAGAAGGAATGCAGCCCTTCTGACACCTGACTTTAGCCTTAATAGACCTAGTTGGGCTTCTGGACCCCAGAACTGTAAGGTGGTAGATTTGTGGTGTTTCAAGCCACTAAATATAGGGTAGTTTGTTGTAGCAGCAAGAAAAAGTGAACATGAAGCTGGGGCTTTATGTTACAGTTGCTCATGCCTGTAATCCCAGCACTTTGGGAGGCTGAAGTAGGAGGATCGCTTGAGCCCAGGAGCTTAAGACCAGCCTGGACAACATAATGAGACCTCATGTCTAAAAAAGTTTTTTTTAAAAAAGGCTGAGCGCGGTGGCTCACATTTGTGATCCCAGCACTTTTAGGAGGCTGAGGGGGTTGGATCATGAGGTCAGAAGTTCAAGACCAGTCTGGCCAAGATGGTGAAACCCCATCTCTACTAAAAATACAAAAATTAGCCAGGTGTGGTGCCTGTAATCCCAGCTACTCGGGAAGCTGAGGCAGAGAATCACTTGAACCTGAAAGGCAGACTTTGCAGCGAGCCGAGATCGCGTTGTTACACTTCAGCCTGGATGACTGAGACTCTGTCTCAAAAAAAAAAAAAAAAAATAGCCAGACATTGTGGCATGCAGCTGTAGTCTCAATTCCTAGGGAGGCTGAGGCGGGAGGATTGTTTAAGCCTGGGAGGTTGAGGTTGCTGTGAGCTATGATTGCACCACTGTACTCCAGCCTGGGCAATAGAGCAAGACCTTGTTTCAAAAAGAAAGAAAGAAATGAGCATGATGGGAATGGGGACAAATGGCAATGTTGAGTAGAGTGGTCACGGTTGGCCTCATAAGTGAATATTGAGCAAAAGTTTGAGGCAGATGATGCAGCTGGCCAAAGTGCTGAGGGAAGAGCTCTGTAGGCTGAGTCAACAGGATAAA
This sequence comes from Macaca nemestrina, assembly GCF_043159975.1. NCBI lineage: Eukaryota > Metazoa > Chordata > Mammalia > Primates > Cercopithecidae > Macaca > Macaca nemestrina. Next base: position 128,623,263 of record NC_092128.1, read on the forward strand.
GGCATTAGGAGGAAACTCCCTGGTGTGTCTGAGGCTCTGGAAGGAGGCCAGTGGAGCAAAGAGAGAGAGGGAGCAAAGTTGGCAAGGAGGCCAGGAAGTTGCTGGGCTGGGATCGGTACAGATCGTGTAAGCCCTGGGACTCTATTCCTGGGGCTTTGGCTTTTACTCTGACTAAAATGGGAACCACCGAGGGGTTCTGAGCAGAGAGGTGACATGATCTGTCTCCTGATTTAAAGCATGCCCTGGCTGCCAAGTTGAGAAAGACTCTGGGAAGATTTGTGTAGAAGCATGGGGGCCAAACTGTGGCAACATCCCAGTGAGAGATGATAGTGGTCCTGACCTGGTGCACAATGGTAGTGAGAGATGGTCAGAGTCTGGATACATGTTGAAGTCAGTCAATAGGATTTCCTGACAGACTGGATGTGAGCTGTGAGAGAAGGCAGGGGTCAAGGTTGAGTTTGATTCTAATTGAATTATTAAGTAATTAAAAAAAAAAAAAAACCCTACTGCCTTTCCCAATCCTACGAAGTAAAGGATGCTAGATAAAAAAAATCCTAAGTCAGGCCAGGGGCAGTGGCTCACACGTATAGTTCCAACAGTTTGAGAGGCAGAGATGGGAGTATGTTTTAAGGCCATGAGTTTGAGAGCAGCCTGGGCAACATAGTAAGACCTCCTCTCTACAAAAATAAAAGAAAGAAATTTAATAAAATAAAATAAATATAGCGAGGCATGGTGGTGTATACCTACTCAGGAGGCTGAGGCAGATCTCTTGAGGCTAGGAGTTTGAGGCCAGCTTGGGCCACATATTAAGACTTCTCTCTCTAAAAAAATTAATAATAATTTTAAAAAGCCTGACATGGTGGTACTTGCCTGTATTTCCAGGTATTGGGGCAGCTGAAGCAGGAGCATCTCTTGAGCCCAGTTGGTCAAGGCTGCGGTGAGCTATGATTATACCACTGCACTCCATCCTGGGTGACACAGTGGGACCCTGTCTCAAAATACAAATACAAATGAAATGAAATCCCAAGTCAGACCAGTCCCTTCTAGGCTATGTAGGCCTTGCAACCACATAGCTGCATGATCGGGTTTGTGTGGCTGTGGATGAGGAGACCCCTGCCCAACTGTTGTTGGCTTTATAATCAGTTTATTTTTCAGTATAGTAATCAAGTATATTTCATCATACTTGATGGTCTCAGATATGTGTGGGTTTTGGAATTCCCCTTGGAACAGGTTGTAACATCTTATTTGCTCCATCATTCCATAATTTTAAAAATCTGATCATTGTTTAATAAGATCGGAATTGATATTAGACTACCTAGTCAGTTTTGATTATTGAGAAAATGAAATTGTATTGTTTGTACTTTATCCAAGATTGGTGTCATATTGGGTAAATCTAATCAATACTTGAACAAATGCAAAATTAGAGCTTTATCATGAAAAACTATGTCATTCTTGAAGAAGATGCCATTTCTTTTTTTCTTTTTTTTTTTTTTGTTTAAGATAGAGTCTTGCTCCTGTCGCCCAGGCTGGAGTGCAGTGGTGCAATTTTAGCTCACTGTAACCCTTGCCTTCTGGGTTGAAGCAGTTCTCCTGCCTCAGCCTCCCGAGTAGCTGGGATTATGGGTGTCCGCCACCATACCCAGCTAATTTTTGTATTTTTAGTAGAGACACGGTTTCACCATGTTGGCCAGGCTCATCTTGGACTCCTGACCTCAGGTGATCTGCCTGCCTCAGCCTCCCAAAGTGCAGGGATTACAGACGTGAGCCACCAGGCCCAGCCTCCATTTCTTTTTCGTAGTCTTTAATAAATAGCTGGTATTGTTGCAGACTTGCTATTTAGGCACTTAGGAATTTTTCACTAGAAGGCATGTAAAGAAAGACCATGGGCATTTGTAATGAATTTAGCATTCATTCTTTGCATGACTGTCCCCAGAGCTGTAACTTTACTAATGAATTGTTTCCAAACCACTTAGCTAGCAACCGAGCCTAACCAGCCACTCACCCTGGTTATTCAGTGCTCTTTTGTTCTTGTCTGTTTCTCCTCCAACTTGGCTGCACTCACAAAGTGATACAAACTTGCATTTGTTTTCCTTCCTTTTTAGAGACAGGGTCTTGCTCTGTTGCTCAGTATGCAGTACAATGACCTGGTCATGGTTCACTGTAGCCTCAAACTCCTGGACTCAAGCAGTTCTCCCACTTCAGTCTCCGAAATAGCTGGGACTCCAGGCATGTGCCACCATGCCCAGCTAATTTTTTCATTTTTTATCATAGAGATGGGATCTTGCCAGGTTGCTCACACTAGGCTCAAAACTCCTGACCTCAAGTGATCCTCCTGACTAAGCCTCCCAAAGTGCTGGGATTACAGGCAGGCATGACTACCTGTGCTATTATTTTAAATAATAGCTTTATTAAAATATTATTCACATGCCATTCACTTTATTTATTGAAATCTGCAATTCAGTAGGTTTTAGAATACTCAGAGAGCTGTGCATCGATCACCACAGTCACTTTTAGAATCTTTTATTACCCTATAGAGAAATCCATACCCCTTAGCCACTACCTCCTACTCCCCCCACCTGCCTTGGCCCCCAGCCTTAGGCAACCATTGATTCATTTTTTTGTCGCTATAGATTTGCCTAATCTGGACAAATAGAATTGTACAATATGTGATCTTTTGTGGCTTTTTTTCCCTCTTAGCACAATGTTTTCAAAGTTCCTTTATGTCATAGTGTGTATCAACATTTCATCGTCCTATTGCTGAGTAATACTCCGTGGTAGAGACACGCTGCATTTTGTTTATCTGTTCATCAGTTGGTGGACATTTGGGTTGTCTTCATGTTTTGGCCATTATGAATAATGCTGCTCTGAAGATTGTTGTACAATATATATTTGTGTGGATATGTATTTTTATTTCTCTGGGATATATGCCCAGGAGTGAAGTTGTTGCATTATATGATGACTGTACATTTTGAGAAACTGCCAGACTGTTTTCTTAAGTGGCTACACCAGTTGGGTGTGATGGCTCACACCTGTAATCCCAGCTACTCAGGAGGCTCCGATGGGAGGAATTGAGCCCATGAATTCAAGACCAGCCTGGGCAAGATAGTGAAACCCTGTCTTGATTTAAAAAAAAAAAAAAAAAAAAAAAAAACCAATTGAAATGACAGGAAAAGAAATATCCAAAGTGTTTACACGCTTTTATGTTCCCACCAGTAATGTATGTGGGTTCCAATTCCTCCACATCTTCACTGACATTATTTTTTTTTTAGATAGGGGCTTCTCTGTCTCTTAGGCTGCAGCCCAATGACACCATCACAGTTCACTGCAGCCTTGACCTCCCAGGCACAAGTGATTCTCTCATCTCAATGCCTGGCTAACTTTTATATTTTTTTGGAGTGATCGGATTTTACCGTGTCACCCAGGCTGGTCTCATACTCCTGGCCTTGAGTAATCTACCCACCTCAGCCTCCCAAAGTTCTGGAGTTACAGGCTGAGCCACTATGCCTGGCCTTCACCAACATTTGTCATTATGTTTTGTTTTTTCTTTTATACCTTAAAGCAGTATAAGAACAAGTGTCTTCAATTACAGGAAACAATATAATCCCAGGGCATTGGGAGGCTAAGACAGGAAGATGTGTTGATGCCAGGAGTTTGTTTTCTGTTTTTTTTTTTCAGACAGAGTCTCACTCTGTGGCCCAGAGTGGAGTGCAGTGGTGCGATCTTGGCCCACTGCAACCTCCGCCTCCCAGGTTCAAGTGATTCTCCTGACTCAGCCTCCCAAGTAGCTGAGACTACAGGTACACGCCACTACTGCCCGGCTAATTTCGTATTTTCAGTAGAGTCGGAGTTTCACCATGTTGGCCAGGCTGGTCTCGAACTCCTGACTTCAGGTGATTTGCCTGCCTCAGCCTCCCAAAGTGCTGGGATTACAAGCATGAGCCCCCATGCCCAGCCTGATGCCAGGAGTTTTAGACCAGCCTGGGCAACCTAGCAAGACCTTGTCTCTACAGAATATTTAAAAATTAGCCAAATGTGGTGGTGCCTGCCTATAGTCTCTCTCTCTCTCTCTCTCTCTCTTTTTTTTTTTTTTTTTTAACTTTTTGAGACATGGTCTGGCTCTGTCTGAAACTCCTGGGATCAAGTGATCAGTCCTCCCACCTCATCCTACCAAGTAATAGGGACCACAGGTGCATGCTACCGAGGTCTTGCTATGTTGCACAGGCTGGTCTTGAGCTCCTGGCCTCAAACAATCCTCTCACCTTGGCCTCCCACAGTACAAGGATTACAGGTATGAGCCACCATGCCTGGCCCCTACCCTGCCTGTTGAGAACCAAAAGAAGGATCCAAATTCTCCTTAGCTCAACTCGAGCCATTTCCTGATTGCATCATCAGCAAGGAGCTGGTTATTGGGCTGTCCAGACCTCCCAAGTGGCACAGAAATGAGGTGAGGGAGTTTTCCTGCTCCTCCACTCTGTGAGGAGTTGGAAGATGATGTTTACTCGTTTGCAGAGAGAGATGCCTTGTAGGCACCTTAGGATGGAGGGGACCCTGATTCCAATGTCATTTTTTTCTTTAGAAACAGGACCTTGCCTTGTCACTCAGGATGGAGTTCAGTGGTCCAATCACGGCTCACTGTAGCCTCAAACTCAAGCAATCCTGCCACATCAGCCTTCCCAGTAGCTGGGACCACAGGTGAGCACCATGACACTCTGTGAATCTTGTTGTGATTTTTTTTGTAGAGATGGGGCCTCAAGTGTGTTGCCAGAGCTGACCTTGAACTCCTGTACTCAAGGGATTTTCCTGCCTTGGCCTCCCAAAGTATTGGTATTACAGGCATGAGCCATTGTGCCCACTATCTCTGGTTCTTAACCTTCTGCCTCCCTCTTCCACTTTTAAAGAATGCTTGTAATTACATGGACTCTTCTAGATATTCCAGGATAATCTTGTTTTAAGGTCAGCTGATTTTCAACATTAATTTTATCTGCACTCTTAATTCCCCCTTCCTATGTAATTGTGCTGTGTAACATAGGACATGAACAATTGGTGGGGGTGGGGGTTATTACTTTGGCTACCACAGTAACTGTTTTGTGCTAGGTACTGAGCTAAGCACTGGTGAATTAAGCATGAATAACACACTCTCCCTAATCTCCATCCATTCATGGGAGGAGCACCTCACCTGCCATGCTCCTGAGAATCTGGGGAGTCAAGGAAGTCTTCCGTGAGGAGGTGATGCCAAAGCGGACAAGTGACAGAGGAGCTGAAGCTAGCCAGGAAGAGAGTAGAGGTTTAAGGGGAAGCGTATTATAAGCAGAGGGCATCACCCACTTCAGAGAGTCCCAGAGGAGAAAGATGAGGCTCAGCTGGACTCCATAGTAGGTGAAATGGAGAGGGGCAAGCAGTGAGGCTGCCTTGCAAGGCAGGGCAGAGCAGGGGCTGTTAAGGAGTCTGGACTTAATCCCGGAGGCAAGGAGAAGTGATGTAAATGGGGGAGTAACGTGATGAGATTCACGGATTAGAGACATGGTTCAGGCTGCTATAGCGAAGGCACCAGGAGGAGCAGATGGCTCAGTGGGTGTGCAGGAGACCTCTCACTGAGTTTAGGAAGAGGTTTTTAAAATAGAAGAAGTTTGAGTAATTTAAATGATGGTGGGAAGGAGCTAAAAGTGGGGGATAGGTTAAAGATACAGGAAAGTGGGAGGAAGAACTGACAAGTGAGGTTCCTGAGAGGGCAGGAGAAGAGGAGATTCCCATAGGGGGATTAATACTTTCTTTTCTTTTTCTAAGACAGGGTCTTACTCTGTCACCTAGGCTGGAGTTCAGTGGCATGATCTTGGCTCACTGTAGTGTAGACTTCCCAGGCTCAAGGGATCCTCCCACCCCAGACTCCCAAGTAGCTGGAACTACAGGTGTACACCACCACCACACCTGGCTAATATTGTTCTTTTTTTGGGTAGACACAGCGTCTCACTATGTTGCTCTGACTGGTCTCCAACTCCTGGCCTCAAGCGATCCTGCTGTCTAGGCTTCCGAAATTGCTGGGATTACAGGCATGAGCCATAATGCCTGACCTCTGCTAGTTCTGTATTCTCTAGAGATGTCTTTACTTCGTGCTAGTGTGTCCCTCATTATGCTGATCCTCTGTTAAAATTAATACCTTTTTTTCTTTTGAGATGGAGTTTCACTCTTGTTGCCCAGGCTGGAGTGCAATGGCGCTATCTCGACTCACCGCAATCTCCGCCTGCCGGGTTCAAGTGATTCTCCTGCCTCAGCCTCCTGAGTAACTGGGATGACAGCCATGTGCCACCATGCCCAGCTAATTTTGTATTTTTGGTAGAGACTGGGTTTCTCCACGTTGGTCAGGCTGGTCTCGAACTCCTGACCTCAGGTGATCTGCCTGCCTTGGCCTCCCAAAGTGCTGGGATTATAGGCATGAGCCATTTCGCCTGGCCAAAATCAATACTTTTATATTAAATTGACATATATGTATTTTTTTCTTTTTGATACCGGGTCTCACGCTGTCACCCAGGCTGGAGTACAGTGGCACAACCTCTGCTCATCGCAGCCTCCACCTGCCAAGCTCAAGCAATTCTCCTGCCTCAGCCTCCCACGTTGCTGGGATTACAGGTAAGTCCCACCACGTAGCTAATTTTTGTGTTTTTTGTAGAGATGGGATTTCACCATATTTCCCAGACTGGTCTCAAACTCCTGAGCTCAAGGCAATCCACCCACCTTGGCCTTCCAAAGTGCTGAGATTACAGGTGTGATCCACCTTGCTCATTCCAGTTTAAACTTTTGAGTTGTTTGTGTCTCCTGATTGGACTCCTACAAATACAGAATTGATGCTAGGAAGGGTACCAGGAGATAGACCCACACAGATAGGATTTGGGAATAGGTTTGGTTATCCAAGGAGCAGTGCTGAACTCCTTCCTAATGGGATATAGGATGCTGGTGATTTCCAGGAAGTGACCTCACAATGACTCAAGCTACCACTTACTATTGATTGTGGTGAAATGCCAGGTGAAGCGTATGCCCTGTGAGCTTAGGGGTGCTACAGTTGACCACTGCCACAGTAAAGATGACTCTGAAGAATGGCATGGGATGGATCCTTTCGAATGCACTTGAGCAGCGGTCTCCAACCAAAGGGCCATAGAACTGGAGGTGAGCAGCAGGCGAGTGAGGGGAAACTTCATCTGTATTTCTAGCCCCTCCTATCGCTTGTATGACCACCTGAGCTCCGTGTCCTGTCAGATGAGCAGCAGCATTCGATTCTCATAGAAGCACGAACCCTGTTGTGAAGCATGCATGCGAGGGATCTAGGTTGTGCACTCCTTATGAGAATCTAATGCCTGATGTTCTGTCACTGTCTCCCATCACCCTAGATGGACAGTGTCGTTGCAGGAAAACAAGCTTAGAGATCCCACTGAGTCTACATTATAGTGAGTTGTAGAATTATTTCATTATATATTACAATGTAGTAATAATAGAAATAAAGTGCACAGTATATGTAATGCATTTGAATCATCCTGAAATTATTCCCTCCACTCCCAGTCTGTGGAAAAATTGTCTTCCACACATTCACTCTGTTTTTTGGTAGAGACAGGGTCTTAATATATTGCTCAGGCTGATCTCAAATTCCTGGCCTCAAGTAATATACCTCTCGGCCTCCCAAAGTGCTGAGATTACAGGCGTAAGCCACCACCCTCAACCAAGACTTATTCCTTAAACCAAATAAAAATTAAGTGAGATGACTTGAGACCCGGTGGTCGAGGCTGCAGCGAGCCCTAATTGCACCACTGCACTCCAGCCTAGGTGACAGAAAATAAAAAATAAAATAAAAATAATGTCTCAAAAAATAAAATAAAATACAAATTACCCTTTTATGACATTCCCAGTAACTTTCCCTCCTAAATGTTCCCCACAAGTCTTTGAATTTTGTTTAATTTTCACACGCATACCATTTAAGACGTTTAAAACTTCCGTCTATCTGTGTCATCCCTTTATTTCAAAAGAATGTTTTTTTGTCACGTCCAGCTGGATCTACCATGAAAGACTTCTGAATCCAGGAAGAGAGACTGACTGGGCAACATGTTATTCAGGTACAAAAATACTTGCACTGTAACTCAAAAATGATCAAATAATAGTGCATGCATCAAGTGCAGTGGGAAGCTCTTCTGGACAGTGAGAGAAGCTTCCAATTAAGGTGACCCTTGAAGCCAAGTCCTGAAAGATGAGGAAGAGTTGTATGAGAGTGGGGAGGGAAGGGGGAGGTGGAGGGATGAAGAATGGGCTGGGATGGGATGAAGTGAGCTGCTCAGGCAGGAAGACCAGCACTGTACAGACCTGGACAATGAAGATGTCACATTTTGTTCAGGGAATGGTGAATTAAGTGTGGCAGGAATGCTTTGTAGAGACAGTAGTCTGCTTGTATGGAATTTTGCCTGAGAGACCTGACTACAGTTTCTAATTTTTTCATGTTATCATCCATCACAGTCCTTGTCAGATAGTTTGGAATAGGTATAATGATCACAATAACACCAAGCATAGTATTTCAGTAATTCTCACAGAATCACAGGTAGGTGCCACAGTTATCCCCATTTTATGAATGAAGTGATCAAGACGTAGGAATAATGAGTGATTTGCTCAAGCTCACCTGGATATTAAGACTGAGTCAAATGTTGGGTCTGGTCTGACTTTAATGCTTGCTTTGTTCATGAGCACCACATATTGCCTCTCCTATGCATTTAAGCAGGTAGACAGGTGACAGAAAAGCCCGTGTTTGTCTCTACTCACACACTTCCGACTGAGCGTATGTATGGAGTTTCTACACCAAATTCTCCAGTGCTCTGGATATTAACTGGCTATCCCATGATTTTATTCTGATACTACCTGGACTTAGCACAGACTCCACAAATTAGGGGCTCAGTCCCACGAGACTGTCCTCACTTCAGATGCCAGTGGCAAGTCCTAGGTTGTCACCTGTACTTTTGACCAACCTGTTACAAATCAGGGGTTCCCATAACTCTCTTCTTGGGTTTAATAATTTGCTAGAACAGTTTACAGAACTCAGAGAAACAGTTTATTTTCTTTTTTTCTGAGAGAGACGGTCTTATTTTGTTGCCCAGGCTGGTGTGCTATATTTCTTTTCTTTTTTTTTTGAGACAGAATCTCCCTGTGTCATCCAGGCTGGGGTGCGATGATGTATCATAGCTTATTATAGCTTTGACCTCCTGAGATCAAGCGATTCTCCCACCTCAGCCTCCGAAGTAGCTGGGACTACACATGCATGTCACCCATGCCTAGCTCATTTTTGTAGTCGGTGTTTCACCATGTTGGCCAGATGGGGTCTTGTTGTGTTGCCCAGGCTGGCCACAAATTCCTGGGCTCAAGTGATCCTCCCACCTCATCCTTGTAGAGATGGGATTTACTTTATGTCGCCCAGGCTGATGTCAAACTCCTGGGCTAAATCGATTGTCTCACCTCAGCTTATCAAGTAGCTGGGACTACAGGCACACACCACCATGTCGGGCTAATATTTATTTTTATTTTTTTCTAGAGGTGGGTCTCACTATGTTGTTCATGCTAGTTTCAAACTTCGGGCCTCAAGTGTTCCTCCTGCCTTGACCTCCCAAAGTGTTGGGATTATGGGTGGTAGCCACCATGCCCAGCAATCGCAGGGTCTTTATGAAAGAAAGAGGGTAGGAGATTCAGAAGTGGAGCAGGAGATGTGGTGATGGAAGCAGAGGTAAGAGAGGGAGATTTGAAGATGCTTCACTTCTGGCTTTGAAGATGGAGTCGGGGCCATGATCCAAGGAATGGGAGTGGCTTCTAGAAGGTGAAAAAGCCAAGGGAGCACTTCAGAGTCTCCAGAAGGAATGCAGCCCTGCTGACACCTTGACTTTAGCCTTAATAGACCTAGTTTATGTTTCTGGCCCCCAGAACTGTAAGATGGTACATTTGTGGTGTTTTAAGCCACTGAATGTAGAAAACTGCAAACTATATTGCAGCAGCAAGAAGAAATGAACATGAAGCCAGGCATGATGGCTCATGCCAGTAATCCCAGCACTTTAGGAATTTAGGCAGGAGGATTACTTGAGGCCAGGAGTTCAAGACCAGCCTGGGCAACATAGTAAGACCCTGTCTCTACAAAAAATGAAAAAATTGGCCAGGCATGGTGGCTCACGCCTGTAATTCCAGCACTTTGGGAGACCGAAGTGGGCAGATCACCTGAGGTCAGGAGTTCGAGAGCAGCCTGGCCACATTGCGAAACCCTGTCTCTACTAAAAATACACAAATTAGCTGGGCATGGTGGCACGCACCTGTAATCCCAGCTACTTGGGAGGCTGAGGCAGGAGAATCACGTGAATCTGGGAGGTGGAGGTGGCAGTGAGCTGGGATTCCACCATTGCACTCCAGCCTGGGCAAGAAGAGTGAAACTCTGTCTCAAAATAAAATAAAATAAAATAAAATACTAAAAAAATTAGCCAGGCATGATGGCATGAACCTGTAGTCTCAGCTACTCGGGAGGCTGAGGTGGGAGGATTGCTTGAGCCTGGAAATTTGAGGTTGCAGTGAGCTGTGATTGTGTCAGTGCACTCCAACCTTGGTGACAGTGAGATCTTGAAAAAAAGAAGGCAGAAAGTAAAGAAGAAATGAGCATGGTGGGCATGGGGACAGATGGCAATGTTAAATATTACGGTCAGGGGTGGCCTTCTAAATGAAAATTGAGCAAAGACTTGGAGGGGAAGGAGCTGGCCAAGGTGCTGAGGGAAGAGGATTGTAGGCAGAAACAACAGAATAAAGTGTCCGAGGTGTGTCTGAGGCTCTGGAAGGAGGCCAGTGGAGCAGAAGGAGAGAGGGAGAGAATTAGGGGACGGGGCCAGGGAGTTGCTGGGTGGGGATCAGTACAGATCACGTAAGCCCTGGGAGGTTATTGCTGGGGCTTTGGCTTTGACTCTGACTCAGATGGGAACTGCAGGAGGGTTCTAAGCAGAGAGGCGACATGATCTGTCTCCCAGTTTAAAAGCATTCTCTGGCTGCTGAGTTGAGAAAGACTGTGGGAAGATTTGGGTAGAAGCATGGGGGCCAAGTTATGGCAACATCCAGGTGGGAGATGATTTTGGTCCTGACCAGGGTCATGGTGGTGTAGAGAGATGGTCAGAGGGGAGAAGTAGGGGAGGAGGCCAGGGAGTTGCTGGGTGGGGATCTTTAGTGTGTGTTGAAGACAGTCAACAGGATTTCCTGACAGACTGGATGTGAGAGAAGGCAGAGGTCAAGGTTGAGTTTGATTCTTACTGAATTATTAAGTAATTGAAAAAAACACTACTGCCTTTCCCAATCCTAGCAAGTACGGGATGCTAGATTAAAGAAATCTCTTCAAGTTCATTGCAGTGGCTCATGTCTGTAGTCCCAGCTGTTTGGGAAGCAGAGATGGGAGTATCTTTTAAGGGCAGGAGTTCAAGACCAGCCTGGGCAACACAGCAAGATCTGCTCTTTACAAAAATATTTTTCAAAATTAAATAAATGTAGCTAGGCATGGTGATGTGTACTTGTAGTTTCAGCTACTCAGGAGGCTGAGGTGGGCAGATCTCTTGAGGTCAGGAGTTTGAGGCCAGCTTGGGCAACATAACAAGACCCTCACTCTACAACAAAATTAAAAAAATAGCCAGGCATGGTGGCACTCAACTGTAGTACCAGCTGCTGGGGAGCTGAGGCAGGGAGATGGCTTGAAGCCAGGAGGTTGAGGCTGCAGTGAGCTGTAAGTGCACAGCTGCACTCTAGTCTGGGTGACAGAGCAGAACCTGTATCACAGTACAAATAAAAAAATGAAATCTCAAGTCAGAGCCTTTCAGCTCTACAACCCTTGCAAACCCTGAGCCATGCAGTAGGGTTTGCATCGCTGGGAATGAGGAGACCCGTGCCCAGTGTTGTTGCCTGACTAATCAGTGTTTTAAGCATTTATTAATCAGGGTGGGCGCGGTGGCTCACGCCTGTAATCCCAGCACTTCAGGAGACCCTGGTGGGTGCATCACCTGAGGTCAGGAGTTCAAGACCAGCCTTGCCAACATGGCTAAACCCTGTCTCTACTGACAAAATACAATAATTAGCCGGGCATGGTAGTGGGTGCCTGTAATCCCAGCTACTTGGGAGGCTGAGGTAGGAGAATCGCTTGAGCCTGGGAGGCGGAGGTTGCAGTGAGCTGAGATTACGCCACTTCACTCCAGCCTGGGCGAAAGAGCGAGTATTATATCAACATGTAATGGTTTTATTATTAATATGTAATGAATGTTAAATATTTTAAGAATCTTGTATTGTATCAACATGTAATGGCTTTATATGTGAATATTTTTAAAATTCTGTCTTATTTTCTAGTTTTAATATACTTATTTATATAAAGAAATAGTCTTAGAGGTCTTTAATAAAGTTAAAAAATGTAAAGACATCCTAGACCCCAAAAGATTGAGAACTTCTAGTTTAGAAATATTCAGAATAAGCCACGTACAACTTGCTACTTGAACTATTTTTTTTCTTTGTTTTTTATTTTAGGAGATGAGGTCTCACCCTGTCGCCCAGGCTGGAGTACAGTAGTACTATCACAACTCACTGCAGTCTTGAGCTCCTGGGCTAAGGATCCTCCTGCCTGAGCCTCCTGAGTAGCTGGGACTATAGGTATACATGACGACACTTGGCTAATTTTTAAATTGTTTTGTGGACATGGGGTCTCACTTTGTTGGCCTGGCTGGTGTCAAACTTCTGGCCTTAAGTAACCCTTTCACCCCTGCCTCCCATCCTAGAGGTATGAGCTGCCACAACGAGCACTTGTTCAATTTTCTAAACAAATAAAACATTTCTAAAGTAAGGCTGTAGGATGATGGCAGGAAGATAAAAATAGAAAAACAGAAGAATAAGTTCAGATGACTTACACATATTCTTTTGACAGCAAGAAGAACTTTTAGTATATACATTCCTTGCAAACGAACATAAGGCAAATAAACAGTGTTGTATAGGAACGTCAACACACACTACAATATTCCCACTTTGCTGACATGAGTTATGGAAATTTTGTGGTTTACTTGAGTATCGCTATCAGTATTTTGCTTCTCTGATCATTTTTATGAACTTCCTCATCTGTTAACTTCTCTCCAAGGTATGTCATATCGTGACATACTGCTGCTGCACAAACATGGCCAGTGTCTTCCTCTTAAACATGTTGAATGCTTTCTTAATTTCTTTTACCCTCTGTCTCTGTGTTTTGCATTTTTCTTACCTTTATTGTCAGAAACTCGAGAAAGTCAGTCATACTAATTTATCGCCATTTGCTTTATTAATTTATACTTTTCTTATACGGAATTTTGCCCAACAGGCCTCATTACAATTTCTAACCTGTTTTGTTTTATTTTGTTTTTTTCTGAGGCAGAGTCTCGTTCTGTTGTCCAGTCTGGAGTGTAGTAGTGCTATCACAGTTGACTGCAGCCTCAACCTCCCAGGCTCAAGCAATCCTCCCGTCTCAGCCTCCCACGTGGCTGAGACTATAGGTGCTTGCCACTGTGCCCAACTAATATTTGGAATTTTCCTATACGTGGGTTCCAGAGGGATGACGGCGAAACGTGAGTAAGCATGGATTTTGGTATATGCAGAGATGGGGGGCTGGAACTAATTCTGTCTGTATACCGAGGGACGACTGTATATGTTTTTACAATTATGCTGTAGGACACATAGTATTACATAGCCTTGAAAATAATAATTTTTAACTGAGTGGAGTAATGATAATATTGATAAAAGTAGCAGCTGGCCAGGTGTGGTGGCTTAACACCAGTAATCACAACACTTTGGGAGGCTGAGGCAGGAGGATGGCTTGAGGCCAAGAGTTTGAGACAGGCCTTGGAAACAAAGGGAGTCACCATCCCTACAGAAAAATACATGAATTAACCTAGTGTGGTGGCATGTTCCTGTAGTCCCAGCTACTTGGGAGGCTGAGGTGGGAGGATCGCTTGAGCCCAGGGAGGCTGAGACTGCAGTGAGTCATGATCAGGCCTCTGCACTCCAGCCTGGGTGACAGAGTGAGATACTGTCTCAAAACAAAAAAGTAGCAGCTAACATCAACTGAGCTTTTACCAGTTGCCTGTTAATACCATGGTTTAATTTCTTATAACTGTTTCTTATTTCACTTAACCACTCTGTCTTCCGTTACTCCCAGATTTTCACTGTGTTTGTACAGATGACCTTTGTTTAGATTGAATTGTCTCCCCAAGGTATTTGCAGAAGTAAGATTACTGTGAGTCATGGTGAATGGACATTCTCATTACCCTTGATGTAAATTGACAAGGTTTTGGGTGCCTCCCAGCTATAATCTCAGCACTTTGGGAGGCTAAGACAGGAGGATTGCTTGATGCCAAGAGTTGGAGGAGGCAGTTTGGCAGTATGGTGAGACCCTGTCTCTATTATTTTAAAAAATTGTCAAGCTTTACCCTGGAAGGCTTATATACAATTTAAACACCCCTCATAGTATAAGAAAGTGCCCATTTCACTGCATCTTTGCCAGCACAGGGTATTAAAATTTAATGTCATTTTTTGTTTTTTTAAATTGGTAAAAGACCTCATATTACTTTACTTGTCACATTTCTACATCTTTCCTTAGCTTATTAGCTCTATTTCTTTTCTGTCTGTAAATGGTTGTTGTTGTTTTGTTCTTTGAGACAGGGTCTTGCTCTGTCACCCAGGCTTGACTGTAGTGGCATAATCATGACTCACTGCAGCCTTGATCTCCCAGGATCAAACTTCAGCTTCCTGAGTAGCTGAGACTACAAGTGTGCACCACCACTCCCAGCTAATTTTTTTCTTTTTTTGAATAGAGACAGGGTCTCACTGTGTTGTCCAGACCGGTCTCTAGCTCCTGGCCTTAAGCAGTCCTCCTGTGTTAGCTTCTCAAATTGCTGGAATTTTGGGTATGAGCCACCATGCCTGGCCTGGGCTAGTCCTGATTTCTCTAGAGTTCTCTTTACTTTGTGCTAGCCAGTCTCTCATTATGCTGTTCCCCCGTTACAATGAATAATTCTCTGGATTAAATTTTACCACTTTAAACTTTTGAGTGGTTTATGTCTCCTGATTGGACTCTGACTAATATGCTCGGAAGGGTCCCAGGAGATAAACTCACACAGATGGGATTTGGGCATAGGTTTGATTTTCCAAGGGACAGTGCTGAGTTCCTTGCCAATGGGAAATGGGATGCTGGTGATTTCTGGTAAGTGACCTCACAGTGACTCAAGCTACCACTTACTGTTGATTGTGATGAAATGCCAACTGAGGCACATGCCTTGGGAGCTAAGTGGTTGCTGCAGTTGACCGCTGTGAAGACTGGTGTGGGAAGGGTCCTTTTGGATGCACTTGAGCGGGGGTCCCCAACCCCTGAGCCATGGAGCTGTAAGGAGCCACACAACAGGAGGTGAGTGGTAGTGAGTGAGGGAAGCTTCATCTGTATTTACAGCCACTCCCCTTTGCTCACATTCCCGCCTGAGCTCCACCTTCTCTCAGGTCAGCAGCAGCATTAGATTCTCATAGGAGCACGCACCCTGTTGTGAACCGTGCATGCGAGGCATCTAGGTTGTGCTGTCCCTATGAGAATCTAATGCCTAATGATCTGTCACTTTCTCCCGTCACGCTCAGATGGGACCATCTAGTCGCAGGAAAACAAGCTTAACATGCCCACTGATTCTACATTATGGTGAGTTCTATAATTACTTTCCTATATATCACAATTTAATAATGGAAATAAAGTACCTAATATATGTAACATACTTGAATCTTTTGGCCCAGGTCTTGCCTCCCAGCAGCCTCTGCAGCCTCTCCAGGCCCCAAGCTTTCTCCAGTCGGCCTCTACAGACCAAGCTCATGACTCACAGTGGTCTATTTAGGCCCGTACCCTACCTCACAGCGGTCTCCGCGGATAAAGCTACTGCCTCACAACAGCCTCCACAGGCCCAGCTCCATCGTTACCACGGCCTCTTTAGAGCCAGCTCCTGCCTCCCAGTCTTCTCTCCAGGCCCAGAACTTTCTCAAGTCGACCTCACCAGACCTAGCTCCTGCCTCTCATTGCCCTCCCAAGGGCCAGCTTTTGCCTCACGGCCACCTTCCGAGACCCAGCTCCTGTTTTACAGTGGCCTCATGAGGCCCATCTTCTGACTCCCGGCAGCCTGTACAGGCCCAGCTCCTGCCTTACAATGGCCTCTTTAGTCCCAGCTCCTGCCTCTTTGCAGGAGGCCCAAATGTCCTCAACTCCAGGCCACAAAATCCAGGCCCAAAATGTCCACAAGTCGGCCTCTGAAGGCCCCGCTCCTGCCTTTCGTTGGCCTCTCCAGGCCCAGCTGCTGTCCCCAGGTGACCTCTACAGGCTGCACTTTTACTTCTGGCTGTGCCTGGAGGCCCAACTCCTGCCTCAGAACAACCTCTTTTGGCTCAGCTCCTGCCCAGTTCCTGGTGGCCTTTGAAGGCCCAAAAGTGCCTCAAGTCAAGCTTTCCAGGCCCACCCTCTGCCTCCCAATGGCCTGGACAGGCCCAGCTCCTACGTAACAATGGCCTCTCCAGGCCCAGCTTTTGCCTCACTGACATGTTCTCCAAACAAGCTCCTACCTGCCTCCCGGCCAGCTCGATGGGCCCAGATCCTGCCTCACAGTAACCTCGTTAGGCCCAGCTCATGCCTCACTGTGGCCTGTCCAGGCCCAGGTCCTGCCCCCCGACAGGCTGTCCGTGCCCAAAACTTCCTCAAGTCAGCCTCTCCAGTCACAGCTCCTGCCCAACATTGGCCTCTTTAGGCAGGACTCATGCCTTGATGGCCTCTCCAGGCCCAGCTCCTGCATCCTGGCAGCTTCTCTAGACCAAGAACTTTCTCAGGTCTGCCATTCCAGGCCCAACTCCTGCCTCCCGTCAGCCTCCATAGGCTCAACCTCTGCCTCGCAGGAGACTTTCCTGGCCACCTAGGCCAAGCTCCTGCCTTTCAGCAGCCTCTACAGGCCCAGCTCCTGCCTCTCAATGACCTCTCTAGAGCAAGCTCATGCCTCACAGCGGCCATTCTGGCTCGACTTTTGCCTGTCGGCAGCATCTCCAGGCCCAGAACTTCCTCAAGTGGGCCTCTTCAGGCTCAGCTCTTCCTCCTGACTGCATCTCCAGGCCCGTCTCCTACGTCACAACAACCTCTTTCAGCTCAGCTCTTGCCCAGCTCCTGGCAGCCTTTATGGGCCCAAAGCTTTCTCACATCAGGTTCTCTAGCACAACCTGCCTCCCAGCAGCTTAAATAGGTCCAGCTCCTGCGTGACCATGGCCTCTCCAGGCTCAGCTCTTGCTTAACGGGGTCCGTCCTTGGCCAAGTTCCTGCCTGCCTCCCAGCAGGCTCGAAAGGCCCAGCTCCTGCCCCCGACAGTCTCTCCAGACCAAAATCTTCCTCAAGTCAGCCTCTACAGGCTGGTCTCTTGCCTCACACTGGCCTCTCCAGGCCCAGCTCCTGCATCTTGGCAGCCTCTCCAGGCCCAGCTCTTGCCTCGTGGCAGCTGCCCCAGGCCAAGTTTCTGACTGCCTGCCAGCAGCCTCAACAGGCACAGCTCCTCCCTCACACTGGCCTGTTTAGGTCCAACTCCTGACTGTCAGGCCCTATCCAGGCCCAGTGCCTGCCTTCTGACTGACTCTTGAAGCCCAAAACTTCCTCAAATCAGCCTTTTTAGGCCCACCTTCTGTCTACTGTCGGACTCTACAGGCCAGCCTCTGCCTCACAGTGGACCCTGCAGACCCAGATCATGTCTTATTGTGGCATTCTCAGGTGAAGATCCTGCCCTTTGGCAGCTTCTACAGGGCCATCTCCTGCTTTGCAATGGCCTCTTTAGGCCAAGCTCATGCCCCATGGTGACTTTTCCAGGCACAGATTTTGCTTTTTGCAGCCTGTCCAGGCCCAGAATATCCTGAACTTGGCATCTCTGGGATGAGCTCATTCTCCCGGCTGCACCTACAGGCCCATTTCCTGCCTCAAAACAACTTCCTTTGGCCCAACTCCTGCCGAGCTGCTGGCAGCCTCTGTAGGCCACAGACTTCTTAATGTAAAGCTTTCCAGGCCCACCTTCGGCCTCCCGGCAGCCTCAGCAATCAAACTATTCCCTCATGGCAGCTACAAAAAGCCAAGTTTCTCCCTGCCTCACGGAATCCTCCAAAAACAGCATTTGCCTCACGGCAGCCTCCTCAGGCCACAAATCTGCCTGTCTGCCAGCAGTCTTGACAAGTCCAGCTGATGCCTCACAATGGCCCCTTTAGGCCCAGCTCATGCCAAAAGATGGACTCTCCAGGCATAGCTCTTGCCTCCTGGCAGCCTCTGCAGGCCCCAATTCTCTAAAAGTTGCCCTCTCCCAACCCAGCTCCTACCTCACGAGGTCAGCCTACAGAGGCCCAAACTCTACCACACAGTGGCCCTTCCAGGCCCACCAGATCATGGCCTCCTCAGGTGAAACTCCTGCCTCACAATGGCCTCTGTAGGCCAAGCTCACATCTCCCGGTGGCCTTTCCTAGCTTTACTTTTGCTTTTTGACGCATACTCCAGGCCCAAAACTTCCTCCATTCAGCCTGTCCAGGCCAAGGTCTTCCTCCCAAAGGCCTCTGCAGTCCCAAATCGTCCTGAAGTCAGCCTCTGCAGGCCCAGGTCCTGCCTCCCAGTGCTGTGTAGGTCAAACTAATGCCTCACAGCAGACTTTCCAGGCCAAGCGTTTGCTTTTGTGCATCGTCTCCATGCCCTTAAATTACTCCAGTCGGTCTTTCCAGGCCCAGCTCTTCCTCCCAGCAGCCAAATTGTCCTCAATTTGCCCTCTCCAGGACCAACTCCTGTCTTCTGGTGGCTTCTGCAGGCTAAAATTGACCTCACGTCAGCCTCTCTAGGCCTGGCTCTTGCCTCTAAGTAGACTCTCCCAGGTGCACAACTGCCTGAAGTTAGCCTCTCCAGGCCCAACTCCTGCCTCCCAGTGGACTCTTCAGGACCAGCTCATTCTACATAATGGATTTTACAGGCCCAGTTTTTCCCTGTTGATGGCTTCCCAAGGCCCAGAACGTCCTCAAATCGGACTCTCCAGACCCATTTGCTGCCACATGGTGGTCTCTCCTGGCCCAGATCTTCTTCCCGGCTGTGTTTATACGCTCAATCCAACCAGACAACAACCTCTGTGGATGTCCCTTTTGCCAAGCTCCTGACGGCCTATATAGGCCCAAAACTTCCTCAACGCAAGCTCACCAGGACAAATTCCACCCACATGGGGGACTCTGCAGGCCCAAACCATCCTGAAGTTGGATCGTCCAGGTCTAGCTACTGCCTCCTGATGACCTTTGCAGGCCCAGACTCTGTCTCATGGCAACCTCGACAGGCCAAGGTCTTCCACCGGCTGCATATACAGGCCCAACTCCTGCCTCTGAAAACACAACTTTTGTTTCAGCTCCTGCATATATCCTGCCAGCGTCTTTAGGCCAGATACTGTTTCCAATCAAGCTCTTTCGGCCTCCGCAGTCCAGAGGTGCTCCTGACTTGCGGCAGTTTCGACAGGCACCACTCCTGCCTTCCAGTGGCCGCTTTAGGCCCCGCTCATTCCTCTCGGGGAATGGCCTTTCCAGGCCCACTCTTTGCCTTCTGGCGGCCTCTCCAGGCCCGAAACTTCCTCAGGCCGGCCTCTCCAGGCCAAGTTGTGGCCTCCCGGCCTCCCGTCCAGGCCCAGCTCCTCCTGCTCCCGGCTGCGGTCACAGACCCAGCCCCGGCCTCACAACAACCTCTTTGGACTCGGCTCCTGACCAGCTCCCGCTCCGCGGCCTTTGTAGGCCCTAAACGTCCTGAGGCCGGGCCCCACGGTGGCCTGTCCGGGCCCAGCTCCTGCCCTCCGACGGCGTCTCCATGCCCCAGACTTCCTCCAGCCAGGCTCTCCAGGCCCAGCTCCTCCTCCCAGCGGCCTCTGCGGCCCACGCTGGCCTTGAGTCGGCCTCTCCAGGGCTCGCTCCTGCTCCTGGCGGCCCCTGCGGGCACAACTCGTCGCCCAGTCGGCCTCCGCCGGCCCAGATCCTGCCTCTCCGTGGCCTCTCCAGCTGCCAGACGTCCTCAGGTCAGCCTCTCCAGGCCCAGCTCCTCCTGCCTGCTACTGGCCTCTTGAGGCCCAGCATCGCTCACGCCTCTGGGCGGTCTCCTCAGGCCCAGGACTTGACCTCCAGTGGGCCTCGCCAGGCCCAACCTCCCGCCTCCCGAAGGCCTGCAGAGGCCCAGCCTCTGCCTCGAGCGGACTCTCCACGCCCAGCTCTCGCCTGACTGCGGCCTCCCCAGGCCAGAGCTCCTCCTGCCTTTCGGCAGCTCCGCCGGGCCCCGCTCCTGCCTCCCAGTGGCCTCACTAGGCCCCGCGCATTCGTCACGGGGAACGGCCTTTCCAGGCCCAGCCTTTGCCTTTTGGCGGCCTCTGCAGGCCCCAAACTTCCTCAGACCGGCCTCTCCAGGCCCCGTTGTGTCCTACCGGTCTCCCGTCCAGGCCCAGCTTCTCCTGTTCCCGGCTGCGGCCGCGGGCCCAGCCCCGGCGTCACGACAACCTCTTTGGACTCGGCTCCGGCCCAGCTCCCGCTCCGCGGCCTTTGTAGGCCCCAAACGTCCTGAAGCAGGGCCCCACGGTGGCCTCTCTGGGCCCGGCTCCTGCCCTCCGACGGCGTCTCCACGCCCCAGACTTCAGCCAGCCTCTCCAGGCCCAGCTCCTCCTCCCGGCGGACTCTGCAGGCCCACGCTGGCCTCGAATCGGCCTCTCCAGGGCTCGCTCCTGATCCCGGAGGCACTTGCGGGCCCAACTCGTCGCCCAGTCGGCCTCCGCCGGCCCAGCTCCTGACTCTCCGCGGCCTCTCCAGCTGCCAGACTTCCTCAGGTCACCCTCTCCAGGCCCAGCTCCTCCTGCCTGCCACTGGTCTCTTGAGGCCCAGCCCTGCTCACACCTCTGGGCGGCCTCCTCAGGCCCAGGACTTGACATCGAGTGGGCCTCGCCAGGCCCAGCCTCCTGCCTCCCGAAGGCCTGCACGGGCCCAGCCTCTGCCTCCCAGCGGACTCTCCACACCCAGCTGTCGCCTGACTGCGGCCTGCCGAGGCCAGAGCTCCTCCGGCCTTTCAGCAGCTCCGGCAGGCCCTGCTTCTTTCTCACAGTGGCCTCACTAGGCCCCGCGCATTTGTCACGGGGAACGGCCTTTCCAGGCCCAGCCTTTGCCTTTTGGCGGCCTCACCAGGCCCCGACCTTCCTCAGGCCGGCCTCTAAAGGCCCAGATGCGGCCTCCCGGCCTCCCGTCCCGGCCCAGCTCCTCCTGCTCACGGCTGCGGCCCCCGGCCCAGCCCCGGCCTCATGACAACCTCTTTGGACTGGGCTCCGGCCCAGCTCCCGCACCGCGGCCTTTGTAGGCCCCAAACGTCCTGAAGCCAGGCCCCACGGTGGCCTCTCTGGGCCCGGCTCCTGCCTTCCGACGGCGTCTCCACGGCCCAGACTTCCTCCAGCCAGCCTCTCCAGGCCCAGCTCCTCCTCCCGGCGGCCTCTGCAGGCCCACACTGGCCTCGAGTCGGCCTCTCCAGGGCTCGCTCCTGCTCCCGGCGGCCCCTGCGGGCCCAACTCGTCGCCCAGTAGGTCTCTGCCGGCCCAGCTCCTGCCTCTCCGCGGCCTCTCCAGCGGCCAGACTTCCTCAGGTCAGCCTCTCCAGGCCCAGCTCCTCCTGCCTGCCACTGGACCCTTAGGGCTAGCCCCGCTCACGCCTCTGGGAGGCCTCCTCAGGCCCAGGACTTGACCTCCAGTCGGCCTCGCCAGGCCCAGCCTCCTGCCTCCTGACGGCCTGCACTGGCCCAGCCTCAGCCTCCCAGCGGACTCTCCACGCCCAGCTCTCGCCTGGCTGCGGCCTCCCTAGGCTAGAGCTACTCTTGCCTTTCGGCAGCTCCGCCGGGCCCCGCTCCTGCTTCCCAGTGGCCTTCTTAGGCCCAGCTCATTCGTCACGGGGATCGGCCTTCCCAGGCCCAGCCTTTGCCTTTTGGCGGCCTCCCCAGGCCCCGACCTTCCTCAAGCTGGGCTCTCGTGGCCCAGTTGCGGCCCCCCGGACTCCCGTCCAGGCCCAGCTCCTCCTGCTCCCGGCTGCAGCCGCCGGCTCAGCCCCGGCCTCACGACAACCTCTTTGGACTCGGCTACGGCCCAGCTCCCGCTCCGCGGCAGTTGTAGGCCCCAAACGTCCTGAAGCCGGGCCCCACGGAGGCCTGTCCGGGCCCGGCTCCTGCCCTCCCATGGCGTCTCCACGCCCCAGACTTCCTCCAGCCAGCCACTCCAGGCCCAGCTCCTCCTCCCAGCGGCCTCTGCAGGCCCACACTGGCCTCGAGTCGGCCTCTCCAGGGCTCGCTCCTTCTCCCGGCAACCCCTGCGAACCCAACTCGTCACCCACTCGGCCTCCGCCGGCCCAGCTCCTGCCTCTCCGCGGCCTCTCCAGCTGCCAGACTTCCTCAGGTCAGCCTCTCCAGACCCAGCTCCGCCTGCCTGCCCCTGGTCTCTAGAGGTTCAGCCCCGCTTACGCCTCTGGGCGGCCTCCTCAGGCCCAGGACTTGACCTCCAGTGTGCCTCGCCAGGCCCAGCCTCCTGCCTCCCGAAGGCCTGCAAAGGCCCGCCCTCTGCCTCCCAGCGGACTCTCCACGCCCAGCTCTCGACTGACTGCGGCCTCCCCAGGCCAGAGCTCCTCCTGCCTTTCGGCAGCTCCGCCGGGCCCAGCTGATGTCTCCCAGTGGCCTCACTAGGCCCCGCGCATTCGTCACGGGGAACGGCCTTTCCAGGCCCAGCCTTTGCCTTTTGGCGGCCTCTCCAGGCCCCGAACTTCCTCAGGCCGGCCTCTCCAGGCCCCGTTGCGGCCTCCCGGCCTCCTGTCCAGGCCCAGCTCCTCCTGCTCCCGGCTGCGGCCGCGGGCCCGGCTCCGGCCTCACGAAAACCTCTTTGGACTCGGCTCCGGCCCAGCCTCCGCGCCGTGGCCTTTGTAGGCCCCAAACGTCCTGAAGCCGGGCCCCACGGTGGCCTCTCCGGGTCCGTCTCCTTCCCTCCGACGGCGTCTCCACGCCCCAGACTTCCTGCAGCCACCCTCTCCAGGCCCAGCTCCTCCTCCCGGCGGCCTCTGCAGGCCCACGCTGGCCTCCAGTCGGCCTCTCCAGGGCTCGCCTCTCGTCCCGTCGGTCCCTGCGGCCCCAACTCGTCGCCCAATCGGCCTCCACCGGCCCAGTTTCTGCCTCTCTGTGGTCTCTCCAGCTGCCAGACTTCCTCCGCTCAGCCTCTCCAGGCCCAGCTCCTCCTGCCTGCCACTGGCCTCTTGAGGCCCAGCCCCGCTCACGCCTCTGGGCGGCCTCCTCAGGCCCAGGACTTGACCTCCAGTGGGCCTCGCCAGGCCCAGCCTCCTGCCACCCGAAGGCCTGCACAGGCCCAGCCTTTGCTTCCCAGTGGACTCTCCACGCCCAGTTCTCGCCTGACTGCGGCCTCACCAGGCCAGAGCTCCTCCTGCCTTTCGGCAGCTCCGCCGGGCCCCGCTCCTGCCTCCCAGTGGCCTCACTAGGCCCCGCGCATTCGTCACGGGGAACGGCCTTTCCAGGCCCAGCCTTTGCCTTTTGTCGGCCTCTCCAGGCCCCGAACTTCCTCAGGCCGGCCTCTCCAGGCCCCGTTGCAGCCTCCCGGCCTCCCGTCCAGGCCCAGCTCCTCCTGCTCCCGGCTGCAGCCGCAGGCACGGCCCCGGCCTCACGACAACCTCTGTGGACTCGGCTGCGGCCCCGCTCCTGCTCCGCGGCCTTCGTAGGCCCCTAACGTCCTGAAGCCGGGCCCAGCTCCTGCCCACGGTGGCCTCTCCGGGCCCATCTCCTGCCCTCCGGCGGCGTCTCCACGGCGCAGACTTCCTCCAGCCAGCCTCTCCAGGCCCAGCTCCTCTTCCCGGCGGCTTTTGCAGGCCCACAATGGCGACAAGTCGGCCTCTCCAGGACTCGCTGCTGCTCCCGGCGGCCCCTACTGGCCCAACTCGTTGCCCAGTCGGCCTCCGCCAGCCCAGCTCCTGCCTCTCTGCGGCCTCTCCAGCTGCCAGACTTCCTCAGGTCAGCCTCTCCAGGCCCAGCTCGTCCTGCCTGCTACTGGCCTCTTGAGACACAGCCCCGCTCATGCCTCTGGGCGGCCTCCTCAGGCCCAGGACTTGACCTCCAGTTGGCCTCGCCAGGCCCACCCTCCTGCCTCCCGAAGGCCTGCAAAGGCCCGGCCTCTGCCTCCCAGCGGAGTCTCCACACCCAGCTTTCGCCTGACTGCGGCCTCCCCAGGCCAGAGCTCCTACTGCCTTTCGGCAGCTCCGCCGGGCCCCGCTCCTGCCTCCCAGTGGCCTCCTTAGGCCCGGCTCATTTGTCATGGGGATCGGCCTTTCCCGGTCCAGCCTTTGCCTTTTGGCGGCCACCCCAGGCCCCGACCTTCCTCAGGCCGTCCTCTATAGGCCCAGTTGCGGCCTGCCGGCCTCCCGTCCAGGCCCAGCTCCTCCTGCTCCCGCCTGCGGCCGCCGGCCCAGCCCCAGCCTCACGACAACCGCTTTGGACTCGGCTCCGGCCCAGCTCCCGCTCCACGGCCTTTGTAGGCCCCAAACGTCCTGAAGCCAGGCCCCACGGTGGCCTCCCCGGAACCGGCTCCTGCCCTCCGACTACGTATCGACGCCCCAGACGTCGTGCAGCCAGCCTCTCCAGGCCCAGCTCCTCCTCCCGGCGGCCGCTGCAGGCCCACGCTGGCCTCGATTCGGCCTCTCCTAGGCTCGCTCCTGCTCCCGGCGGCCCCTGCGGGCCCAACTCGTCGCCCAGTCGGCTTCCGCCGGCCCAGCTCGTGCCTATCCGCGGCCTCTCCAGCTGCCAGACTTCCTCAGTTCAGCCTCTCCAGGCCCAGCTCCTCCTGCCTGCCACTGGCCTCTTGAGGCCCAGCCTACTCACACCTCTGGGCGGCCTCTTCAGGCCCAGGACTTGACCTACAGTGGGCTTCGCCACGCCAAGCCTCCTGCCTCCCGAAGTCCTGCACAGGCGCAGCTTCTGCCTCCTATCAGACTCTCCACGCCCAGCTCTTGCCAGACTGCGGCCTCCCCAGGCCAGAGCTCCTCCTGACTTTCGGCAGCTCCGCCGGACCCCGCTCCTGCCTCCCAGTGGCCTCACTAGGCCCCGCGCATTCGTCAAGGGAAACGGCCTTTCCAGGCCCAGCCTTTGCCTTTTGGCGGCCTCTCCAGGCCCCAAACTTCCTCAGGCCGGCCTCTCCAGGCCCCGTTGCGGTCTCCCGGCTCCCGTGCAGACCCAGCTGCTCCTGCTCCCGGCTGCGGCCGTGGGCCCAGCCCCGGCCTCACGACAACCTCTTTGGACTCGGCTCAGGCCCAGCTCCCGCTCCGCGGCCTTTCTAGGCCAAAAACGTCCTGAAGCCGGGCCCCACGGTGGCCTCTGCGGGCCCGGCTCCTGCCCTCCGATGGCGTCTCCATGCCCCAAACTTCCTCCAGCAAGCCTCTCCAGGCCCAGCTCCTCCTCCCGGCGGCCTCTGCAGGCCCACCCTGGCCTGCAGTCGGCCTCTCCAGGGCTCGCTCCCGCTCCCGGCGGCCCCTGCGGGCCTAACTCGTCGCCCAGTCGGTTTCTCCGGCCCAGCTCCTGCCTCTCCACGGCCTCTAGAGCGGCCAGACTTCCTCCGGTCAGCTTCTCCAGGCCCAGCTCCTCCTGCTTGCCACTGGGCTCTTGAGGCCCAGCCCTGCTCACGCCTCTGGGTGGCGGCCTCAGGCCCAGGACTTGACCTCCAGTCGGCCTCGCAATGCCCAGCCTCCTGCTTCCCGAAGGCGTGCATGGGCCCAGCCTCTGCCTCCCAACAGACTCTCCACACCCAGCTCTCGCCAGACTGTGGCCTCCCCAGACCAGAGGTCCTCCTGCCTTTCGGCAACTCCGCCGGGCCCCGCTCTTGCCTCCCAGTGGCCACCTTAGGCCCGGCTCATATGTCACGGGGAAGGGCCTTTCCAGGCCCAGCCTTTGCCTTTTGGCGGCCTCCCCCGGCCCCGACCTTCCTCAGGCCGCCCTCTCCAGACCCAGTTGCGGCCTTCCGGCCTCCCGTCCAGGCCCAGTTCCTACTGCTCCCGGCTGCAGCCGCCGGCCCAGCCCCGGCCTCACGACAACCTCTTTGGACTCGGTTCCAGCCCAGCTCCCGCTCCGCGGCCTTTGTAGGCCCCAAACTTCCTGAAGCCGGGCCCCACGGTGGCCTCTCCGGGCCCGGCTCCTGCCTTCCTACGGCGTCTCCACGCCCCAGACTTCCTCCAGCCAGCCTCTCCAGGCCCAGCTCCTCATCCCGGTGGCCTCTGCAGGCCCACGCTGGCCTCGAGTCGGCCTCTCCAGGGCTCGCTCCTGCTCCCGGGGGCCCCTGCGGGCCCAACTCGACGCCCAGTCGGCCTCCGCCGGCCCAGCTCCTGCCTCTCTGCGGCCTCTCCAGCTGCCAGACTTCCTCAGGTCAGCCTCTCCAGGCCCAGCTCGTCCTGCCTGCTACTGGCCTCTTGAGACACAGCCCCGCTCATGCCTCTGGGCGGCCTCCTCAGGCCCAGGACTTGACCTCCAGTTGGCCTCGCCAGGCCCACCCTCCTGCCTCCCGAAGGCCTGCAAAGGCCTGGCCTCTGCCTCCCAGCGGAGTCTCCACACCCAGCTTTCGCCTGACTGCGGCCTCCCCAGGCCAGAGCTCCTACTGCCTTTCGGCAGCTCCGCCGGGCCCCGCTCCTGCCTCCCAGTGGCCTCCTTAGGCCCGGCTCATTTGTCACGGGGATCGGCCTTTCCCAGTCCAGCCTTTGCCTTTTGGCGGCCACCCCAGGCCCCGACCTTCCTCAGGCCGTCCTCTATAGGCCCAGTTGCGGCCTGCCGGCCTCCCGTCCAGGCCCAGCTCCTCCTGCTCCCGCCTGCGGCCGCCGGCCCAGCCCCGGCCTCACGACAACCGCTTTGGACTCGGCTCCGGCCCAGCTCCCGCTCCACGGCCTTTGTAGGCCCCAAACGTCCTGAAGCCAGGCCCCACGGTGGCCTCCCCGGAACCGGCTCCTGCCCTCCGACTACGTATCGACGCCCCAGACGTCGTGCAGCCAGCCTCTCCAGGCCCAGCTCCTCCTCCCGGCGGCCGCTGCAGGCCCACGCTGGCCTCGATTCGGCCTCTCCTAGGCTCGCTCCTGCTCCCGGCGGCCCCTGCGGGCCCAACTCGTCGCCCAGTCGGCTTCCGCCGGCCCAGCTCGTGCCTGTCCGCGGCCTCTCCAGCTGCCAGACTTCCTCAGTTCAGCCTCTCCAGGCCCAGCTCCTCCTGCCTGCCACTGGCCTCTTGAGGCCCAGCCTACTCACACCTCTGGGCGGCCTCTTCAGGCCCAGGACTTGACCTACAGTGGGCTTCGCCACGCCAAGCCTCCTGCCTCCCGAAGTCCTGCACAGGCGCAGCTTCTGCCTCCTATCGGACTCTCCACGCCCAGCTCTCGCCAGACTGCGGCCTCCCCAGGCCACAGGTAATGCTGCCTTTCGGCAGCTCCGCCGGGCCCCGCTCCTGCCTCCCAGTGGCCTCACTAGGCCCCACGCATTCGTCACGGGGAAATGCCTTTCCAGGCCCAGCCTTTGCCTTTTGGCGGCCTCTCCAGGCCCCGAACTTCCTCAGGCCAGCCTCTCCAGGCCCCGTTGCGGCCTCCCGGCCTCCCGTCCAGACCCAGCTCCTCCTGCTCCCGGCTGCGGAAGCAGGCCCAGCCCCGGTCTCACGACAACCTCTTAGGACTCGGCTCTGGACCAGCTCCCGCTGCGCGGGCTTTGTAGGCCCCAAATGTCCTGAAGCTGGGCCCCACGGTGGCCTGTCCGGGCCGGGCTCCTGCCCTCCGACGGCGTCTCCATGCCCCAGACTTCCTGCAGCCAGCCTCTCCAGGCCCGGCTCCTCCTCCCGGTGGCCTCTGCATGCACACGCTGGCCTCCAGTCGGCCTCTCCAGGGCTCGCTCCTGCTCACGGCGACCCCTACGGGACCAACTCGTCGGCCAGTCGGCCTCTGCCGGCCCAGCTCCTGCCTCTCCGCGGCCTCTCCAGCTGCCAGACTTCCTCAGGTCATCCTCTCCAGGCCCAGCTCCTCCTGCCTGCCACTGGCCTCTTGAAGCCCGGACCCGCTCACGCCTCTGGGCGGTCTACTCAGGGCCAGCACTTGATCTCCAGTGGGCCTCGCCAGGCCCAGCCTCCTGCCCCCCGAAGGCCTGCACAGGCCCAGTCTCTGCCTCCCAGCGGACTCTCCACGCCCAGCTCTCGCGTGTTGCGGCCTCCCCAGGCCAGAGCTCCTCCTGCCTTTCGGCAGCTCCGCCGGGCCCCGCTCCTGCCTCCCAGTGGCCTCACTAGGCCCCACGCATTCGTCACGATGAACAGCCTTTCCAGGCCCAGCCTTTGCCTTTTGGCGGCCTCTCCAGGCCCCGAACTTCCTCAGGCTGGCCTGTCCAGGCCCCGTTGCGGCCTCCCGGCATCCTGTCCAGGCCCAGCTCCTCCTGCTGCCGGCTGCAGCCGAAGGCCTAGCCGTGGCCTCACGACAACCTCTTTGGACTCGGCTCCGGCCCAGCTCCCACTCGGCGGCCTTTGTAGGCCCCAAACGTCCTGAAGCCGGGCCCCACGGTGGTCTCTCCGGGCCCGGCTCCTGTCCTCCGACGGCGTCTCCACGTCCCAGAGTTCCTCCAGGCAGCCTCTCCTGGCCCAGCTACTCCTCCCTGCGGCCTCTGCATGACCACGCTGGCCTCCAGTCGGCCTCTCCAGGGCTCGCTCCTGCTCCCGGCAGCCCCTGCGGGCCCAATTCGTTGCCCAGTCGGCCTCCGCCGTCCCAGGTTCTGCCTCTCTGCGACCTCTCCAGCTGCCAGACTTCCTCAGGTCACCCTCTCCAGGCCCAACTCCTCCTGCCTGCCACTGGCCTCTTGAGGCCCAGCCCCGCTCACGCCTCTGGGCGACCTCCTCAGGCCGAGGACTTGACCTCCAGTGGGCCTCGCCAGGCCCAGCCTCCTGCCTCCCGAAGGCCTGAACAGGCCCGGCCTCTGCCTCCCAGCGGACTCTCCATGCCCAGCTCTCGCCTGACTGAGGCCTCCCCAGCCAGCGCCCCTCCTGCCTTTCGGCATCTCCCCCGGGCCCCACTCCTGCCTCTCAGTGGCCTCACGAGGCCCCGCGCATTCGTCACGCTGAACGGCCTTTCCAGGCCCAGCCTCTTCCTTTTGGCGGCCTCTCCAGGCCCCGAACTTCCTCAGGTAGGCCTCTCCAGGCCCCGTTGTGGCCTCCCGGCCTCCCGTCCAGACCCAGCTCCTCCTGCTCCCGGCTGTGGCCACGGGCCCAGCCCCGGCCTCATGACAACCTCTTTGGAGCCGTCTCCGGCACAGCTCCCGCTGGGCGGCCTTTGTAGGCCTCAAATGTCCTTAAGCCGGGCCCCACGGTGGCCTGTCCGGGTCCGGCTCCTGCCCTCCGACGGCGTCTCCTTGTCGCAGACTTCCTCCAGCCAACCTCTCCAGGTCCAGCTCCTCCTCCCAGCGGCCTCTGCAGGCCCACGCTGGCCTCCAGTCGGCCTCTCCAGGGCTCGCTCCTACTCCCGGCGACCCCTGCGAACCCAACTCGTCAGCCACTCGGCCTCCAACGGCCCAGCTCCTGACTCTCCGCGGCCTCTCCAGCTGCCAGACTTCCTCCGCTCAGCCTCTCCAGGCCCAGCTCCTCCTGCCTGCCACTTGCCTCTTGAGGCCCAGCCCGGCTCACGCCTCTGGGTGGCCTCCTCAGGCCCAGGACATGACCTCAAGTGGGCCACGCCAGGCCCAGCCTCCTGCCTCCCGAAGGACTGCACAGGCCCAGCCTCTGCCTCCCAGCGGACTCTCCACGCCCAGCTCTCGCCTGACTGCGGCCTTCCCAGGCCAGAGCTCCTCCTGCCTTTTGGCTGCTCTGCCGGGTCCCGCTCCTGCCTCCCAGTGGACTCACTAGCCCCTCGCATTCGTCACGTTGAACGGCCTTTCCAGACCCAGCCTTTGTCTTTTGGCGGCCTCTCCAGGCCCCGAACTTCCTCAGGGCGGCCTCTCCAGGCCCCGTTGCAGCCTCCTGGATTCCGTCCAGGCCCAGCTCCTCCTGCTACCGGCTGCGGACGCGGGCCCAGCCCCGGCCTCACAACAACCTCTTTGGACTCGGCTCCGGCCCAGCTCCCGCTCCGCAGCCTTTGTAGGCCCCAAACGTCCTGATGCCGGGCCCCACGGTGGCCTCTCCGGGCCCGGCTCCTGCCCTCGGACGGCGTCTCCTCACCCCCGAACTTGCTCCCGCAGCCTCTGCAGTCCCTGCTCCTCCTGCCCGCGGCATCTGCAGGCCTACGCTGGCCTCACATCATCCTCTACAGGGCTCGCTCCTGCTCCCGGCCGCCCCTGCAGGCCCAACTCGTCGCCCAGTCAGCCTCCGCCGACCCAGCTCCTCCCTCTCCGCGGCCCCTCCAGCTGTCAGACTTCCTCAAGTCAGCCTCTCCAGGTCTAGCTCCTCCTGCCTGCTACTGGCCTCTTGAAGCCCGGACCCGCTCACGCCTATGGGCGGTCTCCTCAGGCCCAGCACTTGATCTCCAGTGGGCCTCGCCAGGCCCAGCCTCCTGACTCCCAGTAGCCACACTAGGCCCCGCGCATTCGTCACGGTGAACGGCTTTTCCAGGCCCAGCCTTTGCCTTCTGGCGGCCTCTCCAGGCCCCGAACATCCTCAGACCGGCCTCTTCAGGCCACGTTGCGTCCTCCCGGCCTCCCGTCTAGGCCCAGCTCCTCCTGCTCCCGGCTGAAGCTGCAGGCCCAGCCGTGGCCTCACGACAACCTGTTTGGACTTGGCTCCGGCCCAGCTCCCGCTCCGCGGCCTTTGTGGGCCCCAAATGTCCTGAAGCCGGGCCCCACGGTGGCCTCTCCGGGCCCGGCTCCTGCCTTCCGACGGGGTCTCCACGCCCCAGTCTTCCTCCAGCCAACCTCTCCAGGTCCAGCTCCTCCTCCCAGCGGCCTCTGCAGGCCCACGCTGGCCTCCAGTCGGCCTCTCCAGGGCTCGCTCCTGCTCACGGCGGCCCCTGCGGGCCCAACTCGTCGCCCAGTCGGCCACCGCCGGCCCAGCTCCTGACTCTCCGCGGCCTCTCCAGCTGCCAGACTTCCTCCGCTCAGCCTCTCCAGTCCCAGCTCCTCCTGCCTGCCACTTGCTTCTTGAAGCCCAGCCCCGCTCACGCCTCTGGGCGGTCTCCTCAGGCCCAGGACTTGACTTCCAGGGGACCTCGCCAGGCCCAGCCTCCTGCCCCCCGAAGGCCTGCACAGGCTCAGTCTCTGCCTCCCAGCGGACTCTCCACGCCCAGCTCTCGCCTGACTGCGGCCTCCCTAGGCCAGAGCTCCTCCTGCCTCTAGGCAGCTCCGCCGGGCCCCGCTCCTGCCTCCCAGTGGCCTCACTAGGCCCCGCGCATTCGTCACGGTGAACGGCCTTTCCAGGCCCAGCCTTTGCCTTTTGGCGGCCTCTCCAGGCCCCGACCATCCTCAGGCCGCCCTCTCCATACCCAGTTGCGGCCTCCCGGCCTCCCGTCTAGGCCCAGTTCCTACTGCTCCCGGCTGCGGCCACC
Source organism: Macaca nemestrina (assembly GCF_043159975.1). Lineage (NCBI taxonomy): Eukaryota > Metazoa > Chordata > Mammalia > Primates > Cercopithecidae > Macaca > Macaca nemestrina. Next base: position 128,654,880 of record NC_092128.1, read on the forward strand.
GGCCCAGCCCCGGCCTCACGACAACCTCTTTGGACTCGGCTCCAGCCCAGCGCCCGCTCCGCGGCCTTTGTAGGTCCCAAACGTCCTGAAGCCGGGTCCCACGGTGGCCTCTCCGGTCCCGGCTCCTGCCCTCCGTCGTCTCCACGCACCAGTCTTCCTCCAGCCAGCCTCTCCAGGCCCAGCTCCTCCTCCCGGCGGCCTCTGCATGCCCACGCTGGCCTCGAGTCGGCCTCTCCAAGGCTCGCTCCTGCTCCCGGCGGCCCCTACAGCCCAACTCGTCGCCCAGTCGGCCTCCGCCAGCCCAGCTCCTGCCTCTCCGCGGCCTCTCCAGCTGCCAGACTTCCTCAGTTCAGCCTCTCCAGGCCCAGCTCCTCCTGCCTGCCACTGGCCTCTTGAGGCCCAGCCCCGCACACGCCTCTGGGCGGTCTCCTCAGGCCCAGGACTTGACCTCCAGTCGGCCTCGCCAGACCCAGCCTCCTGCTTCCCGAAGGCCTACAGAGGCCCAGCCTCTGCCTCCCAGCGGACTCTCCACGCCCAGCTCTCGCCTGACTGCGGCCTCCCCAGGCCAGAGCTCCTCCTGCCTTTCGGCAGCTCCGCCGGACCCCGCTCCTGCCTCACAGTGGCCTCACTAGGCCCCGCGCATTCGTCACCGTGAACGGCCTTTCCAGGCCCAGCCTTTGCCTTTTGGCGGCCTTTCCAGGCTCCGAACTTCCTCAGGCTGGCCTGTCCAGGCCCCGTTGCGGCCTCCCGTCCTCCCGTCCAGGCCCAGCTTCTCCTGCTCTCGGCTGCGGCCGCGAGCCCAGCCCCGGACTCACGACAACCTCTTTGGACTCGGCTCCAGCCCAGCTCCCGCTGCGAGGCCTTTGTAGGCCCCAAATGTCCTGAAGCCGGGCCCCACGGTGGCTTCTCCGGGCCCGGCTCCTGCCCTCCGACGGCGTCTCCACGCCCCAGACTTCCTCCAGCCATCCCCTCCAGGCACAGCTCCTCCTCCCGGCGGCCTCTGCAGGACCACGCTGGCCTCGAGTCGGCCTCTCCAGGGCTCGCTCCTGCTCCCGGCGGCCCCTGCGGGCCCAACTCGTCGCCCAGTCGGCCTCCGCCGGCCCAACTCCTGCCTCTCCGCGGCCTCTCCAGCTGCCAGACTTCCTCAGGTCACCCTCTCCAGGCCCAGCTCCTCCTGCCTGCCACTGGCCACTTGAAGCCCGGACCCGCTCACGCCTCTGGGCGGTCTCCTCAGGCCCAGCACTTCATCTCCAGTGGGCCTCGCCAGGCCGAGCCTCCTGCCTCCCGAAGGCTGCACAGGCCCAGTCTCTGCCTCCCAGCGGACTCTCCACGCCCACCTCTCAGCTGACTGCGGCCTCCCCAGGCCAGAGCTCCTCCTGCCTTTCGGCAGCTCCCCCGGGCCCCGCTCCTGTTTCCCAGTGGCCTCACTAGGCCCCACGCATTCGTCACGGTGAACGGCCTTTCCAGGCCCAGTCTTTGCCTTTTGGCGGCCTCTCCAGGCCCCGAACTTCCTCAGGCCGGCCTGTCCAGGCCCCGTTGCGGCCTCCCGGCCTCCCGTCCAGGCCCAGCTCCTCCTGCTCACGGCTGCGGCCGCGAGCCCAGCCCCGGACTCACGACAACCTCTTTGGACTCGGTTCCGGCCCAGCTCCCGCTGCGCGGCCTTTGTGGGCCCCAAATGTCCTGAAGCCGGGCCCCGTGGTGGCCTGTCCGGGCCCGGCTCCTGCCCTCCGACGGCGTCTCCATGTCGTAGACTTCCTCCAGCCAACCTCTCCAGGTCCAGCTCCTCCAACCAGCGGCCTCTGCAGGCCCACGCTGGCCTCCAGTCGGCCTCTCCAGGGCTCGCTCCTGCTCCCGGCGACCCCTGCGAACCCAACTCGTCGTCCACTCGGCCTCCGACGGCCCAGCTCCTGACTCTCCGCGGCCTCTCCAGCTGCCAGATTTCCTCCGCTCAGCCTCTCCAGTCCCAGCTCCTCCTGCCTGCCACTTGCCTCTTGAGGCCCAGCCCCGCTTACGCCTCTGGGCGGTCTCCTCAGGGCCAAGACTTGACTTCCAGGGGGCCTCGCCAGGCCCAGCCTCCTGCCCCCCGAAGGCCTGCACAGGCCAGCTCTCGCCTGACTGCGTCCTCCCCAGGCCAGAGCTCCTCCTGCCTTTCGGCAGCTCCGCCGGGCCCCGCTCCTGCCTCCCAGTGGCCTCACTAGTCCCCACGCATTCGTCACGATGAACGGCCTTTCCAGGCCCAGCCTTTGCCTTTTGGCGGCCTCTCCAGGCCCCGTACTTCCTCAGGCCGGCCTCTCCAGGCCCCGTTGCGGCCTCCCGACATCCCGTCCAGGCCCAGCTCCTCCTGCTGCCGGTTGCAGCCGCAGGCCCAGCCGTGGCCTCACGACAACCTCTTTGGACTCGGCTCCGGCCCAGCTCCCGCTCCGCGGCCTTTGTAGGCCCCAAATGTCCTGAAGCCGGGCCCCACGGTGGCCTCTCCGGGCCCGGCTCCTGCCTTCCGACGGGGTCTCCACGCCCCAGTCTTCCTCCAGCCAGCCTCTCCAGGCCCAGCTCCTCTTCCCGGCGGCCCCTTCAGGCCCACCCTGGCTTCGAGTCGGCCTCTCCAGGGCTCGCTCCTGCTCACGGCGGCCCCTGCGGGCCCAACTCGTCGCCCAGTCGGCCACCGCCGGCCCAGCTCCTCCCTCTCCGTGGCCTCTCCAGCAGCCAGACTTCCTCCGGTCTGCCTCTCCAGACCCCGCTCCTCCTGCCTGCCACTGGCTTCTTGAAGCCCAGCCCCGCTCACGCCTCTGGGCGGTCTCCTCAGGCCCAGGACTTGACCTCCAGTCGGCCTCGGCAGGCCCAGCCTCCTGCCCCACGGAAGGCCTGCACAGGCCCAGTCTCTGCCTCCCAGCGGACTCTCCACGCCCAGCTCTCGCCTGACTGCGGCCTCCCTAGGCCAGAGCTCCTCCTGCCTCTAGGCAGCTCCGCCGGGCCCCGCTCCTGCCTCCCAGTGGCCTCACTAGGCCCCGCGCATTCGTCACGGTGAACGGCCTTTCCAGGCCCAGCCTTTGCCTTTTGGCGGCCTCTCCAGGCCCCGACCATCCTCAGGCCGCCCTCTCCATACCCAGTTGCGGCCTCCCGGCCTCCCGTCCAGGCCCAGTTCCTACTGCTCCCGGCTGCGGCCACCGGCCCAGCCCCGGCCTCACGACAACCTCTTTGGACTCGGCTCCAGCCCAGCGCCCGCTCCGCGGCCTTTGTAGGTCCCAAACATCCTGAAGCCGGGTCCCACGGTGGCCTCTCCGGGCCCGGCTCCTGCCCTCCGTCGTCTCCACGCACCAGTCTTCCTCCAGCCAGCCTCTCCAGGCCCAGCTCCTCCTCCCGGCGGCCTCTGCATGCCCACGCTGGCCTCGAGTCGGCCTCTCCAAGGCTCGCTCCTGCTCCCGGCGGCCCCTACAGCCCAACTCGTCGCCCAGTCGGCCTCCGCCAGCCCAGCTCCTGCCTCTCCGCGGCCTCTCCAGCTGCCAGACTTCCTCAGTTCAGCCTCTCCAGGCCCAGCTCCTCCTGCCTGCCACTGGCCTCTTGAGGCCCAGCCCCGCACACGCCTCTGGGCGGTCTCCTCAGGCCCAGGACTTGACCTCCAGTCGGCCTCGCCAGACCCAGCCTCCTGCTTCCCGAAGGCCTACAGAGGCCCAGCCTCTGCCTCCCAGCGGACTCTCCACGCCCAGCTCTCGCCTGACTGCGGCCTCCCCAGGCCAGAGCTCCTCCTGCCTTTCGGCAGCTCCGCCGGACCCCGCTCCTGCCTCACAGTGGCCTCACTAGGCCCCGCGCATTCGTCACCGTGAACGGCCTTTCCAGGCCCAGCCTTTGCCTTTTGGCGGCCTTTCCAGGCTCCGAACTTCCTCAGGCTGGCCTGTCCAGGCCCCGTTGCGGCCTCCCGTCCTCCCGTCCAGGCCCAGCTTCTCCTGCTCTCGGCTGCGGCCGCGAGCCCAGCCCCGGACTCACGACAACCTCTTTGGACTCGGCTCCGGCCCAGCTCCCGCTGCGAGGCCTTTGTAGGCCCCAAATGTCCTGAAGCCGGGCCCCACGGTGGCTTCTCCGGGCCCGGCTCCTGCCCTCCGACGGCGTCTCCACGCCCCAGACTTCCTCCAGCCATCCCCTCCAGGCACAGCTCCTCCTCCCGGCGGCCTCTGCAGGACCACGCTGGCCTCGAGTCGGCCTCTCCAGGGCTCACTCCTGCTCCCGGCGGCCCCTGCGGGCCCAACTCGTCGCCCAGTCGGCCTCCGCCGGCCCAACTCCTGCCTCTCCGCGGCCTCTCCAGCTGCCAGACTTCCTCAGGTCACCCTCTCCAGGCCCAGCTCCTCCTGCCTGCCACTGGCCACTTGAAGCCCGGACCCGCTCACGCCTCTGGGCGGTCTCCTCAGGCCCAGCACTTCATCTCCAGTGGGCCTCGCCAGGCCGAGCCTCCTGCCTCCCGAAGGCTGCACAGGCCCAGCCTCTGCCTCCCAGCGGACTCTCCACGCCCAGCTCTCAGCTGACTGCGGCCTCCCCAGGCCAGAGCTCCTCCTGCCTTTCGGCAGCTCCCCCGGGCCCCGCTCCTGTTTCCCAGTGGCCTCACTAGGCCCCACGCATTCGTCACGGTGAACGGCCTTTCCAGGCCCAGTCTTTGCCTTTTGGCGGCCTCTCCAGGCCCCGAACTTCCTCAGGCCGGCCTGTCCAGGCCCCGTTGCGGCCTCCCGGCCTCCCGTCCAGGCCCAGCTCCTCCTGCTCACGGCTGCGGCCGCGAGCCCAGCCCCGGCCTCACGACAACCTCTTTGGACTCGGTTCCGGCCCAGCTCCCGCTGCGCGGCCTTTGTGGGCCCCAAATGTCCTGAAGCCGGGCCCCACGGTGGCCTGTCCGGGCCCGGCTCCTGCCCTCCGACGGCGTCTCCCTGTCGTAGACTTCCTCCAGCCAACCTCTCCAGGTCCAGCTCCTCCTCCCAGCGGCCTCTGCAGGCCCACGCTGGCCTCCAGTCGGCCTCTCCAGGGCTCGCTCCTGCTCCCGGCGACCCCTGCGAACCCAACTCGTCGTCCACTCGGCCTCCGACGGCCCAGCTCCTGACTCTCCGCGGAATCTCCCGCTGCCAGACTTCCTCCGCTCAGCCTCTCCAGTCCCAGCTCCTCCTGCCTGCCACTTGCCTCTTGAGGCCCAGCCCCGCTTACGCCTCTGGGCGGTCTCCTCAGGGCCAAGACTTGACTTCCAGGGGGCCTCGCCAGGCCCAGCCTCCTGCCCCCCGAAGGCCTGCACAGGCTCAGTCTCTGCCTCCCAGCGGACTCTCCACGCCCAGCTCTCGCCTGACTGCGTCCTCCCCAGGCCAGAGCTCCTCCTGCCTTTCGGCAGCTCCGCCGGGCCCCGCTCCTGCCTCCCAGTGGCCTCACTAGTCCCCACGCATTCGTCACGATGAACGGCCTTTCCAGGCCCAGCCTTTGCCTTTTGGCGGCCTCTCCAGGCCCCGTACTTCCTCAGGCCGGCCTCTCCAGGCCCCGTTGCGGCCTCCCGACATCCCGTCCAGGCCCAGCTCCTCCTGCTGCCGGTTGCAGCCGCAGGCCCAGCCGTGGCCTCACGACAACCTCTTTGGACTCGGCTCCGGCCCAGCTCCCGCTCCGCGGCCTTTGTAGGCCCCAAATGTCCTGAAGCCGGGCCCCACGGTGGCCTCTCCGGGCCCGGCTCCTGCCTTCCGACGGGGTCTCCACGCCCCAGTCTTCCTCCAGCCAGCCTCTCCAGGCCCAGCTCCTCTTCCCGGCGGCCCCTTCAGGCCCACCCTGGCTTCGAGTCGGCCTCTCCAGGGCTCGCTCCTGCTCACGGCGGCCCCTGCGGGCCCAACTCGTCGCCCAGTCGGCCACCGCCGGCCCAGCTCCTCCCTCTCCGTGGCCTCTCCAGCAGCCAGACTTCCTCCGGTCTGCCTCTCCAGACCCCGCTCCTCCTGCCTGCCACTGGCTTCTTGAAGCCCAGCCCCGCTCACGCCTCTGGGCGGTCTCCTCAGGCCCAGGACTTGACCTCCAGTCGGCCTCGGCAGGCCCAGCCTCCTGCCCCACGGAAGGCCTGCACAGGCCCAGTCTCTGCCTCCCAGCGGACTCTCCACGCCCAGCTCTCGCCTGACTGCGGCCTCCCTAGGCCAGAGCTCCTCCTGCCTCTAGGCAGCTCCGCCGGGCCCCGCTCCTGCCTCCCAGTGGCCTCACTAGGCCCCGCGCATTCGTCACGGTGAACGGCCTTTCCAGGCCCAGCCTTTGCCTTTTGGCGGCCTCTCCAGGCCCCGACCATCCTCAGGCCGCCCTCTCCATACCCAGTTGCGGCCTCCCGGCCTCCCGTCCAGGCCCAGTTCCTACTGCTCCCGGCTGCGGCCACCGGCCCAGCCCCGGCCTCACGACAACCTCTTTGGACTCGGCTCCAGCCCAGCGCCCGCTCCGCGGCCTTTGTAGGTCCCAAACGTCCTGAAGCCGGGTCCCACGGTGGCCTCTCCGGGCCCGGCTCCTGCCCTCCGTCATCTCCACGCACCAGTCTTCCTCCAGCCAGCCTCTCCAGGCCCAGCTCCTCCTCCCGGCGGCCTCTGCATGCCCACGCTGGCCTCGAGTCGGCCTCTCCAAGGCTCGCTCCTGCTCCCGGCGGCCCCTACAGCCCAACTCGTCGCCCAGTCGGCCTCCGCCAGCCCAGCTCCTGCCTCTCCGCGGCCTCTCCAGCTGCCAGACTTCCTCAGTTCAGCCTCTCCAGGCCCAGCTCCTCCTGCCTGCCACTGGCCTCTTGAGGCCCAGCCCCGCACACGCCTCTGGGCGGTCTCCTCAGGCCCAGGACTTGACCTCCAGTCGGCCTCGCCAGACCCAGCCTCCTGCTTCCCGAAGGCCTACAGAGGCCCAGCCTCTGCCTCCCAGCGGACTCTCCACGCCCAGCTCTCGCCTGACTGCGGCCTCCCCAGGCCAGAGCTCCTCCTGCCTTTCGGCAGCTCCGCCGGACCCCGCTCCTGCCTCACAGTGGCCTCACTAGGCCCCGCGCATTCGTCACCGTGAACGGCCTTTCCAGGCCCAGCCTTTGCCTTTTGGCGGCCTTTCCAGGCTCCGAACTTCCTCAGGCTGGCCTGTCCAGGCCCCGTTGCGGCCTCCCGTCCTCCCGTCCAGGCCCAGCTTCTCCTGCTCTCGGCTGCGGCCGCGAGCCCAGCCCCGGACTCACGACAACCTCTTTGGACTCGGCTCCGGCCCAGCTCCCGCTGCGAGGCCTTTGTAGGCCCCAAATGTCCTGAAGCCGGGCCCCACGGTGGCTTCTCCGGGCCCGGCTCCTGCCCTCCGACGGCGTCTCCACGCCCCAGACTTCCTCCAGCCATCCCCTCCAGGCACAGCTCCTCCTCCCGGCGGCCTCTGCAGGACCACGCTGGCCTCGAGTCGGCCTCTCCAGGGCTCGCTCCTGCTCCCGGCGGCCCCTGCGGGCCCAACTCGTCGCCCAGTCGGCCTCCGCCGGCCCAACTCCTGCCTCTCCGCGGCCTCTCCAGCTGCCAGACTTCCTCAGGTCACCCTCTCCAGGCCCAGCTCCTCCTGCCTGCCACTGGCCACTTGAAGCCCGGACCCGCTCACGCCTCTGGGCGGTCTCCTCAGGCCCAGCACTTCATCTCCAGTGGGCCTCGCCAGGCCGAGCCTCCTGCCTCCCGAAGGCTGCACAGGCCCAGCCTCTGCCTCCCAGCGGACTCTCCACGCCCAGCTCTCACCTGACTGCGGCCTCCCCAGGCCAGAGCTCCTCCTGCCTTTCGGCAGCTCCCCCGGGCCCCGCTCCTGTTTCCCAGTGGCCTCACTAGGCCCCACGCATTCGTCACGGTGAACGGCCTTTCCAGGCCCAGTCTTTGCCTTTTGGCGGCCTCTCCAGGCCCCGAACTTCCTCAGGCCGGCCTGTCCAGGCCCCGTTGCGGCCTCCCGGCCTCCCGTCCAGGCCCAGCTCCTCCTGCTCACGGCTGCGGCCGCGAGCCCAGCCCCGGCCTCACGACAACCTCTTTGGACTCGGTTCCGGCCCAGCTCCCGCTGCGCGGCCTTTGTGGGCCCCAAATGTCCTGAAGCCGGGCCCCACGGTGGCCTGTCCGGGCCCGGCTCCTGCCCTCCGACGGCGTCTCCCTGTCGTAGACTTCCTCCAGCCAACCTCTCCAGGTCCAGCTCCTCCTCCCAGCGGCCTCTGCAGGCCCACGCTGGCCTCCAGTCGGCCTCTCCAGGGCTCGCTCCTGCTCCCGGCGACCCCTGCGAACCCAACTCGTCGTCCACTCGGCCTCCGACGGCCCAGCTCCTGACTCTCCGCGGCCTCTCCAGCTGCCAGACTTCCTCCGCTCAGCCTCTCCAGTCCCAGCTCCTCCTGCCTGCCACTTGCCTCTTGAGGCCCAGCCCCGCTTACGCCTCTGGGCGGTCTCCTCAGGGCCAAGACTTGACTTCCAGGGGGCCTCGCCAGGCCCAGCCTCCTGCCCCCCGAAGGCCTGCACAGGCTCAGTCTCTGCCTCCCAGCGGACTCTCCACGCCCAGCTCTCGCCTGACTGCGTCCTCCCCAGGCCAGAGCTCCTCCTGCCTTTCGGCAGCTCCGCCGGGCCCCGCTCCTGCCTCCCAGTGGCCTCACTAGTCCCCACGCATTCGTCACGATGAACGGCCTTTCCAGGCCCAGCCTTTGCCTTTTGGCGGCCTCTCCAGGCCCCGTACTTCCTCAGGCCGGCCTCTCCAGGCCCCGTTGCGGCCTCCCGACATCCCGTCCAGGCCCAGCTCCTCCTGCTGCCGGTTGCAGCCGCAGGCCCAGCCGTGGCCTCACGACAACCTCTTTGGACTCGGCTCCGGCCCAGCTCCCGCTCCGCGGCCTTTGTAGGCCCCAAATGTCCTGAAGCCGGGCCCCACGGTGGCCTCTCCGGGCCCGGCTCCTGCCTTCCGACGGGGTCTCCACGCCCCAGTCTTCCTCCAGCCAGCCTCTCCAGGCCCAGCTCCTCTTCCCGGCGGCCCCTTCAGGCCCACCCTGGCTTCGAGTCGGCCTCTCCAGGGCTCGCTCCTGCTCACGGCGGCCCCTGCGGGCCCAACTCGTCGCCCAGTCGGCCACCGCCGGCCCAGCTCCTCCCTCTCCGTGGCCTCTCCAGCAGCCAGACTTCCTCCGGTCTGCCTCTCCAGACCCCGCTCCTCCTGCCTGCCACTGGCTTCTTGAAGCCCAGCCCCGCTCACGCCTCTGGGCGGTCTCCTCAGGCCCAGGACTTGACCTCCAGTCGGCCTCGGCAGGCCCAGCCTCCTGCCCCACGGAAGGCCTGCACAGGCCCAGTCTCTGCCTCCCAGCGGACTCTCCACGCCCAGCTCTCGCCTGACTGCGGCCTCCCTAGGCCAGAGCTCCTCCTGCCTCTAGGCAGCTCCGCCGGGCCCCGCTCCTGCCTCCCAGTGGCCTCACTAGGCCCCGCGCATTCGTCACGGTGAACGGCCTTTCCAGGCCCAGCCTTTGCCTTTTGGCGGCCTCTCCAGGCCCCGACCATCCTCAGGCCGCCCTCTCCATACCCAGTTGCGGCCTCCCGGCCTCCCGTCCAGGCCCAGTTCCTACTGCTCCCGGCTGCGGCCACCGGCCCAGCCCCGGCCTCACGACAACCTCTTTGGACTCGGCTCCAGCCCAGCGCCCGCTCCGCGGCCTTTGTAGGTCCCAAACGTCCTGAAGCCGGGTCCCACGGTGGCCTCTCCGGGCCCGGCTCCTGCCCTCCGTCGTCTCCACGCACCAGTCTTCCTCCAGCCAGCCTCTCCAGGCCCAGCTCCTCCTCCCGGCGGCCTCTGCATGCCCACGCTGGCCTCGAGTCGGCCTCTCCAAGGCTCGCTCCTGCTCCCGGCGGCCCCTACAGCCCAACTCGTCGCCCAGTCGGCCTCCGCCAGCCCAGCTCCTGCCTCTCCGCGGTCTCTCCAGCTGCCAGACTTCCTCAGTTCAGCCTCTCCAGGCCCAGCTCCTCCTGCCTGCCACTGGCCTCTTGAGGCCCAGCCCCGCACACGCCTCTGGGCGGTCTCCTCAGGCCCAGGACTTGACCTCCAGTCGGCCTCGCCAGACCCAGCCTCCTGCTTCCCGAAGGCCTACAGAGGCCCAGCCTCTGCCTCCCAGCGGACTCTCCACGCCCAGCTCTCGCCTGACTGCGGCCTCCCCAGGCCAGAGCTCCTCCTGCCTTTCGGCAGCTCCGCCGGACCCCGCTCCTGCCTCACAGTGGCCTCACTAGGCCCCGCGCATTCGTCACCGTGAACGGCCTTTCCAGGCCCAGCCTTTGCCTTTTGGCGGCCTTTCCAGGCTCCGAACTTCCTCAGGCTGGCCTGTCCAGGCCCCGTTGCGGCCTCCCGTCCTCCCGTCCAGGCCCAGCTTCTCCTGCTCTCGGCTGCGGCCGCGAGCCCAGCCCCGGACTCACGACAACCTCTTTGGACTCGGCTCCGGCCCAGCTCCCGCTGCGAGGCCTTTGTAGGCCCCAAATGTCCTGAAGCCGGGCCCCACGGTGGCTTCTCCGGGCCCGGCTCCTGCCCTCCGACGGCGTCTCCACGCCCCAGACTTCCTCCAGCCATCCCCTCCAGGCACAGCTCCTCCTCCCGGCGGCCTCTGCAGGACCACGCTGGCCTCGAGTCGGCCTCTCCAGGGCTCGCTCCTGCTCCCGGCGGCCCCTGCGGGCCCAACTCGTCGCCCAGTCGGCCTCCGCCGGCCCAACTCCTGCCTCTCCGCGGCCTCTCCAGCTGCCAGACTTCCTCAGGTCACCCTCTCCAGGCCCAGCTCCTCCTGCCTGCCACTGGCCACTTGAAGCCCGGACCCGCTCACGCCTCTGGGCGGTCTCCTCAGGCCCAGCACTTCATCTCCAGTGGGCCTCGCCAGGCCGAGCCTCCTGCCTCCCGAAGGCTGCACAGGCCCAGCCTCTGCCTCCCAGCGGACTCTCCACGCCCAGCTCTCAGCTGACTGCGGCCTCCCCAGGCCAGAGCTCCTCCTGCCTTTCGGCAGCTCCCCCGGGCCCCGCTCCTGTTTCCCAGTGGCCTCACTAGGCCCCACGCATTCGTCACGGTGAACGGCCTTTCCAGGCCCAGTCTTTGCCTTTTGGCGGCCTCTCCAGGCCCCGAACTTCCTCAGGCCGGCCTGTCCAGGCCCCGTTGCGGCCTCCCGGCCTCCCGTCCAGGCCCAGCTCCTCCTGCTCACGGCTGCGGCCGCGAGCCCAGCCCCGGCCTCACGACAACCTCTTTGGACTCGGTTCCGGCCCAGCTCCCGCTGCGCGGCCTTTGTGGGCCCCAAATGTCCTGAAGCCGGGCCCCACGGTGGCCTGTCCGGGCCCGGCTCCTGCCCTCCGACGGCGTCTCCATGTCGTAGACTTCCTCCAGCCAACCTCTCCAGGTCCAGCTCCTCCTCCCAGCGGCCTCTGCAGGCCCACGCTGGCCTCCAGTCGGCCTCTCCAGGGCTCGCTCCTGCTCCCGGCGACCCCTGCGAACCCGACTCGTCGTCCACTCGGCCTCCGACGGCCCAGCTCCTGACTCTCCGCGGCCTCTCCAGCTGCCAGACTTCCTCCGCTCAGCCTCTCCAGTCCCAGCTCCTCCTGCCTGCCACTTGCCTCTTGAGGCCCAGCCCCGCTTACGCCTCTGGGCGGTCTCCTCAGGGCCAAGACTTGACTTCCAGGGGGCCTCGCCAGGCCCAGCCTCCTGCCCCCCGAAGGCCTGCACAGGCTCAGTCTCTGCCTCCCAGCGGACTCTCCACGCCCAGCTCTCGCCTGACTGCGTCCTCCCCAGGCCAGAGCTCCTCCTGCCTTTCGGCAGCTCCGCCGGGCCCCGCTCCTGCCTCCCAGTGGCCTCACTAGTCCCCACGCATTCGTCACGATGAATGGCCTTTCCAGGCCCAGCCTTTGCCTTTTGGCGGCCTCTCCAGGCCCCGTACTTCCTCAGGCCGGCCTCTCCAGGCCCCGTTGCGGCCTCCCGACATCCCGTCCAGGCCCAGCTCCTCCTGCTGCCGGTTGCAGCCGCAGGCCCAGCCGTGGCCTCACGACAACCTCTTTGGACTCGGCTCCGGCCCAGCTCCCGCTCCGCGGCCTTTGTAGGCCCCAAATGTCCTGAAGCCGGGCCCCACGGTGGCCTCTCCGGGCCCGGCTCCTGCCTTCCGACGGGGTCTCCACGCCCCAGTCTTCCTCCAGCCAGCCTCTCCAGGCCCAGCTCCTCTTCCCGGCGGCCCCTTCAGGCCCACCCTGGCTTCGAGTCGGCCTCTCCAGGGCTCGCTCCTGCTCACGGCGGCCCCTGCGGGCCCAACTCGTCGCCCAGTCGGCCACCGCCGGCCCAGCTCCTCCCTCTCCGTGGCCTCTCCAGCAGCCAGACTTCCTCCGGTCTGCCTCTCCAGACCCCGCTCCTCCTGCCTGCCACTGGCTTCTTGAAGCCCAGCCCCGCTCACGCCTCTGGGCGGTCTCCTCAGGCCCAGGACTTGACCTCCAGTCGGCCTCGGCAGGCCCAGCCTCCTGCCCCACGGAAGGCCTGCACAGGCCCAGTCTCTGCCTCCCAGCGGACTCTCCACGCCCAGCTCTCGCCTGACTGCGGCCTCCCTAGGCCAGAGCTCCTCCTGCCTCTAGGCAGCTCCGCCGGGCCCCGCTCCTGCCTCCCAGTGGCCTCACTAGGCCCCGCGCATTCGTCACGGTGAACGGCGTTTCCAGGCCCAGCCTTTGCCTTTTGGCGGCCTCTCCAGGCCCCGACCATCCTCAGGCCGCCCTCTCCATACCCAGTTGCGGCCTCCCGGCCTCCCGTCCAGGCCCAGTTCCTACTGCTCCCGGCTGCGGCCACCGGCCCAGCCCCGGCCTCACGACAACCTCTTTGGACTCGGCTCCAGCCCAGCGCCCGCTCCGCGGCCTTTGTAGGTCCCAAACGTCCTGAAGCCGGGTCCCACGGTGGCCTCTCCGGGCCCGGCTCCTGCCCTCCGTCGTCTCCACGCACCAGTCTTCCTCCAGCCAGCCTCTCCAGGCCCAGCTCCTCCTCCCGGCGGCCTCTGCATGCCCACGCTGGCCTCGAGTCGGCCTCTCCAAGGCTCGCTCCTGCTCCCGGCGGCCCCTACAGCCCAACTCGTCGCCCAGTCGGCCTCCGCCAGCCCAGCTCCTGCCTCTCCGCGGCCTCTCCAGCTGCCAGACTTCCTCAGTTCAGCCTCTCCAGGCCCAGCTCCTCCTGCCTGCCACTGGCCTCTTGAGGCCCAGCCCCGCACACGCCTCTGGGCGGTCTCCTCAGGCCCAGGACTTGACCTCCAGTCGGCCTCGCCAGACCCAGCCTCCTGCTTCCCGAAGGCCTACAGAGGCCCAGCCTCTGCCTCCCAGCGGACTCTCCACGCCCAGCTCTCGCCTGACTGCGGCCTCCCCAGGCCAGAGCTCCTCCTGCCTTTCGGCAGCTCCGCCGGACCCCGCTCCTGCCTCACAGTGGCCTCACTAGGCCCCGCGCATTCGTCACCGTGAACGGCCTTTCCAGGCCCAGCCTTTGCCTTTTGGCGGCCTTTCCAGGCTCCGAACTTCCTCAGGCTGGCCTGTCCAGGCCCCGTTGCGGCCTCCCATCCTCCCGTCCAGGCCCAGCTTCTCCTGCTCTCGGCTGCGGCCGCGAGCCCAGCCCCGGACTCACGACAACCTCTTTGGACTCGGCTCCGGCCCAGCTCCCGCTGCGAGGCCTTTGTAGGCCCCAAATGTCCTGAAGCCGGGCCCCACGGTGGCTTCTCCGGGCCCGGCTCCTGCCCTCCGACGGCGTCTCCACGCCCCAGACTTCCTCCAGCCATCCCCTCCAGGCACAGCTCCTCCTCCCGGCGGCCTCTGCAGGACCACGCTGGCCTCGAGTCGGCCTCTCCAGGGCTCGCTCCTGCTCCCGGCGGCCCCTGCGGGCCCAACTCGTCGCCCAGTCGGCCTCCGCCGGCCCAACTCCTGCCTCTCCGCGGCCTCTCCAGCTGCCAGACTTCCTCAGGTCACCCTCTCCAGGCCCAGCTCCTCCTGCCTGCCACTGGCCACTTGAAGCCCGGACCCGCTCACGCCTCTGGGCGGTCTCCTCAGGCCCAGCACTTCATCTCCAGTGGGCCTCGCCAGGCCGAGCCTCCTGCCTCCCGAAGGCTGCACAGGCCCAGCCTCTGCCTCCCAGCGGACTCTCCACGCCCAGCTCTCGCCTGACTGCGGCCTCCCCAGGCCAGAGCTCCTCCTGCCTTTCGGCAGCTCCCCCGGGCCCCGCTCCTGTTTCCCAGTGGCCTCACTAGGCCCCACGCATTCGTCACGGTGAACGGTCTTTCCAGGCCCAGTCTTTGCCTTTTGGCGGCCTCTCCAGGCCCCGAACTTCCTCAGGCCGGCCTGTCCAGGCCCCGTTGCGGCCTCCCGGCCTCCCGTCCAGGCCCAGCTCCTCCTGCTCACGGCTGCGGCCGCGAGCCCAGCCCCGGCCTCACGACAACCTCTTTGGACTCGGTTCCGGCCCAGCTCCCGCTGCGCGGCCTTTGTGGGCCCCAAATGTCCTGAAGCCGGGCCCCACGGTGGCCTGTCCGGGCCCGGCTCCTGCCCTCCGACGGCGTCTCCATGTCGTAGACTTCCTCCAGCCAACCTCTCCAGGTCCAGCTCCTCCTCCCAGCGGCCTCTGCAGGCCCACGCTGGCCTCCAGTCGGCCTCTCCAGGGCTCGCTCCTGCTCCCGGCGACCCCTGCGAACCCGACTCGTCGTCCACTCGGCCTCCGACGGCCCAGCTCCTGACTCTCCGCGGCCTCTCCAGCTGCCAGACTTCCTCCGCTCAGCCTCTCCAGTCCCAGCTCCTCCTGCCTGCCACTTGCCTCTTGAGGCCCAGCCCCGCTTACGCCTCTGGGCGGTCTCCTCAGGGCCAAGACTTGACTTCCAGGGGGCCTCGCCAGGCCCAGCCTCCTGCCCCCCGAAGGCCTGCACAGGCTCAGTCTCTGCCTCCCAGCGGACTCTCCACGCCCAGCTCTCGCCTGACTGCGTCCTCCCCAGGCCAGAGCTCCTCCTGCCTTTCGGCAGCTCCGCCGGGCCCCGCTCCTGCCTCCCAGTGGCCTCACTAGTCCCCACGCATTCGTCACGATGAACGGCCTTTCCAGGCCCAGCCTTTGCCTTTTGGCGGCCTCTCCAGGCCCCGTACTTCCTCAGGCCGGCCTCTCCAGGCCCCGTTGCGGCCTCCCGACATCCCGTCCAGGCCCAGCTCCTCCTGCTGCCGGTTGCAGCCGCAGGCCCAGCCGTGGCCTCACGACAACCTCTTTGGACTCGGCTCCGGCCCAGCTCCCGCTCCGCGGCCTTTGTAGGCCCCAAATGTCCTGAAGCCGGGCCCCACGGTGGCCTCTCCGGGCCCGGCTCCTGCCTTCCGACGGGGTCTCCACGCCCCAGTCTTCCTCCAGCCAGCCTCTCCAGGCCCAGCTCCTCTTCCCGGCGGCCCCTTCAGGCCCACCCTGGCTTCGAGTCGGCCTCTCCAGGGCTCGCTCCTGCTCACGGCGGCCCCTGCGGGCCCAACTCGTCGCCCAGTCGGCCACCGCCGGCCCAGCTCCTCCCTCTCCGTGGCCTCTCCAGCAGCCAGACTTCCTCCGGTCTGCCTCTCCAGACCCCGCTCCTCCTGCCTGCCACTGGCTTCTTGAAGCCCAGCCCCGCTCACGCCTCTGGGCGGTCTCCTCAGGCCCAGGACTTGACCTCCAGTCGGCCTCGGCAGGCCCAGCCTCCTGCCCCACGGAAGGCCTGCACAGGCCCAGTCTCTGCCTCCCAGCGGACTCTCCACGCCCAGCTCTCGCCTGACTGCGGCCTCCCTAGGCCAGAGCTCCTCCTGCCTCTAGGCAGCTCCGCCGGGCCCCGCTCCTGCCTCCCAGTGGCCTCACTAGGCCCCGCGCATTCGTCACGGTGAACGGCCTTTCCAGGCCCAGCCTTTGCCTTTTGGCGGCCTCTCCAGGCCCCGACCATCCTCAGGCCGCCCTCTCCATACCCAGTTGCGGCCTCCCGGCCTCCCGTCCAGGCCCAGTTCCTACTGCTCCCGGCTGCGGCCACCGGCCCAGCCCCGGCCTCACGACAACCTCTTTGGACTCGGCTCCAGCCCAGCGCCCGCTCCGCGGCCTTTGTAGGTCCCAAACGTCCTGAAGCCGGGTCCCACGGTGGCCTCTCCGGGCCCGGCTCCTGCCCTCCGTCGTCTCCACGCACCAGTCTTCCTCCAGCCAGCCTCTCCAGGCCCAGCTCCTCCTCCCGGCGGCCTCTGCATGCCCACGCTGGCCTCGAGTCGGCCTCTCCAAGGCTCGCTCCTGCTCCCGGCGGCCCCTACAGCCCAACTCGTCGCCCAGTCGGCCTCCGCCAGCCCAGCTCCTGCCTCTCCGCGGCCTCTCCAGCTGCCAGACTTCCTCAGTTCAGCCTCTCCAGGCCCAGCTCCTCCTGCCTGCCACTGGCCTCTTGAGGCCCAGCCCCGCACACGCCTCTGGGCGGTCTCCTCAGGCCCAGGACTTGACCTCCAGTCGGCCTCGCCAGACCCAGCCTCCTGCTTCCCGAAGGCCTACAGAGGCCCAGCCTCTGCCTCCCAGCGGACTCTCCACGCCCAGCTCTCGCCTGACTGCGGCCTCCCCAGGCCAGCGCTCCTCCTGCCTTTCGGCAGCTCCGCCGGACCCCGCTCCTGCCTCACAGTGGCCTCACTAGGCCCCGCGCATTCGTCACCGTGAACGGCCTTTCCAGGCCCAGCCTTTGCCTTTTGGCGGCCTTTCCAGGCTCCGAACTTCCTCAGGCTGGCCTGTCCAGGCCCCGTTGCGGCCTCCCGTCCTCCCGTCCAGGCCCAGCTTCTCCTGCTCTCGGCTGCGGCCGCGAGCCCAGCCCCGGACTCACGACAACCTCTTTGGACTCGGCTCCGGCCCAGCTCCCGCTGCGAGGCCTTTGTAGGCCCCAAATGTCCTGAAGCCGGGCCCCACGGTGGCTTCTCCGGGCCCGGCTCCTGCCCTCCGACGGCGTCTCCACGCCCCAGACTTCCTCCAGCCATCCCCTCCAGGCACAGCTCCTCCTCCCGGCGGCCTCTGCAGGACCACGCTGGCCTCGAGTCGGCCTCTCCAGGGCTCGCTCCTGCTCCCGGCGGCCCCTGCGGGCCCAACTCGTCGCCCAGTCGGCCTCCGCCGGCCCAACTCCTGCCTCTCCGCGGCCTCTCCAGCTGCCAGACTTCCTCAGGTCACCCTCTCCAGGCCCAGCTCCTCCTGCCTGCCACTGGCCACTTGAAGCCCGGACCCGCTCACGCCTCTGGGCGGTCTCCTCAGGCCCAGCACTTCATCTCCAGTGGGCCTCGCCAGGCCGAGCCTCCTGCCTCCCGAAGGCTGCACAGGCCCAGCCTCTGCCTCCCAGCGGACTCTCCACGCCCAGCTCTCAGCTGACTGCGGCCTCCCCAGGCCAGAGCTCCTCCTGCCTTTCGGCAGCTCCCCCGGGCCCCGCTCCTGTTTCCCAGTGGCCTCACTGGGCCCCACGCATTCGTCACGGTGAACGGCCTTTCCAGGCCCAGTCTTTGCCTTTTGGCGGCCTCTCCAGGCCCCGAACTTCCTCAGGCCGGCCTGTCCAGGCCCCGTTGCGGCCTCCCGGCCTCCCGTCCAGGCCCAGCTCCTCCTGCTCACGGCTGCGGCCGCGAGCCCAGCCCCGGCCTCACGACAACCTCTTTGGACTCGGTTCCGGCCCAGCTCCCGCTGCGCGGCCTTTGTGGGCCCCAAATGTCCTGAAGCCGGGCCCCACGGTGGCCTGTCCGGGCCCGGCTCCTGCCCTCCGACGGCGTCTCCATGTCGTAGACTTCCTCCAGCCAACCTCTCCAGGTCCAGCTCCTCCTCCCAGCGGCCTCTGCAGGCCCACGCTGGCCTCCAGTCGGCCTCTCCAGGGCTCGCTCCTGCTCCCGGCGACCCCTGCGAACCCAACTCGTCGTCCACTCGGCCTCCGACGGCCCAGCTCCTGACTCTCCGCGGCCTCTCCAGCTGCCAGACTTCCTCCGCTCAGCCTCTCCAGTCCCAGCTCCTCCTGCCTGCCACTTGCCTCTTGAGGCCCAGCCCCGCTTACGCCTCTGGGCGGTCTCCTCAGGGCCAAGACTTGACTTCCAGGGGGCCTCGCCAGGCCCAGCCTCCTGCCCCCCGAAGGCCTGCACAGGCTCAGTCTCTGCCTCCCAGCGGACTCTCCACGCCCAGCTCTCGCCTGACTGCGTCCTCCCCAGGCCAGAGCTCCTCCTGCCTTTCGGCAGCTCCGCCGGGCCCCGCTCCTGCCTCCCAGTGGCCTCACTAGTCCCCACGCATTCGTCACGATGAACGGCCTTTCCAGGCCCAGCCTTTGCCTTTTGGCGGCCTCTCCAGGCCCCGTACTTCCTCAGGCCGGCCTCTCCAGGCCCCGTTGCGGCCTCCCGACATCCCGTCCAGGCCCAGCTCCTCCTGCTGCCGGTTGCAGCCGCAGGCCCAGCCGTGGCCTCACGACAACCTCTTTGGACTCGGCTCCGGCCCAGCTCCCGCTCCGCGGCCTTTGTAGGCCCCAAATGTCCTGAAGCCGGGCCCCACGGTGGCCTCTCCGGGCCCGGCTCCTGCCTTCCGACGGGGTCTCCACGCCCCAGTCTTCCTCCAGCCAGCCTCTCCAGGCCCAGCTCCTCTTCCCGGCGGCCCCTTCAGGCCCACCCTGGCTTCGAGTCGGCCTCTCCAGGGCTCGCTCCTGCTCACGGCGGCCCCTGCGGGCCCAACTCGTCGCCCAGTCGGCCACCGCCGGCCCAGCTCCTCCCTCTCCGTGGCCTCTCCAGCAGCCAGACTTCCTCCGGTCTGCCTCTCCAGACCCCGCTCCTCCTGCCTGCCACTGGCTTCTTGAAGCCCAGCCCCGCTCACGCCTCTGGGCGGTCTCCTCAGGCCCAGGACTTGACCTCCAGTCGGCCTCGGCAGGCCCAGCCTCCTGCCCCACGGAAGGCCTGCACAGGCCCAGTCTCTGCCTCCCAGCGGACTCTCCACGCCCAGCTCTCGCCTGACTGCGGCCTCCCTAGGCCAGAGCTCCTCCTGCCTCTAGGCAGCTCCGCCGGGCCCCGCTCCTGCCTCCCAGTGGCCTCACTAGGCCCCGCGCATTCGTCACGGTGAACGGCCTTTCCAGGCCCAGCCTTTGCCTTTTGGCGGCCTCTCCAGGCCCCGACCATCCTCAGGCCGCCCTCTCCATACCCAGTTGCGGCCTCCCGGCCTCCCGTCCAGGCCCAGTTCCTACTGCTCCCGGCTGCGGCCACCGGCCCAGCCCCGGCCTCACGACAACCTCTTTGGACTCGGCTCCAGCCCAGCGCCCGCTCCGCGGCCTTTGTAGGTCCCAAACGTCCTGAAGCCGGGTCCCACGGTGGCCTCTCCGGGCCCGGCTCCTGCCCTCCGTCGTCTCCACGCACCAGTCTTCCTCCAGCCAGCCTCTCCAGGCCCAGCTCCTCCTCCCGGCGGCCTCTGCATGCCCACGCTGGCCTCGAGTCGGCCTCTCCAAGGCTCGCTCCTGCTCCCGGCGGCCCCTACAGCCCAACTCGTCGCCCAGTCGGCCTCCGCCAGCCCAGCTCCTGCCTCTCCGCGGCCTCTCCAGCTGCCAGACTTCCTCAGTTCAGCCTCTCCAGGCCCAGCTCCTCCTGCCTGCCACTGGCCTCTTGAGGCCCAGCCCCGCACACGCCTCTGGGCGGTCTCCTCAGGCCCAGGACTTGACCTCCAGTCGGCCTCGCCAGACCCAGCCTCCTGCTTCCCGAAGGCCTACAGAGGCCCAGCCTCTGCCTCCCAGCGGACTCTCCACGCCCAGCTCTCGCCTGACTGCGGCCTCCCCAGGCCAGAGCTCCTCCTGCCTTTCGGCAGCTCCGCCGGACCCCGCTCCTGCCTCACAGTGGCCTCACTAGGCCCCGCGCATTCGTCACCGTGAACGGCCTTTCCAGGCCCAGCCTTTGCCTTTTGGCGGCCTTTCCAGGCTCCGAACTTCCTCAGGCTGGCCTGTCCAGGCCCCGTTGCGGCCTCCCGTCCTCCCGTCCAGGCCCAGCTTCTCCTGCTCTCGGCTGCGGCCGCGAGCCCAGCCCCGGACTCACGACAACCTCTTTGGACTCGGCTCCGGCCCAGCTCCCGCTGCGAGGCCTTTGTAGGCCCCAAATGTCCTGAAGCCGGGCCCCACGGTGGCTTCTCCGGGCCCGGCTCCTGCCCTCCGACGGCGTCTCCACGCCCCAGACTTCCTCCAGTCATCCCCTCCAGGCACAGCTCCTCCTCCCGGCGGCCTCTGCAGGACCACGCTGGCCTCGAGTCGGCCTCTCCAGGGCTCGCTCCTGCTCCCGGCGGCCCCTGCGGGCCCAACTCGTCACCCAGTCGGCCTCCGCCGGCCCAACTCCTGTCTCTCCGCGGCCTCTCCAGCTGCCAGACTTCCTCAGGTCACCCTCTCCAGGCCCAGCTCCTCCTGCCTGCCACTGGCCACTTGAAGCCCGGACCCGCTCACGCCTCTGGGCGGTCTCCTCAGGCCCAGCACTTCATCTCCAGTGGGCCTCGCCAGGCCGAGCCTCCTGCCTCCCGAAGGCTGCACAGGCCCAGCCTCTGCCTCCCAGCGGACTCTCCACGCCCAGCTCTCACCTGACTGCGGCCTCCCCAGGCCAGAGCTCCTCCTGCCTTTCGGCAGCTCCCCCGGGCCCCGCTCCTGTTTCCCAGTGGCCTCACTAGGCCCCACGCATTCGTCACGGTGAACGGCCTTTCCAGGCCCAGTCTTTGCCTTTTGGCGGCCTCTCCAGGCCCTGAACTTCCTCAGGCCGGCCTGTCCAGGCCCCGTTGCGGCCTCCCGGCCTCCCGTCCAGGCCCAGCTCCTCCTGCTCACGGCTGCGGCCGCGAGCCCAGCCCCGGCCTCACGACAACCTCTTTGGACTCGGTTCCGGCCCAGCTCCCGCTGCGCGGCCTTTGTGGGCCCCAAATGTCCTGAAGCCGGGCCCCACGGTGGCCTGTCCGGGCCCGGCTCCTGCCCTCCGACGGCGTCTCCATGTCGTAGACTTCCTCCAGCCAACCTCTCCAGGTCCAGCTCCTCCTCCCAGCGGCCTCTGCAGGCCCACGCTGGCCTCCAGTCGGCCTCTCCAGGGCTCGCTCCTGCTCCCGGCGACCCCTGCGAACCCAACTCGTCGTCCACTCGGCCTCCGACGGCCCAGCTCCTGACTCTCCGCGGCCTCTCCAGCTGCCAGACTTCCTCCGCTCAGCCTCTCCAGTCCCAGCTCCTCCTGCCTGCCACTTGCCTCTTGAGGCCCAGCCCCGCTTACGCCTCTGGGCGGTCTCCTCAGGGCCAAGACTTGACTTCCAGGGGGCCTCGCCAGGCCCAGCCTCCTGCCCCCCGAAGGCCTGCACAGGCTCAGTCTCTGCCTCCCAGCGGACTCTCCACGCCCAGCTCTCGCCTGACTGCGTCCTCCCCAGGCCAGAGCTCCTCCTGCCTTTCGGCAGCTCCGCCGGGCCCCGCTCCTGCCTCCCAGTGGCCTCACTAGTCCCCACGCATTCGTCACGATGAACGGCCTTTCCAGGCCCAGCCTTTGCCTTTTGGCGGCCTCTCCAGGCCCCGTACTTCCTCAGGCCGGCCTCTCCAGGCCCCGTTGCGGCCTCCCGACATCCCGTCCAGGCCCAGCTCCTCCTGCTGCCGGTTGCAGCCGCAGGCCCAGCCGTGGCCTCACGACAACCTCTTTGGACTCGGCTCCGGCCCAGCTCCCGCTCCGCGGCCTTTGTAGGCCCCAAATGTCCTGAAGCCGGGCCCCACGGTGGCCTCTCCGGGCCCGGCTCCTGCCTTCCGACGGGGTCTCCACGCCCCAGTCTTCCTCCAGCCAGCCTCTCCAGGCCCAGCTCCTCTTCCCGGCGGCCCCTTCAGGCCCACCCTGGCTTCGAGTCGGCCTCTCCAGGGCTCGCTCCTGCTCACGGCGGCCCCTGCGGGCCCAACTCGTCGCCCAGTCGGCCACCGCCGGCCCAGCTCCTCCCTCTCCGTGGCCTCTCCAGCAGCCAGACTTCCTCCGGTCTGCCTCTCCAGACCCCGCTCCTCCTGCCTGCCACTGGCTTCTTGAAGCCCAGCCCCGCTCACGCCTCTGGGCGGTCTCCTCAGGCCCAGGACTTGACCTCCAGTCGGCCTCGGCAGGCCCAGCCTCCTGCCCCACGGAAGGCCTGCACAGGCCCAGTCTCTGCCTCCCAGCGGACTCTCCACGCCCAGCTCTCGCCTGACTGCGGCCTCCCTAGGCCAGAGCTCCTCCTGCCTCTAGGCAGCTCCGCCGGGCCCCGCTCCTGCCTCCCAGTGGCCTCACTAGGCCCCGCGCATTCGTCACGGTGAACGGCCTTTCCAGGCCCAGCCTTTGCCTTTTGGCGGCCTCTCCAGGCCCCGACCATCCTCAGGCCGCCCTCTCCATACCCAGTTGCGGCCTCCCGGCCTCCCGTCCAGGCCCAGTTCCTACTGCTCCCGGCTGTGGCCACCGGCCCAGCCCCGGCCTCACGACAACCTCTTTGGACTCGGCTCCAGCCCAGCGCCCGCTCCGCGGCCTTTGTAGGTCCCAAACGTCCTGAAGCCGGGTCCCACGGTGGCCTCTCCGGGCCCGGCTCCTGCCCTCCGTCGTCTCCACGCACCAGTCTTCCTCCAGCCAGCCTCTCCAGGCCCAGCTCCTCCTCCCGGCGGCCTCTGCATGCCCACGCTGGCCTCGAGTCGGCCTCTCCAAGGCTCGCTCCTGCTCCCGGCGGCCCCTACAGCCCAACTCGTCGCCCAGTCGGCCTCCGCCAGCCCAGCTCCTGCCTCTCCGCGGCCTCTCCAGCTGCCAGACTTCCTCAGTTCAGCCTCTCCAGGCCCAGCTCCTCCTGCCTGCCACTGGCCTCTTGAGGCCCAGACCCGCACACGCCTCTGGGCGGTCTCCTCAGGCCCAGGACTTGACCTCCAGTCGGCCTCGCCAGACCCAGCCTCCTGCTTCCCGAAGGCCTACAGAGGCCCAGCCTCTGCCTCCCAGCGGACTCTCCACGCCCAGCTCTCGCCTGACTGCGGCCTCCCCAGGCCAGAGCTCCTCCTGCCTTTCGGCAGCTCCGCCGGACCCCGCTCCTGCCTCACAGTGGCCTCACTAGGCCCCGCGCATTCGTCACCGTGAACGGCCTTTCCAGGCCCAGCCTTTGCCTTTTGGCGGCCTTTCCAGGCTCCGAACTTCCTCAGGCTGGCCTGTCCAGGCCCCGTTGCGGCCTCCCGTCCTCCCGTCCAGGCCCAGCTTCTCCTGCTCTCGGCTGCGGCCGCGAGCCCAGCCCCGGACTCACGACAACCTCTTTGGACTCGGCTCCGGCCCAGCTCCCGCTGCGAGGCCTTTGTAGGCCCCAAATGTCCTGAAGCCGGGCCCCACGGTGGCTTCTCCGGGCCCGGCTCCTGCCCTCCGACGGCGTCTCCACGCCCCAGACTTCCTCCAGCCATCCCCTCCAGGCACAGCTCCTCCTCCCGGCGGCCTCTGCAGGACCACGCTGGCCTCGAGTCGGCCTCTCCAGGGCTCGCTCCTGCTCCCGGCGGCCCCTGCGGGCCCAACTCGTCGCCCAGTCGGCCTCCGCCGGCCCAACTCCTGCCTCTCCGCGGCCTCTCCAGCTGCCAGACTTCCTCAGGTCACCCTCTCCAGGCCCAGCTCCTCCTGCCTGCCACTGGCCACTTGAAGCCCGGACCCGCTCACGCCTCTGGGCGGTCTCCTCAGGCCCAGCACTTCATCTCCAGTGGGCCTCGCCAGGCCGAGCCTCCTGCCTCCCGAAGGCTGCACAGGCCCAGCCTCTGCCTCCCAGCGGACTCTCCACGCCCAGCTCTCACCTGACTGCGGCCTCCCCAGGCCAGAGCTCCTCCTGCCTTTCGGCAGCTCCCCCGGGCCCCGCTCCTGTTTCCCAGTGGCCTCACTAGGCCCCACGCATTCGTCACGGTGAACGGCCTTTCCAGGCCCAGTCTTTGCCTTTTGGCGGCCTCTCCAGGCCCCGAACTTCCTCAGGCCGGCCTGTCCAGGCCCCGTTGCGGCCTCCCGGCCTCCCGTCCAGGCCCAGCTCCTCCTGCTCACGGCTGCGGCCGCGAGCCCAGCCCCGGCCTCACGACAACCTCTTTGGACTCGGTTCCGGCCCAGCTCCCGCTGCGCGGCCTTTGTGGGCCCCAAATGTCCTGAAGCCGGGCCCCACGGTGGCCTGTCCGGGCCCGGCTCCTGCCCTCCGACGGCGTCTCCATGTCGTAGACTTCCTCCAGCCAACCTCTCCAGGTCCAGCTCCTCCTCCCAGCGGCCTCTGCAGGCCCACGCTGGCCTCCAGTCGGCCTCTCCAGGGCTCGCTCCTGCTCCCGGCGACCCCTGCGAACCCAACTCGTCGTCCACTCGGCCTCCGACGGCCCAGCTCCTGACTCTCCGCGGCCTCTCCAGCTGCCAGACTTCCTCCGCTCAGCCTCTCCAGTCCCAGCTCCTCCTGCCTGCCACTTGCCTCTTGAGGCCCAGCCCCGCTTACGCCTCTGGGCGGTCTCCTCAGGGCCAAGACTTGACTTCCAGGGGGCCTCGCCAGGCCCAGCCTCCTGCCCCCCGAAGGCCTGCACAGGCTCAGTCTCTGCCTCCCAGCGGACTCTCCACGCCCAGCTCTCGCCTGACTGCGTCCTCCCCAGGCCAGAGCTCCTCCTGCCTTTCGGCAGCTCCGCCGGGCCCCGCTCCTGCCTCCCAGTGGCCTCACTAGTCCCCACGCATTCGTCACGATGAACGGCCTTTCCAGGCCCAGCCTTTGCCTTTTGGCGGCCTCTCCAGGCCCCGTACTTCCTCAGGCCGGCCTCTCCAGGCCCCGTTGCGGCCTCCCGACATCCCGTCCAGGCCCAGCTCCTCCTGCTGCCGGTTGCAGCCGCAGGCCCAGCCGTGGCCTCACGACAACCTCTTTGGACTCGGCTCCGGCCCAGCTCCCGCTCCGCGGCCTTTGTAGGCCCCAAATGTCCTGAAGCCGGGCCCCACGGTGGCCTCTCTGGGCCCGGCTCCTGCCTTCCGACGGGGTCTCCACGCCCCAGTCTTCCTCCAGCCAGCCTCTCCAGGCCCAGCTCCTCTTCCCGGCGGCCCCTTCAGGCCCACCCTGGCTTCGAGTCGGCCTCTCCAGGGCTCGCTCCTGCTCACGGCGGCCCCTGCGGGCCCAACTCGTCGCCCAGTCGGCCACCGCCGGCCCAGCTCCTCCCTCTCCGTGGCCTCTCCAGCAGCCAGACTTCCTCCGGTCTGCCTCTCCAGACCCCGCTCCTCCTGCCTGCCACTGGCTTCTTGAAGCCCAGCCCCGCTCACGCCTCTGGGCGGTCTCCTCAGGCCCAGGACTTGACCTCCAGTCGGCCTCGGCAGGCCCAGCCTCCTGCCCCACGGAAGGCCTGCACAGGCCCAGTCTCTGCCTCCCAGCGGACTCTCCACGCCCAGCTCTCGCCTGACTGCGGCCTCCCTAGGCCAGAGCTCCTCCTGCCTCTAGGCAGCTCCGCCGGGCCCCGCTCCTGCCTCCCAGTGGCCTCACTAGGCCCCGCGCATTCGTCACGGTGAACGGCCTTTCCAGGC
The DNA here is from genome assembly GCF_043159975.1 of Macaca nemestrina. Classification (NCBI taxonomy): domain Eukaryota; kingdom Metazoa; phylum Chordata; class Mammalia; order Primates; family Cercopithecidae; genus Macaca; species Macaca nemestrina. The sequence goes on from NC_092128.1 coordinate 128,680,289, forward strand.
CCAGCCTTTGCCTTTTGGCGGCCTCTCCAGGCCCCGACCATCCTCAGGCCGCCCTCTCCATACCCAGTTGCGGCCTCCCGGCCTCCCGTCCAGGCCCAGTTCCTACTGCTCCCGGCTGCGGCCACCGGCCCAGCCCCGGCCTCACGACAACCTCTTTGGACTCGGCTCCAGCCCAGCGCCCGCTCCGCGGCCTTTGTAGGTCCCAAACGTCCTGAAGCCGGGTCCCACGGTGGCCTCTCCGGGCCCGGCTCCTGCCCTCCGTCGTCTCCACGCACCAGTCTTCCTCCAGCCAGCCTCTCCAGGCCCAGCTCCTCCTCCCGGCGGCCTCTGCATGCCCACGCTGGCCTCGAGTCGGCCTCTCCAAGGCTCGCTCCTGCTCCCGGCGGCCCCTACAGCCCAACTCGTCGCCCAGTCGGCCTCCGCCAGCCCAGCTCCTGCCTCTCCGCGGCCTCTCCAGCTGCCAGACTTCCTCAGTTCAGCCTCTCCAGGCCCAGCTCCTCCTGCCTGCCACTGGCCTCTTGAGGCCCAGCCCCGCACACGCCTCTGGGCGGTCTCCTCAGGCCCAGGACTTGACCTCCAGTCGGCCTCGCCAGACCCAGCCTCCTGCTTCCCGAAGGCCTACAGAGGCCCAGCCTCTGCCTCCCAGCGGACTCTCCACGCCCAGCTCTCGCCTGACTGCGGCCTCCCCAGGCCAGAGCTCCTCCTGCCTTTCGGCAGCTCCGCCGGACCCCGCTCCTGCCTCACAGTGGCCTCACTAGGCCCCGCGCATTCGTCACCGTGAACGGCCTTTCCAGGCCCAGCCTTTGCCTTTTGGCGGCCTTTCCAGGCTCCGAACTTCCTCAGGCTGGCCTGTCCAGGCCCCGTTGCGGCCTCCCGTCCTCCCGTCCAGGCCCAGCTTCTCCTGCTCTCGGCTGCGGCCGCGAGCCCAGCCCCGGACTCACGACAACCTCTTTGGACTCGGCTCCGGCCCAGCTCCCGCTGCGAGGCCTTTGTAGGCCCCAAATGTCCTGAAGCCGGGCCCCACGGTGGCTTCTCCGGGCCCGGCTCCTGCCCTCCGACGGCGTCTCCACGCCCCAGACTTCCTCCAGCCATCCCCTCCAGACACAGCTCCTCCTCCCGGCGGCCTCTGCAGGACCACGCTGGCCTCGAGTCGGCCTCTCCAGGGCTCGCTCCTGCTCCCGGCGGCCCCTGCGGGCCCAACTCGTCGCCCAGTCGGCCTCCGCCGGCCCAACTCCTGCCTCTCCGCGGCCTCTCCAGCTGCCAGACTTCCTCAGGTCACCCTCTCCAGGCCCAGCTCCTCCTGCCTGCCACTGGCCACTTGAAGCCCGGACCCGCTCACGCCTCTGGGCGGTCTCCTCAGGCCCAGCACTTCATCTCCAGTGGGCCTCGCCAGGCCGAGCCTCCTGCCTCCCGAAGGCTGCACAGGCCCAGCCTCTGCCTCCCAGCGGACTCTCCACGCCCAGCTCTCACCTGACTGCGGCCTCCCCAGGCCAGAGCTCCTCCTGCCTTTCGGCAGCTCCCCCGGGCCCCGCTCCTGTTTCCCAGTGGCCTCACTAGGCCCCACGCATTCGTCACGGTGAACGGCCTTTCCAGGCCCAGTCTTTGCCTTTTGGCGGCCTCTCCAGGCCCCGAACTTCCTCAGGCCGGCCTGTCCAGGCCCCGTTGCGGCCTCCCGGCCTCCCGTCCAGGCCCAGCTCCTCCTGCTCACGGCTGCGGCCGCGAGCCCAGCCCCGGCCTCACGACAACCTCTTTGGACTCGGTTCCGGCCCAGCTCCCGCTGCGCGGCCTTTGTGGGCCCCAAATGTCCTGAAGCCGGGCCCCACGGTGGCCTGTCCGGGCCCGGCTCCTGCCCTCCGACGGCGTCTCCATGTCGTAGACTTCCTCCAGCCAACCTCTCCAGGTCCAGCTCCTCCTCCCAGCGGCCTCTGCAGGCCCACGCTGGCCTCCAGTCGGCCTCTCCAGGGCTCGCTCCTGCTCCCGGCGACCCCTGCGAACCCAACTCGTCGTCCACTCGGCCTCCGACGGCCCAGCTCCTGACTCTCCGCGGCCTCTCCAGCTGCCAGACTTCCTCCGCTCAGCCTCTCCAGTCCCAGCTCCTCCTGCCTGCCACTTGCCTCTTGAGGCCCAGCCCCGCTTACGCCTCTGGGCGGTCTCCTCAGGGCCAAGACTTGACTTCCAGGGGGCCTCGCCAGGCCCAGCCTCCTGCCCCCCGAAGGCCTGCACAGGCTCAGTCTCTGCCTCCCAGCGGACTCTCCACGCCCAGCTCTCGCCTGACTGCGTCCTCCCCAGGCCAGAGCTCCTCCTGCCTTTCGGCAGCTCCGCCGGGCCCCGCTCCTGCCTCCCAGTGGCCTCACTAGTCCCCACGCATTCGTCACGATGAACGGCCTTTCCAGGCCCAGCCTTTGCCTTTTGGCGGCCTCTCCAGGCCCCGTACTTCCTCAGGCCGGCCTCTCCAGGCCCCGTTGCGGCCTCCCGACATCCCGTCCAGGCCCAGCTCCTCCTGCTGCCGGTTGCAGCCGCAGGCCCAGCCGTGGCCTCACGACAACCTCTTTGGACTCGGCTCCGGCCCAGCTCCCGCTCCGCGGCCTTTGTAGGCCCCAAATGTCCTGAAGCCGGGCCCCACGGTGGCCTCTCCGGGCCCGGCTCCTGCCTTCCGACGGGGTCTCCACGCCCCAGTCTTCCTCCAGCCAGCCTCTCCAGGCCCAGCTCCTCTTCCCGGCGGCCCCTTCAGGCCCACCCTGGCTTCGAGTCGGCCTCTCCAGGGCTCGCTCCTGCTCACGGCGGCCCCTGCGGGCCCAACTCGTCGCCCAGTCGGCCACCGCCGGCCCAGCTCCTCCCTCTCCGTGGCCTCTCCAGCAGCCAGACTTCCTCCGGTCTGCCTCTCCAGACCCCGCTCCTCCTGCCTGCCACTGGCTTCTTGAAGCCCAGCCCCGCTCACGCCTCTGGGCGGTCTCCTCAGGCCCAGGACTTGACCTCCAGTCGGCCTCGGCAGGCCCAGCCTCCTGCCCCACGGAAGGCCTGCACAGGCCCAGTCTCTGCCTCCCAGCGGACTCTCCACGCCCAGCTCTCGCCTGACTGCGGCCTCCCTAGGCCAGAGCTCCTCCTGCCTCTAGGCAGCTCCGCCGGGCCCCGCTCCTGCCTCCCAGTGGCCTCACTAGGCCCCGCGCATTCGTCACGGTGAACGGCCTTTCCAGGCCCAGCCTTTGCCTTTTGGCGGCCTCTCCAGGCCCCGACCATCCTCAGGCCGCCCTCTCCATACCCAGTTGCGGCCTCCCGGCCTCCCGTCCAGGCCCAGTTCCTACTGCTCCCGGCTGCGGCCACCGGCCCAGCCCCGGCCTCACGACAACCTCTTTGGACTCGGCTCCAGCCCAGCGCCCGCTCCGCGGCCTTTGTAGGTCCCAAACGTCCTGAAGCCGGGTCCCACGGTGGCCTCTCCGGGCCCGGCTCCTGCCCTCCGTCGTCTCCACGCACCAGTCTTCCTCCAGCCAGCCTCTCCAGGCCCAGCTCCTCCTCCCGGCGGCCTCTGCATGCCCACGCTGGCCTCGAGTCGGCCTCTCCAAGGCTCGCTCCTGCTCCCGGCGGCCCCTACAGCCCAACTCGTCGCCCAGTCGGCCTCCGCCAGCCCAGCTCCTGCCTCTCCGCGGCCTCTCCAGCTGCCAGACTTCCTCAGTTCAGCCTCTCCAGGCCCAGCTCCTCCTGCCTGCCACTGGCCTCTTGAGGCCCAGCCCCGCACACGCCTCTGGGCGGTCTCCTCAGGCCCAGGACTTGACCTCCAGTCGGCCTCGCCAGACCCAGCCTCCTGCTTCCCGAAGGCCTACAGAGGCCCAGCCTCTGCCTCCCAGCGGACTCTCCACGCCCAGCTCTCGCCTGACTGCGGCCTCCCCAGGCCAGAGCTCCTCCTGCCTTTCGGCAGCTCCGCCGGACCCCGCTCCTGCCTCACAGTGGCCTCACTAGGCCCCGCGCATTCGTCACCGTGAACGGCCTTTCCAGGCCCAGCCTTTGCCTTTTGGCGGCCTTTCCAGGCTCCGAACTTCCTCAGGCTGGCCTGTCCAGGCCCCGTTGCGGCCTCCCGTCCTCCCGTCCAGGCCCAGCTTCTCCTGCTCTCGGCTGCGGCCGCGAGCCCAGCCCCGGACTCACGACAACCTCTTTGGACTCGGCTCCGGCCCAGCTCCCGCTGCGAGGCCTTTGTAGGCCCCAAATGTCCTGAAGCGGGCCCCACGGTGGCTTCTCCGGGCCCGGCTCCTGCCCTCCGACGGCGTCTCCACGCCCCAGACTTCCTCCAGCCATCCCCTCCAGGCACAGCTCCTCCTCCCGGCGGCCTCTGCAGGACCACGCTGGCCTCGAGTCGGCCTCTCCAGGGCTCGCTCCTGCTCCCGGCGGCCCCTGCGGGCCCAACTCGTCGCCCAGTCGGCCTCCGCCGGCCCAACTCCTGCCTCTCCGCGGCCTCTCCAGCTGCCAGACTTCCTCAGGTCACCCTCTCCAGGCCCAGCTCCTCCTGCCTGCCACTGGCCACTTGAAGCCCGGACCCGCTCACGCCTCTGGGCGGTCTCCTCAGGCCCAGCACTTCATCTCCAGTGGGCCTCGCCAGGCCGAGCCTCCTGCCTCCCGAAGGCTGCACAGGCCCAGCCTCTGCCTCCCAGCGGACTCTCCACGCCCAGCTCTCACCTGACTGCGGCCTCCCCAGGCCAGAGCTCCTCCTGCCTTTCGGCAGCTCCCCCGGGCCCCGCTCCTGTTTCCCAGTGGCCTCACTAGGCCCCACGCATTCGTCACGGTGAACGGCCTTTCCAGGCCCAGTCTTTGCCTTTTGGCGGCCTCTCCAGGCCCCGAACTTCCTCAGGCCGGCCTGTCCAGGCCCCGTTGCGGCCTCCCGGCCTCCCGTCCAGGCCCAGCTCCTCCTGCTCACGGCTGCGGCCGCGAGCCCAGCCCCGGCCTCACGACAACCTCTTTGGACTCGGTTCCGGCCCAGCTCCCGCTGCGCGGCCTTTGTGGGCCCCAAATGTCCTGAAGCCGGGCCCCACGGTGGCCTGTCCGGGCCCGGCTCCTGCCCTCCGACGGCGTCTCCATGTCATAGACTTCCTCCAGCCAACCTCTCCAGGTCCAGCTCCTCCTCCCAGCGGCCTCTGCAGGCCCACGCTGGCCTCCAGTCGGCCTCTCCAGGGCTCGCTCCTGCTCCCGGCGACCCCTGCGAACCCAACTCGTCGTCCACTCGGCCTCCGACGGCCCAGCTCCTGACTCTCCGCGGCCTCTCCAGCTGCCAGACTTCCTCCGCTCAGCCTCTCCAGTCCCAGCTCCTCCTGCCTGCCACTTGCCTCTTGAGGCCCAGCCCCGCTTACGCCTCTGGGCGGTCTCCTCAGGGCCAAGACTTGACTTCCAGGGGGCCTCGCCAGGCCCAGCCTCCTGCCCCCCGAAGGCCTGCACAGGCTCAGTCTCTGCCTCCCAGCGGACTCTCCACGCCCAGCTCTCGCCTGACTGCGTCCTCCCCAGGCCAGAGCTCCTCCTGCCTTTCGGCAGCTCCGCCGGGCCCCGCTCCTGCCTCCCAGTGGCCTCACTAGTCCCCACGCATTCGTCACGATGAACGGCCTTTCCAGGCCCAGCCTTTGCCTTTTGGCGGCCTCTCCAGGCCCCGTACTTCCTCAGGCCGGCCTCTCCAGGCCCCGTTGCGGCCTCCCGACATCCCGTCCAGGCCCAGCTCCTCCTGCTGCCGGTTGCAGCCGCAGGCCCAGCCGTGGCCTCACGACAACCTCTTTGGACTCGGCTCCGGCCCAGCTCCCGCTCCGCGGCCTTTGTAGGCCCCAAATGTCCTGAAGCCGGGCCCCACGGTGGCCTCTCCGGGCCCGGCTCCTGCCTTCCGACGGGGTCTCCACGCCCCAGTCTTCCTCCAGCCAGCCTCTCCAGGCCCAGCTCCTCTTCCCGGCGGCCCCTTCAGGCCCACCCTGGCTTCGAGTCGGCCTCTCCAGGGCTCGCTCCTGCTCACGGCGGCCCCTGCGGGCCCAACTCGTCGCCCAGTCGGCCACCGCCGGCCCAGCTCCTCCCTCTCCGTGGCCTCTCCAGCAGCCAGACTTCCTCCGGTCTGCCTCTCCAGACCCCGCTCCTCCTGCCTGCCACTGGCTTCTTGAAGCCCAGCCCCGCTCACGCCTCTGGGCGGTCTCCTCAGGCCCAGGACTTGACCTCCAGTCGGCCTCGGCAGGCCCAGCCTCCTGCCCCACGGAAGGCCTGCACAGGCCCAGTCTCTGCCTCCCAGCGGACTCTCCACGCCCAGCTCTCGCCTGACTGCGGCCTCCCTAGGCCAGAGCTCCTCCTGCCTCTAGGCAGCTCCGCCGGGCCCCGCTCCTGCCTCCCAGTGGCCTCACTAGGCCCCGCGCATTCGTCACGGTGAACGGCCTTTCCAGGCCCAGCCTTTGCCTTTTGGCGGCCTCTCCAGGCCCCGACCATCCTCAGGCCGCCCTCTCCATACCCAGTTGCGGCCTCCCGGCCTCCCGTCCAGGCCCAGTTCCTACTGCTCCCGGCTGCGGCCACCGGCCCAGCCCCGGCCTCACGACAACCTCTTTGGACTCGGCTCCAGCCCAGCGCCCGCTCCGCGGCCTTTGTAGGTCCCAAACGTCCTGAAGCCGGGTCCCACGGTGGCCTCTCCGGGCCCGGCTCCTGCCCTCCGTCGTCTCCACGCACCAGTCTTCCTCCAGCCAGCCTCTCCAGGCCCAGCTCCTCCTCCCGGCGGCCTCTGCATGCCCACGCTGGCCTCGAGTCGGCCTCTCCAAGGCTCGCTCCTGCTCCCGGCGGCCCCTACAGCCCAACTCGTCGCCCAGTCGGCCTCCGCCAGCCCAGCTCCTGCCTCTCCGCGGCCTCTCCAGCTGCCAGACTTCCTCAGTTCAGCCTCTCCAGGCCCAGCTCCTCCTGCCTGCCACTGGCCTCTTGAGGCCCAGCCCCGCACACGCCTCTGGGCGGTCTCCTCAGGCCCAGGACTTGACCTCCAGTCGGCCTCGCCAGACCCAGCCTCCTGCTTCCCGAAGGCCTACAGCGGCCCAGCCTCTGCCTCCCAGCGGACTCTCCACGCCCAGCTCTCGCCTGACTGCGGCCTCCCCAGGCCAGAGCTCCTCCTGCCTTTCGGCAGCTCCGCCGGACCCCGCTCCTGCCTCACAGTGGCCTCACTAGGCCCCGTGCATTCGTCACCGTGAACGGCCTTTCCAGGCCCAGCCTTTGCCTTTTGGCGGCCTTTCCAGGCTCCGAACTTCCTCAGGCTGGCCTGTCCAGGCCCCGTTGCGGCCTCCCGTCCTCCCGTCCAGGCCCAGCTTCTCCTGCTCACGGCTGCGGCCGCGAGCCCAGCCCCGGACTCACGACAACCTCTTTGGACTCGGCTCCGGCCCAGCTCCCGCTGCGAGGCCTTTGTAGGCCCCAAATGTCCTGAAGCCGGGCCCCACGGTGGCTTCTCCGGGCCCGGCTCCTGCCCTCCGACGGCGTCTCCACGCCCCAGACTTCCTCCAGCCATCCCCTCCAGGCACAGCTCCTCCTCCCGGCGGCCTCTGCAGGACCACGCTGGCCTCGAGTCGGCCTCTCCAGGGCTCGCTCCTGCTCCCGGCGGCCCCTGCGGGCCCAACTCGTCGCCCAGTCGGCCTCCGCCGGCCCAACTCCTGCCTCTCCGCGGCCTCTCCAGCTGCCAGACTTCCTCAGGTCACCCTCTCCAGGCCCAGCTCCTCCTGCCTGCCACTGGCCACTTGAAGCCCGGACCCGCTCACGCCTCTGGGCGGTCTCCTCAGGCCCAGCACTTCATCTCCAGTGGGCCTCGCCAGGCCGAGCCTCCTGCCTCCCGAAGGCTGCACAGGCCCAGCCTCTGCCTCCCAGCGGACTCTCCACGCCCAGCTCTCACCTGACTGCGGCCTCCCCAGGCCAGAGCTCCTCCTGCCTTTCGGCAGCTCCCCCGGGCCCCGCTCCTGTTTCCCAGTGGCCTCACTAGGCCCCACGCATTCGTCACGGTGAACGGCCTTTCCAGGCCCAGTCTTTGCCTTTTGGCGGCCTCTCCAGGCCCCGAACTTCCTCAGGCCGGCCTGTCCAGGCCCCGTTGCGGCCTCCCGGCCTCCCGTCCAGGCCCAGCTCCTCCTGCTCACGGCTGCGGCCGCGAGCCCAGCCCCGGCCTCACGACAACCTCTTTGGACTCGGTTCCGGCCCAGCTCCCGCTGCGCGGCCTTTGTGGGCCCCAAATGTCCTGAAGCCGGGCCCCACGGTGGCCTGTCCGGGCCCGGCTCCTGCCCTCCGACAGCGTCTCCATGTCGTAGACTTCCTCCAGCCAACCTCTCCAGGTCCAGCTCCTCCTCCCAGCGGCCTCTGCAGGCCCACGCTGGCCTCCAGTCGGCCTCTCCAGGGCTCGCTCCTGCTCCCGGCGACCCCTGCGAACCCAACTCGTCGTCCACTCGGCCTCCGACGGCCCAGCTCCTGACTCTCCGCGGCCTCTCCAGCTGCCAGACTTCCTCCGCTCAGCCTCTCCAGTCCCAGCTCCTCCTGCCTGCCACTTGCCTCTTGAGGCCCAGCCCCGCTTACGCCTCTGGGCGGTCTCCTCAGGGCCAAGACTTGACTTCCAGGGGGCCTCGCCAGGCCCAGCCTCCTGCCCCCCGAAGGCCTGCACAGGCTCAGTCTCTGCCTCCCAGCGGACTCTCCACGCCCAGCTCTCGCCTGACTGCGTCCTCCCCAGGCCAGAGCTCCTCCTGCCTTTCGGCAGCTCCGCCGGGCCCCGCTCCTGCCTCCCAGTGGCCTCACTAGTCCCCACGCATTCGTCACGATGAACGGCCTTTCCAGGCCCAGCCTTTGCCTTTTGGCGGCCTCTCCAGGCCCCGTACTTCCTCAGGCCGGCCTCTCCAGGCCCCGTTGCGGCCTCCCGACATCCCGTCCAGGCCCAGCTCCTCCTGCTGCCGGTTGCAGCCGCAGGCCCAGCCGTGGCCTCACGACAACCTCTTTGGACTCGGCTCCGGCCCAGCTCCCGCTCCGCGGCCTTTGTAGGCCCCAAATGTCCTGAAGCCGGGCCCCACGGTGGCCTCTCCGGGCCCGGCTCCTGCCTTCCGACGGGGTCTCCACGCCCCAGTCTTCCTCCAGCCAGCCTCTCCAGGCCCAGCTCCTCTTCCCGGCGGCCCCTTCAGGCCCACCCTGGCTTCGAGTCGGCCTCTCCAGGGCTCGCTCCTGCTCACGGCGGCCCCTGCGGGCCCAACTCGTCGCCCAGTCGGCCACCGCCGGCCCAGCTCCTCCCTCTCCGTGGCCTCTCCAGCAGCCAGACTTCCTCCGGTCTGCCTCTCCAGACCCCGCTCCTCCTGCCTGCCACTGGCTTCTTGAAGCCCAGCCCCGCTCACGCCTCTGGGCGGTCTCCTCAGGCCCAGGACTTGACCTCCAGTCGGCCTCGGCAGGCCCAGCCTCCTGCCCCACGGAAGGCCTGCACAGGCCCAGTCTCTGCCTCCCAGCGGACTCTCCACGCCCAGCTCTCGCCTGACTGCGGCCTCCCTAGGCCAGAGCTCCTCCTGCCTCTAGGCAGCTCCGCCGGGCCCCGCTCCTGCCTCCCAGTGGCCTCACTAGGCCCCGCGCATTCGTCACGGTGAACGGCCTTTCCAGGCCCAGCCTTTGCCTTTTGGCGGCCTTTCCAGGCTCCGAACTTCCTCAGGCTGGCCTGTCCAGGCCCCGTTGCGGCCTCCCGTCCTCCCGTCCAGGCCCAGCTTCTCCTGCTCTCGGCTGCGGCCGCGAGCCCAGCCCCGGACTCACGGCAACCTCTTTGGACTCGGCTCCGGCCCAGCTCCCGCTGCGAGGCCTTTGTAGGCCCCAAATGTCCTGAAGCCGGGCCCCACGGTGGCTTCTCCGGGCCCGGCTCCTGCCCTCCGACGGCGTCTCCACGCCCCAGACTTCCTCCAGCCATCCCCTCCAGGCACAGCTCCTCCTCCCGGCGGCCTCTGCAGGACCACGCTGGCCTCGAGTCGGCCTCTCCAGGGCTCGCTCCTGCTCCCGGCGGCCCCTGCGGGCCCAACTCGTCGCCCAGTCGGCCTCCGCCGGCCCAACTCCTGCCTCTCCGCGGCCTCTCCAGCTGCCAGACTTCCTCAGGTCACCCTCTCCAGGCCCAGCTCCTCCTGCCTGCCACTGGCCACTTGAAGCCCGGACCCGCTCACGCCTCTGGGCGGTCTCCTCAGGCCCAGCACTTCATCTCCAGTGGGCCTCGCCAGGCCGAGCCTCCTGCCTCCCGAAGGCTGCACAGGCCCAGCCTCTGCCTCCCAGCGGACTCTCCACGCCCAGCTCTCACCTGACTGCGGCCTCCCCAGGCCAGAGCTCCTCCTGCCTTTCGGCAGCTCCCCCGGGCCCCGCTCCTGTTTCCCAGTGGCCTCACTAGGCCCCACGCATTCGTCACGGTGAACGGCCTTTCCAGGCCCAGTCTTTGCCTTTTGGCGGCCTCTCCAGGCCCCGAACTTCCTCAGGCCGGCCTGTCCAGGCCCCGTTGCGGCCTCCCGGCCTCCCGTCCAGGCCCAGCTCCTCCTGCTCACGGCTGCGGCCGCGAGCCCAGCCCCGGCCTCACGACAACCTCTTTGGACTCGGTTCCGGCCCAGCTCCCGCTGCGCGGCCTTTGTGGGCCCCAAATGTCCTGAAGCCGGGCCCCACGGTGGCCTGTCCGGGCCCGGCTCCTGCCCTCCGACGGCGTCTCCCTGTCGTAGACTTCCTCCAGCCAACCTCTCCAGGTCCAGCTCCTCCTCCCAGCGGCCTCTGCAGGCCCACGCTGGCCTCCAGTCGGCCTCTCCAGGGCTCGCTCCTGCTCCCGGCGACCCCTGCGAACCCAACTCGTCGTCCACTCGGCCTCCGACGGCCCAGCTCCTGACTCTCCGCGGCCTCTCCAGCTGCCAGACTTCCTCCGCTCAGCCTCTCCAGTCCCAGCTCCTCCTGCCTGCCACTTGCCTCTTGAGGCCCAGCCCCGCTTACGCCTCTGGGCGGTCTCCTCAGGGCCAAGACTTGACTTCCAGGGGGCCTCGCCAGGCCCAGCCTCCTGCCCCCCGAAGGCCTGCACAGGCTCAGTCTCTGCCTCCCAGCGGACTCTCCACGCCCAGCTCTCGCCTGACTGCGTCCTCCCCAGGCCAGAGCTCCTCCTGCCTTTCGGCAGCTCCGCCGGGCCCCGCTCCTGCCTCCCAGTGGCCTCACTAGTCCCCACGCATTCGTCACGATGAACGGCCTTTCCAGGCCCAGCCTTTGCCTTTTGGCGGCCTCTCCAGGCCCCGTACTTCCTCAGGCCGGCCTCTCCAGGCCCCGTTGCGGCCTCCCGACATCCCGTCCAGGCCCAGCTCCTCCTGCTGCCGGTTGCAGCCGCAGGCCCAGCCGTGGCCTCACGACAACCTCTTTGGACTCGGCTCCAGCCCAGCTCCCGCTCCGCGGCCTTTGTAGGCCCCAAATGTCCTGAAGCCGGGCCCCACGGTGGCCTCTCCGGGCCCGGCTCCTGCCTTCCGACGGGGTCTCCACGCCCCAGTCTTCCTCCAGCCAGCCTCTCCAGGCCCAGCTCCTCTTCCCGGCGGCCCCTTCAGGCCCACCCTGGCTTCGAGTCGGCCTCTCCAGGGCTCGCTCCTGCTCACGGCGGCCCCTGCGGGCCCAACTCGTCGCCCAGTCGGCCACCGCCGGCCCAGCTCCTCCCTCTCCGTGGCCTCTCCAGCAGCCAGACTTCCTCCGGTCTGCCTCTCCAGACCCCGCTCCTCCTGCCTGCCACTGGCTTCTTGAAGCCCAGCCCCGCTCACGCCTCTGGGCGGTCTCCTCAGGCCCAGGACTTGACCTCCAGTCGGCCTCGGCAGGCCCAGCCTCCTGCCCCACGGAAGGCCTGCACAGGCCCAGTCTCTGCCTCCCAGCGGACTCTCCACGCCCAGCTCTCGCCTGACTGCGGCCTCCCTAGGCCAGAGCTCCTCCTGCCTCTAGGCAGCTCCGCCGGGCCCCGCTCCTGCCTCCCAGTGGCCTCACTAGGCCCCGCGCATTCGTCACGGTGAACGGCCTTTCCAGGCCCAGCCTTTGCCTTTTGGCGGCCTCTCCAGGCCCCGACCATCCTCAGGCCGCCCTCTCCATACCCAGTTGCGGCCTCCCGGCCTCCCGTCCAGGCCCAGTTCCTACTGCTCCCGGCTGCGGCCACCGGCCCAGCCCCGGCCTCACGACAACCTCTTTGGACTCGGCTCCAGCCCAGCGCCCGCTCCGCGGCCTTTGTAGGTCCCAAACGTCCTGAAGCCGGGTCCCACGGTGGCCTCTCCGGGCCCGGCTCCTGCCCTCCGTCGTCTCCACGCACCAGTCTTCCTCCAGCCAGCCTCTCCAGGCCCAGCTCCTCCTCCCGGCGGCCTCTGCATGCCCACGCTGGCCTCGAGTCGGCCTCTCCAAGGCTCGCTCCTGCTCCCGGCGGCCCCTACAGCCCAACTCGTCGCCCAGTCGGCCTCCGCCAGCCCAGCTCCTGCCTCTCCGCGGCCTCTCCAGCTGCCAGACTTCCTCAGTTCAGCCTCTCCAGGCCCAGCTCCTCCTGCCTGCCACTGGCCTCTTGAGGCCCAGCCCCGCACACGCCTCTGGGCGGTCTCCTCAGGCCCAGGACTTGACCTCCAGTCGGCCTCGCCAGACCCAGCCTCCTGCTTCCCGAAGGCCTACAGAGGCCCAGCCTCTGCCTCCCAGCGGACTCTCCACGCCCAGCTCTCGCCTGACTGCGGCCTCCCCAGGCCAGAGCTCCTCCTGCCTTTCGGCAGCTCCGCCGGACCCCGCTCCTGCCTCACAGTGGCCTCACTAGGCCCCGCGCATTCGTCACCGTGAACGGCCTTTCCAGGCCCAGCCTTTGCCTTTTGGCGGCCTTTCCAGGCTCCGAACTTCCTCAGGCTGGCCTGTCCAGGCCCCGTTGCGGCCTCCCGTCCTCCCGTCCAGGCCCAGCTTCTCCTGCTCTCGGCTGCGGCCGCGAGCCCAGCCCCGGACTCACGACAACCTCTTTGGACTCGGCTCCGGCCCAGCTCCCGCTGCGAGGCCTTTGTAGGCCCCAAATGTCCTGAAGCCGGGCCCCACGGTGGCTTCTCCGGGCCCGGCTCCTGCCCTCCGACGGCGTCTCCACGCCCCAGACTTCCTCCAGCCATCCCCTCCAGGCACAGCTCCTCCTCCCGGCGGCCTCTGCAGGACCACGCTGGCCTCGAGTCGGCCTCTCCAGGGCTCGCTCCTGCTCCCGGCGGCCCCTGCGGGCCCAACTCGTCGCCCAGTCGGCCTCCGCCGGCCCAACTCCTGCCTCTCCGCGGCCTCTCCAGCTGCCAGACTTCCTCAGGTCACCCTCTCCAGGCCCAGCTCCTCCTGCCTGCCACTGGCCACTTGAAGCCCGGACCCGCTCACGCCTCTGGGCGGTCTCCTCAGGCCCAGCACTTCATCTCCAGTGGGCCTCGCCAGGCCGAGCCTCCTGCCTCCCGAAGGCTGCACAGGCCCAGCCTCTGCCTCCCAGCGGACTCTCCACGCCCAGCTCTCAGCTGACTGCGGCCTCCCCAGGCCAGAGCTCCTCCTGCCTTTCGGCAGCTCCCCCGGGCCCCGCTCCTGTTTCCCAGTGGCCTCACTAGGCCCCACGCATTCGTCACGGTGAACGGCCTTTCCAGGCCCAGTCTTTGCCTTTTGGCGGCCTCTCCAGGCCCCGAACTTCCTCAGGCCGGCCTGTCCAGGCCCCGTTGCGGCCTCCCGGCCTCCCGTCCAGGCCCAGCTCCTCCTGCTCACGGCTGCGGCCGCGAGCCCAGCCCCGGCCTCACGACAACCTCTTTGGACTCGGTTCCGGCCCAGCTCCCGCTGCGCGGCCTTTGTGGGCCCCAAATGTCCTGAAGCCGGGCCCCACGGTGGCCTGTCCGGGCCCGGCTCCTGCCCTCCGACGGCGTCTCCATGTCGTAGACTTCCTCCAGCCAACCTCTCCAGGTCCAGCTCCTCCTCCCAGCGGCCTCTGCAGGCCCACGCTGGCCTCCAGTCGGCCTCTCCAGGGCTCGCTCCTGCTCCCGGCGACCCCTGCGAACCCAACTCGTCGTCCACTCGGCCTCCGACGGCCCAGCTCCTGACTCTCCGCGGCCTCTCCAGCTGCCAGACTTCCTCCGCTCAGCCTCTCCAGTCCCAGCTCCTCCTGCCTGCCACTTGCCTCTTGAGGCCCAGCCCCGCTTACGCCTCTGGGCGGTCTCCTCAGGGCCAAGACTTGACTTCCAGGGGGCCTCGCCAGGCCCAGCCTCCTGCCCCCCGAAGGCCTGCACAGGCTCAGTCTCTGCCTCCCAGCGGACTCTCCACGCCCAGCTCTCGCCTGACTGCGTCCTCCCCAGGCCAGAGCTCCTCCTGCCTTTCGGCAGCTCCGCCGGGCCCCGCTCCTGCCTCCCAGTGGCCTCACTAGTCCCCACGCATTCGTCACGATGAATGGCCTTTCCAGGCCCAGCCTTTGCCTTTTGGCGGCCTCTCCAGGCCCCGACCATCCTCAGGCCGCCCTCTCCATACCCAGTTGCGGCCTCCCGGCCTCCCGTCCAGGCCCAGTTCCTACTGCTCCCGGCTGCGGCCACCGGCCCAGCCCCGGCCTCACGACAACCTCTTTGGACTCGGCTCCAGCCCAGCGCCCGCTCCGCGGCCTTTGTAGGTCCCAAACGTCCTGAAGCCGGGTCCCACGGTGGCCTCTCCGGGCCCGGCTCCTGCCCTCCGTCGTCTCCACGCACCAGTCTTCCTCCAGCCAGCCTCTCCAGGCCCAGCTCCTCCTCCCGGCGGCCTCTGCATGCCCACGCTGGCCTCGAGTCGGCCTCTCCAAGGCTCGCTCCTGCTCCCGGCGGCCCCTACAGCCCAACTCGTCGCCCAGTCGGCCTCCGCCAGCCCAGCTCCTGCCTCTCCGCGGCCTCTCCAGCTGCCAGACTTCCTCAGTTCAGCCTCTCCAGGCCCAGCTCCTCCTGCCTGCCACTGGCCTCTTGAGGCCCAGCCCCGCACACGCCTCTGGGCGGTCTCCTCAGGCCCAGGACTTGACCTCCAGTCGGCCTCGCCAGACCCAGCCTCCTGCTTCCCGAAGGCCTACAGAGGCCCAGCCTCTGCCTCCCAGCGGACTCTCCACGCCCAGCTCTCGCCTGACTGCGGCCTCCCCAGGCCAGAGCTCCTCCTGCCTTTCGGCAGCTCCGCCGGACCCCGCTCCTGCCTCACAGTGGCCTCACTAGGCCCCGCGCATTCGTCACCGTGAACGGCCTTTCCAGGCCCAGCCTTTGCCTTTTGGCGGCCTTTCCAGGCTCCGAACTTCCTCAGGCTGGCCTGTCCAGGCCCCGTTGCGGCCTCCCGTCCTCCCGTCCAGGCCCAGCTTCTCCTGCTCTCGGCTGCGGCCGCGAGCCCAGCCCCGGACTCACGACAACCTCTTTGGACTCGGCTCCGGCCCAGCTCCCGCTGCGAGGCCTTTGTAGGCCCCAAATGTCCTGAAGCCGGGCCCCACGGTGGCTTCTCCGGGCCCGGCTCCTGCCCTCCGACGGCGTCTCCACGCCCCAGACTTCCTCCAGCCATCCCCTCCAGGCACAGCTCCTCCTCCCGGCGGCCTCTGCAGGACCACGCTGGCCTCGAGTCGGCCTCTCCAGGGCTCGCTCCTGCTCCCGGCGGCCCCTGCGGGCCCAACTCGTCGCCCAGTCGGCCTCCGCCGGCCCAACTCCTGCCTCTCCGCGGCCTCTCCAGCTGCCAGACTTCCTCAGGTCACCCTCTCCAGGCCCAGCTCCTCCTGCCTGCCACTGGCCACTTGAAGCCCGGACCCGCTCACGCCTCTGGGCGGTCTCCTCAGGCCCAGCACTTCATCTCCAGTGGGCCTCGCCAGGCCGAGCCTCCTGCCTCCCGAAGGCTGCACAGGCCCAGCCTCTGCCTCCCAGCGGACTCTCCACGCCCAGCTCTCAGCTGACTGCGGCCTCCCCAGGCCAGAGCTCCTCCTGCCTTTCGGCAGCTCCCCCGGGCCCCGCTCCTGTTTCCCAGTGGCCTCACTAGGCCCCACGCATTCGTCACGGTGAACGGCCTTTCCAGGCCCAGTCTTTGCCTTTTGGCGGCCTCTCCAGGCCCCGAACTTCCTCAGGCCGGCCTGTCCAGGCCCCGTTGCGGCCTCCCGGCCTCCCGTCCAGGCCCAGCTCCTCCTGCTCACGGCTGCGGCCGCGAGCCCAGCCCCGGCCTCACGACAACCTCTTTGGACTCGGTTCCGGCCCAGCTCCCGCTGCGCGGCCTTTGTGGGCCCCAAATGTCCTGAAGCCGGGCCCCACGGTGGCCTGTCCGGGCCCGGCTCCTGCCCTCCGACGGCGTCTCCATGTCGTAGACTTCCTCCAGCCAACCTCTCCAGGTCCAGCTCCTCCTCCCAGCGGCCTCTGCAGGCCCACGCTGGCCTCCAGTCGGCCTCTCCAGGGCTCGCTCCTGCTCCCGGCGACCCCTGCGAACCCAACTCGTCGTCCACTCGGCCTCCGACGGCCCAGCTCCTGACTCTCCGCGGCCTCTCCAGCTGCCAGACTTCCTCCGCTCAGCCTCTCCAGTCCCAGCTCCTCCTGCCTGCCACTTGCCTCTTGAGGCCCAGCCCCGCTTACGCCTCTGGGCGGTCTCCTCAGGGCCAAGACTTGACTTCCAGGGGGCCTCGCCAGGCCCAGCCTCCTGCCCCCCGAAGGCCTGCACAGGCTCAGTCTCTGCCTCCCAGCGGACTCTCCACGCCCAGCTCTCGCCTGACTGCGTCCTCCCCAGGCCAGAGCTCCTCCTGCCTTTCGGCAGCTCCGCCGGGCCCCGCTCCTGCCTCCCAGTGGCCTCACTAGTCCCCACGCATTCGTCACGATGAATGGCCTTTCCAGGCCCAGCCTTTGCCTTTTGGCGGCCTCTCCAGGCCCCGTACTTCCTCAGGCCGGCCTCTCCAGGCCCCGTTGCGGCCTCCCGACATCCCGTCCAGGCCCAGCTCCTCCTGCTGCCGGTTGCAGCCGCAGGCCCAGCCGTGGCCTCACGACAACCTCTTTGGACTCGGCTCCGGCCCAGCTCCCGCTCCGCGGCCTTTGTAGGCCCCAAATGTCCTGAAGCCGGGCCCCACGGTGGCCTCTCCGGGCCCGGCTCCTGCCTTCCGACGGGGTCTCCACGCCCCAGTCTTCCTCCAGCCAGCCTCTCCAGGCCCAGCTCCTCTTCCCGGCGGCCCCTTCAGGCCCACCCTGGCTTCGAGTCGGCCTCTCCAGGGCTCGCTCCTGCTCACGGCGGCCCCTGCGGGCCCAACTCGTCGCCCAGTCGGCCACCGCCGGCCCAGCTCCTCCCTCTCCGTGGCCTCTCCAGCAGCCAGACTTCCTCCGGTCTGCCTCTCCAGACCCCGCTCCTCCTGCCTGCCACTGGCTTCTTGAAGCCCAGCCCCGCTCACGCCTCTGGGCGGTCTCCTCAGGCCCAGGACTTGACCTCCAGTCGGCCTCGGCAGGCCCAGCCTCCTGCCCCACGGAAGGCCTGCACAGGCCCAGTCTCTGCCTCCCAGCGGACTCTCCACGCCCAGCTCTCGCCTGACTGCGGCCTCCCTAGGCCAGAGCTCCTCCTGCCTCTAGGCAGCTCCGCCGGGCCCCGCTCCTGCCTCCCAGTGGCCTCACTAGGCCCCGCGCATTCGTCACGGTGAACGGCCTTTCCAGGCCCAGCCTTTGCCTTTTGGCGGCCTCTCCAGGCCCCGACCATCCTCAGGCCGCCCTCTCCATACCCAGTTGCGGCCTCCCGGCCTCCCGTCCAGGCCCAGTTCCTACTGCTCCCGGCTGCGGCCACCGGCCCAGCCCCGGCCTCACGACAACCTCTTTGGACTCGGCTCCAGCCCAGCGCCCGCTCCGCGGCCTTTGTAGGTCCCAAACGTCCTGAAGCCGGGTCCCACGGTGGCCTCTCCGGGCCCGGCTCCTGCCCTCCGTCGTCTCCACGCACCAGTCTTCCTCCAGCCAGCCTCTCCAGGCCCAGCTCCTCCTCCCGGCGGCCTCTGCATGCCCACGCTGGCCTCGAGTCGGCCTCTCCAAGGCTCGCTCCTGCTCCCGGCGGCCCCTACAGCCCAACTCGTCGCCCAGTCGGCCTCCGCCAGCCCAGCTCCTGCCTCTCCGCGGCCTCTCCAGCTGCCAGACTTCCTCAGTTCAGCCTCTCCAGGCCCAGCTCCTCCTGCCTGCCACTGGCCTCTTGAGGCCCAGCCCCGCACACGCCTCTGGGCGGTCTCCTCAGGCCCAGGACTTGACCTCCAGTCGGCCTCGCCAGACCCAGCCTCCTGCTTCCCGAAGGCCTACAGAGGCCCAGCCTCTGCCTCCCAGCGGACTCTCCACGCCCAGCTCTCGCCTGACTGCGGCCTCCCCAGGCCAGAGCTCCTCCTGCCTTTCGGCAGCTCCGCCGGACCCCGCTCCTGCCTCACAGTGGCCTCACTAGGCCCCGCGCATTCGTCACCGTGAACGGCCTTTCCAGGCCCAGCCTTTGCCTTTTGGCGGCCTTTCCAGGCTCCGAACTTCCTCAGGCTGGCCTGTCCAGGCCCCGTTGCGGCCTCCCGTCCTCCCGTCCAGGCCCAGCTTCTCCTGCTCTCGGCTGCGGCCGCGAGCCCAGCCCCGGACTCACGACAACCTCTTTGGACTCGGCTCCGGCCCAGCTCCCGCTGCGAGGCCTTTGTAGGCCCCAAATGTCCTGAAGCCGGGCCCCACGGTGGCTTCTCCGGGCCCGGCTCCTGCCCTCCGACGGCGTCTCCACGCCCCAGACTTCCTCCAGCCATCCCCTCCAGGCACAGCTCCTCCTCCCGGCGGCCTCTGCAGGACCACGCTGGCCTCGAGTCGGCCTCTCCAGGGCTCGCTCCTGCTCCCGGCGGCCCCTGCGGGCCCAACTCGTCGCCCAGTCGGCCTCCGCCGGCCCAACTCCTGCCTCTCCGCGGCCTCTCCAGCTGCCAGACTTCCTCAGGTCACCCTCTCCAGGCCCAGCTCCTCCTGCCTGCCACTGGCCACTTGAAGCCCGGACCCGCTCACGCCTCTGGGCGGTCTCCTCAGGCCCAGCACTTCATCTCCAGTGGGCCTCGCCAGGCCGAGCCTCCTGCCTCCCGAAGGCTGCACAGGCCCAGCCTCTGCCTCCCAGCGGACTCTCCACGCCCAGCTCTCGCCTGACTGCGGCCTCCCCAGGCCAGAGCTCCTCCTGCCTTTCGGCAGCTCCCCCGGGCCCCGCTCCTGTTTCCCAGTGGCCTCACTGGGCCCCACGCATTCGTCACGGTGAACGGCCTTTCCAGGCCCAGTCTTTGCCTTTTGGCGGCCTCTCCAGGCCCCGAACTTCCTCAGGCCGGCCTGTCCAGGCCCCGTTGCGGCCTCCCGGCCTCCCGTCCAGGCCCAGCTCCTCCTGCTCACGGCTGCGGCCGCGAGCCCAGCCCCGGCCTCACGACAACCTCTTTGGACTCGGTTCCGGCCCAGCTCCCGCTGCGCGGCCTTTGTGGGCCCCAAATGTCCTGAAGCCGGGCCCCACGGTGGCCTGTCCGGGCCCGGCTCCTGCCCTCCGACGGCGTCTCCATGTCGTAGACTTCCTCCAGCCAACCTCTCCAGGTCCAGCTCCTCCTCCCAGCGGCCTCTGCAGGCCCACGCTGGCCTCCAGTCGGCCTCTCCAGGGCTCGCTCCTGCTCCCGGCGACCCCTGCGAACCCGACTCGTCGTCCACTCGGCCTCCGACGGCCCAGCTCCTGACTCTCCGCGGCCTCTCCAGCTGCCAGACTTCCTCCGCTCAGCCTCTCCAGTCCCAGCTCCTCCTGCCTGCCACTTGCGTCTTGAGGCCCAGCCCCGCTTACGCCTCTGGGCGGTCTCCTCAGGGCCAAGACTTGACTTCCAGGGGGCCTCGCCAGGCCCAGCCTCCTGCCCCCCGAAGGCCTGCACAGGCTCAGTCTCTGCCTCCCAGCGGACTCTCCACGCCCAGCTCTCGCCTGACTGCGTCCTCCCCAGGCCAGAGCTCCTCCTGCCTTTCGGCAGCTCCGCCGGGCCCCGCTCCTGCCTCCCAGTGGCCTCACTAGTCCCCACGCATTCGTCACGATGAACGGCCTTTCCAGGCCCAGCCTTTGCCTTTTGGCGGCCTCTCCAGGCCCCGTACTTCCTCAGGCCGGCCTCTCCAGGCCCCGTTGCGGCCTCCCGACATCCCGTCCAGGCCCAGCTCCTCCTGCTGCCGGTTGCAGCCGCAGGCCCAGCCGTGGCCTCACGACAACCTCTTTGGACTCGGCTCCGGCCCAGCTCCCGCTCCGCGGCCTTTGTAGGCCCCAAATGTCCTGAAGCCGGGCCCCACGGTGGCCTCTCCGGGCCCGGCTCCTGCCTTCCGACGGGGTCTCCACGCCCCAGTCTTCCTCCAGCCAGCCTCTCCAGGCCCAGCTCCTCTTCCCGGCGGCCCCTTCAGGCCCACCCTGGCTTCGAGTCGGCCTCTCCAGGGCTCGCTCCTGCTCACGGCGGCCCCTGCGGGCCCAACTCGTCGCCCAGTCGGCCACCGCCGGCCCAGCTCCTCCCTCTCCGTGGCCTCTCCAGCAGCCAGACTTCCTCCGGTCTGCCTCTCCAGACCCCGCTCCTCCTGCCTGCCACTGGCTTCTTGAAGCCCAGCCCCGCTCACGCCTCTGGGCGGTCTCCTCAGGCCCAGGACTTGACCTCCAGTCGGCCTCGGCAGGCCCAGCCTCCTGCCCCACGGAAGGCCTGCACAGGCCCAGTCTCTGCCTCCCAGCGGACTCTCCACGCCCAGCTCTCGCCTGACTGCGGCCTCCCTAGGCCAGAGCTCCTCCTGCCTCTAGGCAGCTCCGCCGGGCCCCGCTCCTGCCTCCCAGTGGCCTCACTAGGCCCCGCGCATTCGTCACGGTGAACGGCCTTTCCAGGCCCAGCCTTTGCCTTTTGGCGGCCTCTCCAGGCCCCGACCATCCTCAGGCCGCCCTCTCCATACCCAGTTGCGGCCTCCCGGCCTCCCGTCCAGGCCCAGTTCCTACTGCTCCCGGCTGCGGCCACCGGCCCAGCCCCGGCCTCACGACAACCTCTTTGGACTCGGCTCCAGCCCAGCGCCCGCTCCGCGGCCTTTGTAGGTCCCAAACGTCCTGAAGCCGGGTCCCACGGTGGCCTCTCCGGGCCCGGCTCCTGCCCTCCGTCGTCTCCACGCACCAGTCTTCCTCCAGCCAGCCTCTCCAGGCCCAGCTCCTCCTCCCGGCGGCCTCTGCATGCCCACGCTGGCCTCGAGTCGGCCTCTCCAAGGCTCGCTCCTGCTCCCGGCGGCCCCTACAGCCCAACTCGTCGCCCAGTCGGCCTCCGCCAGCCCAGCTCCTGCCTCTCCGCGGCCTCTCCAGCTGCCAGACTTCCTCAGTTCAGCCTCTCCAGGCCCAGCTCCTCCTGCCTGCCACTGGCCTCTTGAGGCCCAGCCCCGCACACGCCTCTGGGCGGTCTCCTCAGGCCCAGGACTTGACCTCCAGTCGGCCTCGCCAGACCCAGCCTCCTGCTTCCCGAAGGCCTACAGAGGCCCAGCCTCTGCCTCCCAGCGGACTCTCCACGCCCAGCTCTCGCCTGACTGCGGCCTCCCCAGGCCAGCGCTCCTCCTGCCTTTCGGCAGCTCCGCCGGACCCCGCTCCTGCCTCACAGTGGCCTCACTAGGCCCCGCGCATTCGTCACCGTGAACGGCCTTTCCAGGCCCAGCCTTTGCCTTTTGGCGGCCTTTCCAGGCTCCGAACTTCCTCAGGCTGGCCTGTCCAGGCCCCGTTGCGGCCTCCCGTCCTCCCGTCCAGGCCCAGCTTCTCCTGCTCTCGGCTGCGGCCGCGAGCCCAGCCCCGGACTCACGACAACCTCTTTGGACTCGGCTCCGGCCCAGCTCCCGCTGCGAGGCCTTTGTAGGCCCCAAATGTCCTGAAGCCGGGCCCCACGGTGGCTTCTCCGGGCCCGGCTCCTGCCCTCCGACGGCGTCTCCACGCCCCAGACTTCCTCCAGCCATCCCCTCCAGGCACAGCTCCTCCTCCCGGCGGCCTCTGCAGGACCACGCTGGCCTCGAGTCGGCCTCTCCAGGGCTCGCTCCTGCTCCCGGCGGCCCCTGCGGGCCCAACTCGTCGCCCAGTCGGCCTCCGCCGGCCCAACTCCTGCCTCTCCGCGGCCTCTCCAGCTGCCAGACTTCCTCAGGTCACCCTCTCCAGGCCCAGCTCCTCCTGCCTGCCACTGGCCACTTGAAGCCCGGACCCGCTCACGCCTCTGGGCGGTCTCCTCAGGCCCAGCACTTCATCTCCAGTGGGCCTCGCCAGGCCGAGCCTCCTGCCTCCCGAAGGCTGCACAGGCCCAGCCTCTGCCTCCCAGCGGACTCTCCACGCCCAGCTCTCAGCTGACTGCGGCCTCCCCAGGCCAGAGCTCCTCCTGCCTTTCGGCAGCTCCCCCGGGCCCCGCTCCTGTTTCCCAGTGGCCTCACTGGGCCCCACGCATTCGTCACGGTGAACGGCCTTTCCAGGCCCAGTCTTTGCCTTTTGGCGGCCTCTCCAGGCCCCGAACTTCCTCAGGCCGGCCTGTCCAGGCCCCGTTGCGGCCTCCCGGCCTCCCGTCCAGGCCCAGCTCCTCCTGCTCACGGCTGCGGCCGCGAGCCCAGCCCCGGCCTCACGACAACCTCTTTGGACTCGGTTCCGGCCCAGCTCCCGCTGCGCGGCCTTTGTGGGCCCCAAATGTCCTGAAGCCGGGCCCCACGGTGGCCTGTCCGGGCCCGGCTCCTGCCCTCCGACGGCGTCTCCATGTCGTAGACTTCCTCCAGCCAACCTCTCCAGGTCCAGCTCCTCCTCCCAGCGGCCTCTGCAGGCCCACGCTGGCCTCCAGTCGGCCTCTCCAGGGCTCGCTCCTGCTCCCGGCGACCCCTGCGAACCCAACTCGTCGTCCACTCGGCCTCCGACGGCCCAGCTCCTGACTCTCCGCGGCCTCTCCAGCTGCCAGACTTCCTCCGCTCAGCCTCTCCAGTCCCAGCTCCTCCTGCCTGCCACTTGCCTCTTGAGGCCCAGCCCCGCTTACGCCTCTGGGCGGTCTCCTCAGGGCCAAGACTTGACTTCCAGGGGGCCTCGCCAGGCCCAGCCTCCTGCCCCCCGAAGGCCTGCACAGGCTCAGTCTCTGCCTCCCAGCGGACTCTCCACGCCCAGCTCTCGCCTGACTGCGTCCTCCCCAGGCCAGAGCTCCTCCTGCCTTTCGGCAGCTCCGCCGGGCCCCGCTCCTGCCTCCCAGTGGCCTCACTAGTCCCCACGCATTCGTCACGATGAACGGCCTTTCCAGGCCCAGCCTTTGCCTTTTGGCGGCCTCTCCAGGCCCCGTACTTCCTCAGGCCGGCCTCTCCAGGCCCCGTTGCGGCCTCCCGACATCCCGTCCAGGCCCAGCTCCTCCTGCTGCCGGTTGCAGCCGCAGGCCCAGCCGTGGCCTCACGACAACCTCTTTGGACTCGGCTCCGGCCCAGCTCCCGCTCCGCGGCCTTTGTAGGCCCCAAATGTCCTGAAGCCGGGCCCCACGGTGGCCTCTCCGGGCCCGGCTCCTGCCTTCCGACGGGGTCTCCACGCCCCAGTCTTCCTCCAGCCAGCCTCTCCAGGCCCAGCTCCTCTTCCCGGCGGCCCCTTCAGGCCCACCCTGGCTTCGAGTCGGCCTCTCCAGGGCTCGCTCCTGCTCACGGCGGCCCCTGCGGGCCCAACTCGTCGCCCAGTCGGCCACCGCCGGCCCAGCTCCTCCCTCTCCGTGGCCTCTCCAGCAGCCAGACTTCCTCCGGTCTGCCTCTCCAGACCCCGCTCCTCCTGCCTGCCACTGGCTTCTTGAAGCCCAGCCCCGCTCACGCCTCTGGGCGGTCTCCTCAGGCCCAGGACTTGACCTCCAGTCGGCCTCGGCAGGCCCAGCCTCCTGCCCCACGGAAGGCCTGCACAGGCCCAGTCTCTGCCTCCCAGCGGACTCTCCACGCCCAGCTCTCGCCTGACTGCGGCCTCCCTAGGCCAGAGCTCCTCCTGCCTCTAGGCAGCTCCGCCGGGCCCCGCTCCTGCCTCCCAGTGGCCTCACTAGGCCCCGCGCATTCGTCACGGTGAACGGCCTTTCCAGGCCCAGCCTTTGCCTTTTGGCGGCCTCTCCAGGCCCCGACCATCCTCAGGCCGCCCTCTCCATACCCAGTTGCGGCCTCCCGGCCTCCCGTCCAGGCCCAGTTCCTACTGCTCCCGGCTGCGGCCACCGGCCCAGCCCCGGCCTCACGACAACCTCTTTGGACTCGGCTCCAGCCCAGCGCCCGCTCCGCGGCCTTTGTAGGTCCCAAACGTCCTGAAGCCGGGTCCCACGGTGGCCTCTCCGGGCCCGGCTCCTGCCCTCCGTCGTCTCCACGCACCAGTCTTCCTCCAGCCAGCCTCTCCAGGCCCAGCTCCTCCTCCCGGCGGCCTCTGCATGCCCACGCTGGCCTCGAGTCGGCCTCTCCAAGGCTCGCTCCTGCTCCCGGCGGCCCCTACAGCCCAACTCGTCGCCCAGTCGGCCTCCGCCAGCCCAGCTCCTGCCTCTCCGCGGCCTCTCCAGCTGCCAGACTTCCTCAGTTCAGCCTCTCCAGGCCCAGCTCCTCCTGCCTGCCACTGGCCTCTTGAGGCCCAGCCCCGCACACGCCTCTGGGCGGTCTCCTCAGGCCCAGGACTTGACCTCCAGTCGGCCTCGCCAGACCCAGCCTCCTGCTTCCCGAAGGCCTACAGAGGCCCAGCCTCTGCCTCCCAGCGGACTCTCCACGCCCAGCTCTCGCCTGACTGCGGCCTCCCCAGGCCAGAGCTCCTCCTGCCTTTCGGCAGCTCCGCCGGACCCCGCTCCTGCCTCACAGTGGCCTCACTAGGCCCCGCGCATTCGTCACCGTGAACGGCCTTTCCAGGCCCAGCCTTTGCCTTTTGGCGGCCTTTCCAGGCTCCGAACTTCCTCAGGCTGGCCTGTCCAGGCCCCGTTGCGGCCTCCCGTCCTCCCGTCCAGGCCCAGCTTCTCCTGCTCTCGGCTGCGGCCGCGAGCCCAGCCCCGGACTCACGACAACCTCTTTGGACTCGGCTCCGGCCCAGCTCCCGCTGCGAGGCCTTTGTAGGCCCCAAATGTCCTGAAGCCGGGCCCCACGGTGGCTTCTCCGGGCCCGGCTCCTGCCCTCCGACGGCGTCTCCACGCCCCAGACTTCCTCCAGCCATCCCCTCCAGGCACAGCTCCTCCTCCCGGCGGCCTCTGCAGGACCACGCTGGCCTCGAGTCGGCCTCTCCAGGGCTCGCTCCTGCTCCCGGCGGCCCCTGCGGGCCCAACTCGTCGCCCAGTCGGCCTCCGCCGGCCCAACTCCTGCCTCTCCGCGGCCTCTCCAGCTGCCAGACTTCCTCAGGTCACCCTCTCCAGGCCCAGCTCCTCCTGCCTGCCACTGGCCACTTGAAGCCCGGACCCGCTCACGCCTCTGGGCGGTCTCCTCAGGCCCAGCACTTCATCTCCAGTGGGCCTCGCCAGGCCGAGCCTCCTGCCTCCCGAAGGCTGCACAGGCCCAGCCTCTGCCTCCCAGCGGACTCTCCACGCCCAGCTCTCACCTGACTGCGGCCTCCCCAGGCCAGAGCTCCTCCTGCCTTTCGGCAGCTCCCCCGGGCCCCGCTCCTGTTTCCCAGTGGCCTCACTAGGCCCCACGCATTCGTCACGGTGAACGGCCTTTCCAGGCCCAGTCTTTGCCTTTTGGCGGCCTCTCCAGGCCCCGAACTTCCTCAGGCCGGCCTGTCCAGGCCCCGTTGCGGCCTCCCGGCCTCCCGTCCAGGCCCAGCTCCTCCTGCTCACGGCTGCGGCCGCGAGCCCAGCCCCGGCCTCACGACAACCTCTTTGGACTCGGTTCCGGCCCAGCTCCCGCTGCGCGGCCTTTGTGGGCCCCAAATGTCCTGAAGCCGGGCCCCACGGTGGCCTGTCCGGGCCCGGCTCCTGCCCTCCGACGGCGTCTCCATGTCGTAGACTTCCTCCAGCCAACCTCTCCAGGTCCAGCTCCTCCTCCCAGCGGCCTCTGCAGGCCCACGCTGGCCTCCAGTCGGCCTCTCCAGGGCTCGCTCCTGCTCCCGGCGACCCCTGCGAACCCAACTCGTCGTCCACTCGGCCTCCGACGGCCCAGCTCCTGACTCTCCGCGGCCTCTCCAGCTGCCAGACTTCCTCCGCTCAGCCTCTCCAGTCCCAGCTCCTCCTGCCTGCCACTTGCCTCTTGAGGCCCAGCCCCGCTTACGCCTCTGGGCGGTCTCCTCAGGGCCAAGACTTGACTTCCAGGGGGCCTCGCCAGGCCCAGCCTCCTGCCCCCCGAAGGCCTGCACAGGCTCAGTCTCTGCCTCCCAGCGGACTCTCCACGCCCAGCTCTCGCCTGACTGCGTCCTCCCCAGGCCAGAGCTCCTCCTGCCTTTCGGCAGCTCCGCCGGGCCCCGCTCCTGCCTCCCAGTGGCCTCACTAGTCCCCACGCATTCGTCACGATGAACGGCCTTTCCAGGCCCAGCCTTTGCCTTTTGGCGGCCTCTCCAGGCCCCGTACTTCCTCAGGCCGGCCTCTCCAGGCCCCGTTGCGGCCTCCCGACATCCCGTCCAGGCCCAGCTCCTCCTGCTGCCGGTTGCAGCCGCAGGCCCAGCCGTGGCCTCACGACAACCTCTTTGGACTCGGCTCCGGCCCAGCTCCCGCTCCGCGGCCTTTGTAGGCCCCAAATGTCCTGAAGCCGGGCCCCACGGTGGCCTCTCCGGGCCCGGCTCCTGCCTTCCGACGGGGTCTCCACGCCCCAGTCTTCCTCCAGCCAGCCTCTCCAGGCCCAGCTCCTCTTCCCGGCGGCCCCTTCAGGCCCACCCTGGCTTCGAGTCGGCCTCTCCAGGGCTCGCTCCTGCTCACGGCGGCCCCTGCGGGCCCAACTCGTCGCCCAGTCGGCCACCGCCGGCCCAGCTCCTCCCTCTCCGTGGCCTCTCCAGCAGCCAGACTTCCTCCGGTCTGCCTCTCCAGACCCCGCTCCTCCTGCCTGCCACTGGCTTCTTGAAGCCCAGCCCCGCTCACGCCTCTGGGCGGTCTCCTCAGGCCCAGGACTTGACCTCCAGTCGGCCTCGGCAGGCCCAGCCTCCTGCCCCACGGAAGGCCTGCACAGGCCCAGTCTCTGCCTCCCAGCGGACTCTCCACGCCCAGCTCTCGCCTGACTGCGGCCTCCCTAGGCCAGAGCTCCTCCTGCCTCTAGGCAGCTCCACCGGGCCCCGCTCCTGCCTCCCAGTGGCCTCACTAGGCCCCGCGCATTCGTCACGGTGAACGGCCTTTCCAGGCCCAGCCTTTGCCTTTTGGCGGCCTCTCCAGGCCCCGACCATCCTCAGGCCGCCCTCTCCATACCCAGTTGCGGCCTCCCGGCCTCCCGTCCAGGCCCAGTTCCTACTGCTCCCGGCTGCGGCCACCGGCCCAGCCCCGGCCTCACGACAACCTCTTTGGACTCGGCTCCAGCCCAGCGCCCGCTCCGCGGCCTTTGTAGGTCCCAAACGTCCTGAAGCCGGGTCCCACGGTGGCCTCTCCGGGCCCGGCTCCTGCCCTCCGTCGTCTCCACGCACCAGTCTTCCTCCAGCCAGCCTCTCCAGGCCCAGCTCCTCCTCCCGGCGGCCTCTGCATGCCCACGCTGGCCTCGAGTCGGCCTCTCCAAGGCTCGCTCCTGCTCCCGGCGGCCCCTACAGCCCAACTCGTCGCCCAGTCGGCCTCCGCCAGCCCAGCTCCTGCCTCTCCGCGGCCTCTCCAGCTGCCAGACTTCCTCAGTTCAGCCTCTCCAGGCCCAGCTCCTCCTGCCTGCCACTGGCCTCTTGAGGCCCAGCCCCGCACACGCCTCTGGGCGGTCTCCTCAGGCCCAGGACTTGACCTCCAGTCGGCCTCGCCAGACCCAGCCTCCTGCTTCCCGAAGGCCTACAGAGGCCCAGCCTCTGCCTCCCAGCGGACTCTCCACGCCCAGCTCTCGCCTGACTGCGGCCTCCCCAGGCCAGAGCTCCTCCTGCCTTTCGGCAGCTCCGCCGGACCCCGCTCCTGCCTCACAGTGGCCTCACTAGGCCCCGCGCATTCGTCACCGTGAACGGCCTTTCCAGGCCCAGCCTTTGCCTTTTGGCGGCCTTTCCAGGCTCCGAACTTCCTCAGGCTGGCCTGTCCAGGCCCCGTTGCGGCCTCCCGTCCTCCCGTCCAGGCCCAGCTTCTCCTGCTCTCGGCTGCGGCCGCGAGCCCAGCCCCGGACTCACGACAACCTCTTTGGACTCGGCTCCGGCCCAGCTCCCGCTGCGAGGCCTTTGTAGGCCCCAAATGTCCTGAAGCCGGGCCCCACGGTGGCTTCTCCGGGCCCGGCTCCTGCCCTCCGACGGCGTCTCCACGCCCCAGACTTCCTCCAGCCATCCCCTCCAGGCACAGCTCCTCCTCCCGGCGGCCTCTGTAGGACCACGCTGGCCTCGAGTCGGCCTCTCCAGGGCTCGCTCCTGCTCCCGGCGGCCCCTGCGGGCCCAACTCGTCACCCAGTCGGCCTCCGCCGGCCCAACTCCTGCCTCTCCGCGGCCTCTCCAGCTGCCAGACTTCCTCAGGTCACCCTCTCCAGGCCCAGCTCCTCCTGCCTGCCACTGGCCACTTGAAGCCCGGACCCGCTCACGCCTCTGGGCGGTCTCCTCAGGCCCAGCACTTCATCTCCAGTGGGCCTCGCCAGGCCGAGCCTCCTGCCTCCCGAAGGCTGCACAGGCCCAGCCTCTGCCTCCCAGCGGACTCTCCACGCCCAGCTCTCACCTGACTGCGGCCTCCCCAGGCCAGAGCTCCTCCTGCCTTTCGGCAGCTCCCCCGGGCCCCGCTCCTGTTTCCCAGTGGCCTCACTAGGCCCCACGCATTCGTCACGGTGAACGGCCTTTCCAGGCCCAGTCTTTGCCTTTTGGCGGCCTCTCCAGGCCCCGAACTTCCTCAGGCCGGCCTGTCCAGGCCCCGTTGCGGCCTCCCGGCCTCCCGTCCAGGCCCAGCTCCTCCTGCTCACGGCTGCGGCCGCGAGCCCAGCCCCGGCCTCACGACAACCTCTTTGGACTCGGTTCCGGCCCAGCTCCCGCTGCGCGGCCTTTGTGGGCCCCAAATGTCCTGAAGCCGGGCCCCACGGTGGCCTGTCCGGGCCCGGCTCCTGCCCTCCGACGGCGTCTCCATGTCGTAGACTTCCTCCAGCCAACCTCTCCAGGTCCAGCTCCTCCTCCCAGCGGCCTCTGCAGGCCCACGCTGGCCTCCAGTCGGCCTCTCCAGGGCTCGCTCCTGCTCCCGGCGACCCCTGCGAACCCAACTCGTCGTCCACTCGGCCTCCGACGGCCCAGCTCCTGACTCTCCGCGGCCTCTCCAGCTGCCAGACTTCCTCCGCTCAGCCTCTCCAGTCCCAGCTCCTCCTGCCTGCCACTTGCCTCTTGAGGCCCAGCCCCGCTTACGCCTCTGGGCGGTCTCCTCAGGGCCAAGACTTGACTTCCAGGGGGCCTCGCCAGGCCCAGCCTCCTGCCCCCCGAAGGCCTGCACAGGCTCAGTCTCTGCCTCCCAGCGGACTCTCCACGCCCAGCTCTCGCCTGACTGCGTCCTCCCCAGGCCAGAGCTCCTCCTGCCTTTCGGCAGCTCCGCCGGGCCCCGCTCCTGCCTCCCAGTGGCCTCACTAGTCCCCACGCATTCGTCACGATGAACGGCCTTTCCAGGCCCAGCCTTTGCCTTTTGGCGGCCTCTCCAGGCCCCGTACTTCCTCAGGCCGGCCTCTCCAGGCCCCGTTGCGGCCTCCCGACATCCCGTCCAGGCCCAGCTCCTCCTGCTGCCGGTTGCAGCCGCAGGCCCAGCCGTGGCCTCACGACAACCTCTTTGGACTCGGCTCCGGCCCAGCTCCCGCTCCGCGGCCTTTGTAGGCCCCAAATGTCCTGAAGCCGGGCCCCACGGTGGCCTCTCCGGGCCCGGCTCCTGCCTTCCGACGGGGTCTCCACGCCCCAGTCTTCCTCCAGCCAGCCTCTCCAGGCCCAGCTCCTCTTCCCGGCGGCCCCTTCAGGCCCACCCTGGCTTCGAGTCGGCCTCTCCAGGGCTCGCTCCTGCTCACGGCGGCCCCTGCGGGCCCAACTCGTCGCCCAGTCGGCCACCGCCGGCCCAGCTCCTCCCTCTCCGTGGCCTCTCCAGCAGCCAGACTTCCTCCGGTCTGCCTCTCCAGACCCCGCTCCTCCTGCCTGCCACTGGCTTCTTGAAGCCCAGCCCCGCTCACGCCTCTGGGCGGTCTCCTCAGGCCCAGGACTTGACCTCCAGTCGGCCTCGGCAGGCCCAGCCTCCTGCCCCACGGAAGGCCTGCACAGGCCCAGTCTCTGCCTCCCAGCGGACTCTCCACGCCCAGCTCTCGCCTGACTGCGGCCTCCCTAGGCCAGAGCTCCTCCTGCCTCTAGGCAGCTCCGCCGGGCCCCGCTCCTGCCTCCCAGTGGCCTCACTAGGCCCCGCGCATTCGTCACGGTGAACGGCCTTTCCAGGCCCAGCCTTTGCCTTTTGGCGGCCTCTCCAGGCCCCGACCATCCTCAGGCCGCCCTCTCCATACCCAGTTGCGGCCTCCCGGCCTCCCGTCCAGGCCCAGTTCCTACTGCTCCCGGCTGCGGCCACCGGCCCAGCCCCGGCCTCACGACAACCTCTTTGGACTCGGCTCCAGCCCAGCGCCCGCTCCGCGGCCTTTGTAGGTCCCAAACGTCCTGAAGCCGGGTCCCACGGTGGCCTCTCCGGGCCCGGCTCCTGCCCTCCGTCGTCTCCACGCACCAGTCTTCCTCCAGCCAGCCTCTCCAGGCCCAGCTCCTCCTCCCGGCGGCCTCTGCATGCCCACGCTGGCCTCGAGTCGGCCTCTCCAAGGCTCGCTCCTGCTCCCGGCGGCCCCTACAGCCCAACTCGTCGCCCAGTCGGCCTCCGCCAGCCCAGCTCCTGCCTCTCCGCGGCCTCTCCAGCTGCCAGACTTCCTCAGTTCAGCCTCTCCAGGCCCAGCTCCTCCTGCCTGCCACTGGCCTCTTGAGGCCCAGCCCCGCACACGCCTCTGGGCGGTCTCCTCAGGCCCAGGACTTGACCTCCAGTCGGCCTCGCCAGACCCAGCCTCCTGCTTCCCGAAGGCCTACAGAGGCCCAGCCTCTGCCTCCCAGCGGACTCTCCACGCCCAGCTCTCGCCTGACTGCGGCCTCCCCAGGCCAGAGCTCCTCCTGCCTTTCGGCAGCTCCGCCGGACCCCGCTCCTGCCTCACAGTGGCCTCACTAGGCCCCGCGCATTCGTCACCGTGAACGGCCTTTCCAGGCCCAGCCTTTGCCTTTTGGCGGCCTTTCCAGGCTCCGAACTTCCTCAGGCTGGCCTGTCCAGGCCCCGTTGCGGCCTCCCGTCCTCCCGTCCAGGCCCAGCTTCTCCTGCTCTCGGCTGCGGCCGCGAGCCCAGCCCCGGACTCACGACAACCTCTTTGGACTCGGCTCCGGCCCAGCTCCCGCTGCGAGGCCTTTGTAGGCCCCAAATGTCCTGAAGCCGGGCCCCACGGTGGCTTCTCCGGGCCCGGCTCCTGCCCTCCGACGGCGTCTCCACGCCCCAGACTTCCTCCAGCCATCCCCTCCAGGCACAGCTCCTCCTCCCGGCGGCCTCTGCAGGACCACGCTGGCCTCGAGTCGGCCTCTCCAGGGCTCGCTCCTGCTCCCGGCGGCCCCTGCGGGCCCAACTCGTCGCCCAGTCGGCCTCCGCCGGCCCAACTCCTGCCTCTCCGCGGCCTCTCCAGCTGCCAGACTTCCTCAGGTCACCCTCTCCAGGCCCAGCTCCTCCTGCCTGCCACTGGCCACTTGAAGCCCGGACCCGCTCACGCCTCTGGGCGGTCTCCTCAGGCCCAGCACTTCATCTCCAGTGGGCCTCGCCAGGCCGAGCCTCCTGCCTCCCGAAGGCTGCACAGGCCCAGCCTCTGCCTCCCAGCGGACTCTCCACGCCCAGCTCTCACCTGACTGCGGCCTCCCCAGGCCAGAACTCCTCCTGCCTTTCGGCAGCTCCCCCGGGCCCCGCTCCTGTTTCCCAGTGGCCTCACTAGGCCCCACGCATTCGTCACGGTGAACGGCCTTTCCAGGCCCAGTCTTTGCCTTTTGGCGGCCTCTCCAGGCCCCGAACTTCCTCAGGCCGGCCTGTCCAGGCCCCGTTGCGGCCTCCCGGCCTCCCGTCCAGGCCCAGCTCCTCCTGCTCACGGCTGCGGCCGCGAGCCCAGCCCCGGCCTCACGACAACCTCTTTGGACTCGGTTCCGGCCCAGCTCCCGCTGCGCGGCCTTTGTGGGCCCCAAATGTCCTGAAGCCGGGCCCCACGGTGGCCTGTCCGGGCCCGGCTCCTGCCCTCCGACGGCGTCTCCATGTCGTAGACTTCCTCCAGCCAACCTCTCCAGGTCCAGCTCCTCCTCCCAGCGGCCTCTGCAGGCCCACGCTGGCCTCCAGTCGGCCTCTCCAGGGCTCGCTCCTGCTCCCGGCGACCCCTGCGAACCCAACTCGTCGTCCACTCGGCCTCCGACGGCCCAGCTCCTGACTCTCCGCGGCCTCTCCAGCTGCCAGACTTCCTCCGCTCAGCCTCTCCAGTCCCAGCTCCTCCTGCCTGCCACTTGCCTCTTGAGGCCCAGCCCCGCTTACGCCTCTGGGCGGTCTCCTCAGGGCCAAGACTTGACTTCCAGGGGGCCTCGCCAGGCCCAGCCTCCTGCCCCCCGAAGGCCTGCACAGGCTCAGTCTCTGCCTCCCAGCGGACTCTCCACGCCCAGCTCTCGCCTGACTGCGTCCTCCCCAGGCCAGAGCTCCTCCTGCCTTTCGGCAGCTCCGCCGGGCCCCGCTCCTGCCTCCCAGTGGCCTCACTAGTCCCCACGCATTCGTCACGATGAACGGCCTTTCCAGGCCCAGCCTTTGCCTTTTGGCGGCCTCTCCAGGCCCCGTACTTCCTCAGGCCGGCCTCTCCAGGCCCCGTTGCGGCCTCCCGACATCCCGTCCAGGCCCAGCTCCTCCTGCTGCCGGTTGCAGCCGCAGGCCCAGCCGTGGCCTCACGACAACCTCTTTGGACTCGGCTCCGGCCCAGCTCCCGCTCCGCGGCCTTTGTAGGCCCCAAATGTCCTGAAGCCGGGCCCCACGGTGGCCTCTCCGGGCCCGGCTCCTGCCTTCCGACGGGGTCTCCACGCCCCAGTCTTCCTCCAGCCAGCCTCTCCAGGCCCAGCTCCTCTTCCCGGCGGCCCCTTCAGGCCCACCCTGGCTTCGAGTCGGCCTCTCCAGGGCTCGCTCCTGCTCACGGCGGCCCCTGCGGGCCCAACTCGTCGCCCAGTCGGCCACCGCCGGCCCAGCTCCTCCCTCTCCGTGGCCTCTCCAGCAGCCAGACTTCCTCCGGTCTGCCTCTCCAGACCCCGCTCCTCCTGCCTGCCACTGGCTTCTTGAAGCCCAGCCCCGCTCACGCCTCTGGGCGGTCTCCTCAGGCCCAGGACTTGACCTCCAGTCGGCCTCGGCAGGCCCAGCCTCCTGCCCCACGGAAGGCCTGCACAGGCCCAGTCTCTGCCTCCCAGCGGACTCTCCACGCCCAGCTCTCGCCTGACTGCGGCCTCCCTAGGCCAGAGCTCCTCCTGCCTCTAGGCAGCTCCGCCGGGCCCCGCTCCTGCCTCCCAGTGGCCTCACTAGGCCCCGCGCATTCGTCACGGTGAACGGCCTTTCCAGGCCCAGCCTTTGCCTTTTGGCGGCCTCTCCAGGCCCCGACCATCCTCAGGCCGCCCTCTCCATACCCAGTTGCGGCCTCCCGGCCTCCCGTCCAGGCCCAGTTCCTACTGCTCCCGGCTGCGGCCACCGGCCCAGCCCCGGCCTCACGACAACCTCTTTGGACTCGGCTCCAGCCCAGCGCCCGCTCCGCGGCCTTTGTAGGTCCCAAACGTCCTGAAGCCGGGTCCCACGGTGGCCTCTCCGGGCCCGGCTCCTGCCCTCCGTCGTCTCCACGCACCAGTCTTCCTCCAGCCAGCCTCTCCAGGCCCAGCTCCTCCTCCCGGCGGCCTCTGCATGCCCACGCTGGCCTCGAGTCGGCCTCTCCAAGGCTCGCTCCTGCTCCCGGCGGCCCCTACAGCCCAACTCGTCGCCCAGTCGGCCTCCGCCAGCCCAGCTCCTGCCTCTCCGCGGCCTCTCCAGCTGCCAGACTTCCTCAGTTCAGCCTCTCCAGGCCCAGCTCCTCCTGCCTGCCACTGGCCTCTTGAGGCCCAGCCCCGCACACGCCTCTGGGCGGTCTCCTCAGGCCCAGGACTTGACCTCCAGTCGGCCTCGCCAGACCCAGCCTCCTGCTTCCCGAAGGCCTACAGAGGCCCAGCCTCTGCCTCCCAGCGGACTCTCCACGCCCAGCTCTCGCCTGACTGCGGCCTCCCCAGGCCAGAGCTCCTCCTGCCTTTCGGCAGCTCCGCCGGACCCCGCTCCTGCCTCACAGTGGCCTCACTAGGCCCCGCGCATTCGTCACCGTGAACGGCCTTTCCAGGCCCAGCCTTTGCCTTTTGGCGGCCTTTCCAGGCTCCGAACTTCCTCAGGCTGGCCTGTCCAGGCCCCGTTGCGGCCTCCCGTCCTCCCGTCCAGGCCCAGCTTCTCCTGCTCTCGGCTGCGGCCGCGAGCCCAGCCCCGGACTCACGACAACCTCTTTGGACTCGGCTCCGGCCCAGCTCCCGCTGCGAGGCCTTTGTAGGCCCCAAATGTCCTGAAGCCGGGCCCCACGGTGGCTTCTCCGGGCCCGGCTCCTGCCCTCCGACGGCGTCTCCACGCCCCAGACTTCCTCCAGCCATCCCCTCCAGGCACAGCTCCTCCTCCCGGCGGCCTCTGTAGGACCACGCTGGCCTCGAGTCGGCCTCTCCAGGGCTCGCTCCTGCTCCCGGCGGCCCCTGCGGGCCCAACTCGTCACCCAGTCGGCCTCCGCCGGCCCAACTCCTGCCTCTCCGCGGCCTCTCCAGCTGCCAGACTTCCTCAGGTCACCCTCTCCAGGCCCAGCTCCTCCTGCCTGCCACTGGCCACTTGAAGCCCGGACCCGCTCACGCCTCTGGGCGGTCTCCTCAGGCCCAGCACTTCATCTCCAGTGGGCCTCGCCAGGCCGAGCCTCCTGCCTCCCGAAGGCTGCACAGGCCCAGCCTCTGCCTCCCAGCGGACTCTCCACGCCCAGCTCTCACCTGACTGCGGCCTCCCCAGGCCAGAGCTCCTCCTGCCTTTCGGCAGCTCCCCCGGGCCCCGCTCCTGTTTCCCAGTGGCCTCACTAGGCCCCACGCATTCGTCACGGTGAACGGCCTTTCCAGGCCCAGTCTTTGCCTTTTGGCGGCCTCTCCAGGCCCCGAACTTCCTCAGGCCGGCCTGTCCAGGCCCCGTTGCGGCCTCCCGGCCTCCCGTCCAGGCCCAGCTCCTCCTGCTCACGGCTGCGGCCGCGAGCCCAGCCCCGGCCTCACGACAACCTCTTTGGACTCGGTTCCGGCCCAGCTCCCGCTGCGCGGCCTTTGTGGGCCCCAAATGTCCTGAAGCCGGGCCCCACGGTGGCCTGTCCGGGCCCGGCTCCTGCCCTCCGACGGCGTCTCCATGTCGTAGACTTCCTCCAGCCAACCTCTCCAGGTCCAGCTCCTCCTCCCAGCGGCCTCTGCAGGCCCACGCTGGCCTCCAGTCGGCCTCTCCAGGGCTCGCTCCTGCTCCCGGCGACCCCTGCGAACCCAACTCGTCGTCCACTCGGCCTCCGACGGCCCAGCTCCTGACTCTCCGCGGCCTCTCCAGCTGCCAGACTTCCTCCGCTCAGCCTCTCCAGTCCCAGCTCCTCCTGCCTGCCACTTGCCTCTTGAGGCCCAGCCCCGCTTACGCCTCTGGGCGGTC
Source organism: Macaca nemestrina (assembly GCF_043159975.1). Taxonomy (NCBI): domain Eukaryota; kingdom Metazoa; phylum Chordata; class Mammalia; order Primates; family Cercopithecidae; genus Macaca; species Macaca nemestrina. The sequence goes on from NC_092128.1 coordinate 128,715,999, forward strand.
TCCTCAGGGCCAAGACTTGACTTCCAGGGGGCCTCGCCAGGCCCAGCCTCCTGCCCCCCGAAGGCCTGCACAGGCTCAGTCTCTGCCTCCCAGCGGACTCTCCACGCCCAGCTCTCGCCTGACTGCGTCCTCCCCAGGCCAGAGCTCCTCCTGCCTTTCGGCAGCTCCGCCGGGCCCCGCTCCTGCCTCCCAGTGGCCTCACTAGTCCCCACGCATTCGTCACGATGAACGGCCTTTCCAGGCCCAGCCTTTGCCTTTTGGCGGCCTCTCCAGGCCCCGTACTTCCTCAGGCCGGCCTCTCCAGGCCCCGTTGCGGCCTCCCGACATCCCGTCCAGGCCCAGCTCCTCCTGCTGCCGGTTGCAGCCGCAGGCCCAGCCGTGGCCTCACGACAACCTCTTTGGACTCGGCTCCGGCCCAGCTCCCGCTCCGCGGCCTTTGTAGGCCCCAAATGTCCTGAAGCCGGGCCCCACGGTGGCCTCTCCGGGCCCGGCTCCTGCCTTCCGACGGGGTCTCCACGCCCCAGTCTTCCTCCAGCCAGCCTCTCCAGGCCCAGCTCCTCTTCCCGGCGGCCCCTTCAGGCCCACCCTGGCTTCGAGTCGGCCTCTCCAGGGCTCGCTCCTGCTCACGGCGGCCCCTGCGGGCCCAACTCGTCGCCCAGTCGGCCACCGCCGGCCCAGCTCCTCCCTCTCCGTGGCCTCTCCAGCAGCCAGACTTCCTCCGGTCTGCCTCTCCAGACCCCGCTCCTCCTGCCTGCCACTGGCTTCTTGAAGCCCAGCCCCGCTCACGCCTCTGGGCGGTCTCCTCAGGCCCAGGACTTGACCTCCAGTCGGCCTCGGCAGGCCCAGCCTCCTGCCCCACGGAAGGCCTGCACAGGCCCAGTCTCTGCCTCCCAGCGGACTCTCCACGCCCAGCTCTCGCCTGACTGCGGCCTCCCTAGGCCAGAGCTCCTCCTGCCTCTAGGCAGCTCCGCCGGGCCCCGCTCCTGCCTCCCAGTGGCCTCACTAGGCCCCGCGCATTCGTCACGGTGAACGGCCTTTCCAGGCCCAGCCTTTGCCTTTTGGCGGCCTCTCCAGGCCCCGACCATCCTCAGGCCGCCCTCTCCATACCCAGTTGCGGCCTCCCGGCCTCCCGTCCAGGCCCAGTTCCTACTGCTCCCGGCTGCGGCCACCGGCCCAGCCCCGGCCTCACGACAACCTCTTTGGACTCGGCTCCAGCCCAGCGCCCGCTCCGCGGCCTTTGTAGGTCCCAAACGTCCTGAAGCCGGGTCCCACGGTGGCCTCTCCGGGCCCGGCTCCTGCCCTCCGTCGTCTCCACGCACCAGTCTTCCTCCAGCCAGCCTCTCCAGGCCCAGCTCCTCCTCCCGGCGGCCTCTGCATGCCCACGCTGGCCTCGAGTCGGCCTCTCCAAGGCTCGCTCCTGCTCCCGGCGGCCCCTACAGCCCAACTCGTCGCCCAGTCGGCCTCCGCCAGCCCAGCTCCTGCCTCTCCGCGGCCTCTCCAGCTGCCAGACTTCCTCAGTTCAGCCTCTCCAGGCCCAGCTCCTCCTGCCTGCCACTGGCCTCTTGAGGCCCAGCCCCGCACACGCCTCTGGGCGGTCTACTCAGGCCCAGGAATTGACCTCCAGTCGGCCTCGCCAGACCCAGCCTCCTGCTTCCCGAAGGCCTACAGAGGCCCAGCCTCTGCCTCCCAGCGGACTCTCCACGCCCAGCTCTCGCCTGACTGCGGCCTCCCCAGGCCAGAGCTCCTCCTGCCTTTCGGCAGCTCCGCCGGACCCCGCTCCTGCCTCACAGTGGCCTCACTAGGCCCCGCGCATTCGTCACCGTGAACGGCCTTTCCAGGCCCAGCCTTTGCCTTTTGGCGGCCTTTCCAGGCTCCGAACTTCCTCAGGCTGGCCTGTCCAGGCCCCGTTGCGGCCTCCCGTCCTCCCGTCCAGGCCCAGCTTCTCCTGCTCACGGCTGCGGCCGCGAGCCCAGCCCCGGACTCACGACAACCTCTTTGGACTCGGCTCCGGCCCAGCTCCCGCTGCGAGGCCTTTGTAGGCCCCAAATGTCCTGAAGCCGGGCCCCACGGTGGCTTCTCCGGGCCCGGCTCCTGCCCTCCGACGGCGTCTCCACGCCCCAGACTTCCTCCAGCCATCCCCTCCAGGCACAGCTCCTCCTCCCGGCGGCCTCTGCAGGACCACGCTGGCCTCGAGTCGGCCTCTCCAGGGCTCGCTCCTGCTCCCGGCGGCCCCTGCGGGCCCAACTCGTCGCCCAGTCGGCCTCCGCCGGCCCAACTCCTGCCTCTCCGCGGCCTCTCCAGCTGCCAGACTTCCTCAGGTCACCCTCTCCAGGCCCAGCTCCTCCTGCCTGCCACTGGCCACTTGAAGCCCGGACCCGCTCACGCCTCTGGGCGGTCTCCTCAGGCCCAGCACTTCATCTCCAGTGGGCCTCGCCAGGCCGAGCCTCCTGCCTCCCGAAGGCTGCACAGGCCCAGCCTCTGCCTCCCAGCGGACTCTCCACGCCCAGCTCTCACCTGACTGCGGCCTCCCCAGGCCAGAGCTCCTCCTGCCTTTCGGCAGCTCCCCCGGGCCCCGCTCCTGTTTCCCAGTGGCCTCACTAGGCCCCACGCATTCGTCACGGTGAACGGCCTTTCCAGGCCCAGTCTTTGCCTTTTGGCGGCCTCTCCAGGCCCCGAACTTCCTCAGGCCGGCCTGTCCAGGCCCCGTTGCGGCCTCCCGGCCTCCCGTCCAGGCCCAGCTCCTCCTGCTCACGGCTGCGGCCGCGAGCCCAGCCCCGGCCTCACGACAACCTCTTTGGACTCGGTTCCGGCCCAGCTCCCGCTGCGCGGCCTTTGTGGGCCCCAAATGTCCTGAAGCCGGGCCCCACGGTGGCCTGTCCGGGCCCGGCTCCTGCCCTCCGACGGCGTCTCCATGTCGTAGACTTCCTCCAGCCAACCTCTCCAGGTCCAGCTCCTCCTCCCAGCGGCCTCTGCAGGCCCACGCTGGCCTCCAGTCGGCCTCTCCAGGGCTCGCTCCTGCTCCCGGCGACCCCTGCGAACCCAACTCGTCGTCCACTCGGCCTCCGACGGCCCAGCTCCTGACTCTCCGCGGCCTCTCCAGCTGCCAGACTTCCTCCGCTCAGCCTCTCCAGTCCCAGCTCCTCCTGCCTGCCACTTGCCTCTTGAGGCCCAGCCCCGCTTACGCCTCTGGGCGGTCTCCTCAGGGCCAAGACTTGACTTCCAGGGGGCCTCGCCAGGCCCAGCCTCCTGCCCCCCGAAGGCCTGCACAGGCTCAGTCTCTGCCTCCCAGCGGACTCTCCACGCCCAGCTCTCGCCTGACTGCGTCCTCCCCAGGCCAGAGCTCCTCCTGCCTTTCGGCAGCTCCGCCGGGCCCCGCTCCTGCCTCCCAGTGGCCTCACTAGTCCCCACGCATTCGTCACGATGAACGGCCTTTCCAGGCCCAGCCTTTGCCTTTTGGCGGCCTCTCCAGGCCCCGTACTTCCTCAGGCCGGCCTCTCCAGGCCCCGTTGCGGCCTCCCGACATCCCGTCCAGGCCCAGCTCCTCCTGCTGCCGGTTGCAGCCGCAGGCCCAGCCGTGGCCTCACGACAACCTCTTTGGACTCGGCTCCGGCCCAGCTCCCGCTCCGCGGCCTTTGTAGGCCCCAAATGTCCTGAAGCCGGGCCCCACGGTGGCCTCTCCGGGCCCGGCTCCTGCCTTCCGACGGGGTCTCCACGCCCCAGTCTTCCTCCAGCCAGCCTCTCCAGGCCCAGCTCCTCTTCCCGGCGGCCCCTTCAGGCCCACCCTGGCTTCGAGTCGGCCTCTCCAGGGCTCGCTCCTGCTCACGGCGGCCCCTGCGGGCCCAACTCGTCGCCCAGTCGGCCACCGCCGGCCCAGCTCCTCCCTCTCCGTGGCCTCTCCAGCAGCCAGACTTCCTCCGGTCTGCCTCTCCAGACCCCGCTCCTCCTGCCTGCCACTGGCTTCTTGAAGCCCAGCCCCGCTCACGCCTCTGGGCGGTCTCCTCAGGCCCAGGACTTGACCTCCAGTCGGCCTCGGCAGGCCCAGCCTCCTGCCCCACGGAAGGCCTGCACAGGCCCAGTCTCTGCCTCCCAGCGGACTCTCCACGCCCAGCTCTCGCCTGACTGCGGCCTCCCTAGGCCAGAGCTCCTCCTGCCTCTAGGCAGCTCCGCCGGGCCCCGCTCCTGCCTCCCAGTGGCCTCACTAGGCCCCGCGCATTCGTCACGGTGAACGGCCTTTCCAGGCCCAGCCTTTGCCTTTTGGCGGCCTCTCCAGGCCCCGACCATCCTCAGGCCGCCCTCTCCATACCCAGTTGCGGCCTCCCGGCCTCCCGTCCAGGCCCAGTTCCTACTGCTCCCGGCTGCGGCCACCGGCCCAGCCCCGGCCTCACGACAACCTCTTTGGACTCGGCTCCAGCCCAGCGCCCGCTCCGCGGCCTTTGTAGGTCCCAAACGTCCTGAAGCCGGGTCCCACGGTGGCCTCTCCGGGCCCGGCTCCTGCCCTCCGTCGTCTCCACGCACCAGTCTTCCTCCAGCCAGCCTCTCCAGGCCCAGCTCCTCCTCCCGGCGGCCTCTGCATGCCCACGCTGGCCTCGAGTCGGCCTCTCCAAGGCTCGCTCCTGCTCCCGGCGGCCCCTACAGCCCAACTCGTCGCCCAGTCGGCCTCCGCCAGCCCAGCTCCTGCCTCTCCGCGGCCTCTCCAGCTGCCAGACTTCCTCAGTTCAGCCTCTCCAGGCCCAGCTCCTCCTGCCTGCCACTGGCCTCTTGAGGCCCAGCCCCGCACACGCCTCTGGGCGGTCTCCTCAGGCCCAGGACTTGACCTCCAGTCGGCCTCGCCAGACCCAGCCTCCTGCTTCCCGAAGGCCTACAGAGGCCCAGCCTCTGCCTCCCAGCGGACTCTCCACGCCCAGCTCTCGCCTGACTGCGGCCTCCCCAGGCCAGAGCTCCTCCTGCCTTTCGGCAGCTCCGCCGGACCCCGCTCCTGCCTCACAGTGGCCTCACTAGGCCCCGCGCATTCGTCACCGTGAACGGCCTTTCCAGGCCCAGCCTTTGCCTTTTGGCGGCCTTTCCAGGCTCCGAACTTCCTCAGGCTGGCCTGTCCAGGCCCCGTTGCGGCCTCCCGTCCTCCCGTCCAGGCCCAGCTTCTCCTGCTCTCGGCTGCGGCCGCGAGCCCAGCCCCGGACTCACGACAACCTCTTTGGACTCGGCTCCGGCCCAGCTCCCGCTGCGAGGCCTTTGTAGGCCCCAAATGTCCTGAAGCGGGCCCCACGGTGGCTTCTCCGGGCCCGGCTCCTGCCCTCCGACGGCGTCTCCACGCCCCAGACTTCCTCCAGCCATCCCCTCCAGGCACAGCTCCTCCTCCCGGCGGCCTCTGCAGGACCACGCTGGCCTCGAGTCGGCCTCTCCAGGGCTCGCTCCTGCTCCCGGCGGCCCCTGCGGGCCCAACTCGTCGCCCAGTCGGCCTCCGCCGGCCCAACTCCTGCCTCTCCGCGGCCTCTCCAGCTGCCAGACTTCCTCAGGTCACCCTCTCCAGGCCCAGCTCCTCCTGCCTGCCACTGGCCACTTGAAGCCCGGACCCGCTCACGCCTCTGGGCGGTCTCCTCAGGCCCAGCACTTCATCTCCAGTGGGCCTTGCCAGGCCGAGCCTCCTGCCTCCCGAAGGCTGCACAGGCCCAGCCTCTGCCTCCCAGCGGACTCTCCACGCCCAGCTCTCACCTGACTGCGGCCTCCCCAGGCCAGAGCTCCTCCTGCCTTTCGGCAGCTCCCCCGGGCCCCGCTCCTGTTTCCCAGTGGCCTCACTAGGCCCCACGCATTCGTCACGGTGAACGGCCTTTCCAGGCCCAGTCTTTGCCTTTTGGCGGCCTCTCCAGGCCCCGAACTTCCTCAGGCCGGCCTGTCCAGGCCCCGTTGCGGCCTCCCGGCCTCCCGTCCAGGCCCAGCTCCTCCTGCTCACGGCTGCGGCCGCGAGCCCAGCCCCGGCCTCACGACAACCTCTTTGGACTCGGTTCCGGCCCAGCTCCCGCTGCGCGGCCTTTGTGGGCCCCAAATGTCCTGAAGCCGGGCCCCACGGTGGCCTGTCCGGGCCCGGCTCCTGCCCTCCGACGGCGTCTCCATGTCGTAGACTTCCTCCAGCCAACCTCTCCAGGTCCAGCTCCTCCTCCCAGCGGCCTCTGCAGGCCCACGCTGGCCTCCAGTCGGCCTCTCCAGGGCTCGCTCCTGCTCCCGGCGACCCCTGCGAACCCAACTCGTCGTCCACTTGGCCTCCGACGGCCCAGCTCCTGACTCTCCGCGGCCTCTCCAGCTGCCAGACTTCCTCCGCTCAGCCTCTCCAGTCCCAGCTCCTCCTGCCTGCCACTTGCCTCTTGAGGCCCAGCCCCGCTTACACCTCTGGGCGGTCTCCTCAGGGCCAAGACTTGACTTCCAGGGGGCCTCGCCAGGCCCAGCCTCCTGCCCCCCGAAGGCCTGCACAGGCTCAGTCTCTGCCTCCCAGCGGACTCTCCACGCCCAGCTCTCGCCTGACTGCGTCCTCCCCAGGCCAGAGCTCCTCCTGCCTTTCGGCAGCTCCGCCGGGCCCCGCTCCTGCCTCCCAGTGGCCTCACTAGTCCCCACGCATTCGTCACGATGAACGGCCTTTCCAGGCCCAGCCTTTGCCTTTTGGCGGCCTCTCCAGGCCCCGTACTTCCTCAGGCCGGCCTCTCCAGGCCCCGTTGCGGCCTCCCGACATCCCGTCCAGGCCCAGCTCCTCCTGCTGCCGGTTGCAGCCGCAGGCCCAGCCGTGGCCTCACGACAACCTCTTTGGACTCGGCTCCGGCCCAGCTCCCGCTCCGCGGCCTTTGTAGGCCCCAAATGTCCTGAAGCCGGGCCCCACGGTGGCCTCTCCGGGCCCGGCTCCTGCCTTCCGACGGGGTCTCCACGCCCCAGTCTTCCTCCAGCCAGCCTCTCCAGGCCCAGCTCCTCTTCCCGGCGGCCCCTTCAGGCCCACCCTGGCTTCGAGTCGGCCTCTCCAGGGCTCGCTCCTGCTCACGGCGGCCCCTGCGGGCCCAACTCGTCGCCCAGTCGGCCACCGCCGGCCCAGCTCCTCCCTCTCCGTGGCCTCTCCAGCAGCCAGACTTCCTCCGGTCTGCCTCTCCAGACCCCGCTCCTCCTGCCTGCCACTGGCTTCTTGAAGCCCAGCCCCGCTCACGCCTCTGGGCGGTCTCCTCAGGCCCAGGACTTGACCTCCAGTCGGCCTCGGCAGGCCCAGCCTCCTGCCCCACGGAAGGCCTGCACAGGCCCAGTCTCTGCCTCCCAGCGGACTCTCCACGCCCAGCTCTCGCCTGACTGCGGCCTCCCTAGGCCAGAGCTCCTCCTGCCTCTAGGCAGCTCCGCCGGGCCCCGCTCCTGCCTCCCAGTGGCCTCACTAGGCCCCGCGCATTCGTCACGGTGAACGGCCTTTCCAGGCCCAGCCTTTGCCTTTTGGCGGCCTTTCCAGGCTCCGAACTTCCTCAGGCTGGCCTGTCCAGGCCCCGTTGCGGCCTCCCGTCCTCCCGTCCAGGCCCAGCTTCTCCTGCTCTCGGCTGCGGCCGCGAGCCCAGCCCCGGACTCACGGCAACCTCTTTGGACTCGGCTCCGGCCCAGCTCCCGCTGCGAGGCCTTTGTAGGCCCCAAATGTCCTGAAGCCGGGCCCCACGGTGGCTTCTCCGGGCCCGGCTCCTGCCCTCCGACGGCGTCTCCACGCCCCAGACTTCCTCCAGCCATCCCCTCCAGGCACAGCTCCTCCTCCCGGCGGCCTCTGCAGGACCACGCTGGCCTCGAGTCGGCCTCTCCAGGGCTCGCTCCTGCTCCCGGCGGCCCCTGCGGGCCCAACTCGTCGCCCAGTCGGCCTCCGCCGGCCCAACTCCTGCCTCTCCGCGGCCTCTCCAGCTGCCAGACTTCCTCAGGTCACCCTCTCCAGGCCCAGCTCCTCCTGCCTGCCACTGGCCACTTGAAGCCCGGACCCGCTCACGCCTCTGGGCGGTCTCCTCAGGCCCAGCACTTCCTCTCCAGTGGGCCTCGCCAGGCCGAGCCTCCTGCCTCCCGAAGGCTGCACAGGCCCAGCCTCTGCCTCCCAGCGGACTCTCCACGCCCAGCTCTCACCTGACTGCGTCCTCCCCAGGCCAGAGCTCCTCCTGCCTTTTGGCAGCTCCCCCGGGCCCCGCTCCTGTTTCCCAGTGGCCTCACTAGGCCCCACGCATTCGTCACGGTGAACGGCCTTTCCAGGCCCAGTCTTTGCCTTTTGGCGGCCTCTCCAGGCCCCGAACTTCCTCAGGCCGGCCTGTCCAGGCCCCGTTGCGGCCTCCCGGCCTCCCGTCCAGGCCCAGCTCCTCCTGCTCACGGCTGCGGCCGCGAGCCCAGCCCCGGCCTCACGACAACCTCTTTGGACTCGGTTCCGGCCCAGCTCCCGCTGCGCGGCCTTTGTGGGCCCCAAATGTCCTGAAGCCGGGCCCCACGGTGGCCTGTCCGGGCCCGGCTCCTGCCCTCCGACGGCGTCTCCATGTCGTAGACTTCCTCCAGCCAACCTCTCCAGGTCCAGCTCCTCCTCCCAGCGGCCTCTGCAGGCCCACGCTGGCCTCCAGTCGGCCTCTCCAGGGCTCGCTCCTGCTCCCGGCGACCCCTGCGAACCCAACTCGTCGTCCACTTGGCCTCCGACGGCCCAGCTCCTGACTCTCCGCGGCCTCTCCAGCTGCCAGACTTCCTCCGCTCAGCCTCTCCAGTCCCAGCTCCTCCTGCCTGCCACTTGCCTCTTGAGGCCCAGCCCCGCTTACGCCTCTGGGCGGTCTCCTCAGGGCCAAGACTTGACTTCCAGGGGGCCTCGCCAGGCCCAGCCTCCTGCCCCCCGAAGGCCTGCACAGGCTCAGTCTCTGCCTCCCAGCGGACTCTCCACGCCCAGCTCTCGCCTGACTGCGTCCTCCCCAGGCCAGAGCTCCTCCTGCCTTTCGGCAGCTCCGCCGGGCCCCGCTCCTGCCTCCCAGTGGCCTCACTAGTCCCCACGCATTCGTCACGATGAACGGCCTTTCCAGGCCCAGCCTTTGCCTTTTGGCGGCCTCTCCAGGCCCCGTACTTCCTCAGGCCGGCCTCTCCAGGCCCCGTTGCGGCCTCCCGACATCCCGTCCAGGCCCAGCTCCTCCTGCTGCCGGTTGCAGCCGCAGGCCCAGCCGTGGCCTCACGACAACCTCTTTGGACTCGGCTCCGGCCCAGCTCCCGCTCCGCGGCCTTTGTAGGCCCCAAATGTCCTGAAGCCGGGCCCCACGGTGGCCTCTCCGGGCCCGGCTCCTGCCTTCCGACGGGGTCTCCACGCCCCAGTCTTCCTCCAGCCAGCCTCTCCAGGCCCAGCTCCTCTTCCCGGCGGCCCCTTCAGGCCCACCCTGGCTTCGAGTCGGCCTCTCCAGGGCTCGCTCCTGCTCACGGCGGCCCCTGCGGGCCCAACTCGTCGCCCAGTCGGCCACCGCCGGCCCAGCTCCTCCCTCTCCGTGGCCTCTCCAGCAGCCAGACTTCCTCCGGTCTGCCTCTCCAGACCCCGCTCCTCCTGCCTGCCACTGGCTTCTTGAAGCCCAGCCCCGCTCACGCCTCTGGGCGGTCTCCTCAGGCCCAGGACTTGACCTCCAGTCGGCCTCGGCAGGCCCAGCCTCCTGCCCCACGGAAGGCCTGCACAGGCCCAGTCTCTGCCTCCCAGCGGACTCTCCACGCCCAGCTCTCGCCTGACTGCGGCCTCCCTAGGCCAGAGCTCCTCCTGCCTCTAGGCAGCTCCGCCGGGCCCCGCTCCTGCCTCCCAGTGGCCTCACTAGGCCCCGCGCATTCGTCACGGTGAACGGCCTTTCCAGGCCCAGCCTTTGCCTTTTGGCGGCCTCTCCAGGCCCCGACCATCCTCAGGCCGCCCTCTCCATACCCAGTTGCGGCCTCCCGGCCTCCCGTCCAGGCCCAGTTCCTACTGCTCCCGGCTGCGGCCACCGGCCCAGCCCCGGCCTCACGACAACCTCTTTGGACTCGGCTCCAGCCCAGCGCCCGCTCCGCGGCCTTTGTAGGTCCCAAACGTCCTGAAGCCGGGTCCCACGGTGGCCTCTCCGGGCCCGGCTCCTGCCCTCCGTCGTCTCCACGCACCAGTCTTCCTCCAGCCAGCCTCTCCAGGCCCAGCTCCTCCTCCCGGCGGCCTCTGCATGCCCACGCTGGCCTCGAGTCGGCCTCTCCAAGGCTCGCTCCTGCTCCCGGCGGCCCCTACAGCCCAACTCGTCGCCCAGTCGGCCTCCGCCAGCCCAGCTCCTGCCTCTCCGCGGCCTCTCCAGCTGCCAGACTTCCTCAGTTCAGCCTCTCCAGGACCAGCTCCTCCTGCCTGCCACTGGCCTCTTGAGGCCCAGCCCCGCACACGCCTCTGGGCGGTCTCCTCAGGCCCAGGACTTGACCTCCAGTCGGCCTCGCCAGACCCAGCCTCCTGCTTCCCGAAGGCCTACAGCGGCCCAGCCTCTGCCTCCCAGCGGACTCTCCACGCCCAGCTCTCGCCTGACTGCGGCCTCCCCAGGCCAGAGCTCCTCCTGCCTTTCGGCAGCTCCGCCGGACCCCGCTCCTGCCTCACAGTGGCCTCACTAGGCCCCGTGCATTCGTCACCGTGAACGGCCTTTCCAGGCCCAGCCTTTGCCTTTTGGCGGCCTTTCCAGGCTCCGAACTTCCTCAGGCTGGCCTGTCCAGGCCCCGTTGCGGCCTCCCGTCCTCCCGTCCAGGCCCAGCTTCTCCTGCTCACGGCTGCGGCCGCGAGCCCAGCCCCGGACTCACGACAACCTCTTTGGACTCGGCTCCGGCCCAGCTCCCGCTGCGAGGCCTTTGTAGGCCCCAAATGTCCTGAAGCCGGGCCCCACGGTGGCTTCTCCGGGCCCGGCTCCTGCCCTCCGACGGCGTCTCCACGCCCCAGACTTCCTCCAGCCATCCCCTCCAGGCACAGCTCCTCCTCCCGGCGGCCTCTGCAGGACCACGCTGGCCTCGAGTCGGCCTCTCCAGGGCTCGCTCCTGCTCCCGGCGGCCCCTGCGGGCCCAACTCGTCGCCCAGTCGGCCTCCGCCGGCCCAACTCCTGCCTCTCCGCGGCCTCTCCAGCTGCCAGACTTCCTCAGGTCACCCTCTCCAGGCCCAGCTCCTCCTGCCTGCCACTGGCCACTTGAAGCCCGGACCCGCTCACGCCTCTGGGCGGTCTCCTCAGGCCCAGCACTTCATCTCCAGTGGGCCTCGCCAGGCCGAGCCTCCTGCCTCCCGAAGGCTGCACAGGCCCAGCCTCTGCCTCCCAGCGGACTCTCCACGCCCAGCTCTCACCTGACTGCGGCCTCCCCAGGCCAGAGCTCCTCCTGCCTTTCGGCAGCTCCCCCGGGCCCCGCTCCTGTTTCCCAGTGGCCTCACTAGGCCCCACGCATTCGTCACGGTGAACGGCCTTTCCAGGCCCAGTCTTTGCCTTTTGGCGGCCTCTCCAGGCCCCGAACTTCCTCAGGCCGGCCTGTCCAGGCCCCGTTGCGGCCTCCCGGCCTCCCGTCCAGGCCCAGCTCCTCCTGCTCACGGCTGCGGCCGCGAGCCCAGCCCCGGCCTCACGACAACCTCTTTGGACTCGGTTCCGGCCCAGCTCCCGCTGCGCGGCCTTTGTGGGCCCCAAATGTCCTGAAGCCGGGCCCCACGGTGGCCTGTCCGGGCCCGGCTCCTGCCCTCCGACGGCGTCTCCATGTCGTAGACTTCCTCCAGCCAACCTCTCCAGGTCCAGCTCCTCCTCCCAGCGGCCTCTGCAGGCCCACGCTGGCCTCCAGTCGGCCTCTCCAGGGCTCGCTCCTGCTCCCGGCGACCCCTGCGAACCCAACTCGTCGTCCACTCGGCCTCCGACGGCCCAGCTCCTGACTCTCCGCGGCCTCTCCAGCTGCCAGACTTCCTCCGCTCAGCCTCTCCAGTCCCAGCTCCTCCTGCCTGCCACTTGCCTCTTGAGGCCCAGCCCCGCTTACGCCTCTGGGCGGTCTCCTCAGGGCCAAGACTTGACTTCCAGGGGGCCTCGCCAGGCCCAGCCTCCTGCCCCCCGAAGGCCTGCACAGGCTCAGTCTCTGCCTCCCAGCGGACTCTCCACGCCCAGCTCTCGCCTGACTGCGTCCTCCCCAGGCCAGAGCTCCTCCTGCCTTTCGGCAGCTCCGCCGGGCCCCGCTCCTGCCTCCCAGTGGCCTCACTAGTCCCCACGCATTCGTCACGATGAACGGCCTTTCCAGGCCCAGCCTTTGCCTTTTGGCGGCCTCTCCAGGCCCCGTACTTCCTCAGGCCGGCCTCTCCAGGCCCCGTTGCGGCCTCCCGACATCCCGTCCAGGCCCAGCTCCTCCTGCTGCCGGTTGCAGCCGCAGGCCCAGCCGTGGCCTCACGACAACCTCTTTGGACTCGGCTCCGGCCCAGCTCCCGCTCCGCGGCCTTTGTAGGCCCCAAATGTCCTGAAGCCGGGCCCCACGGTGGCCTCTCCGGGCCCGGCTCCTGCCTTCCAACGGGGTCTCCACGCCCCAGTCTTCCTCCAGCCAGCCTCTCCAGGCCCAGCTCCTCTTCCCGGCGGCCCCTTCAGGCCCACCCTGGCTTCGAGTCGGCCTCTCCAGGGCTCGCTCCTGCTCACGGCGGCCCCTGCGGGCCCAACTCGTCGCCCAGTCGGCCACCGCCGGCCCAGCTCCTCCCTCTCCGTGGCCTCTCCAGCAGCCAGACTTCCTCCGGTCTGCCTCTCCAGACCCCGCTCCTCCTGCCTGCCACTGGCTTCTTGAAGCCCAGCCCCGCTCACGCCTCTGGGCGGTCTCCTCAGGCCCAGGACTTGACCTCCAGTCGGCCTCGGCAGGCCCAGCCTCCTGCCCCACGGAAGGCCTGCACAGGCCCAGTCTCTGCCTCCCAGCGGACTCTCCACGCCCAGCTCTCGCCTGACTGCGGCCTCCCTAGGCCAGAGCTCCTCCTGCCTCTAGGCAGCTCCGCCGGGCCCCGCTCCTGCCTCCCAGTGGCCTCACTAGGCCCCGCGCATTCGTCACGGTGAACGGCCTTTCCAGGCCCAGCCTTTGCCTTTTGGCGGCCTTTCCAGGCTCCGAACTTCCTCAGGCTGGCCTGTCCAGGCCCCGTTGCGGCCTCCCGTCCTCCCGTCCAGGCCCAGCTTCTCCTGCTCTCGGCTGCGGCCGCGAGCCCAGCCCCGGACTCACGGCAACCTCTTTGGACTCGGCTCCGGCCCAGCTCCCGCTGCGAGGCCTTTGTAGGCCCCAAATGTCCTGAAGCCGGGCCCCACGGTGGCTTCTCCGGGCCCGGCTCCTGCCCTCCGACGGCGTCTCCACGCCCCAGACTTCCTCCAGCCATCCCCTCCAGGCACAGCTCCTCCTCCCGGCGGCCTCTGCAGGACCACGCTGGCCTCGAGTCGGCCTCTCCAGGGCTCGCTCCTGCTCCCGGCGGCCCCTGCGGGCCCAACTCGTCGCCCAGTCGGCCTCCGCCGGCCCAACTCCTGCCTCTCCGCGGCCTCTCCAGCTGCCAGACTTCCTCAGGTCACCCTCTCCAGGCCCAGCTCCTCCTGCCTGCCACTGGCCACTTGAAGCCCGGACCCGCTCACGCCTCTGGGCGGTCTCCTCAGGCCCAGCACTTCATCTCCAGTGGGCCTCGCCAGGCCGAGCCTCCTGCCTCCCGAAGGCTGCACAGGCCCAGCCTCTGCCTCCCAGCGGACTCTCCACGCCCAGCTCTCACCTGACTGCGGCCTCCCCAGGCCAGAGCTCCTCCTGCCTTTCGGCAGCTCCCCCGGGCCCCGCTCCTGTTTCCCAGTGGCCTCACTAGGCCCCACGCATTCGTCACGGTGAACGGCCTTTCCAGGCCCAGTCTTTGCCTTTTGGCGGCCTCTCCAGGCCCCGAACTTCCTCAGGCCGGCCTGTCCAGGCCCCGTTGCGGCCTCCCGGCCTCCCGTCCAGGCCCAGCTCCTCCTGCTCACGGCTGCGGCCGCGAGCCCAGCCCCGGCCTCACGACAACCTCTTTGGACTCGGTTCCGGCCCAGCTCCCGCTGCGCGGCCTTTGTGGGCCCCAAATGTCCTGAAGCCGGGCCCCACGGTGGCCTGTCCGGGCCCGGCTCCTGCCCTCCGACGGCGTCTCCATGTCGTAGACTTCCTCCAGCCAACCTCTCCAGGTCCAGCTCCTCCTCCCAGCGGCCTCTGCAGGCCCACGCTGGCCTCCAGTCGGCCTCTCCAGGGCTCGCTCCTGCTCCCGGCGACCCCTGCGAACCCAACTCGTCGTCCACTCGGCCTCCGACGGCCCAGCTCCTGACTCTCCGCGGCCTCTCCAGCTGCCAGACTTCCTCCGCTCAGCCTCTCCAGTCCCAGCTCCTCCTGCCTGCCACTTGCCTCTTGAGGCCCAGCCCCGCTTACGCCTCTGGGCGGTCTCCTCAGGGCCAAGACTTGACTTCCAGGGGGCCTCGCCAGGCCCAGCCTCCTGCCCCCCGAAGGCCTGCACAGGCTCAGTCTCTGCCTCCCAGCGGACTCTCCACGCCCAGCTCTCGCCTGACTGCGTCCTCCCCAGGCCAGAGCTCCTCCTGCCTTTCGGCAGCTCCGCCGGGCCCCGCTCCTGCCTCCCAGTGGCCTCACTAGTCCCCACGCATTCGTCACGATGAACGGCCTTTCCAGGCCCAGCCTTTGCCTTTTGGCGGCCTCTCCAGGCCCCGTACTTCCTCAGGCCGGCCTCTCCAGGCCCCGTTGCGGCCTCCCGACATCCCGTCCAGGCCCAGCTCCTCCTGCTGCCGGTTGCAGCCGCAGGCCCAGCCGTGGCCTCACGACAACCTCTTTGGACTCGGCTCCGGCCCAGCTCCCGCTCCGCGGCCTTTGTAGGCCCCAAATGTCCTGAAGCCGGGCCCCACGGTGGCCTCTCCGGGCCCGGCTCCTGCCTTCCGACGGGGTCTCCACGCCCCAGTCTTCCTCCAGCCAGCCTCTCCAGGCCCAGCTCCTCTTCCCGGCGGCCCCTTCAGGCCCACCCTGGCTTCGAGTCGGCCTCTCCAGGGCTCGCTCCTGCTCACGGCGGCCCCTGCGGGCCCAACTCGTCGCCCAGTCGGCCACCGCCGGCCCAGCTCCTCCCTCTCCGTGGCCTCTCCAGCAGCCAGACTTCCTCCGGTCTGCCTCTCCAGACCCCGCTCCTCCTGCCTGCCACTGGCTTCTTGAAGCCCAGCCCCGCTCACGCCTCTGGGCGGTCTCCTCAGGCCCAGGACTTGACCTCCAGTCGGCCTCGGCAGGCCCAGCCTCCTGCCCCACGGAAGGCCTGCACAGGCCCAGTCTCTGCCTCCCAGCGGACTCTCCACGCCCAGCTCTCGCCTGACTGCGGCCTCCCTAGGCCAGAGCTCCTCCTGCCTCTAGGCAGCTCCGCCGGGCCCCGCTCCTGCCTCCCAGTGGCCTCACTAGGCCCCGCGCATTCGTCACGGTGAACGGCCTTTCCAGGCCCAGCCTTTGCCTTTTGGCGGCCTCTCCAGGCCCTGACCATCCTCAGGCCGCCCTCTCCATACCCAGTTGCGGCCTCCCGGCCTCCCGTCCAGGCCCAGTTCCTACTGCTCCCGGCTGCGGCCACCGGCCCAGCCCCGGCCTCACGACAACCTCTTTGGACTCGGCTCCAGCCCAGCGCCCGCTCCGCGGCCTTTGTAGGTCCCAAACGTCCTGAAGCCGGGTCCCACGGTGGCCTCTCCGGGCCCGGCTCCTGCCCTCCGTCGTCTCCACGCACCAGTCTTCCTCCAGCCAGCCTCTCCAGGCCCAGCTCCTCCTCCCGGCGGCCTCTGCATGCCCACGCTGGCCTCGAGTCGGCCTCTCCAAGGCTCGCTCCTGCTCCCGGCGGCCCCTACAGCCCAACTCGTCGCCCAGTCGGCCTCCGCCAGCCCAGCTCCTGCCTCTCCGCGGCCTCTCCAGCTGCCAGACTTCCTCAGTTCAGCCTCTCCAGGACCAGCTCCTCCTGCCTGCCACTGGCCTCTTGAGGCCCAGCCCCGCACACGCCTCTGGGCGGTCTCCTCAGGCCCAGGACTTGACCTCCAGTCGGCCTCGCCAGACCCAGCCTCCTGCTTCCCGAAGGCCTACAGCGGCCCAGCCTCTGCCTCCCAGCGGACTCTCCACGCCCAGCTCTCGCCTGACTGCGGCCTCCCCAGGCCAGAGCTCCTCCTGCCTTTCGGCAGCTCCGCCGGACCCCGCTCCTGCCTCACAGTGGCCTCACTAGGCCCCGTGCATTCGTCACCGTGAACGGCCTTTCCAGGCCCAGCCTTTGCCTTTTGGCGGCCTTTCCAGGCTCCGAACTTCCTCAGGCTGGCCTGTCCAGGCCCCGTTGCGGCCTCCCGTCCTCCCGTCCAGGCCCAGCTTCTCCTGCTCACGGCTGCGGCCGCGAGCCCAGCCCCGGACTCACGACAACCTCTTTGGACTCGGCTCCGGCCCAGCTCCCGCTGCGAGGCCTTTGTAGGCCCCAAATGTCCTGAAGCCGGGCCCCACGGTGGCTTCTCCGGGCCCGGCTCCTGCCCTCCGACGGCGTCTCCACGCCCCAGACTTCCTCCAGCCATCCCCTCCAGGCACAGCTCCTCCTCCCGGCGGCCTCTGCAGGACCACGCTGGCCTCGAGTCGGCCTCTCCAGGGCTCGCTCCTGCTCCCGGCGGCCCCTGCGGGCCCAACTCGTCGCCCAGTCGGCCTCCGCCGGCCCAACTCCTGCCTCTCCGCGGCCTCTCCAGCTGCCAGACTTCCTCAGGTCACCCTCTCCAGGCCCAGCTCCTCCTGCCTGCCACTGGCCACTTGAAGCCCGGACCCGCTCACGCCTCTGGGCGGTCTCCTCAGGCCCAGCACTTCATCTCCAGTGGGCCTCGCCAGGCCGAGCCTCCTGCCTCCCGAAGGCTGCACAGGCCCAGCCTCTGCCTCCCAGCGGACTCTCCACGCCCAGCTCTCACCTGACTGCGGCCTCCCCAGGCCAGAGCTCCTCCTGCCTTTCGGCAGCTCCCCCGGGCCCCGCTCCTGTTTCCCAGTGGCCTCACTAGGCCCCACGCATTCGTCACGGTGAACGGCCTTTCCAGGCCCAGTCTTTGCCTTTTGGCGGCCTCTCCAGGCCCCGAACTTCCTCAGGCCGGCCTGTCCAGGCCCCGTTGCGGCCTCCCGGCCTCCCGTCCAGGCCCAGCTCCTCCTGCTCACGGCTGCGGCCGCGAGCCCAGCCCCGGCCTCACGACAACCTCTTTGGACTCGGTTCCGGCCCAGCTCCCGCTGCGCGGCCTTTGTGGGCCCCAAATGTCCTGAAGCCGGGCCCCACGGTGGCCTGTCCGGGCCCGGCTCCTGCCCTCCGACGGCGTCTCCATGTCGTAGACTTCCTCCAGCCAACCTCTCCAGGTCCAGCTCCTCCTCCCAGCGGCCTCTGCAGGCCCACGCTGGCCTCCAGTCGGCCTCTCCAGGGCTCGCTCCTGCTCCCGGCGACCCCTGCGAACCCAACTCGTCGTCCACTCGGCCTCCGACGGCCCAGCTCCTGACTCTCCGCGGCCTCTCCAGCTGCCAGACTTCCTCCGCTCAGCCTCTCCAGTCCCAGCTCCTCCTGCCTGCCACTTGCCTCTTGAGGCCCAGCCCCGCTTACGCCTCTGGGCGGTCTCCTCAGGGCCAAGACTTGACTTCCAGGGGGCCTCGCCAGGCCCAGCCTCCTGCCCCCCGAAGGCCTGCACAGGCTCAGTCTCTGCCTCCCAGCGGACTCTCCACGCCCAGCTCTCGCCTGACTGCGTCCTCCCCAGGCCAGAGCTCCTCCTGCCTTTCGGCAGCTCCGCCGGGCCCCGCTCCTGCCTCCCAGTGGCCTCACTAGTCCCCACGCATTCGTCACGATGAACGGCCTTTCCAGGCCCAGCCTTTGCCTTTTGGCGGCCTCTCCAGGCCCCGTACTTCCTCAGGCCGGCCTCTCCAGGCCCCGTTGCGGCCTCCCGACATCCCGTCCAGGCCCAGCTCCTCCTGCTGCCGGTTGCAGCCGCAGGCCCAGCCGTGGCCTCACGACAACCTCTTTGGACTCGGCTCCGGCCCAGCTCCCGCTCCGCGGCCTTTGTAGGCCCCAAATGTCCTGAAGCCGGGCCCCACGGTGGCCTCTCCGGGCCCGGCTCCTGCCTTCCGACGGGGTCTCCACGCCCCAGTCTTCCTCCAGCCAGCCTCTCCAGGCCCAGCTCCTCTTCCCGGCGGCCCCTTCAGGCCCACCCTGGCTTCGAGTCGGCCTCTCCAGGGCTCGCTCCTGCTCACGGCGGCCCCTGCGGGCCCAACTCGTCGCCCAGTCGGCCACCGCCGGCCCAGCTCCTCCCTCTCCGTGGCCTCTCCAGCAGCCAGACTTCCTCCGGTCTGCCTCTCCAGACCCCGCTCCTCCTGCCTGCCACTGGCTTCTTGAAGCCCAGCCCCGCTCACGCCTCTGGGCGGTCTCCTCAGGCCCAGGACTTGACCTCCAGTCGGCCTCGGCAGGCCCAGCCTCCTGCCCCACGGAAGGCCTGCACAGGCCCAGTCTCTGCCTCCCAGCGGACTCTCCACGCCCAGCTCTCGCCTGACTGCGGCCTCCCTAGGCCAGAGCTCCTCCTGCCTCTAGGCAGCTCCGCCGGGCCCCGCTCCTGCCTCCCAGTGGCCTCACTAGGCCCCGCGCATTCGTCACGGTGAACGGCCTTTCCAGGCCCAGCCTTTGCCTTTTGGCGGCCTCTCCAGGCCCCGACCATCCTCAGGCCGCCCTCTCCATACCCAGTTGCGGCCTCCCGGCCTCCCGTCCAGGCCCAGTTCCTACTGCTCCCGGCTGCGGCCACCGGCCCAGCCCCGGCCTCACGACAACCTCTTTGGACTCGGCTCCAGCCCAGCGCCCGCTCCGCGGCCTTTGTAGGTCCCAAACGTCCTGAAGCCGGGTCCCACGGTGGCCTCTCCGGGCCCGGCTCCTGCCCTCCGTCGTCTCCACGCACCAGTCTTCCTCCAGCCAGCCTCTCCAGGCCCAGCTCCTCCTCCCGGCGGCCTCTGCATGCCCACGCTGGCCTCGAGTCGGCCTCTCCAAGGCTCGCTCCTGCTCCCGGCGGCCCCTACAGCCCAACTCGTCGCCCAGTCGGCCTCCGCCAGCCCAGCTCCTGCCTCTCCGCGGCCTCTCCAGCTGCCAGACTTCCTCAGTTCAGCCTCTCCAGGACCAGCTCCTCCTGCCTGCCACTGGCCTCTTGAGGCCCAGCCCCGCACACGCCTCTGGGCGGTCTCCTCAGGCCCAGGACTTGACCTCCAGTCGGCCTCGCCAGACCCAGCCTCCTGCTTCCCGAAGGCCTACAGCGGCCCAGCCTCTGCCTCCCAGCGGACTCTCCACGCCCAGCTCTCGCCTGACTGCGGCCTCCCCAGGCCAGAGCTCCTCCTGCCTTTCGGCAGCTCCGCCGGACCCCGCTCCTGCCTCACAGTGGCCTCACTAGGCCCCGTGCATTCGTCACCGTGAACGGCCTTTCCAGGCCCAGCCTTTGCCTTTTGGCGGCCTTTCCAGGCTCCGAACTTCCTCAGGCTGGCCTGTCCAGGCCCCGTTGCGGCCTCCCGTCCTCCCGTCCAGGCCCAGCTTCTCCTGCTCACGGCTGCGGCCGCGAGCCCAGCCCCGGACTCACGACAACCTCTTTGGACTCGGCTCCGGCCCAGCTCCCGCTGCGAGGCCTTTGTAGGCCCCAAATGTCCTGAAGCCGGGCCCCACGGTGGCTTCTCCGGGCCCGGCTCCTGCCCTCCGACGGCGTCTCCACGCCCCAGACTTCCTCCAGCCATCCCCTCCAGGCACAGCTCCTCCTCCCGGCGGCCTCTGCAGGACCACGCTGGCCTCGAGTCGGCCTCTCCAGGGCTCGCTCCTGCTCCCGGCGGCCCCTGCGGGCCCAACTCGTCGCCCAGTCGGCCTCCGCCGGCCCAACTCCTGCCTCTCCGCGGCCTCTCCAGCTGCCAGACTTCCTCAGGTCACCCTCTCCAGGCCCAGCTCCTCCTGCCTGCCACTGGCCACTTGAAGCCCGGACCCGCTCACGCCTCTGGGCGGTCTCCTCAGGCCCAGCACTTCATCTCCAGTGGGCCTCGCCAGGCCGAGCCTCCTGCCTCCCGAAGGCTGCACAGGCCCAGCCTCTGCCTCCCAGCGGACTCTCCACGCCCAGCTCTCACCTGACTGCGGCCTCCCCAGGCCAGAGCTCCTCCTGCCTTTCGGCAGCTCCCCCGGGCCCCGCTCCTGTTTCCCAGTGGCCTCACTAGGCCCCACGCATTCGTCACGGTGAACGGCCTTTCCAGGCCCAGTCTTTGCCTTTTGGCGGCCTCTCCAGGCCCCGAACTTCCTCAGGCCGGCCTGTCCAGGCCCCGTTGCGGCCTCCCGGCCTCCCGTCCAGGCCCAGCTCCTCCTGCTCACGGCTGCGGCCGCGAGCCCAGCCCCGGCCTCACGACAACCTCTTTGGACTCGGTTCCGGCCCAGCTCCCGCTGCGCGGCCTTTGTGGGCCCCAAATGTCCTGAAGCCGGGCCCCACGGTGGCCTGTCCGGGCCCGGCTCCTGCCCTCCGACGGCGTCTCCATGTCGTAGACTTCCTCCAGCCAACCTCTCCAGGTCCAGCTCCTCCTCCCAGCGGCCTCTGCAGGCCCACGCTGGCCTCCAGTCGGCCTCTCCAGGGCTCGCTCCTGCTCCCGGCGACCCCTGCGAACCCAACTCGTCGTCCACTCGGCCTCCGACGGCCCAGCTCCTGACTCTCCGCGGCCTCTCCAGCTGCCAGACTTCCTCCGCTCAGCCTCTCCAGTCCCAGCTCCTCCTGCCTGCCACTTGCCTCTTGAGGCCCAGCCCCGCTTACGCCTCTGGGCGGTCTCCTCAGGGCCAAGACTTGACTTCCAGGGGGCCTCGCCAGGCCCAGCCTCCTGCCCCCCGAAGGCCTGCACAGGCTCAGTCTCTGCCTCCCAGCGGACTCTCCACGCCCAGCTCTCGCCTGACTGCGTCCTCCCCAGGCCAGAGCTCCTCCTGCCTTTCGGCAGCTCCGCCGGGCCCCGCTCCTGCCTCCCAGTGGCCTCACTAGTCCCCACGCATTCGTCACGATGAACGGCCTTTCCAGGCCCAGCCTTTGCCTTTTGGCGGCCTCTCCAGGCCCCGTACTTCCTCAGGCCGGCCTCTCCAGGCCCCGTTGCGGCCTCCCGACATCCCGTCCAGGCCCAGCTCCTCCTGCTGCCGGTTGCAGCCGCAGGCCCAGCCGTGGCCTCACGACAACCTCTTTGGACTCGGCTCCGGCCCAGCTCCCGCTCCGCGGCCTTTGTAGGCCCCAAATGTCCTGAAGCCGGGCCCCACGGTGGCCTCTCCGGGCCCGGCTCCTGCCTTCCAACGGGGTCTCCACGCCCCAGTCTTCCTCCAGCCAGCCTCTCCAGGCCCAGCTCCTCTTCCCGGCGGCCCCTTCAGGCCCACCCTGGCTTCGAGTCGGCCTCTCCAGGGCTCGCTCCTGCTCACGGCGGCCCCTGCGGGCCCAACTCGTCGCCCAGTCGGCCACCGCCGGCCCAGCTCCTCCCTCTCCGTGGCCTCTCCAGCAGCCAGACTTCCTCCGGTCTGCCTCTCCAGACCCCGCTCCTCCTGCCTGCCACTGGCTTCTTGAAGCCCAGCCCCGCTCACGCCTCTGGGCGGTCTCCTCAGGCCCAGGACTTGACCTCCAGTCGGCCTCGGCAGGCCCAGCCTCCTGCCCCACGGAAGGCCTGCACAGGCCCAGTCTCTGCCTCCCAGCGGACTCTCCACGCCCAGCTCTCGCCTGACTGCGGCCTCCCTAGGCCAGAGCTCCTCCTGCCTCTAGGCAGCTCCGCCGGGCCCCGCTCCTGCCTCCCAGTGGCCTCACTAGGCCCCGCGCATTCGTCACGGTGAACGGCCTTTCCAGGCCCAGCCTTTGCCTTTTGGCGGCCTTTCCAGGCTCCGAACTTCCTCAGGCTGGCCTGTCCAGGCCCCGTTGCGGCCTCCCGTCCTCCCGTCCAGGCCCAGCTTCTCCTGCTCTCGGCTGCGGCCGCGAGCCCAGCCCCGGACTCACGGCAACCTCTTTGGACTCGGCTCCGGCCCAGCTCCCGCTGCGAGGCCTTTGTAGGCCCCAAATGTCCTGAAGCCGGGCCCCACGGTGGCTTCTCCGGGCCCGGCTCCTGCCCTCCGACGGCGTCTCCACGCCCCAGACTTCCTCCAGCCATCCCCTCCAGGCACAGCTCCTCCTCCCGGCGGCCTCTGCAGGACCACGCTGGCCTCGAGTCGGCCTCTCCAGGGCTCGCTCCTGCTCCCGGCGGCCCCTGCGGGCCCAACTCGTCGCCCAGTCGGCCTCCGCCGGCCCAACTCCTGCCTCTCCGCGGCCTCTCCAGCTGCCAGACTTCCTCAGGTCACCCTCTCCAGGCCCAGCTCCTCCTGCCTGCCACTGGCCACTTGAAGCCCGGACCCGCTCACGCCTCTGGGCGGTCTCCTCAGGCCCAGCACTTCATCTCCAGTGGGCCTCGCCAGGCCGAGCCTCCTGCCTCCCGAAGGCTGCACAGGCCCAGCCTCTGCCTCCCAGCGGACTCTCCACGCCCAGCTCTCACCTGACTGCGGCCTCCCCAGGCCAGAGCTCCTCCTGCCTTTCGGCAGCTCCCCCGGGCCCCGCTCCTGTTTCCCAGTGGCCTCACTAGGCCCCACGCATTCGTCACGGTGAACGGCCTTTCCAGGCCCAGTCTTTGCCTTTTGGCGGCCTCTCCAGGCCCCGAACTTCCTCAGGCCGGCCTGTCCAGGCCCCGTTGCGGCCTCCCGGCCTCCCGTCCAGGCCCAGCTCCTCCTGCTCACGGCTGCGGCCGCGAGCCCAGCCCCGGCCTCACGACAACCTCTTTGGACTCGGTTCCGGCCCAGCTCCCGCTGCGCGGCCTTTGTGGGCCCCAAATGTCCTGAAGCCGGGCCCCACGGTGGCCTGTCCGGGCCCGGCTCCTGCCCTCCGACGGCGTCTCCATGTCGTAGACTTCCTCCAGCCAACCTCTCCAGGTCCAGCTCCTCCTCCCAGCGGCCTCTGCAGGCCCACGCTGGCCTCCAGTCGGCCTCTCCAGGGCTCGCTCCTGCTCCCGGCGACCCCTGCGAACCCAACTCGTCGTCCACTCGGCCTCCGACGGCCCAGCTCCTGACTCTCCGCGGCCTCTCCAGCTGCCAGACTTCCTCCGCTCAGCCTCTCCAGTCCCAGCTCCTCCTGCCTGCCACTTGCCTCTTGAGGCCCAGCCCCGCTTACGCCTCTGGGCGGTCTCCTCAGGGCCAAGACTTGACTTCCAGGGGGCCTCGCCAGGCCCAGCCTCCTGCCCCCCGAAGGCCTGCACAGGCTCAGTCTCTGCCTCCCAGCGGACTCTCCACGCCCAGCTCTCGCCTGACTGCGTCCTCCCCAGGCCAGAGCTCCTCCTGCCTTTCGGCAGCTCCGCCGGGCCCCGCTCCTGCCTCCCAGTGGCCTCACTAGTCCCCACGCATTCGTCACGATGAACGGCCTTTCCAGGCCCAGCCTTTGCCTTTTGGCGGCCTCTCCAGGCCCCGTACTTCCTCAGGCCGGCCTCTCCAGGCCCCGTTGCGGCCTCCCGACATCCCGTCCAGGCCCAGCTCCTCCTGCTGCCGGTTGCAGCCGCAGGCCCAGCCGTGGCCTCACGACAACCTCTTTGGACTCGGCTCCGGCCCAGCTCCCGCTCCGCGGCCTTTGTAGGCCCCAAATGTCCTGAAGCCGGGCCCCACGGTGGCCTCTCCGGGCCCGGCTCCTGCCTTCCGACGGGGTCTCCACGCCCCAGTCTTCCTCCAGCCAGCCTCTCCAGGCCCAGCTCCTCTTCCCGGCGGCCCCTTCAGGCCCACCCTGGCTTCGAGTCGGCCTCTCCAGGGCTCGCTCCTGCTCACGGCGGCCCCTGCGGGCCCAACTCGTCGCCCAGTCGGCCACCGCCGGCCCAGCTCCTCCCTCTCCGTGGCCTCTCCAGCAGCCAGACTTCCTCCGGTCTGCCTCTCCAGACCCCGCTCCTCCTGCCTGCCACTGGCTTCTTGAAGCCCAGCCCCGCTCACGCCTCTGGGCGGTCTCCTCAGGCCCAGGACTTGACCTCCAGTCGGCCTCGGCAGGCCCAGCCTCCTGCCCCACGGAAGGCCTGCACAGGCCCAGTCTCTGCCTCCCAGCGGACTCTCCACGCCCAGCTCTCGCCTGACTGCGGCCTCCCTAGGCCAGAGCTCCTCCTGCCTCTAGGCAGCTCCGCCGGGCCCCGCTCCTGCCTCCCAGTGGCCTCACTAGGCCCCGCGCATTCGTCACGGTGAACGGCCTTTCCAGGCCCAGCCTTTGCCTTTTGGCGGCCTCTCCAGGCCCCGACCATCCTCAGGCCGCCCTCTCCATACCCAGTTGCGGCCTCCCGGCCTCCCGTCCAGGCCCAGTTCCTACTGCTCCCGGCTGCGGCCACCGGCCCAGCCCCGGCCTCACGACAACCTCTTTGGACTCGGCTCCAGCCCAGCGCCCGCTCCGCGGCCTTTGTAGGTCCCAAACGTCCTGAAGCCGGGTCCCACGGTGGCCTCTCCGGGCCCGGCTCCTGCCCTCCGTCGTCTCCACGCACCAGTCTTCCTCCAGCCAGCCTCTCCAGGCCCAGCTCCTCCTCCCGGCGGCCTCTGCATGCCCACGCTGGCCTCGAGTCGGCCTCTCCAAGGCTCGCTCCTGCTCCCGGCGGCCCCTACAGCCCAACTCGTCGCCCAGTCGGCCTCCGCCAGCCCAGCTCCTGCCTCTCCGCGGCCTCTCCAGCTGCCAGACTTCCTCAGTTCAGCCTCTCCAGGACCAGCTCCTCCTGCCTGCCACTGGCCTCTTGAGGCCCAGCCCCGCACACGCCTCTGGGCGGTCTCCTCAGGCCCAGGACTTGACCTCCAGTCGGCCTCGCCAGACCCAGCCTCCTGCTTCCCGAAGGCCTACAGCGGCCCAGCCTCTGCCTCCCAGCGGACTCTCCACGCCCAGCTCTCGCCTGACTGCGGCCTCCCCAGGCCAGAGCTCCTCCTGCCTTTCGGCAGCTCCGCCGGACCCCGCTCCTGCCTCACAGTGGCCTCACTAGGCCCCGTGCATTCGTCACCGTGAACGGCCTTTCCAGGCCCAGCCTTTGCCTTTTGGCGGCCTTTCCAGGCTCCGAACTTCCTCAGGCTGGCCTGTCCAGGCCCCGTTGCGGCCTCCCGTCCTCCCGTCCAGGCCCAGCTTCTCCTGCTCACGGCTGCGGCCGCGAGCCCAGCCCCGGACTCACGACAACCTCTTTGGACTCGGCTCCGGCCCAGCTCCCGCTGCGAGGCCTTTGTAGGCCCCAAATGTCCTGAAGCCGGGCCCCACGGTGGCTTCTCCGGGCCCGGCTCCTGCCCTCCGACGGCGTCTCCACGCCCCAGACTTCCTCCAGCCATCCCCTCCAGGCACAGCTCCTCCTCCCGGCGGCCTCTGCAGGACCACGCTGGCCTCGAGTCGGCCTCTCCAGGGCTCGCTCCTGCTCCCGGCGGCCCCTGCGGGCCCAACTCGTCGCCCAGTCGGCCTCCGCCGGCCCAACTCCTGCCTCTCCGCGGCCTCTCCAGCTGCCAGACTTCCTCAGGTCACCCTCTCCAGGCCCAGCTCCTCCTGCCTGCCACTGGCCACTTGAAGCCCGGACCCGCTCACGCCTCTGGGCGGTCTCCTCAGGCCCAGCACTTCATCTCCAGTGGGCCTCGCCAGGCCGAGCCTCCTGCCTCCCGAAGGCTGCACAGGCCCAGCCTCTGCCTCCCAGCGGACTCTCCACGCCCAGCTCTCACCTGACTGCGGCCTCCCCAGGCCAGAGCTCCTCCTGCCTTTCGGCAGCTCCCCCGGGCCCCGCTCCTGTTTCCCAGTGGCCTCACTAGGCCCCACGCATTCGTCACGGTGAACGGCCTTTCCAGGCCCAGTCTTTGCCTTTTGGCGGCCTCTCCAGGCCCCGAACTTCCTCAGGCCGGCCTGTCCAGGCCCCGTTGCGGCCTCCCGGCCTCCCGTCCAGGCCCAGCTCCTCCTGCTCACGGCTGCGGCCGCGAGCCCAGCCCCGGCCTCACGACAACCTCTTTGGACTCGGTTCCGGCCCAGCTCCCGCTGCGCGGCCTTTGTGGGCCCCAAATGTCCTGAAGCCGGGCCCCACGGTGGCCTGTCCGGGCCCGGCTCCTGCCCTCCGACGGCGTCTCCATGTCGTAGACTTCCTCCAGCCAACCTCTCCAGGTCCAGCTCCTCCTCCCAGCGGCCTCTGCAGGCCCACGCTGGCCTCCAGTCGGCCTCTCCAGGGCTCGCTCCTGCTCCCGGCGACCCCTGCGAACCCAACTCGTCGTCCACTCGGCCTCCGACGGCCCAGCTCCTGACTCTCCGCGGCCTCTCCAGCTGCCAGACTTCCTCCGCTCAGCCTCTCCAGTCCCAGCTCCTCCTGCCTGCCACTTGCCTCTTGAGGCCCAGCCCCGCTTACGCCTCTGGGCGGTCTCCTCAGGGCCAAGACTTGACTTCCAGGGGGCCTCGCCAGGCCCAGCCTCCTGCCCCCCGAAGGCCTGCACAGGCTCAGTCTCTGCCTCCCAGCGGACTCTCCACGCCCAGCTCTCGCCTGACTGCGTCCTCCCCAGGCCAGAGCTCCTCCTGCCTTTCGGCAGCTCCGCCGGGCCCCGCTCCTGCCTCCCAGTGGCCTCACTAGTCCCCACGCATTCGTCACGATGAACGGCCTTTCCAGGCCCAGCCTTTGCCTTTTGGCGGCCTCTCCAGGCCCCGTACTTCCTCAGGCCGGCCTCTCCAGGCCCCGTTGCGGCCTCCCGACATCCCGTCCAGGCCCAGCTCCTCCTGCTGCCGGTTGCAGCCGCAGGCCCAGCCGTGGCCTCACGACAACCTCTTTGGACTCGGCTCCGGCCCAGCTCCCGCTCCGCGGCCTTTGTAGGCCCCAAATGTCCTGAAGCCGGGCCCCACGGTGGCCTCTCCGGGCCCGGCTCCTGCCTTCCGACGGGGTCTCCACGCCCCAGTCTTCCTCCAGCCAGCCTCTCCAGGCCCAGCTCCTCTTCCCGGCGGCCCCTTCAGGCCCACCCTGGCTTCGAGTCGGCCTCTCCAGGGCTCGCTCCTGCTCACGGCGGCCCCTGCGGGCCCAACTCGTCGCCCAGTCGGCCACCGCCGGCCCAGCTCCTCCCTCTCCGTGGCCTCTCCAGCAGCCAGACTTCCTCCGGTCTGCCTCTCCAGACCCCGCTCCTCCTGCCTGCCACTGGCTTCTTGAAGCCCAGCCCCGCTCACGCCTCTGGGCGGTCTCCTCAGGCCCAGGACTTGACCTCCAGTCGGCCTCGGCAGGCCCAGCCTCCTGCCCCACGGAAGGCCTGCACAGGCCCAGTCTCTGCCTCCCAGCGGACTCTCCACGCCCAGCTCTCGCCTGACTGCGGCCTCCCTAGGCCAGAGCTCCTCCTGCCTCTAGGCAGCTCCGCCGGGCCCCGCTCCTGCCTCCCAGTGGCCTCACTAGGCCCCGCGCATTCGTCACGGTGAACGGCCTTTCCAGGCCCAGCCTTTGCCTTTTGGCGGCCTCTCCAGGCCCCGACCATCCTCAGGCCGCCCTCTCCATACCCAGTTGCGGCCTCCCGGCCTCCCGTCCAGGCCCAGTTCCTACTGCTCCCGGCTGCGGCCACCGGCCCAGCCCCGGCCTCACGACAACCTCTTTGGACTCGGCTCCAGCCCAGCGCCCGCTCCGCGGCCTTTGTAGGTCCCAAACGTCCTGAAGCCGGGTCCCACGGTGGCCTCTCCGGGCCCGGCTCCTGCCCTCCGTCGTCTCCACGCACCAGTCTTCCTCCAGCCAGCCTCTCCAGGCCCAGCTCCTCCTCCCGGCGGCCTCTGCATGCCCACGCTGGCCTCGAGTCGGCCTCTCCAAGGCTCGCTCCTGCTCCCGGCGGCCCCTACAGCCCAACTCGTCGCCCAGTCGGCCTCCGCCAGCCCAGCTCCTGCCTCTCCGCGGCCTCTCCAGCTGCCAGACTTCCTCAGTTCAGCCTCTCCAGGCCCAGCTCCTCCTGCCTGCCACTGGCCTCTTGAGGCCCAGCCCCGCACACGCCTCTGGGCGGTCTCCTCAGGCCCAGGACTTGACCTCCAGTCGGCCTCGCCAGACCCAGCCTCCTGCTTCCCGAAGGCCTACAGAGGCCCAGCCTCTGCCTCCCAGCGGACTCTCCACGCCCAGCTCTCGCCTGACTGCGGCCTCCCCAGGCCAGAGCTCCTCCTGCCTTTCGGCAGCTCCGCCGGACCCCGCTCCTGCCTCACAGTGGCCTCACTAGGCCCCGCGCATTCGTCACCGTGAACGGCCTTTCCAGGCCCAGCCTTTGCCTTTTGGCGGCCTTTCCAGGCTCCGAACTTCCTCAGGCTGGCCTGTCCAGGCCCCGTTGCGGCCTCCCGTCCTCCCGTCCAGGCCCAGCTTCTCCTGCTCTCGGCTGCGGCCGCGAGCCCAGCCCCGGACTCACGGCAACCTCTTTGGACTCGGCTCCGGCCCAGCTCCCGCTGCGAGGCCTTTGTAGGCCCCAAATGTCCTGAAGCCGGGCCCCACGGTGGCTTCTCCGGGCCCGGCTCCTGCCCTCCGACGGCGTCTCCACGCCCCAGACTTCCTCCAGCCATCCCCTCCAGGCACAGCTCCTCCTCCCGGCGGCCTCTGCAGGACCACGCTGGCCTCGAGTCGGCCTCTCCAGGGCTCGCTCCTGCTCCCGGCGGCCCCTGCGGGCCCAACTCGTCGCCCAGTCGGCCTCCGCCGGCCCAACTCCTGCCTCTCCGCGGCCTCTCCAGCTGCCAGACTTCCTCAGGTCACCCTCTCCAGGCCCAGCTCCTCCTGCCTGCCACTGGCCACTTGAAGCCCGGACCCGCTCACGCCTCTGGGCGGTCTCCTCAGGCCCAGCACTTCATCTCCAGTGGGCCTCGCCAGGCCGAGCCTCCTGCCTCCCGAAGGCTGCACAGGCCCAGCCTCTGCCTCCCAGCGGACTCTCCACGCCCAGCTCTCACCTGACTGCGGCCTCCCCAGGCCAGAGCTCCTCCTGCCTTTCGGCAGCTCCCCCGGGCCCCGCTCCTGTTTCCCAGTGGCCTCACTAGGCCCCACGCATTCGTCACGGTGAACGGCCTTTCCAGGCCCAGTCTTTGCCTTTTGGCGGCCTCTCCAGGCCCCGAACTTCCTCAGGCCGGCCTGTCCAGGCCCCGTTGCGGCCTCCCGGCCTCCCGTCCAGGCCCAGCTCCTCCTGCTCACGGCTGCGGCCGCGAGCCCAGCCCCGGCCTCACGACAACCTCTTTGGACTCGGTTCCGGCCCAGCTCCCGCTGCGCGGCCTTTGTGGGCCCCAAATGTCCTGAAGCCGGGCCCCACGGTGGCCTGTCCGGGCCCGGCTCCTGCCCTCCGACGGCGTCTCCATGTCGTAGACTTCCTCCAGCCAACCTCTCCAGGTCCAGCTCCTCCTCCCAGCGGCCTCTGCAGGCCCACGCTGGCCTCCAGTCGGCCTCTCCAGGGCTCGCTCCTGCTCCCGGCGACCCCTGCGAACCCAACTCGTCGTCCACTCGGCCTCCGACGGCCCAGCTCCTGACTCTCCGCGGCCTCTCCAGCTGCCAGACTTCCTCCGCTCAGCCTCTCCAGTCCCAGCTCCTCCTGCCTGCCACTTGCCTCTTGAGGCCCAGCCCCGCTTACGCCTCTGGGCGGTCTCCTCAGGGCCAAGACTTGACTTCCAGGGGGCCTCGCCAGGCCCAGCCTCCTGCCCCCCGAAGGCCTGCACAGGCTCAGTCTCTGCCTCCCAGCGGACTCTCCACGCCCAGCTCTCGCCTGACTGCGTCCTCCCCAGGCCAGAGCTCCTCCTGCCTTTCGGCAGCTCCGCCGGGCCCCGCTCCTGCCTCCCAGTGGCCTCACTAGTCCCCACGCATTCGTCACGATGAACGGCCTTTCCAGGCCCAGCCTTTGCCTTTTGGCGGCCTCTCCAGGCCCCGTACTTCCTCAGGCCGGCCTCTCCAGGCCCCGTTGCGGCCTCCCGACATCCCGTCCAGGCCCAGCTCCTCCTGCTGCCGGTTGCAGCCGCAGGCCCAGCCGTGGCCTCACGACAACCTCTTTGGACTCGGCTCCGGCCCAGCTCCCGCTCCGCGGCCTTTGTAGGCCCCAAATGTCCTGAAGCCGGGCCCCACGGTGGCCTCTCCGGGCCCGGCTCCTGCCTTCCGACGGGGTCTCCACGCCCCAGTCTTCCTCCAGCCAGCCTCTCCAGGCCCAGCTCCTCTTCCCGGCGGCCCCTTCAGGCCCACCCTGGCTTCGAGTCGGCCTCTCCAGGGCTCGCTCCTGCTCACGGCGGCCCCTGCGGGCCCAACTCGTCGCCCAGTCGGCCACCGCCGGCCCAGCTCCTCCCTCTCCGTGGCCTCTCCAGCAGCCAGACTTCCTCCGGTCTGCCTCTCCAGACCCCGCTCCTCCTGCCTGCCACTGGCTTCTTGAAGCCCAGCCCCGCTCACGCCTCTGGGCGGTCTCCTCAGGCCCAGGACTTGACCTCCAGTCGGCCTCGGCAGGCCCAGCCTCCTGCCCCACGGAAGGCCTGCACAGGCCCAGTCTCTGCCTCCCAGCGGACTCTCCACGCCCAGCTCTCGCCTGACTGCGGCCTCCCTAGGCCAGAGCTCCTCCTGCCTCTAGGCAGCTCCGCCGGGCCCCGCTCCTGCCTCCCAGTGGCCTCACTAGGCCCCGCGCATTCGTCACGGTGAACGGCCTTTCCAGGCCCAGCCTTTGCCTTTTGGCGGCCTCTCCAGGCCCCGACCATCCTCAGGCCGCCCTCTCCATACCCAGTTGCGGCCTCCCGGCCTCCCGTCCAGGCCCAGTTCCTACTGCTCCCGGCTGCGGCCACCGGCCCAGCCCCGGCCTCACGACAACCTCTTTGGACTCGGCTCCAGCCCAGCGCCCGCTCCGCGGCCTTTGTAGGTCCCAAACGTCCTGAAGCCGGGTCCCACGGTGGCCTCTCCGGGCCCGGCTCCTGCCCTCCGTCGTCTCCACGCACCAGTCTTCCTCCAGCCAGCCTCTCCAGGCCCAGCTCCTCCTCCCGGCGGCCTCTGCATGCCCACGCTGGCCTCGAGTCGGCCTCTCCAAGGCTCGCTCCTGCTCCCGGCGGCCCCTACAGCCCAACTCGTCGCCCAGTCGGCCTCCGCCAGCCCAGCTCCTGCCTCTCCGCGGCCTCTCCAGCTGCCAGACTTCCTCAGTTCAGCCTCTCCAGGACCAGCTCCTCCTGCCTGCCACTGGCCTCTTGAGGCCCAGCCCCGCACACGCCTCTGGGCGGTCTCCTCAGGCCCAGGACTTGACCTCCAGTCGGCCTCGCCAGACCCAGCCTCCTGCTTCCCGAAGGCCTACAGCGGCCCAGCCTCTGCCTCCCAGCGGACTCTCCACGCCCAGCTCTCGCCTGACTGCGGCCTCCCCAGGCCAGAGCTCCTCCTGCCTTTCGGCAGCTCCGCCGGACCCCGCTCCTGCCTCACAGTGGCCTCACTAGGCCCCGTGCATTCGTCACCGTGAACGGCCTTTCCAGGCCCAGCCTTTGCCTTTTGGCGGCCTTTCCAGGCTCCGAACTTCCTCAGGCTGGCCTGTCCAGGCCCCGTTGCGGCCTCCCGTCCTCCCGTCCAGGCCCAGCTTCTCCTGCTCACGGCTGCGGCCGCGAGCCCAGCCCCGGACTCACGACAACCTCTTTGGACTCGGCTCCGGCCCAGCTCCCGCTGCGAGGCCTTTGTAGGCCCCAAATGTCCTGAAGCCGGGCCCCACGGTGGCTTCTCCGGGCCCGGCTCCTGCCCTCCGACGGCGTCTCCACGCCCCAGACTTCCTCCAGCCATCCCCTCCAGGCACAGCTCCTCCTCCCGGCGGCCTCTGCAGGACCACGCTGGCCTCGAGTCGGCCTCTCCAGGGCTCGCTCCTGCTCCCGGCGGCCCCTGCGGGCCCAACTCGTCGCCCAGTCGGCCTCCGCCGGCCCAACTCCTGCCTCTCCGCGGCCTCTCCAGCTGCCAGACTTCCTCAGGTCACCCTCTCCAGGCCCAGCTCCTCCTGCCTGCCACTGGCCACTTGAAGCCCGGACCCGCTCACGCCTCTGGGCGGTCTCCTCAGGCCCAGCACTTCATCTCCAGTGGGCCTCGCCAGGCCGAGCCTCCTGCCTCCCGAAGGCTGCACAGGCCCAGCCTCTGCCTCCCAGCGGACTCTCCACGCCCAGCTCTCACCTGACTGCGGCCTCCCCAGGCCAGAGCTCCTCCTGCCTTTCGGCAGCTCCCCCGGGCCCCGCTCCTGTTTCCCAGTGGCCTCACTAGGCCCCACGCATTCGTCACGGTGAACGGCCTTTCCAGGCCCAGTCTTTGCCTTTTGGCGGCCTCTCCAGGCCCCGAACTTCCTCAGGCCGGCCTGTCCAGGCCCCGTTGCGGCCTCCCGGCCTCCCGTCCAGGCCCAGCTCCTCCTGCTCACGGCTGCGGCCGCGAGCCCAGCCCCGGCCTCACGACAACCTCTTTGGACTCGGTTCCGGCCCAGCTCCCGCTGCGCGGCCTTTGTGGGCCCCAAATGTCCTGAAGCCGGGCCCCACGGTGGCCTGTCCGGGCCCGGCTCCTGCCCTCCGACGGCGTCTCCATGTCGTAGACTTCCTCCAGCCAACCTCTCCAGGTCCAGCTCCTCCTCCCAGCGGCCTCTGCAGGCCCACGCTGGCCTCCAGTCGGCCTCTCCAGGGCTCGCTCCTGCTCCCGGCGACCCCTGCGAACCCAACTCGTCGTCCACTCGGCCTCCGACGGCCCAGCTCCTGACTCTCCGCGGCCTCTCCAGCTGCCAGACTTCCTCCGCTCAGCCTCTCCAGTCCCAGCTCCTCCTGCCTGCCACTTGCCTCTTGAGGCCCAGCCCCGCTTACGCCTCTGGGCGGTCTCCTCAGGGCCAAGACTTGACTTCCAGGGGGCCTCGCCAGGCCCAGCCTCCTGCCCCCCGAAGGCCTGCACAGGCTCAGTCTCTGCCTCCCAGCGGACTCTCCACGCCCAGCTCTCGCCTGACTGCGTCCTCCCCAGGCCAGAGCTCCTCCTGCCTTTCGGCAGCTCCGCCGGGCCCCGCTCCTGCCTCCCAGTGGCCTCACTAGTCCCCACGCATTCGTCACGATGAACGGCCTTTCCAGGCCCAGCCTTTGCCTTTTGGCGGCCTCTCCAGGCCCCGTACTTCCTCAGGCCGGCCTCTCCAGGCCCCGTTGCGGCCTCCCGACATCCCGTCCAGGCCCAGCTCCTCCTGCTGCCGGTTGCAGCCGCAGGCCCAGCCGTGGCCTCACGACAACCTCTTTGGACTCGGCTCCGGCCCAGCTCCCGCTCCGCGGCCTTTGTAGGCCCCAAATGTCCTGAAGCCGGGCCCCACGGTGGCCTCTCCGGGCCCGGCTCCTGCCTTCCAACGGGGTCTCCACGCCCCAGTCTTCCTCCAGCCAGCCTCTCCAGGCCCAGCTCCTCTTCCCGGCGGCCCCTTCAGGCCCACCCTGGCTTCGAGTCGGCCTCTCCAGGGCTCGCTCCTGCTCACGGCGGCCCCTGCGGGCCCAACTCGTCGCCCAGTCGGCCACCGCCGGCCCAGCTCCTCCCTCTCCGTGGCCTCTCCAGCAGCCAGACTTCCTCCGGTCTGCCTCTCCAGACCCCGCTCCTCCTGCCTGCCACTGGCTTCTTGAAGCCCAGCCCCGCTCACGCCTCTGGGCGGTCTCCTCAGGCCCAGGACTTGACCTCCAGTCGGCCTCGGCAGGCCCAGCCTCCTGCCCCACGGAAGGCCTGCACAGGCCCAGTCTCTGCCTCCCAGCGGACTCTCCACGCCCAGCTCTCGCCTGACTGCGGCCTCCCTAGGCCAGAGCTCCTCCTGCCTCTAGGCAGCTCCGCCGGGCCCCGCTCCTGCCTCCCAGTGGCCTCACTAGGCCCCGCGCATTCGTCACGGTGAACGGCCTTTCCAGGCCCAGCCTTTGCCTTTTGGCGGCCTTTCCAGGCTCCGAACTTCCTCAGGCTGGCCTGTCCAGGCCCCGTTGCGGCCTCCCGTCCTCCCGTCCAGGCCCAGCTTCTCCTGCTCTCGGCTGCGGCCGCGAGCCCAGCCCCGGACTCACGGCAACCTCTTTGGACTCGGCTCCGGCCCAGCTCCCGCTGCGAGGCCTTTGTAGGCCCCAAATGTCCTGAAGCCGGGCCCCACGGTGGCTTCTCCGGGCCCGGCTCCTGCCCTCCGACGGCGTCTCCACGCCCCAGACTTCCTCCAGCCATCCCCTCCAGGCACAGCTCCTCCTCCCGGCGGCCTCTGCAGGACCACGCTGGCCTCGAGTCGGCCTCTCCAGGGCTCGCTCCTGCTCCCGGCGGCCCCTGCGGGCCCAACTCGTCGCCCAGTCGGCCTCCGCCGGCCCAACTCCTGCCTCTCCGCGGCCTCTCCAGCTGCCAGACTTCCTCAGGTCACCCTCTCCAGGCCCAGCTCCTCCTGCCTGCCACTGGCCACTTGAAGCCCGGACCCGCTCACGCCTCTGGGCGGTCTCCTCAGGCCCAGCACTTCATCTCCAGTGGGCCTCGCCAGGCCGAGCCTCCTGCCTCCCGAAGGCTGCACAGGCCCAGCCTCTGCCTCCCAGCGGACTCTCCACGCCCAGCTCTCACCTGACTGCGGCCTCCCCAGGCCAGAGCTCCTCCTGCCTTTCGGCAGCTCCCCCGGGCCCCGCTCCTGTTTCCCAGTGGCCTCACTAGGCCCCACGCATTCGTCACGGTGAACGGCCTTTCCAGGCCCAGTCTTTGCCTTTTGGCGGCCTCTCCAGGCCCCGAACTTCCTCAGGCCGGCCTGTCCAGGCCCCGTTGCGGCCTCCCGGCCTCCCGTCCAGGCCCAGCTCCTCCTGCTCACGGCTGCGGCCGCGAGCCCAGCCCCGGCCTCACGACAACCTCTTTGGACTCGGTTCCGGCCCAGCTCCCGCTGCGCGGCCTTTGTGGGCCCCAAATGTCCTGAAGCCGGGCCCCACGGTGGCCTGTCCGGGCCCGGCTCCTGCCCTCCGACGGCGTCTCCATGTCGTAGACTTCCTCCAGCCAACCTCTCCAGGTCCAGCTCCTCCTCCCAGCGGCCTCTGCAGGCCCACGCTGGCCTCCAGTCGGCCTCTCCAGGGCTCGCTCCTGCTCCCGGCGACCCCTGCGAACCCAACTCGTCGTCCACTCGGCCTCCGACGGCCCAGCTCCTGACTCTCCGCGGCCTCTCCAGCTGCCAGACTTCCTCCGCTCAGCCTCTCCAGTCCCAGCTCCTCCTGCCTGCCACTTGCCTCTTGAGGCCCAGCCCCGCTTACGCCTCTGGGCGGTCTCCTCAGGGCCAAGACTTGACTTCCAGGGGGCCTCGCCAGGCCCAGCCTCCTGCCCCCCGAAGGCCTGCACAGGCTCAGTCTCTGCCTCCCAGCGGACTCTCCACGCCCAGCTCTCGCCTGACTGCGTCCTCCCCAGGCCAGAGCTCCTCCTGCCTTTCGGCAGCTCCGCCGGGCCCCGCTCCTGCCTCCCAGTGGCCTCACTAGTCCCCACGCATTCGTCACGATGAACGGCCTTTCCAGGCCCAGCCTTTGCCTTTTGGCGGCCTCTCCAGGCCCCGTACTTCCTCAGGCCGGCCTCTCCAGGCCCCGTTGCGGCCTCCCGACATCCCGTCCAGGCCCAGCTCCTCCTGCTGCCGGTTGCAGCCGCAGGCCCAGCCGTGGCCTCACGACAACCTCTTTGGACTCGGCTCCGGCCCAGCTCCCGCTCCGCGGCCTTTGTAGGCCCCAAATGTCCTGAAGCCGGGCCCCACGGTGGCCTCTCCGGGCCCGGCTCCTGCCTTCCGACGGGGTCTCCACGCCCCAGTCTTCCTCCAGCCAGCCTCTCCAGGCCCAGCTCCTCTTCCCGGCGGCCCCTTCAGGCCCACCCTGGCTTCGAGTCGGCCTCTCCAGGGCTCGCTCCTGCTCACGGCGGCCCCTGCGGGCCCAACTCGTCGCCCAGTCGGCCACCGCCGGCCCAGCTCCTCCCTCTCCGTGGCCTCTCCAGCAGCCAGACTTCCTCCGGTCTGCCTCTCCAGACCCCGCTCCTCCTGCCTGCCACTGGCTTCTTGAAGCCCAGCCCCGCTCACGCCTCTGGGCGGTCTCCTCAGGCCCAGGACTTGACCTCCAGTCGGCCTCGGCAGGCCCAGCCTCCTGCCCCACGGAAGGCCTGCACAGGCCCAGTCTCTGCCTCCCAGCGGACTCTCCACGCCCAGCTCTCGCCTGACTGCGGCCTCCCTAGGCCAGAGCTCCTCCTGCCTCTAGGCAGCTCCGCCGGGCCCCGCTCCTGCCTCCCAGTGGCCTCACTAGGCCCCGCGCATTCGTCACGGTGAACGGCCTTTCCAGGCCCAGCCTTTGCCTTTTGGCGGCCTCTCCAGGCCCCGACCATCCTCAGGCCGCCCTCTCCATACCCAGTTGCGGCCTCCCGGCCTCCCGTCCAGGCCCAGTTCCTACTGCTCCCGGCTGCGGCCACCGGCCCAGCCCCGGCCTCACGACAACCTCTTTGGACTCGGCTCCAGCCCAGCGCCCGCTCCGCGGCCTTTGTAGGTCCCAAACGTCCTGAAGCCGGGTCCCACGGTGGCCTCTCCGGGCCCGGCTCCTGCCCTCCGTCGTCTCCACGCACCAGTCTTCCTCCAGCCAGCCTCTCCAGGCCCAGCTCCTCCTCCCGGCGGCCTCTGCATGCCCACGCTGGCCTCGAGTCGGCCTCTCCAAGGCTCGCTCCTGCTCCCGGCGGCCCCTACAGCCCAACTCGTCGCCCAGTCGGCCTCCGCCAGCCCAGCTCCTGCCTCTCCGCGGCCTCTCCAGCTGCCAGACTTCCTCAGTTCAGCCTCTCCAGGACCAGCTCCTCCTGCCTGCCACTGGCCTCTTGAGGCCCAGCCCCGCACACGCCTCTGGGCGGTCTCCTCAGGCCCAGGACTTGACCTCCAGTCGGCCTCGCCAGACCCAGCCTCCTGCTTCCCGAAGGCCTACAGCGGCCCAGCCTCTGCCTCCCAGCGGACTCTCCACGCCCAGCTCTCGCCTGACTGCGGCCTCCCCAGGCCAGAGCTCCTCC
This sequence comes from Macaca nemestrina, assembly GCF_043159975.1. Lineage (NCBI taxonomy): Eukaryota > Metazoa > Chordata > Mammalia > Primates > Cercopithecidae > Macaca > Macaca nemestrina. The sequence continues at coordinate 128,752,914 of NC_092128.1, forward strand.
TGCCTTTCGGCAGCTCCGCCGGACCCCGCTCCTGCCTCACAGTGGCCTCACTAGGCCCCGTGCATTCGTCACCGTGAACGGCCTTTCCAGGCCCAGCCTTTGCCTTTTGGCGGCCTTTCCAGGCTCCGAACTTCCTCAGGCTGGCCTGTCCAGGCCCCGTTGCGGCCTCCCGTCCTCCCGTCCAGGCCCAGCTTCTCCTGCTCACGGCTGCGGCCGCGAGCCCAGCCCCGGACTCACGACAACCTCTTTGGACTCGGCTCCGGCCCAGCTCCCGCTGCGAGGCCTTTGTAGGCCCCAAATGTCCTGAAGCCGGGCCCCACGGTGGCTTCTCCGGGCCCGGCTCCTGCCCTCCGACGGCGTCTCCACGCCCCAGACTTCCTCCAGCCATCCCCTCCAGGCACAGCTCCTCCTCCCGGCGGCCTCTGCAGGACCACGCTGGCCTCGAGTCGGCCTCTCCAGGGCTCGCTCCTGCTCCCGGCGGCCCCTGCGGGCCCAACTCGTCGCCCAGTCGGCCTCCGCCGGCCCAACTCCTGCCTCTCCGCGGCCTCTCCAGCTGCCAGACTTCCTCAGGTCACCCTCTCCAGGCCCAGCTCCTCCTGCCTGCCACTGGCCACTTGAAGCCCGGACCCGCTCACGCCTCTGGGCGGTCTCCTCAGGCCCAGCACTTCATCTCCAGTGGGCCTCGCCAGGCCGAGCCTCCTGCCTCCCGAAGGCTGCACAGGCCCAGCCTCTGCCTCCCAGCGGACTCTCCACGCCCAGCTCTCACCTGACTGCGGCCTCCCCAGGCCAGAGCTCCTCCTGCCTTTCGGCAGCTCCCCCGGGCCCCGCTCCTGTTTCCCAGTGGCCTCACTAGGCCCCACGCATTCGTCACGGTGAACGGCCTTTCCAGGCCCAGTCTTTGCCTTTTGGCGGCCTCTCCAGGCCCCGAACTTCCTCAGGCCGGCCTGTCCAGGCCCCGTTGCGGCCTCCCGGCCTCCCGTCCAGGCCCAGCTCCTCCTGCTCACGGCTGCGGCCGCGAGCCCAGCCCCGGCCTCACGACAACCTCTTTGGACTCGGTTCCGGCCCAGCTCCCGCTGCGCGGCCTTTGTGGGCCCCAAATGTCCTGAAGCCGGGCCCCACGGTGGCCTGTCCGGGCCCGGCTCCTGCCCTCCGACGGCGTCTCCATGTCGTAGACTTCCTCCAGCCAACCTCTCCAGGTCCAGCTCCTCCTCCCAGCGGCCTCTGCAGGCCCACGCTGGCCTCCAGTCGGCCTCTCCAGGGCTCGCTCCTGCTCCCGGCGACCCCTGCGAACCCAACTCGTCGTCCACTCGGCCTCCGACGGCCCAGCTCCTGACTCTCCGCGGCCTCTCCAGCTGCCAGACTTCCTCCGCTCAGCCTCTCCAGTCCCAGCTCCTCCTGCCTGCCACTTGCCTCTTGAGGCCCAGCCCCGCTTACGCCTCTGGGCGGTCTCCTCAGGGCCAAGACTTGACTTCCAGGGGGCCTCGCCAGGCCCAGCCTCCTGCCCCCCGAAGGCCTGCACAGGCTCAGTCTCTGCCTCCCAGCGGACTCTCCACGCCCAGCTCTCGCCTGACTGCGTCCTCCCCAGGCCAGAGCTCCTCCTGCCTTTCGGCAGCTCCGCCGGGCCCCGCTCCTGCCTCCCAGTGGCCTCACTAGTCCCCACGCATTCGTCACGATGAACGGCCTTTCCAGGCCCAGCCTTTGCCTTTTGGCGGCCTCTCCAGGCCCCGTACTTCCTCAGGCCGGCCTCTCCAGGCCCCGTTGCGGCCTCCCGACATCCCGTCCAGGCCCAGCTCCTCCTGCTGCCGGTTGCAGCCGCAGGCCCAGCCGTGGCCTCACGACAACCTCTTTGGACTCGGCTCCGGCCCAGCTCCCGCTCCGCGGCCTTTGTAGGCCCCAAATGTCCTGAAGCCGGGCCCCACGGTGGCCTCTCCGGGCCCGGCTCCTGCCTTCCGACGGGGTCTCCACGCCCCAGTCTTCCTCCAGCCAGCCTCTCCAGGCCCAGCTCCTCTTCCCGGCGGCCCCTTCAGGCCCACCCTGGCTTCGAGTCGGCCTCTCCAGGGCTCGCTCCTGCTCACGGCGGCCCCTGCGGGCCCAACTCGTCGCCCAGTCGGCCACCGCCGGCCCAGCTCCTCCCTCTCCGTGGCCTCTCCAGCAGCCAGACTTCCTCCGGTCTGCCTCTCCAGACCCCGCTCCTCCTGCCTGCCACTGGCTTCTTGAAGCCCAGCCCCGCTCACGCCTCTGGGCGGTCTCCTCAGGCCCAGGACTTGACCTCCAGTCGGCCTCGGCAGGCCCAGCCTCCTGCCCCACGGAAGGCCTGCACAGGCCCAGTCTCTGCCTCCCAGCGGACTCTCCACGCCCAGCTCTCGCCTGACTGCGGCCTCCCTAGGCCAGAGCTCCTCCTGCCTCTAGGCAGCTCCGCCGGGCCCCGCTCCTGCCTCCCAGTGGCCTCACTAGGCCCCGCGCATTCGTCACGGTGAACGGCCTTTCCAGGCCCAGCCTTTGCCTTTTGGCGGCCTCTCCAGGCCCCGACCATCCTCAGGCCGCCCTCTCCATACCCAGTTGCGGCCTCCCGGCCTCCCGTCCAGGCCCAGTTCCTACTGCTCCCGGCTGCGGCCACCGGCCCAGCCCCGGCCTCACGACAACCTCTTTGGACTCGGCTCCAGCCCAGCGCCCGCTCCGCGGCCTTTGTAGGTCCCAAACGTCCTGAAGCCGGGTCCCACGGTGGCCTCTCCGGGCCCGGCTCCTGCCCTCCGTCGTCTCCACGCACCAGTCTTCCTCCAGCCAGCCTCTCCAGGCCCAGCTCCTCCTCCCGGCGGCCTCTGCATGCCCACGCTGGCCTCGAGTCGGCCTCTCCAAGGCTCGCTCCTGCTCCCGGCGGCCCCTACAGCCCAACTCGTCGCCCAGTCGGCCTCCGCCAGCCCAGCTCCTGCCTCTCCGCGGCCTCTCCAGCTGCCAGACTTCCTCAGTTCAGCCTCTCCAGGCCCAGCTCCTCCTGCCTGCCACTGGCCTCTTGAGGCCCAGCCCCGCACACGCCTCTGGGCGGTCTCCTCAGGCCCAGGACTTGACCTCCAGTCGGCCTCGCCAGACCCAGCCTCCTGCTTCCCGAAGGCCTACAGAGGCCCAGCCTCTGCCTCCCAGCGGACTCTCCACGCCCAGCTCTCGCCTGACTGCGGCCTCCCCAGGCCAGAGCTCCTCCTGCCTTTCGGCAGCTCCGCCGGACCCCGCTCCTGCCTCACAGTGGCCTCACTAGGCCCCGCGCATTCGTCACCGTGAACGGCCTTTCCAGGCCCAGCCTTTGCCTTTTGGCGGCCTTTCCAGGCTCCGAACTTCCTCAGGCTGGCCTGTCCAGGCCCCGTTGCGGCCTCCCGTCCTCCCGTCCAGGCCCAGCTTCTCCTGCTCTCGGCTGCGGCCGCGAGCCCAGCCCCGGACTCACGACAACCTCTTTGGACTCGGCTCCGGCCCAGCTCCCGCTGCGAGGCCTTTGTAGGCCCCAAATGTCCTGAAGCGGGCCCCACGGTGGCTTCTCCGGGCCCGGCTCCTGCCCTCCGACGGCGTCTCCACGCCCCAGACTTCCTCCAGCCATCCCCTCCAGGCACAGCTCCTCCTCCCGGCGGCCTCTGCAGGACCACGCTGGCCTCGAGTCGGCCTCTCCAGGGCTCGCTCCTGCTCCCGGCGGCCCCTGCGGGCCCAACTCGTCGCCCAGTCGGCCTCCGCCGGCCCAACTCCTGCCTCTCCGCGGCCTCTCCAGCTGCCAGACTTCCTCAGGTCACCCTCTCCAGGCCCAGCTCCTCCTGCCTGCCACTGGCCACTTGAAGCCCGGACCCGCTCACGCCTCTGGGCGGTCTCCTCAGGCCCAGCACTTCATCTCCAGTGGGCCTTGCCAGGCCGAGCCTCCTGCCTCCCGAAGGCTGCACAGGCCCAGCCTCTGCCTCCCAGCGGACTCTCCACGCCCAGCTCTCACCTGACTGCGGCCTCCCCAGGCCAGAGCTCCTCCTGCCTTTCGGCAGCTCCCCCGGGCCCCGCTCCTGTTTCCCAGTGGCCTCACTAGGCCCCACGCATTCGTCACGGTGAACGGCCTTTCCAGGCCCAGTCTTTGCCTTTTGGCGGCCTCTCCAGGCCCCGAACTTCCTCAGGCCGGCCTGTCCAGGCCCCGTTGCGGCCTCCCGGCCTCCCGTCCAGGCCCAGCTCCTCCTGCTCACGGCTGCGGCCGCGAGCCCAGCCCCGGCCTCACGACAACCTCTTTGGACTCGGTTCCGGCCCAGCTCCCGCTGCGCGGCCTTTGTGGGCCCCAAATGTCCTGAAGCCGGGCCCCACGGTGGCCTGTCCGGGCCCGGCTCCTGCCCTCCGACGGCGTCTCCATGTCGTAGACTTCCTCCAGCCAACCTCTCCAGGTCCAGCTCCTCCTCCCAGCGGCCTCTGCAGGCCCACGCTGGCCTCCAGTCGGCCTCTCCAGGGCTCGCTCCTGCTCCCGGCGACCCCTGCGAACCCAACTCGTCGTCCACTTGGCCTCCGACGGCCCAGCTCCTGACTCTCCGCGGCCTCTCCAGCTGCCAGACTTCCTCCGCTCAGCCTCTCCAGTCCCAGCTCCTCCTGCCTGCCACTTGCCTCTTGAGGCCCAGCCCCGCTTACACCTCTGGGCGGTCTCCTCAGGGCCAAGACTTGACTTCCAGGGGGCCTCGCCAGGCCCAGCCTCCTGCCCCCCGAAGGCCTGCACAGGCTCAGTCTCTGCCTCCCAGCGGACTCTCCACGCCCAGCTCTCGCCTGACTGCGTCCTCCCCAGGCCAGAGCTCCTCCTGCCTTTCGGCAGCTCCGCCGGGCCCCGCTCCTGCCTCCCAGTGGCCTCACTAGTCCCCACGCATTCGTCACGATGAACGGCCTTTCCAGGCCCAGCCTTTGCCTTTTGGCGGCCTCTCCAGGCCCCGTACTTCCTCAGGCCGGCCTCTCCAGGCCCCGTTGCGGCCTCCCGACATCCCGTCCAGGCCCAGCTCCTCCTGCTGCCGGTTGCAGCCGCAGGCCCAGCCGTGGCCTCACGACAACCTCTTTGGACTCGGCTCCGGCCCAGCTCCCGCTCCGCGGCCTTTGTAGGCCCCAAATGTCCTGAAGCCGGGCCCCACGGTGGCCTCTCCGGGCCCGGCTCCTGCCTTCCGACGGGGTCTCCACGCCCCAGTCTTCCTCCAGCCAGCCTCTCCAGGCCCAGCTCCTCTTCCCGGCGGCCCCTTCAGGCCCACCCTGGCTTCGAGTCGGCCTCTCCAGGGCTCGCTCCTGCTCACGGCGGCCCCTGCGGGCCCAACTCGTTGCCCAGTCGGCCACCGCCGGCCCAGCTCCTCCCTCTCCGTGGCCTCTCCAGCAGCCAGACTTCCTCCGGTCTGCCTCTCCAGACCCCGCTCCTCCTGCCTGCCACTGGCTTCTTGAAGCCCAGCCCCGCTCACGCCTCTGGGCGGTCTCCTCAGGCCCAGGACTTGACCTCCAGTCGGCCTCGGCAGGCCCAGCCTCCTGCCCCACGGAAGGCCTGCACAGGCCCAGTCTCTGCCTCCCAGCGGACTCTCCACGCCCAGCTCTCGCCTGACTGCGGCCTCCCTAGGCCAGAGCTCCTCCTGCCTCTAGGCAGCTCCGCCGGGCCCCGCTCCTGCCTCCCAGTGGCCTCACTAGGCCCCGCGCATTCGTCACGGTGAACGGCCTTTCCAGGCCCAGCCTTTGCCTTTTGGCGGCCTTTCCAGGCTCCGAACTTCCTCAGGCTGGCCTGTCCAGGCCCCGTTGCGGCCTCCCGTCCTCCCGTCCAGGCCCAGCTTCTCCTGCTCTCGGCTGCGGCCGCGAGCCCAGCCCCGGACTCACGGCAACCTCTTTGGACTCGGCTCCGGCCCAGCTCCCGCTGCGAGGCCTTTGTAGGCCCCAAATGTCCTGAAGCCGGGCCCCACGGTGGCTTCTCCGGGCCCGGCTCCTGCCCTCCGACGGCGTCTCCACGCCCCAGACTTCCTCCAGCCATCCCCTCCAGGCACAGCTCCTCCTCCCGGCGGCCTCTGCAGGACCACGCTGGCCTCGAGTCGGCCTCTCCAGGGCTCGCTCCTGCTCCCGGCGGCCCCTGCGGGCCCAACTCGTCGCCCAGTCGGCCTCCGCCGGCCCAACTCCTGCCTCTCCGCGGCCTCTCCAGCTGCCAGACTTCCTCAGGTCACCCTCTCCAGGCCCAGCTCCTCCTGCCTGCCACTGGCCACTTGAAGCCCGGACCCGCTCACGCCTCTGGGCGGTCTCCTCAGGCCCAGCACTTCATCTCCAGTGGGCCTCGCCAGGCCGAGCCTCCTGCCTCCCGAAGGCTGCACAGGCCCAGCCTCTGCCTCCCAGCGGACTCTCCACGCCCAGCTCTCACCTGACTGCGGCCTCCCCAGGCCAGAGCTCCTCCTGCCTTTCGGCAGCTCCCCCGGGCCCCGCTCCTGTTTCCCAGTGGCCTCACTAGGCCCCACGCATTCGTCACGGTGAACGGCCTTTCCAGGCCCAGTCTTTGCCTTTTGGCGGCCTCTCCAGGCCCCGAACTTCCTCAGGCCGGCCTGTCCAGGCCCCGTTGCGGCCTCCCGGCCTCCCGTCCAGGCCCAGCTCCTCCTGCTCACGGCTGCGGCCGCGAGCCCAGCCCCGGCCTCACGACAACCTCTTTGGACTCGGTTCCGGCCCAGCTCCCGCTGCGCGGCCTTTGTGGGCCCCAAATGTCCTGAAGCCGGGCCCCACGGTGGCCTGTCCGGGCCCGGCTCCTGCCCTCCGACGGCGTCTCCATGTCGTAGACTTCCTCCAGCCAACCTCTCCAGGTCCAGCTCCTCCTCCCAGCGGCCTCTGCAGGCCCACGCTGGCCTCCAGTCGGCCTCTCCAGGGCTCGCTCCTGCTCCCGGCGACCCCTGCGAACCCAACTCGTCGTCCACTTGGCCTCCGACGGCCCAGCTCCTGACTCTCCGCGGCCTCTCCAGCTGCCAGACTTCCTCCGCTCAGCCTCTCCAGTCCCAGCTCCTCCTGCCTGCCACTTGCCTCTTGAGGCCCAGCCCCGCTTACGCCTCTGGGCGGTCTCCTCAGGGCCAAGACTTGACTTCCAGGGGGCCTCGCCAGGCCCAGCCTCCTGCCCCCCGAAGGCCTGCACAGGCTCAGTCTCTGCCTCCCAGCGGACTCTCCACGCCCAGCTCTCGCCTGACTGCGTCCTCCCCAGGCCAGAGCTCCTCCTGCCTTTCGGCAGCTCCGCCGGGCCCCGCTCCTGCCTCCCAGTGGCCTCACTAGTCCCCACGCATTCGTCACGATGAACGGCCTTTCCAGGCCCAGCCTTTGCCTTTTGGCGGCCTCTCCAGGCCCCGTACTTCCTCAGGCCGGCCTCTCCAGGCCCCGTTGCGGCCTCCCGACATCCCGTCCAGGCCCAGCTCCTCCTGCTGCCGGTTGCAGCCGCAGGCCCAGCCGTGGCCTCACGACAACCTCTTTGGACTCGGCTCCGGCCCAGCTCCCGCTCCGCGGCCTTTGTAGGCCCCAAATGTCCTGAAGCCGGGCCCCACGGTGGCCTCTCCGGGCCCGGCTCCTGCCTTCCGACGGGGTCTCCACGCCCCAGTCTTCCTCCAGCCAGCCTCTCCAGGCCCAGCTCCTCTTCCCGGCGGCCCCTTCAGGCCCACCCTGGCTTCGAGTCGGCCTCTCCAGGGCTCGCTCCTGCTCACGGCGGCCCCTGCGGGCCCAACTCGTCGCCCAGTCGGCCACCGCCGGCCCAGCTCCTCCCTCTCCGTGGCCTCTCCAGCAGCCAGACTTCCTCCGGTCTGCCTCTCCAGACCCCGCTCCTCCTGCCTGCCACTGGCTTCTTGAAGCCCAGCCCCGCTCACGCCTCTGGGCGGTCTCCTCAGGCCCAGGACTTGACCTCCAGTCGGCCTCGGCAGGCCCAGCCTCCTGCCCCACGGAAGGCCTGCACAGGCCCAGTCTCTGCCTCCCAGCGGACTCTCCACGCCCAGCTCTCGCCTGACTGCGGCCTCCCTAGGCCAGAGCTCCTCCTGCCTCTAGGCAGCTCCGCCGGGCCCCGCTCCTGCCTCCCAGTGGCCTCACTAGGCCCCGCGCATTCGTCACGGTGAACGGCCTTTCCAGGCCCAGCCTTTGCCTTTTGGCGGCCTCTCCAGGCCCCGACCATCCTCAGGCCGCCCTCTCCATACCCAGTTGCGGCCTCCCGGCCTCCCGTCCAGGCCCAGTTCCTACTGCTCCCGGCTGCGGCCACCGGCCCAGCCCCGGCCTCACGACAACCTCTTTGGACTCGGCTCCAGCCCAGCGCCCGCTCCGCGGCCTTTGTAGGTCCCAAACGTCCTGAAGCCGGGTCCCACGGTGGCCTCTCCGGGCCCGGCTCCTGCCCTCCGTCGTCTCCACGCACCAGTCTTCCTCCAGCCAGCCTCTCCAGGCCCAGCTCCTCCTCCCGGCGGCCTCTGCATGCCCACGCTGGCCTCGAGTCGGCCTCTCCAAGGCTCGCTCCTGCTCCCGGCGGCCCCTACAGCCCAACTCGTCGCCCAGTCGGCCTCCGCCAGCCCAGCTCCTGCCTCTCCGCGGCCTCTCCAGCTGCCAGACTTCCTCAGTTCAGCCTCTCCAGGACCAGCTCCTCCTGCCTGCCACTGGCCTCTTGAGGCCCAGCCCCGCACACGCCTCTGGGCGGTCTCCTCAGGCCCAGGACTTGACCTCCAGTCGGCCTCGCCAGACCCAGCCTCCTGCTTCCCGAAGGCCTACAGCGGCCCAGCCTCTGCCTCCCAGCGGACTCTCCACGCCCAGCTCTCGCCTGACTGCGGCCTCCCCAGGCCAGAGCTCCTCCTGCCTTTCGGCAGCTCCGCCGGACCCCGCTCCTGCCTCACAGTGGCCTCACTAGGCCCCGTGCATTCGTCACCGTGAACGGCCTTTCCAGGCCCAGCCTTTGCCTTTTGGCGGCCTTTCCAGGCTCCGAACTTCCTCAGGCTGGCCTGTCCAGGCCCCGTTGCGGCCTCCCGTCCTCCCGTCCAGGCCCAGCTTCTCCTGCTCACGGCTGCGGCCGCGAGCCCAGCCCCGGACTCACGACAACCTCTTTGGACTCGGCTCCGGCCCAGCTCCCGCTGCGAGGCCTTTGTAGGCCCCAAATGTCCTGAAGCCGGGCCCCACGGTGGCTTCTCCGGGCCCGGCTCCTGCCCTCCGACGGCGTCTCCACGCCCCAGACTTCCTCCAGCCATCCCCTCCAGGCACAGCTCCTCCTCCCGGCGGCCTCTGCAGGACCACGCTGGCCTCGAGTCGGCCTCTCCAGGGCTCGCTCCTGCTCCCGGCGGCCCCTGCGGGCCCAACTCGTCGCCCAGTCGGCCTCCGCCGGCCCAACTCCTGCCTCTCCGCGGCCTCTCCAGCTGCCAAACTTCCTCAGGTCACCCTCTCCAGGCCCAGCTCCTCCTGCCTGCCACTGGCCACTTGAAGCCCGGACCCGCTCACGCCTCTGGGCGGTCTCCTCAGGCCCAGCACTTCATCTCCAGTGGGCCTCGCCAGGCCGAGCCTCCTGCCTCCCGAAGGCTGCACAGGCCCAGCCTCTGCCTCCCAGCGGACTCTCCACGCCCAGCTCTCACCTGACTGCGGCCTCCCCAGGCCAGAGCTCCTCCTGCCTTTCGGCAGCTCCCCCGGGCCCCGCTCCTGTTTCCCAGTGGCCTCACTAGGCCCCACGCATTCGTCACGGTGAACGGCCTTTCCAGGCCCAGTCTTTGCCTTTTGGCGGCCTCTCCAGGCCCCGAACTTCCTCAGGCCGGCCTGTCCAGGCCCCGTTGCGGCCTCCCGGCCTCCCGTCCAGGCCCAGCTCCTCCTGCTCACGGCTGCGGCCGCGAGCCCAGCCCCGGCCTCACGACAACCTCTTTGGACTCGGCTCCGGCCCAGCTCCCGCTCCGCGGCCTTTGTAGGCCCCAAATGTCCTGAAGCCGGGCCCCACGGTGGCCTCTCCGGGCCCGGCTCCTGCCTTCCGACGGGGTCTCCACGCCCCAGTCTTCCTCCAGCCAGCCTCTCCAGGCCCAGCTCCTCTTCCCGGCGGCCCCTTCAGGCCCACCCTGGCTTCGAGTCGGCCTCTCCAGGGCTCGCTCCTGCTCACGGCGGCCCCTGCGGGCCCAACTCGTTGCCCAGTCGGCCACCGCCGGCCCAGCTCCTCCCTCTCCGTGGCCTCTCCAGCAGCCAGACTTCCTCCGGTCTGCCTCTCCAGACCCCGCTCCTCCTGCCTGCCACTGGCTTCTTGAAGCCCAGCCCCGCTCACGCCTCTGGGCGGTCTCCTCAGGCCCAGGACTTGACCTCCAGTCGGCCTCGGCAGGCCCAGCCTCCTGCCCCACGGAAGGCCTGCACAGGCCCAGTCTCTGCCTCCCAGCGGACTCTCCACGCCCAGCTCTCGCCTGACTGCGGCCTCCCTAGGCCAGAGCTCCTCCTGCCTCTAGGCAGCTCCGCCGGGCCCCGCTCCTGCCTCCCAGTGGCCTCACTAGGCCCCGCGCATTCGTCACGGTGAACGGCCTTTCCAGGCCCAGCCTTTGCCTTTTGGCGGCCTCTCCAGGCCCCGACCATCCTCAGGCCGCCCTCTCCATACCCAGTTGCGGCCTCCCGGCCTCCCGTCCAGGCCCAGTTCCTACTGCTCCCGGCTGCGGCCACCGGCCCAGCCCCGGCCTCACGACAACCTCTTTGGACTCGGCTCCAGCCCAGCGCCCGCTCCGCGGCCTTTGTAGGTCCCAAACGTCCTGAAGCCGGGTCCCACGGTGGCCTCTCCGGGCCCGGCTCCTGCCCTCCGTCGTCTCCACGCACCAGTCTTCCTCCAGCCAGCCTCTCCAGGCCCAGCTCCTCCTCCCGGCGGCCTCTGCATGCCCACGCTGGCCTCGAGTCGGCCTCTCCAAGGCTCGCTCCTGCTCCCGGCGGCCCCTACAGCCCAACTCGTCGCCCAGTCGGCCTCCGCCAGCCCAGCTCCTGCCTCTCCGCGGCCTCTCCAGCTGCCAGACTTCCTCAGTTCAGCCTCTCCAGGACCAGCTCCTCCTGCCTGCCACTGGCCTCTTGAGGCCCAGCCCCGCACACGCCTCTGGGCGGTCTCCTCAGGCCCAGGACTTGACCTCCAGTCGGCCTCGCCAGACCCAGCCTCCTGCTTCCCGAAGGCCTACAGCGGCCCAGCCTCTGCCTCCCAGCGGACTCTCCACGCCCAGCTCTCGCCTGACTGCGGCCTCCCCAGGCCAGAGCTCCTCCTGCCTTTCGGCAGCTCCGCCGGACCCCGCTCCTGCCTCACAGTGGCCTCACTAGGCCCCGTGCATTCGTCACCGTGAACGGCCTTTCCAGGCCCAGCCTTTGCCTTTTGGCGGCCTTTCCAGGCTCCGAACTTCCTCAGGCTGGCCTGTCCAGGCCCCGTTGCGGCCTCCCGTCCTCCCGTCCAGGCCCAGCTTCTCCTGCTCACGGCTGCGGCCGCGAGCCCAGCCCCGGACTCACGACAACCTCTTTGGACTCGGCTCCGGCCCAGCTCCCGCTGCGAGGCCTTTGTAGGCCCCAAATGTCCTGAAGCCGGGCCCCACGGTGGCTTCTCCGGGCCCGGCTCCTGCCCTCCGACGGCGTCTCCACGCCCCAGACTTCCTCCAGCCATCCCCTCCAGGCACAGCTCCTCCTCCCGGCGGCCTCTGCAGGACCACGCTGGCCTCGAGTCGGCCTCTCCAGGGCTCGCTCCTGCTCCCGGCGGCCCCTGCGGGCCCAACTCGTCGCCCAGTCGGCCTCCGCCGGCCCAACTCCTGCCTCTCCGCGGCCTCTCCAGCTGCCAAACTTCCTCAGGTCACCCTCTCCAGGCCCAGCTCCTCCTGCCTGCCACTGGCCACTTGAAGCCCGGACCCGCTCACGCCTCTGGGCGGTCTCCTCAGGCCCAGCACTTCATCTCCAGTGGGCCTCGCCAGGCCGAGCCTCCTGCCTCCCGAAGGCTGCACAGGCCCAGCCTCTGCCTCCCAGCGGACTCTCCACGCCCAGCTCTCACCTGACTGCGGCCTCCCCAGGCCAGAGCTCCTCCTGCCTTTCGGCAGCTCCCCCGGGCCCCGCTCCTGTTTCCCAGTGGCCTCACTAGGCCCCACGCATTCGTCACGGTGAACGGCCTTTCCAGGCCCAGTCTTTGCCTTTTGGCGGCCTCTCCAGGCCCCGAACTTCCTCAGGCCGGCCTGTCCAGGCCCCGTTGCGGCCTCCCGGCCTCCCGTCCAGGCCCAGCTCCTCCTGCTCACGGCTGCGGCCGCGAGCCCAGCCCCGGCCTCACGACAACCTCTTTGGACTCGGTTCCGGCCCAGCTCCCGCTGCGCGGCCTTTGTGGGCCCCAAATGTCCTGAAGCCGGGCCCCACGGTGGCCTGTCCGGGCCCGGCTCCTGCCCTCCGACGGCGTCTCCATGTCGTAGACTTCCTCCAGCCAACCTCTCCAGGTCCAGCTCCTCCTCCCAGCGGCCTCTGCAGGCCCACGCTGGCCTCCAGTCGGCCTCTCCAGGGCTCGCTCCTGCTCCCGGCGACCCCTGCGAACCCAACTCGTCGTCCACTCGGCCTCCGACGGCCCAGCTCCTGACTCTCCGCGGCCTCTCCAGCTGCCAGACTTCCTCCGCTCAGCCTCTCCAGTCCCAGCTCCTCCTGCCTGCCACTTGCCTCTTGAGGCCCAGCCCCGCTTACGCCTCTGGGCGGTCTCCTCAGGGCCAAGACTTGACTTCCAGGGGGCCTCGCCAGGCCCAGCCTCCTGCCCCCCGAAGGCCTGCACAGGCTCAGTCTCTGCCTCCCAGCGGACTCTCCACGCCCAGCTCTCGCCTGACTGCGTCCTCCCCAGGCCAGAGCTCCTCCTGCCTTTCGGCAGCTCCGCCGGGCCCCGCTCCTGCCTCCCAGTGGCCTCACTAGTCCCCACGCATTCGTCACGATGAACGGCCTTTCCAGGCCCAGCCTTTGCCTTTTGGCGGCCTCTCCAGGCCCCGTACTTCCTCAGGCCGGCCTCTCCAGGCCCCGTTGCGGCCTCCCGACATCCCGTCCAGGCCCAGCTCCTCCTGCTGCCGGTTGCAGCCGCAGGCCCAGCCGTGGCCTCACGACAACCTCTTTGGACTCGGCTCCGGCCCAGCTCCCGCTCCGCGGCCTTTGTAGGCCCCAAATGTCCTGAAGCCGGGCCCCACGGTGGCCTCTCCGGGCCCGGCTCCTGCCTTCCAACGGGGTCTCCACGCCCCAGTCTTCCTCCAGCCAGCCTCTCCAGGCCCAGCTCCTCTTCCCGGCGGCCCCTTCAGGCCCACCCTGGCTTCGAGTCGGCCTCTCCAGGGCTCGCTCCTGCTCACGGCGGCCCCTGCGGGCCCAACTCGTCGCCCAGTCGGCCACCGCCGGCCCAGCTCCTCCCTCTCCGTGGCCTCTCCAGCAGCCAGACTTCCTCCGGTCTGCCTCTCCAGACCCCGCTCCTCCTGCCTGCCACTGGCTTCTTGAAGCCCAGCCCCGCTCACGCCTCTGGGCGGTCTCCTCAGGCCCAGGACTTGACCTCCAGTCGGCCTCGGCAGGCCCAGCCTCCTGCCCCACGGAAGGCCTGCACAGGCCCAGTCTCTGCCTCCCAGCGGACTCTCCACGCCCAGCTCTCGCCTGACTGCGGCCTCCCTAGGCCAGAGCTCCTCCTGCCTCTAGGCAGCTCCGCCGGGCCCCGCTCCTGCCTCCCAGTGGCCTCACTAGGCCCCGCGCATTCGTCACGGTGAACGGCCTTTCCAGGCCCAGCCTTTGCCTTTTGGCGGCCTTTCCAGGCTCCGAACTTCCTCAGGCTGGCCTGTCCAGGCCCCGTTGCGGCCTCCCGTCCTCCCGTCCAGGCCCAGCTTCTCCTGCTCTCGGCTGCGGCCGCGAGCCCAGCCCCGGACTCACGGCAACCTCTTTGGACTCGGCTCCGGCCCAGCTCCCGCTGCGAGGCCTTTGTAGGCCCCAAATGTCCTGAAGCCGGGCCCCACGGTGGCTTCTCCGGGCCCGGCTCCTGCCCTCCGACGGCGTCTCCACGCCCCAGACTTCCTCCAGCCATCCCCTCCAGGCACAGCTCCTCCTCCCGGCGGCCTCTGCAGGACCACGCTGGCCTCGAGTCGGCCTCTCCAGGGCTCGCTCCTGCTCCCGGCGGCCCCTGCGGGCCCAACTCGTCGCCCAGTCGGCCTCCGCCGGCCCAACTCCTGCCTCTCCGCGGCCTCTCCAGCTGCCAGACTTCCTCAGGTCACCCTCTCCAGGCCCAGCTCCTCCTGCCTGCCACTGGCCACTTGAAGCCCGGACCCGCTCACGCCTCTGGGCGGTCTCCTCAGGCCCAGCACTTCATCTCCAGTGGGCCTCGCCAGGCCGAGCCTCCTGCCTCCCGAAGGCTGCACAGGCCCAGCCTCTGCCTCCCAGCGGACTCTCCACGCCCAGCTCTCACCTGACTGCGGCCTCCCCAGGCCAGAGCTCCTCCTGCCTTTCGGCAGCTCCCCCGGGCCCCGCTCCTGTTTCCCAGTGGCCTCACTAGGCCCCACGCATTCGTCACGGTGAACGGCCTTTCCAGGCCCAGTCTTTGCCTTTTGGCGGCCTCTCCAGGCCCCGAACTTCCTCAGGCCGGCCTGTCCAGGCCCCGTTGCGGCCTCCCGGCCTCCCGTCCAGGCCCAGCTCCTCCTGCTCACGGCTGCGGCCGCGAGCCCAGCCCCGGCCTCACGACAACCTCTTTGGACTCGGTTCCGGCCCAGCTCCCGCTGCGCGGCCTTTGTGGGCCCCAAATGTCCTGAAGCCGGGCCCCACGGTGGCCTGTCCGGGCCCGGCTCCTGCCCTCCGACGGCGTCTCCATGTCGTAGACTTCCTCCAGCCAACCTCTCCAGGTCCAGCTCCTCCTCCCAGCGGCCTCTGCAGGCCCACGCTGGCCTCCAGTCGGCCTCTCCAGGGCTCGCTCCTGCTCCCGGCGACCCCTGCGAACCCAACTCGTCGTCCACTTGGCCTCCGACGGCCCAGCTCCTGACTCTCCGCGGCCTCTCCAGCTGCCAGACTTCCTCCGCTCAGCCTCTCCAGTCCCAGCTCCTCCTGCCTGCCACTTGCCTCTTGAGGCCCAGCCCCGCTTACGCCTCTGGGCGGTCTCCTCAGGGCCAAGACTTGACTTCCAGGGGGCCTCGCCAGGCCCAGCCTCCTGCCCCCCGAAGGCCTGCACAGGCTCAGTCTCTGCCTCCCAGCGGACTCTCCACGCCCAGCTCTCGCCTGACTGCGTCCTCCCCAGGCCAGAGCTCCTCCTGCCTTTCGGCAGCTCCGCCGGGCCCCGCTCCTGCCTCCCAGTGGCCTCACTAGTCCCCACGCATTCGTCACGATGAACGGCCTTTCCAGGCCCAGCCTTTGCCTTTTGGCGGCCTCTCCAGGCCCCGTACTTCCTCAGGCCGGCCTCTCCAGGCCCCGTTGCGGCCTCCCGACATCCCGTCCAGGCCCAGCTCCTCCTGCTGCCGGTTGCAGCCGCAGGCCCAGCCGTGGCCTCACGACAACCTCTTTGGACTCGGCTCCGGCCCAGCTCCCGCTCCGCGGCCTTTGTAGGCCCCAAATGTCCTGAAGCCGGGCCCCACGGTGGCCTCTCCGGGCCCGGCTCCTGCCTTCCGACGGGGTCTCCACGCCCCAGTCTTCCTCCAGCCAGCCTCTCCAGGCCCAGCTCCTCTTCCCGGCGGCCCCTTCAGGCCCACCCTGGCTTCGAGTCGGCCTCTCCAGGGCTCGCTCCTGCTCACGGCGGCCCCTGCGGGCCCAACTCGTCGCCCAGTCGGCCACCGCCGGCCCAGCTCCTCCCTCTCCGTGGCCTCTCCAGCAGCCAGACTTCCTCCGGTCTGCCTCTCCAGACCCCGCTCCTCCTGCCTGCCACTGGCTTCTTGAAGCCCAGCCCCGCTCACGCCTCTGGGCGGTCTCCTCAGGCCCAGGACTTGACCTCCAGTCGGCCTCGGCAGGCCCAGCCTCCTGCCCCACGGAAGGCCTGCACAGGCCCAGTCTCTGCCTCCCAGCGGACTCTCCACGCCCAGCTCTCGCCTGACTGCGGCCTCCCTAGGCCAGAGCTCCTCCTGCCTCTAGGCAGCTCCGCCGGGCCCCGCTCCTGCCTCCCAGTGGCCTCACTAGGCCCCGCGCATTCGTCACGGTGAACGGCCTTTCCAGGCCCAGCCTTTGCCTTTTGGCGGCCTCTCCAGGCCCCGACCATCCTCAGGCCGCCCTCTCCATACCCAGTTGCGGCCTCCCGGCCTCCCGTCCAGGCCCAGTTCCTACTGCTCCCGGCTGCGGCCACCGGCCCAGCCCCGGCCTCACGACAACCTCTTTGGACTCGGCTCCAGCCCAGCGCCCGCTCCGCGGCCTTTGTAGGTCCCAAACGTCCTGAAGCCGGGTCCCACGGTGGCCTCTCCGGGCCCGGCTCCTGCCCTCCGTCGTCTCCACGCACCAGTCTTCCTCCAGCCAGCCTCTCCAGGCCCAGCTCCTCCTCCCGGCGGCCTCTGCATGCCCACGCTGGCCTCGAGTCGGCCTCTCCAAGGCTCGCTCCTGCTCCCGGCGGCCCCTACAGCCCAACTCGTCGCCCAGTCGGCCTCCGCCAGCCCAGCTCCTGCCTCTCCGCGGCCTCTCCAGCTGCCAGACTTCCTCAGTTCAGCCTCTCCAGGACCAGCTCCTCCTGCCTGCCACTGGCCTCTTGAGGCCCAGCCCCGCACACGCCTCTGGGCGGTCTCCTCAGGCCCAGGACTTGACCTCCAGTCGGCCTCGCCAGACCCAGCCTCCTGCTTCCCGAAGGCCTACAGCGGCCCAGCCTCTGCCTCCCAGCGGACTCTCCACGCCCAGCTCTCGCCTGACTGCGGCCTCCCCAGGCCAGAGCTCCTCCTGCCTTTCGGCAGCTCCGCCGGACCCCGCTCCTGCCTCACAGTGGCCTCACTAGGCCCCGTGCATTCGTCACCGTGAACGGCCTTTCCAGGCCCAGCCTTTGCCTTTTGGCGGCCTTTCCAGGCTCCGAACTTCCTCAGGCTGGCCTGTCCAGGCCCCGTTGCGGCCTCCCGTCCTCCCGTCCAGGCCCAGCTTCTCCTGCTCACGGCTGCGGCCGCGAGCCCAGCCCCGGACTCACGACAACCTCTTTGGACTCGGCTCCGGCCCAGCTCCCGCTGCGAGGCCTTTGTAGGCCCCAAATGTCCTGAAGCCGGGCCCCACGGTGGCTTCTCCGGGCCCGGCTCCTGCCCTCCGACGGCGTCTCCACGCCCCAGACTTCCTCCAGCCATCCCCTCCAGGCACAGCTCCTCCTCCCGGCGGCCTCTGCAGGACCACGCTGGCCTCGAGTCGGCCTCTCCAGGGCTCGCTCCTGCTCCCGGCGGCCCCTGCGGGCCCAACTCGTCGCCCAGTCGGCCTCCGCCGGCCCAACTCCTGCCTCTCCGCGGCCTCTCCAGCTGCCAGACTTCCTCAGGTCACCCTCTCCAGGCCCAGCTCCTCCTGCCTGCCACTGGCCACTTGAAGCCCGGACCCGCTCACGCCTCTGGGCGGTCTCCTCAGGCCCAGCACTTCATCTCCAGTGGGCCTCGCCAGGCCGAGCCTCCTGCCTCCCGAAGGCTGCACAGGCCCAGCCTCTGCCTCCCAGCGGACTCTCCACGCCCAGCTCTCACCTGACTGCGGCCTCCCCAGGCCAGAGCTCCTCCTGCCTTTCGGCAGCTCCCCCGGGCCCCGCTCCTGTTTCCCAGTGGCCTCACTAGGCCCCACGCATTCGTCACGGTGAACGGCCTTTCCAGGCCCAGTCTTTGCCTTTTGGCGGCCTCTCCAGGCCCCGAACTTCCTCAGGCCGGCCTGTCCAGGCCCCGTTGCGGCCTCCCGGCCTCCCGTCCAGGCCCAGCTCCTCCTGCTCACGGCTGCGGCCGCGAGCCCAGCCCCGGCCTCACGACAACCTCTTTGGACTCGGTTCCGGCCCAGCTCCCGCTGCGCGGCCTTTGTGGGCCCCAAATGTCCTGAAGCCGGGCCCCACGGTGGCCTGTCCGGGCCCGGCTCCTGCCCTCCGACGGCGTCTCCATGTCGTAGACTTCCTCCAGCCAACCTCTCCAGGTCCAGCTCCTCCTCCCAGCGGCCTCTGCAGGCCCACGCTGGCCTCCAGTCGGCCTCTCCAGGGCTCGCTCCTGCTCCCGGCGACCCCTGCGAACCCAACTCGTCGTCCACTCGGCCTCCGACGGCCCAGCTCCTGACTCTCCGCGGCCTCTCCAGCTGCCAGACTTCCTCCGCTCAGCCTCTCCAGTCCCAGCTCCTCCTGCCTGCCACTTGCCTCTTGAGGCCCAGCCCCGCTTACGCCTCTGGGCGGTCTCCTCAGGGCCAAGACTTGACTTCCAGGGGGCCTCGCCAGGCCCAGCCTCCTGCCCCCCGAAGGCCTGCACAGGCTCAGTCTCTGCCTCCCAGCGGACTCTCCACGCCCAGCTCTCGCCTGACTGCGTCCTCCCCAGGCCAGAGCTCCTCCTGCCTTTCGGCAGCTCCGCCGGGCCCCGCTCCTGCCTCCCAGTGGCCTCACTAGTCCCCACGCATTCGTCACGATGAACGGCCTTTCCAGGCCCAGCCTTTGCCTTTTGGCGGCCTCTCCAGGCCCCGTACTTCCTCAGGCCGGCCTCTCCAGGCCCCGTTGCGGCCTCCCGACATCCCGTCCAGGCCCAGCTCCTCCTGCTGCCGGTTGCAGCCGCAGGCCCAGCCGTGGCCTCACGACAACCTCTTTGGACTCGGCTCCGGCCCAGCTCCCGCTCCGCGGCCTTTGTAGGCCCCAAATGTCCTGAAGCCGGGCCCCACGGTGGCCTCTCCGGGCCCGGCTCCTGCCTTCCAACGGGGTCTCCACGCCCCAGTCTTCCTCCAGCCAGCCTCTCCAGGCCCAGCTCCTCTTCCCGGCGGCCCCTTCAGGCCCACCCTGGCTTCGAGTCGGCCTCTCCAGGGCTCGCTCCTGCTCACGGCGGCCCCTGCGGGCCCAACTCGTCGCCCAGTCGGCCACCGCCGGCCCAGCTCCTCCCTCTCCGTGGCCTCTCCAGCAGCCAGACTTCCTCCGGTCTGCCTCTCCAGACCCCGCTCCTCCTGCCTGCCACTGGCTTCTTGAAGCCCAGCCCCGCTCACGCCTCTGGGCGGTCTCCTCAGGCCCAGGACTTGACCTCCAGTCGGCCTCGGCAGGCCCAGCCTCCTGCCCCACGGAAGGCCTGCACAGGCCCAGTCTCTGCCTCCCAGCGGACTCTCCACGCCCAGCTCTCGCCTGACTGCGGCCTCCCTAGGCCAGAGCTCCTCCTGCCTCTAGGCAGCTCCGCCGGGCCCCGCTCCTGCCTCCCAGTGGCCTCACTAGGCCCCGCGCATTCGTCACGGTGAACGGCCTTTCCAGGCCCAGCCTTTGCCTTTTGGCGGCCTTTCCAGGCTCCGAACTTCCTCAGGCTGGCCTGTCCAGGCCCCGTTGCGGCCTCCCGTCCTCCCGTCCAGGCCCAGCTTCTCCTGCTCTCGGCTGCGGCCGCGAGCCCAGCCCCGGACTCACGGCAACCTCTTTGGACTCGGCTCCGGCCCAGCTCCCGCTGCGAGGCCTTTGTAGGCCCCAAATGTCCTGAAGCCGGGCCCCACGGTGGCTTCTCCGGGCCCGGCTCCTGCCCTCCGACGGCGTCTCCACGCCCCAGACTTCCTCCAGCCATCCCCTCCAGGCACAGCTCCTCCTCCCGGCGGCCTCTGCAGGACCACGCTGGCCTCGAGTCGGCCTCTCCAGGGCTCGCTCCTGCTCCCGGCGGCCCCTGCGGGCCCAACTCGTCGCCCAGTCGGCCTCCGCCGGCCCAACTCCTGCCTCTCCGCGGCCTCTCCAGCTGCCAGACTTCCTCAGGTCACCCTCTCCAGGCCCAGCTCCTCCTGCCTGCCACTGGCCACTTGAAGCCCGGACCCGCTCACGCCTCTGGGCGGTCTCCTCAGGCCCAGCACTTCATCTCCAGTGGGCCTCGCCAGGCCGAGCCTCCTGCCTCCCGAAGGCTGCACAGGCCCAGCCTCTGCCTCCCAGCGGACTCTCCACGCCCAGCTCTCACCTGACTGCGGCCTCCCCAGGCCAGAGCTCCTCCTGCCTTTCGGCAGCTCCCCCGGGCCCCGCTCCTGTTTCCCAGTGGCCTCACTAGGCCCCACGCATTCGTCACGGTGAACGGCCTTTCCAGGCCCAGTCTTTGCCTTTTGGCGGCCTCTCCAGGCCCCGAACTTCCTCAGGCCGGCCTGTCCAGGCCCCGTTGCGGCCTCCCGGCCTCCCGTCCAGGCCCAGCTCCTCCTGCTCACGGCTGCGGCCGCGAGCCCAGCCCCGGCCTCACGACAACCTCTTTGGACTCGGTTCCGGCCCAGCTCCCGCTGCGCGGCCTTTGTGGGCCCCAAATGTCCTGAAGCCGGGCCCCACGGTGGCCTGTCCGGGCCCGGCTCCTGCCCTCCGACGGCGTCTCCATGTCGTAGACTTCCTCCAGCCAACCTCTCCAGGTCCAGCTCCTCCTCCCAGCGGCCTCTGCAGGCCCACGCTGGCCTCCAGTCGGCCTCTCCAGGGCTCGCTCCTGCTCCCGGCGACCCCTGCGAACCCAACTCGTCGTCCACTCGGCCTCCGACGGCCCAGCTCCTGACTCTCCGCGGCCTCTCCAGCTGCCAGACTTCCTCCGCTCAGCCTCTCCAGTCCCAGCTCCTCCTGCCTGCCACTTGCCTCTTGAGGCCCAGCCCCGCTTACGCCTCTGGGCGGTCTCCTCAGGGCCAAGACTTGACTTCCAGGGGGCCTCGCCAGGCCCAGCCTCCTGCCCCCCGAAGGCCTGCACAGGCTCAGTCTCTGCCTCCCAGCGGACTCTCCACGCCCAGCTCTCGCCTGACTGCGTCCTCCCCAGGCCAGAGCTCCTCCTGCCTTTCGGCAGCTCCGCCGGGCCCCGCTCCTGCCTCCCAGTGGCCTCACTAGTCCCCACGCATTCGTCACGATGAACGGCCTTTCCAGGCCCAGCCTTTGCCTTTTGGCGGCCTCTCCAGGCCCCGTACTTCCTCAGGCCGGCCTCTCCAGGCCCCGTTGCGGCCTCCCGACATCCCGTCCAGGCCCAGCTCCTCCTGCTGCCGGTTGCAGCCGCAGGCCCAGCCGTGGCCTCACGACAACCTCTTTGGACTCGGCTCCGGCCCAGCTCCCGCTCCGCGGCCTTTGTAGGCCCCAAATGTCCTGAAGCCGGGCCCCACGGTGGCCTCTCCGGGCCCGGCTCCTGCCTTCCGACGGGGTCTCCACGCCCCAGTCTTCCTCCAGCCAGCCTCTCCAGGCCCAGCTCCTCTTCCCGGCGGCCCCTTCAGGCCCACCCTGGCTTCGAGTCGGCCTCTCCAGGGCTCGCTCCTGCTCACGGCGGCCCCTGCGGGCCCAACTCGTCGCCCAGTCGGCCACCGCCGGCCCAGCTCCTCCCTCTCCGTGGCCTCTCCAGCAGCCAGACTTCCTCCGGTCTGCCTCTCCAGACCCCGCTCCTCCTGCCTGCCACTGGCTTCTTGAAGCCCAGCCCCGCTCACGCCTCTGGGCGGTCTCCTCAGGCCCAGGACTTGACCTCCAGTCGGCCTCGGCAGGCCCAGCCTCCTGCCCCACGGAAGGCCTGCACAGGCCCAGTCTCTGCCTCCCAGCGGACTCTCCACGCCCAGCTCTCGCCTGACTGCGGCCTCCCTAGGCCAGAGCTCCTCCTGCCTCTAGGCAGCTCCGCCGGGCCCCGCTCCTGCCTCCCAGTGGCCTCACTAGGCCCCGCGCATTCGTCACGGTGAACGGCCTTTCCAGGCCCAGCCTTTGCCTTTTGGCGGCCTTTCCAGGCTCCGAACTTCCTCAGGCTGGCCTGTCCAGGCCCCGTTGCGGCCTCCCGTCCTCCCGTCCAGGCCCAGCTTCTCCTGCTCTCGGCTGCGGCCGCGAGCCCAGCCCCGGACTCACGGCAACCTCTTTGGACTCGGCTCCGGCCCAGCTCCCGCTGCGAGGCCTTTGTAGGCCCCAAATGTCCTGAAGCCGGGCCCCACGGTGGCTTCTCCGGGCCCGGCTCCTGCCCTCCGACGGCGTCTCCACGCCCCAGACTTCCTCCAGCCATCCCCTCCAGGCACAGCTCCTCCTCCCGGCGGCCTCTGCAGGACCACGCTGGCCTCGAGTCGGCCTCTCCAAGGCTCGCTCCTGCTCCCGGCGGCCCCTACAGCCCAACTCGTCGCCCAGTCGGCCTCCGCCAGCCCAGCTCCTGCCTCTCCGCGGCCTCTCCAGCTGCCAGACTTCCTCAGTTCAGCCTCTCCAGGCCCAGCTCCTCCTGCCTGCCACTGGCCTCTTGAGGCCCAGCCCCGCACACGCCTCTGGGCGGTCTCCTCAGGCCCAGGACTTGACCTCCAGTCGGCCTCGCCAGACCCAGCCTCCTGCTTCCCGAAGGCCTACAGAGGCCCAGCCTCTGCCTCCCAGCGGACTCTCCACGCCCAGCTCTCGCCTGACTGCGGCCTCCCCAGGCCAGAGCTCCTCCTGCCTTTCGGCAGCTCCGCCGGACCCCGCTCCTGCCTCACAGTGGCCTCACTAGGCCCCGCGCATTCGTCACCGTGAACGGCCTTTCCAGGCCCAGCCTTTGCCTTTTGGCGGCCTTTCCAGGCTCCGAACTTCCTCAGGCTGGCCTGTCCAGGCCCCGTTGCGGCCTCCCGTCCTCCCGTCCAGGCCCAGCTTCTCCTGCTCTCGGCTGCGGCCGCGAGCCCAGCCCCGGACTCACGGCAACCTCTTTGGACTCGGCTCCGGCCCAGCTCCCGCTGCGAGGCCTTTGTAGGCCCCAAATGTCCTGAAGCCGGGCCCCACGGTGGCTTCTCCGGGCCCGGCTCCTGCCCTCCGACGGCGTCTCCACGCCCCAGACTTCCTCCAGCCATCCCCTCCAGGCACAGCTCCTCCTCCCGGCGGCCTCTGCAGGACCACGCTGGCCTCGAGTCGGCCTCTCCAGGGCTCGCTCCTGCTCCCGGCGGCCCCTGCGGGCCCAACTCGTCGCCCAGTCGGCCTCCGCCGGCCCAACTCCTGCCTCTCCGCGGCCTCTCCAGCTGCCAGACTTCCTCAGGTCACCCTCTCCAGGCCCAGCTCCTCCTGCCTGCCACTGGCCACTTGAAGCCCGGACCCGCTCACGCCTCTGGGCGGTCTCCTCAGGCCCAGCACTTCATCTCCAGTGGGCCTCGCCAGGCCGAGCCTCCTGCCTCCCGAAGGCTGCACAGGCCCAGCCTCTGCCTCCCAGCGGACTCTCCACGCCCAGCTCTCACCTGACTGCGGCCTCCCCAGGCCAGAGCTCCTCCTGCCTTTCGGCAGCTCCCCCGGGCCCCGCTCCTGTTTCCCAGTGGCCTCACTAGGCCCCACGCATTCGTCACGGTGAACGGCCTTTCCAGGCCCAGTCTTTGCCTTTTGGCGGCCTCTCCAGGCCCCGAACTTCCTCAGGCCGGCCTGTCCAGGCCCCGTTGCGGCCTCCCGGCCTCCCGTCCAGGCCCAGCTCCTCCTGCTCACGGCTGCGGCCGCGAGCCCAGCCCCGGCCTCACGACAACCTCTTTGGACTCGGTTCCGGCCCAGCTCCCGCTGCGCGGCCTTTGTGGGCCCCAAATGTCCTGAAGCCGGGCCCCACGGTGGCCTGTCCGGGCCCGGCTCCTGCCCTCCGACGGCGTCTCCATGTCGTAGACTTCCTCCAGCCAACCTCTCCAGGTCCAGCTCCTCCTCCCAGCGGCCTCTGCAGGCCCACGCTGGCCTCCAGTCGGCCTCTCCAGGGCTCGCTCCTGCTCCCGGCGACCCCTGCGAACCCAACTCGTCGTCCACTCGGCCTCCGACGGCCCAGCTCCTGACTCTCCGCGGCCTCTCCAGCTGCCAGACTTCCTCCGCTCAGCCTCTCCAGTCCCAGCTCCTCCTGCCTGCCACTTGCCTCTTGAGGCCCAGCCCCGCTTACGCCTCTGGGCGGTCTCCTCAGGGCCAAGACTTGACTTCCAGGGGGCCTCGCCAGGCCCAGCCTCCTGCCCCCCGAAGGCCTGCACAGGCTCAGTCTCTGCCTCCCAGCGGACTCTCCACGCCCAGCTCTCGCCTGACTGCGTCCTCCCCAGGCCAGAGCTCCTCCTGCCTTTCGGCAGCTCCGCCGGGCCCCGCTCCTGCCTCCCAGTGGCCTCACTAGTCCCCACGCATTCGTCACGATGAACGGCCTTTCCAGGCCCAGCCTTTGCCTTTTGGCGGCCTCTCCAGGCCCCGTACTTCCTCAGGCCGGCCTCTCCAGGCCCCGTTGCGGCCTCCCGACATCCCGTCCAGGCCCAGCTCCTCCTGCTGCCGGTTGCAGCCGCAGGCCCAGCCGTGGCCTCACGACAACCTCTTTGGACTCGGCTCCGGCCCAGCTCCCGCTCCGCGGCCTTTGTAGGCCCCAAATGTCCTGAAGCCGGGCCCCACGGTGGCCTCTCCGGGCCCGGCTCCTGCCTTCCGACGGGGTCTCCACGCCCCAGTCTTCCTCCAGCCAGCCTCTCCAGGCCCAGCTCCTCTTCCCGGCGGCCCCTTCAGGCCCACCCTGGCTTCGAGTCGGCCTCTCCAGGGCTCGCTCCTGCTCACGGCGGCCCCTGCGGGCCCAACTCGTCGCCCAGTCGGCCACCGCCGGCCCAGCTCCTCCCTCTCCGTGGCCTCTCCAGCAGCCAGACTTCCTCCGGTCTGCCTCTCCAGACCCCGCTCCTCCTGCCTGCCACTGGCTTCTTGAAGCCCAGCCCCGCTCACGCCTCTGGGCGGTCTCCTCAGGCCCAGGACTTGACCTCCAGTCGGCCTCGGCAGGCCCAGCCTCCTGCCCCACGGAAGGCCTGCACAGGCCCAGTCTCTGCCTCCCAGCGGACTCTCCACGCCCAGCTCTCGCCTGACTGCGGCCTCCCTAGGCCAGAGCTCCTCCTGCCTCTAGGCAGCTCCGCCGGGCCCCGCTCCTGCCTCCCAGTGGCCTCACTAGGCCCCGCGCATTCGTCACGGTGAACGGCCTTTCCAGGCCCAGCCTTTGCCTTTTGGCGGCCTCTCCAGGCCCCGACCATCCTCAGGCCGCCCTCTCCATACCCAGTTGCGGCCTCCCGGCCTCCCGTCCAGGCCCAGTTCCTACTGCTCCCGGCTGCGGCCACCGGCCCAGCCCCGGCCTCACGACAACCTCTTTGGACTCGGCTCCAGCCCAGCGCCCGCTCCGCGGCCTTTGTAGGTCCCAAACGTCCTGAAGCCGGGTCCCACGGTGGCCTCTCCGGGCCCGGCTCCTGCCCTCCGTCGTCTCCACGCACCAGTCTTCCTCCAGCCAGCCTCTCCAGGCCCAGCTCCTCCTCCCGGCGGCCTCTGCATGCCCACGCTGGCCTCGAGTCGGCCTCTCCAAGGCTTGCTCCTGCTCCCGGCGGCCCCTACAGCCCAACTCGTCGCCCAGTCGGCCTCCGCCAGCCCAGCTCCTGCCTCTCCGCGGCCTCTCCAGCTGCCAGACTTCCTCAGTTCAGCCTCTCCAGGCCCAGCTCCTCCTGCCTGCCACTGGCCTCTTGAGGCCCAGCCCCGCACACGCCTCTGGGCGGTCTCCTCAGGCCCAGGACTTGACCTCCAGTCGGCCTCGCCAGACCCAGCCTCCTGCTTCCCGAAGGCCTACAGCGGCCCAGCCTCTGCCTCCCAGCGGACTCTCCACGCCCAGCTCTCGCCTGACTGCGGCCTCCCCAGGCCAGAGCTCCTCCTGCCTTTCGGCAGCTCCGCCGGACCCCGCTCCTGCCTCACAGTGGCCTCACTAGGCCCCGCGCATTCGTCACCGTGAACGGCCTTTCCAGGCCCAGCCTTTGCCTTTTGGCGGCCTTTCCAGGCTCCGAACTTCCTCAGGCTGGCCTGTCCAGGCCCCGTTGCGGCCTCCCGTCCTCCCGTCCAGGCCCAGCTTCTCCTGCTCACGGCTGCGGCCGCGAGCCCAGCCCCGGACTCACGACAACCTCTTTGGACTCGGCTCCGGCCCAGCTCCCGCTGCGAGGCCTTTGTAGGCCCCAAATGTCCTGAAGCCGGGCCCCACGGTGGCTTCTCCGGGCCCGGCTCCTGCCCTCCGACGGCGTCTCCACGCCCCAGACTTCCTCCAGCCATCCCCTCCAGGCACAGCTCCTCCTCCCGGCGGCCTCTGCAGGACCACGCTGGCCTCGAGTCGGCCTCTCCAGGGCTCGCTCCTGCTCCCGGCGGCCCCTGCGGGCCCAACTCGTCGCCCAGTCGGCCTCCGCCGGCCCAACTCCTGCCTCTCCGCGGCCTCTCCAGCTGCCAGACTTCCTCAGGTCACCCTCTCCAGGCCCAGCTCCTCCTGCCTGCCACTGGCCACTTGAAGCCCGGACCCGCTCACGCCTCTGGGCGGTCTCCTCAGGCCCAGCACTTCATCTCCAGTGGGCCTCGCCAGGCCGAGCCTCCTGCCTCCCGAAGGCTGCACAGGCCCAGCCTCTGCCTCCCAGCGGACTCTCCACGCCCAGCTCTCACCTGACTGCGGCCTCCCCAGGCCAGAGCTCCTCCTGCCTTTCGGCAGCTCCCCCGGGCCCCGCTCCTGTTTCCCAGTGGCCTCACTAGGCCCCACGCATTCGTCACGGTGAACGGCCTTTCCAGGCCCAGTCTTTGCCTTTTGGCGGCCTCTCCAGGCCCCGAACTTCCTCAGGCCGGCCTGTCCAGGCCCCGTTGCGGCCTCCCGGCCTCCCGTCCAGGCCCAGCTCCTCCTGCTCACGGCTGCGGCCGCGAGCCCAGCCCCGGCCTCACGACAACCTCTTTGGACTCGGTTCCGGCCCAGCTCCCGCTGCGCGGCCTTTGTGGGCCCCAAATGTCCTGAAGCCGGGCCCCACGGTGGCCTGTCCGGGCCCGGCTCCTGCCCTCCGACGGCGTCTCCATGTCGTAGACTTCCTCCAGCCAACCTCTCCAGGTCCAGCTCCTCCTCCCAGCGGCCTCTGCAGGCCCATGCTAGCCTCCATTTGGCCTCTCCAGGGCTCGCTCCTGCTCCTGGTGGCCCCTGCGGGCCCAAATGGTCGCCCACTCGGCCTCCGTCGGCCCAGCTGCTGCCTGTCCTCCACCTCTCCAGCTGCCAGACTTCCTCAGGTCAGCCTCTCCAGGCCCAGCTCCTCCTGCCTGCCACTGGCCTCTTGAGGCCCAGCCCTGCTCACGCCTCTGGGCGGCCACCTCAGGCCCAGGACTTGACCTCCAGTGGGCCTCGCCAGGCCCAGCCTCCTGTCTCCAGAAGGCCTGCACAGACCCGGCCTCTACCTCCCAGTGGACTTTCCACGCCCAGCTCTCGCCTGACTGCGGCCTCCCCAGGCCAGAGCTCCTCCTGCATTTCGGCAGTTCCGTCGGGCCCCGCTCCTGCCTCTCAGTGGCCTCACTATGCCCCGCGTATTCGTCACAGGGAACATCCTTTCCAGGCCCATCCTTTGCCTTTTCGGCATCTCCAGGCCCCGAACTTCCTCAGGGAGGCCTCTCCAGGCCCCATTGCGGCCTCCCGTCCTCCCGTCCATGCCTAGCTCCTCCTGTTCCCGGCTGCGGCCGTAGGCCCAGCCCCGGCAACACGACAACCTCTTTGGACCCGGCTTCCGTACAGCTCCCGCTCCGCGGCCTTTGTAGGCCCCAAACGTCCTGAAGCTGGGCCCCACCGTGGCCTCTCCGGGCCCGGCTCCTGCCCTCCGACGTCGTCTCCACGCCCCAGAGTTCTTCCAGCAAGTCTCTCCAGACCCAGCTCCTCCTCCTGGCGGCCTCTGCAGGCCCACGCTGGCCTCGAGTCGGCCTCTCCAGGGCTCGCTCCTGCTCCCAGCGGCCCCTGCGGACGCAACTCGTCACCCAGTCTGCCTCCGCCGGCCCAGCTCGTGCCTGTCCGTTACCTCTCCAGCTGCCAGACTTCCTCAGGTCAGCCTCTCCAGGCCCAGCTCCTCCTGCCTGCCACTGGCCTCTTGAGGCCCAGCCCCGCTCATGCCTCTCGGCGGCCTCCTCCGTCCCTGGACTTGACCTCCAGTCGGCCTCTCCAAGACCAGCCTCCTGCCTCCCGAAGGCCTGCACAGGGCCATCCTCTGCCTCCCAGCAGACTCTCCACGCCCAGCTCTCGCCTGACTGCGGCCTCCCCAGGCCAGAGCTCCTCCTGCCTTTTGGCAGCTCCGCCCGGCCCTGCTCCTGCCTCCCAGTGGCCTCACTAGGCCCCGCGCATTCGTCACGGGGAACGGCCTTTCCAGGCCCAGCCTTTGCCTTTTGGCGGCCTCTCCAGGCCCCGAACTTCCTCAGGTCGGCCTCTCCAGGTCCTGTTGCGGCCTCCCGGCCTCCCGTCCAGGCCCAGCTCCTCCTGGTCTCGGCTGCGGCCGCAGGCCCAGCCCCAGCCTCACGACAACCTCTTTGGCCTCGGCTCCAGCCCAGATCCCGCTCCGCGGCGTTTGTAGGACCCAAACGTCCTGAAGCCGGGCCCCACGGTGGCCTTTCCGGGCCCGGCTCCTGCTCTCCGACGGCGTCTCCACGTCCCAGAGTTCCTCCAGCCAACCCCTCCAGATCCAGCTCCTCCTCCCGGCGGCCTCTGCAGGCCCACGCTGGCCTCGAGTCGTCCTCTCCAGGGCTCGCTCCTGTTCCCGGCGGCCCCTGCGCGCCCAACTCGTCGCCCAGCTCCTGCCTGTCCGTGGCCTCTCCAGCTGCCAGACTTCCTCAGGTCAGCCTCTCCAGGACCAGCTCTTCCTGCCTGTCACTGGCCTTTTGAGGCCCAGCCCCGCTCACGCCTCTGGGTGGCCTCCTCAGGCCCAGGACTTCACTTCCAGTCCGCCTCACCAGGCCCAGCCTCCTGCCTCCCGAAGGCCTGCACAGACCCGGCCTCTGCCTCCCAGCGGGCTCTCCACGCCCAGCTCCCGCCTGACTGCGGCCTGCCCAGGCCAGATCTCCTCCAGCCTTTTGGCATCTCTGCCAGGCCCCGCTCCTGCCTCCCAGTGGCCTCATTAGGCCCAGCTCATTCTTCACGGGGAACCGCCTTTCCAGGCCTAGCCTTTGCCTTTTGTGGCCTCTCCAGGCCCAGAACTTTCTCAGGCCGGTCTCTCCAGGCCCAGTTACGGTCTCCCAGCCTCCTGTCCAGGCCCAGCTCCTCATGCTCCCGGCTGCGGCCACAGGCCCTGCTCCGGACTCCCAACAACTTCTTTGGACTCGGCTGCAGCCCAGCTCATGCTCAGCGGCCTTTTTAGGCCCCAAACGTCCTGAAGCCGGGCCCCATGGTGGCCTCTCCGGGCCCGGCTCCTGCCCTCCGATGACGTTTCCATGACCCAGACTTCCTCCAGCCAGCCTCTCCAGGCCCATCTCTTCCTCCTGTCGGCCTGTGCTGGCCCGTACTGTCCTCGAGTCGGCCTCTCCGGGGCTCGCTCCTACACCTGGCGGCCCCTGCAGGCCCAACTCGTCCTCCAGTCGGCCTCCGACGGCCCAGCTCCTGCCTCTCCATGGCCTCTCCAGCTGCCAGACTTCCTCAGGTCAGCCTCTCCAGGCCCAGCTCCTCCTGCCTGCCACTGGCCTCTTGAGGCCCAGCCCCGCTCATGCCTCTCGGCGGCCTCCTCCGTCCCTGGACTTGACCTCCAGTCGGCCTCTCCAAGACCAGCCTCCTGCCTCCCGAAGGGCTGCACAGGCCCAGCCTCTGTCTCCCAGCGGACTCTCCACCCCTACCTCTCTCCTCACTGCGGCCACCACAGGCCAGAGCGCCTCCTGCTTCTCCGCTGCTCCGACTGGCCCTGCTCCTGCCTCCCAGTGGCCTCTTTTTACCGAGCTCATTTTTCATGGGGAATAGCCTCTCCAGCCCCCGTCTTTGCCTTTTGGTGGCCTCTCCAGGGCCAGACGTTTTTTAAGCCGGCCTCTCCAGACCCAGTTGCTGCGTCTCATCATCCCCTTCTTGCCCAGGTCTTCCTCCCAGTTTTGGCTGGTGCTTAAATTTTTCCTCACCACAATCTGTTTGGACTCAACTCCTGTCCAGCTCCTCGTGGCCATTTAGACTGAGAAGTTTCTCAAGTCCAGCCCTCCAATTTCACTACCTTACTTGTGGCAGCATGAGCTGTCACAGCTTTTGCCTGACTATTTCTTCTCCAAGCTGCCTTAGCATTCTCACATTGGTGTTTCTAGACCCAGATGCTGCATTTTGCTTTTTTCACGTTGCCCGTCTCTTTCCTTGTGCCTGCCTCCCAAGTCCCAGCTCCTGTCTTATTGTGTTGTGTGTTATACTAGCTCCTGTCTCACGATGGCCTCTTCTGGCCCACCTTCGGCGTTATAGTGGACAGTCAAGCCCATCCTCTGCCTCTTCGTGGCCTTTTCTCCCTTTCCTCTTGCCCCACAGTCACCTCTTCTGGATCCATCTTTTTAATCTTTGGTGGTCCAGAGTATCAAGGAACCTAAAGCTTCTCTGGACTCTTATTTATTGGTAACTTTAAAGCAGAGTGCTTTAGCAAAACACCTGCCTCTTCTTTTAACCTTGACAATGGATTTGTGACAAATTTATAATAAATTCTACCTGCGTGGTTTCATACTGAATTTTGTTTTATTTAGTGTCTCATCATTTTTCTTTTCTTTTTTTGGTGGGAATGGGAATGAGCCTCTGCTTGGGCCCTTTTTCTTCACTCTGGACATGGTAGCTTCTCACTTCATGTCTTCTGTATTTATGTTGTTTACAGTTATGTTTTTTTTAGGGTCTTGCTCTGTCACCCAGGCTGGAGTGGAGTCGTGTGATCATGGCTCACTGCAGCCTTGGCCTTTTGGCCTGAAGTAATTCTCCCAACTCAGCATCTTGAGTAGCTGATACTACAGGCACATGCCACCATGCCTGGCTAATTTCTGATTTTTCCTGAGAGATTGGTTCTCACTATGTTGCTCAGGCTGTTCCCAGACTTTTGGACACAAGCAATCCTTTTGCCTGAGCCTCCCAAAGTGCTGAGATTACAAGCATAAACTACCATACCTGGCTTGCTATTTGCTTGTCATGAACTATTAAGAGTTTGCTTTTTGATTAATATACTATTTCTGTATAGATTTATGTAGATATAGACAGTTTAAATTTTTCATGGATACCAATTTTTTCCCTTTCTTTGAGGCAAAGTACCACTTTTCCTTCAGGATTTAGTGCAGTGGTATAATCCCGGCTTACCACAACCTCTTCTTTCTTGGCTTAAGTGATCCTCCCCCCTCAGCCTGCTGAGTAGCTGGGATCCCAGGTTCGAGCTGCCATAGCCAGGTAATTTGTATATTTCTTGTAGAGAGGGGGTCTCACCATGTTTCCCAGGCTGGTTTCAAACTCCTGGACTCAAGCGATCCTCCCCCCTCAGCCTCTTACAGTGCTGGGATCACAGGTGGGAGCCACCACTCCTGGCCTACCATTTTCTTTTCATGGATCATTAAGAATTTACTTTATGCCAGCACAGTGACTCACGCCTATAATCCCAGCACCTTAGGAGGATGAGGTGTGTGGATTACGAGGTCAGGAGTTCAAGACCAGCCTGTCCAAGGTGGTGAAACCCCATCTCTACCAAAAGTTAGCCAGGTGTGGTGGCAGGTGCCTATAATCCCAGCTACTCCAAAGGGTGAGGCAGGAGAATTGCTTGAATCTGGGATGTGGAGGTGGCAGTGAGCTGAGATTATGCCACTGCACTCCAGCCTGGGTGACAGAGTGAGACTCTATCTCAAAAAAAAAAAAATTACTTTTTTTTAGTATAATGTAAATATATAAATATGTGTGTGTATGTATTCGTATGTGAATATATGTGTGTATATAATTTCATAGCATACACACACGCACATATACAGTGTGAAATAGATATTTGAATACCTAGAAATTGATAATCTTCTTCCTGGTTTTGAAACCACCTTTAGCACAAACACGAAAGAAGTACAAACTATCATTATTAATGACAATGGACCAAGATGACTGTGAGTCAATAGTACTTTGCACCTCAATCACCTTCCAGCAGAGCATCTCAAAGGGCTGGGTATATCTGAAAATCACACCCTTTCACATAGACTAGGATTATTTGTAATTCTAACTTATTTTAAGACCTCATTGTGATCCTTGTCAGAATGAAATCAAACCATTTCTCAAATCACAGAGATACTGAATAACAGGTTTGGTCAGGAAATAGGTATTGCATTTGGTTTGTCATGACAAGCTCCTGGCCTAGGCAGATGGAATATAGCAGAAATGTGTGTGTGTGAACATTCTTGCTCACAGATGTGGCTGAGGAAGTGGGGGGTAGAATTTGATAAAACCAGCAGGGAGCAGGCTTCTGGGAAGAGGGCACTTGTTTTGGCAGCAGCTGTGTAACTCTAGAATGAACAAAGGCTTGTAATCCACAGTTTTGCCTCCTGGAAAATAAAGATTATAATTCTTGGCTTGATATGTGGACTATGTGATTTGCTATATGCAAAATATCTAGTATATAATAGGTGCTGAATTAATATTACTTTCTGTGGCTCATTCTTAATCACTGCTTAATTTTAAAAAGTTTAGAATGACTATTGCTTTTGTAAAAATTGTTTGTAGTTATTATATAAAATCTAAGTCCTATAGAAAAGTACAAAGCAGGCCGGGTGCTATACCTTACACCTGTCATCCCAACACTTTTGAAAGGCAGGGTAGAAGGATTGCTCAAGGCCAGGAGTATGAGACCAGCATGAGGAACATAGCAAGATCTCATCTCTATAAAAAATTAAAACCCAGTTATAATATGCACCTGTAGTCTCAGGTACTCGGGAGGCTGAGGCATGTGGATCACTAGAACCCAGGAGTTTGAGACTGCAGCCTACGTAACAGAGTGATACCCTGTCAGAGAGAGGGAGGGGGAGAGAGAGAGAAGAGAGAGAGAGAGAAAAGAAAAAGTACAAAGAAGCCAGTAATAAATCATGAAATTTTCAGCCACCAAGAAATAACTCAACATTAAGTGATATTGCCAGGCCTGGTAGCCCATGCCTGGCTGAGGCACAAGAATCACTTGAGCCTCAGAGGCAGAGGTTGCAGTGAGTCAAGATTACATCATTCCACTCCAGCCTGGGCAACAGAGACAGACTCTGTCTCGGAAAAAAAAAAAAAAAAAAAAAAGTTGATAATTTATACCCCTTTTTTTGCAAATAGGTAGTTAGGTAAGTTGATATATTAATGCATTAAAAATAACTTTGCCTGGTGTGGTGGCTCAGGCCTGTAATCTCAGCACTTTGGGAGGCCAAGGCGGGCAGATCATGAGGTCAGGAGTTAGAGATAATCCTGGCCAACACAGTGAAACACTGACTCTACTAAAAATACAAAAATTAGCTGGACATGGTGATGGGTGCCTGTAATCCCATCTTCTTGGGAGGGTGAGGCAGGAGAATCGCTTGAACCTGGGAGGCGTAGGTTAGATTGAGCTGAGATCACACCACTACACTCCAGCCTGGCAACAGAGCGACACTCTAAAAAAAACCAAATAACTTTACGTATTTTGTATGTGTTTTAGTTCAAATATATATAACTTTCATTTTGCTTGATACAACAGAAGCTGAAGAAACTAAAGTAAGAAGCTGAAGAAACTAAAGTAAGGTGGGAGAAATTCTGAACTTCAGATAAATGCCTATGTGAAAGTGATATCTTTTTATTCAACATTCATTAAAATTATGAAAAAAGATAATAAAAGTATCATGATTCTTTTTAATCTGCAGTTTCTATTTTTACCTACAGCTGCTGTATTTTTTGAATTGGTGCATGTTTGAGAGTTTCTGTTTAATGCGTTTGTACTTGGATAGCTATTTCTTTTTATTTTTATTATTTATTTATTTATTTATTTATTTATTTATTGAGACAGAATCTTGCTCTGTCGCCCAGGCTGGAGTGCACTGGGGCGATCTCGTCTCAGTGTAACCTCCGCCTCCCGGGTTCAAGCGATTCTCCTGCCTCAGCCTCCTGAGTAGCTGGGATTACAGGTGCACGCTACCACGCTTGGAAATTTTTGTTTTTTAGTAGAGATGGTGCTTCACCATCTTGACCAGGCTGGTCTCGAACTCCTGACCTCAGGTGATCTGCCCGCCTCGGCCTCTGAAAGTGCTGGGATTGCAGGCGTTCAGCCATCGCGCCTGGCCTGGGAGAATATTCTTGATTCATTTTCCTTTTCTTCAGTTTTTCCTTTAACTTCTGACTTTATTGTCATCTAGCTTTGGCTGGGGATATGGGAAGCTCTGAGGCTGGCTGGAGGTTCTTCCCACATGTACTTATGTTTTCCTGCCCAAAGGCCACTGGAATACTTTCTTTATCATTGAAATTCAATAGTTTAGCCAGGGTTGGCTCCAGGCCAGTCATTCTGTACTAGTTTTTCCAGGTATACGGTTTGCCCTTTGATTACTATGTACTTCTCTATCTCTGCACACAATCTTCTTTTTCTTTCTTTCTTTCTTTCTTTCTTTCTTTCTTTCTTTCTTTCTTTCTTTCTTTCTCTTTCTTTCTTTTTCTCTTTTCCTTCCTTCCTTCCTTCCTTCCTTCCTTCCTTCCTTTCTTTCTTTCTTTCTTTCTCTTTCTTTTCTTTCTTTCTCCTTCTTTCCTTTTCCTTCCTTCCTTCTTTTCTTTCTTTCATTGTTTTTTTCTCTCTCAACAGGAAAAAAAATCTAATAATCTGATTTTAAAATGGACAAAAGATCAGAATAGACATTTCTCAAAAGAAGACATACAAATGACAAATGGGTATTTGAAAATGTGCTCAACATCATTGATCATCAGAGAAACAGAAATCAAAACTACAATGAGCTATCATCCCACCCCAGTTAAAAATGCTTTATATCCAAAAGACAGGCAATAACAAATTCTATTGAGTATGTGGAGAAAAGGGAACCCTGGTACACTGTTGGTGGGAATGTACATTAGTACAACCACTACAGAGAACGGTTTGGAGGGTCCTCAAAAGGCTAAAAGTAGAGCTACTTTATAATCCAGTAATCCTACTGCTAAGTATATATCCCAAAGAAAGAAAATCAGTATATTGAAGAAATATCTGCATTTCTGTATTTATTGCAACACTATTCACAATAGCTAAGACTGGAAGCAATCTAAGTGTATATCAACAGGTAAATGGATAGAGAAGATGTGTTACATACACACAATGGAGTATTATTCAGCCATGAGAAAGAATAGAATCCTGTTATTTGCGGCAACGTGGGTAGAACTGAAGATCATTATGTTAATTAAAATAAGCCAGACACAGAAATGCAAATTTTGCATGTTCCCAGTTATTTGTGGGTGCTACAAATTAAAACAATTGAACTCAAAAATAGAGGGTAGAATGATGATTACCAGAATCTGGGAAGGGTAGTGGGCTGGAGGGGGTGCACAGGAATCATTAATGGGTACAAAAATACAGTTAGAATGAATAAGATGTAGTATTTGGTAGTACAACAGGGTGACTGTAGTAAACAATAATTTATTGCATATTTAAAAATAGCTAAAAGAGGTCAGATGTGGTGGCTTATGTTTGTAATCCCAGCACTTTGGGACGCCAAGGCAGGGGGATCACCTGAGGTCAGGAGTTTGAGACCAGCGTGACCAACATGGCAAAACCCAGTCTCCACTAAAAATACAAAAATTGGCCAAGTGTGATGGCACACACCTGTAGTCCCAGCTACGCAGGAGGCTGAGGCAGGAGAATCGCTTAAACCTGGATGAGGGGGGTGGAGGTTGCAGTGAGCCATGATCGCACCACTGCACTCCAACGCAGGTGACAGAGATAGACTCCATCTCAAAACAAAACAAACAAAACAAAGCAAAAAAGCGATAAGAGCATAATTGGATTGTTTGTAAAGCAAAGAAAGGACAAACGCTTAAGGTGATGGGTATCCCAGTAACCCTCCTGTGATTATTACACATTACATGCCTGTATCAAAACATCTCATGCACCCCATAAATATATATACCTACTAAGTACCCACAAAAATTAAAAGTAAAGCATTTAAAACTCCCTATCTTGGCCAGATGTGGGACATCCACCTGTAATGCCAGTGTTTTTTGGGGCCAGGATGGGATGATCACTTGAGTCTGGGAGTTTGAGACCGAGACCCACCTAGGCAACATAACAAGACTCCTGTCTCTAATAATAGAAAACTTAGCCAGGCATGGTGGGGTTCATGCCAGTAGTCCCAGCTCCTTGGGAGGCTGAGACAACAGGATCCCTTGAACCCGGGAGGTTGAGGCTGCAGTGAGCTATGATTGCCCCACTGCACTCCAGCCTGGGTGATAGAGCGAGACCATGTCTCTTAAAAAAACAAACCAATCCTAGCATGATCTGACCCTGCCTGCCACCCTCTATTCTTTTCCTCTTGCTCATTGTGCAGCAGGCATCTGGGCTGCTTTTCTGCTCCTGTAAATGCCAAGTGGTTTCCCTCTTCAGGACCTTTGCACATGCTCTCCCCTGCCCGAAATGGACTTCCCATACCTCCTGCTGAAACTGGATTTTTCTCATGTTTCAGACCTCAGATCCCATATCACCTTGGCAGAGAAATCCTCCCTCATCCTGTGGAGGGGGAATCATCCTGCTTTTCATTGCCTCCTCCTGCCGGGTTTTCCCAAAGCAGATATCACACTCAAAATTCAGCTTGCTATTTATTGAATTGCTTGTCTGTATGTCCTCCTCCCAAACTCACACCAAATCAGAACAGAGGCTCCCTGCGGCAGGAGTCCCATCTTATTCACTCTCAGAACCTAATACAGTACTTGGCACATAGTAGGCACACAATAAATGTCATTGGAATGAATAAGTATCAAGGGGCCGGCTGTAGTGGTTCATGCCTGTAACCCCAGCATTTTGAGAGGCCGAGGCAGGTGGATCACCTCGGGTTAGGAGTTCGAGACCAGCCTGGCCAACATGGTGAAACCTCGTCTCTGCTAAAAATACAAAAATTAGCTGGGCATGGTGGTGCACACCTGTAATCCCAACTACTGGGGAGGCGGAGGCAGGAGAACCACTTGAATCTGGGAGGTGGATATTGCAGTGAGCTAAGATTGTGCAACTACACTCCAGCCTGAGTGACAGAGTGAGACTCCATCTCAAAAAATAAATAAATAAAAAGAACAAAAAAAGAATGAATAAGTATCAAGGAAGGAAGATTTTGTGATTTGCCATCTTTACATGGAAATCCTGCTTAACATTGACATTTTCTATTTGATGGTATTTCTATAATAAGAAATTGAAACTGAGCTAATTGAAAGAGAATGAGTTTGGGCACGGTGACTCATGCCTCGAATTCTAGCACTTTGGGAGGCTGAAGGGGTAGGATCATGTGAGGGTAACATTTCGAGACCAGCCTGGGCAACGTACAGAGAACCCTGTCTCTGCAAAAATAACATTTAAAAACTGAACCAGGTGTGCCAGGTGCAGTGGCTCATGCCTGTAATCCCAGCACTTTGGGAGGTTGAGGCTGGTGGATCACCTGAGGTCAGGAGTTCAAGACCAGTCAGGCCAACATAGTGAAACCCCATACCTACTTAAAATACAAAAATTAGCCAGTGTGATGGCAAATGCCTGTATTTCCAGCTACTTGGGAGGCTGAGACAGGAGAATTGCTTGAACCTGGGAGGCAGAATTTGTAGTGAGCTGAGATCAGGCCATTGCACTCCAGCCTGGATAGCAAGAGAAAAACTTCATCAGATGTGGTGGCATGAGCCTGTAGTGCCAGTTCTCAGGAGGCTGAGAGGGGAGAATCACTTGAGCCCAGGAGATAGAGGCTGCAGTGAGCCATGGTTGCTCCACTGCACTCCAGCCTGAGGGACAGAACTAGACCTTATAGCAAAAAACAAAAAACAAAATAATCAAATGAAAAAAACCAGGCACGGTGGCTCATGCCTGTAATTCCAGGACTTTGGGAGGCCAAGGCGGGTGAATCACCTGAGGTAAGGAGTTCAAGTCCAGCCTGGCCAACATGGTGAAACACTGGATGTCTCCAGCCCACAGCCAGAGAGAACCTGAGGCCTGCCAGCAGCCGCGGAAGGGGGTTTGAAAGAGGATTCTGAAGCCTTGAGAGAGCTGCAGCCCTGGCTGACAGCTCGATTGTATCCTGGTGAGAGCCTGAGCCAGAGGACACAGCTAACCTCACCCAGATTCCTAGCCCATGGAAACTGTGAGAAAAAAAAAAGTTTATTGTTTATTAAGCTGCTGAATTGGGAGCAATTTTTACCCAACAAGAGATAACGATTACAAGGATATTGCTTATTACTCAAAATCACTATATAAAGCCCCTGAAAAATTGAAAGCTGCAACCAGGGAAACACTGAAAATCTCCAAGAACACTGTGTTTCTTCTTGAAGACAGTGAGAAAGCATATACATTTGTTTCCCTTTTAGTTTTGGCCACCAGGAAGCTCAGAGCCAAATTTACGACGCAATTTTAATAATTTTGTAAGCCCCTATAGCCTGCTTATCTGTGTTCTGATTCCTGGCCTTTCATTTTATTCTGACTTTTGGTTTTCTTTGTCCTGATTGTATTAGCTCATCTTTATATTTTTCTATATTATTTGAATTATGGCAAACCACCTCAAATTCAGCTTATAGAGAAGCAAGGCATTCGTAAGTTGTTGTTGTTGTTGTTGAGTCTTTCACTCTGTCACCCAGACTGGAGTGTAGTGGCACGATCTCTGCCTCCTGGGTTGCAGCAATTCTCATGCCTCAGCCTCCCGAGTAGCTGGGATTACAGGCACCCACCACTACACTCGGCTTTTTTTTTTTTTTTTTTTATTAGAGATGGGGGTTTCACTATGTAGACCAGGCTGGTCTCGAACTCCTGACCTCAAGTGATCCACCTGCCTCGGCCTCCCAAAGCGTTGGGATTACAGGCTGTGAGCCACCCCGCCAGCCCATAAATCATTTTGTAAAAACAGTTTTTTAATTCAAAACATACTTTTGCACATTGAAAAAAAAAAAAGTTTTGCACAGGTTGAACACAGAGTGCCCAGAGTTGGTAGTGGGAAGATGAGGTCATAGGAGTGTGGCTCTAAATTTCCGAGCATTGCCAGGGTTGATTTGGATTGGGTCAGAAATATCAACTGATAACGACGAAAAAGGGAAAAAGGATGGCAATCCAGAGGGAGGGGCCGAGGCCTCCCCCAGTCACCCACAGTAGCATCCTTGCAATGTGTTCCTTGCACCGGTCCCCTAAGTCCCTCCCGCGCTAGCCGCCCGGTCCCGCCCGGCCCCGCCCCTCCTGGGCCCTGCCCCTCCAGACCCCGCCCTTCTCCGCCCCGCCCCTCTCTCGCCCGGGCCCCACCCCTTCCCGGGCCCCACTCCTGGAGCGCACCTTTCCCGCGCCCGCCTCAGTCTTTGCCCGCCATCCGGCCTCCCGGCGGTTGCGTGCTCCGCCCCCTCCCTCCGCGACGGCGCTCGCCTTCCCCGCCCCGCAGGCCTCACTCGGTTCAGGGCGGTTGGCCGCACGCCTGTCGGGGCGGGGCTGGAGCGGGCGACCGAGCCAATGGGGCGCGGCGGCGGCGGCGGTGGCTGTTGCGGTGGCTGTTGCAGTGGCTGTTGCGGTGGCTGTTGCGGTGGCGGCTGTGTGGGACCCAGACGGGCTGAGATGGAGGCAGAGGGAGGCGGAGGAAGGCGGCGTCGGCGGCAGCGGCGGAGGGAGGAAGGTGGCGGCGCCCGTCCTGCTGAGAGTGTCGGTGCGGCGGTGGGAGAGAGTAACCGACATGCAGTGTGCCTCGCCGCCGGGATCCTGCTCTCCATCTGCGCCTACCATGTGGAGCTGGAGAAGAAGCGGGACCACGGGCCCTCTGCGACCTGGGACCGTGGATGAAGTGCTCCGCTGCGCTTGCCTCCAGGTAGCCGGCGTTGGGGAGTGGGGCCGGGAGCGGCCGAGCGGGGCGAGCGCGGAGGCCGAGGCCGGGGAGCGCGCGGCTGGAGCTCGGGACTGGAGGCCGCGGGGACCGGGCCGCGCGGGGGACTGACGTGGTCGGGCCGGGCGGGGGGCCACCCGAGCCCAGGTCGCGGGGAGGAGGTGGCGGTGCCGCGAGGCAGCCGGGGAGGAATGAGGTGGCAGAGTGCAGCCGGGAGGCCGGGGCAGAAGGGGAGCGGTCGGGCGGGCTGGGCCCGGGCTGGGCAGGAGCGCGAGGGGGCTGCGGAGGGTGGGTCTCGGCCGGCTTGACAGGTTTCCTGGTTCTCGGGAGGCGGCCGGGGGTGTGGGACCCTGTCCGCCGCACCCGCGAGACCAGCGGCCGCCTCTTGTCCCCACCATCGCTGCAGCCGATGCTCTGGGGCGGGCTCCGACCCAAGGAGGGTTGCATTTCCCACTGTCTTCGTGATGCTGGGTCAGGTGTTTCCGTAGTCAGGCCTCTTTGTACTCCAGCGCTGGTGAGAATTTGCAGACTTACTGGGACGGTGACATTTGCGGATAAACACGAATTTCACCCTATTCTGGAAGAAGTTTCCGGCACTTAACATATCTGATTTCTTGGATTCCCCATCGTATATTTCAGTGTGCCAGGAAGGGGGAAATGGTCTGAGTTCGAGTCTAGTTTAAGCTTCATTGGAGTAAAAGACAAGTATGTTATGTTTATGGCGGTGTTTTAGGCATTGGGATGACTTTTAAACATTGTTGCTTATTAATATAATAGGATACCCATAACGGATTAAAAACACACGCTTTGCTATACTGGAGCTATTGGTTTGGTTACTGATCATTTTAGTTTTTTTTTTTTTTAAGGTTGTAATTGGTTTGTCTGTTAGGTTTTATTTTAATGCATTAAATTTCCCTAGGCAACTTACTTTGAAAAAGGGGGGAATTTACATTTTAAAAGCGGCTGCTTTTTTTTGTTTTATGGGGTGATTAAAAACATAACAAAAGTCGAAGGAATGATTTCAAAATTGGTAGGTTAGGATTTTAATAGAGACTATGTCTGATATTTAGATGTTTGTTAACAGTAGTCACATTTGAGCGATTTCTTCCCCTCCTGTTGATTGGTAAATTGGTATGTATCAGAAATGTATAGCTCACTAGTTTATTTCGACTCACATATTGTTGATTACATAACAAGGTAGCCTTGGTGTCTTGTTATTGGTTACAAACTTTAGGGAGCTGATCTTTCCACTTAGCTTTTTTCATAGACCAGATACTCTCTCGTTTGCTCTTAAACAAAAATCGTGTCGCTTTTTACAGGGGAAATAATTATCATAGGGCCAAATGAAACATTTTAAAAATGCATTTAAAATGTAGGTATCAGGTTACAGGGGAAAATACACGGATGTGACAAAAAGCTCACATTTGTTGTTGGTTATTTAGACCAAGGTTAATAGGCTGATTAGACTCTCAGATACTCTTTGAGAACCATTGAGTGTATTTTATGCAAATATTTTTATGTTATTTCCACTGTCAGGACTTTTAAACTTGTAAGTACCTTACACCCAAAGTTAGTTGAATGAATAAATACATAAGAAAGAAATGTAGTAGCACATTTCAAGTATTTAAGAAACAAGAAGAGCTAAAAATAACTTTTGATCCTAGTTTAATATGGAATTTAAGCAGAATTTTTACCAATTTTTGATTTTTTTTTTGAAACAAGTAGTCTATAATGAATGGACCTTTTAACATTGGGGCATGGAAAGAGTACTTTACTGTATGCTTAAGTTGTTTTATTTTTTGAGACGGAGTCTTGCTGTTGTTGCCCAGGCTGGAGTGCAATGGCGCGATCTTGGCTCGCTGCAACCTCCGGCTCCGGATTCAAGCGATTCTCCTACCTCAGCCTCCCCAATAGCTGGGATTACAGACTCCCGCCATCATGCCAGGCTAATTTTTGTATTTTTAGTATAGAGGGGGTTTCTCCATGTTGGCCAGGGTGTCTCAAACTCCTGACCTCGGTTGATCCGCCTGCCTCGGCCTCCCAAAGTGTGGAATTACCACCGTGAGCCACTGCGTGAGCCTTAAGAATTTTAAGTTCTTAAAATTGCCGTTTCTTGGCTGGGCACGGTGGCTCACGCCACAATCCCTACCCTCTGGAAGGCTGAGGCAGGCGGATCAACTGAGGTCAGGAGTTTGAGACAGGCCTGGCCAACATAGTGAAACCCCATCTCTACTAAAAAATACAAAAATTAGCCGGGCGTGGTGGCGCATGTCTGTAGTCCCAGCTTCTCGGTAGGCTAAGGCAGGAGAATATCTTGAACCCAGGAGGCAGAGGTTGCAGTGAGCCGGGATCGCGCCATTGCACTGCAGCCTGGGCGACAAGAGTGACTCCATCTCAAAAAATAAAAAATAAATAAAAAAAAATAAGAATGAACTTTTCTTTAAAAAAGAGAGTTTCGAACCATTTAATCAGCATACACTCTAAGTATTCTCATAGTTATATATCCTGCAAGAGCTCTGTGTTTGTGCACCATAAAACATCAAGTAGTATATTAAAAGTATATATAAGTACATGTAAGACTAAAGGTAACTGGATATCTTCATAGTTTTCAATGTGAATTTAATATGTTGTGACTGAAAGTGATGTTTCGTTGTATAGCTGTGGACATAAAATAGTTTAACTTAGATGCTTGCTAAAGGAGGACGGGTAAAAATAAGATACGCTAATAAGAAGAGTAAATAACTTATTTGCCAGCTATACAGTGAAATTATTTTAAGAAATTTGTTCAATTTGATGAGCCTGTTTATAAACTAATTGCAAAAATCAAGTAGTTTATAAACTAATGATTTCATAAATGAATTTACAAATCAACTTGTTTTTCAAGTAGTTTATAAACAGGCTGATCAAAATCACATGTGTGTATATACATATATAATCACATATATTTGTACATGTATAGACTCATTTTCTTTTGGAAGTTGGTAGACAAAATATTGAAAGTTTTTATTTTGTCAACCTGAAAGAGACTTTAGATGAAAGTTGATTATTGGAGACCTCAAGTTAGTTTATTATGATAGTGATTGCCATGTAGCAGTACTATTCCAAATGTGACTGTTTTAGGAAAAGACAGTTTGAGCCCAGAGGAAAGTTAACAGATGAAAAAGATTCCGAAGAAAGTAATCTTCGAGGATCCAGAGTCAGCACGTGGTTTTGGATTGCTTAAACTCACTTTATTCTCACTTCACAATCCCTAAATGTCTTTTTTTTTTTTTTTTTGAGACGGAGTCTCGCTCTGTCCCCCAGGCTGGAGTGCAGTGACCAGATCTCAGCTCACTGCAAGCTCCGCCTCCCGGGTTCATGCCATTCTCCTGCCTCAGCCTCCCGAGTAGTTGGGACTACAGGCGCCCGCCACCGCGCCCGGCTAGTTTTCTGTATTTTTTAGTAGAGACGGGGTTTCACCGTGTTAGCCAGGATGGTCTCGATCTCCTGACCTCGTGATCCGCCTGTCTCGGCCTCCCAAAGTGCTGGGATTACAGGCTTGATCCACCGCGCCCGGCCGACAATCCCTAAATGTCTTAACCCAAACAGAATAAGGTAGAGATTAATGAGAGAATCTTGAGGGGCATCTGTGTTTTAAGTAAAGTCCTCTATTATTCTGGGGAGGCATAATGATGGGAAGTTCCAGACTTTTAGATTTCTAAAGAAATATTTTCCCCAAATTAGGAGGCTACAATAGAAATGCTGATTTTTTAATTCTACCAGGTACAGCCAATAAAAAGAGTAACACACCACTATCTCCTATCACCATCATTTCATTTAACAAGAGGATATTTCCATTCAAACAATTTGAAAGAACAGAATCTCTCAGAATAAAAGATCTTTAAATGGGGAATCATTTAGCTCTATGGAAAAGTTTACTTTCAGACCAGCCTGGCCAACATGCTGAAAGCCCATCTCTAGTAAAAATACAGAATTATCTGAGCGTGGTGGCATACACCTGTAATCCCAGCTACTCCAGAGGCTGAGGCAGGAGAATCACTGAAACCCTGGAGGCTGAAGTTGCGGTAAGCTGAGATCGCACCATTGCACGCCACCCTGCGTGACACAGCGAGACTCGGTCTCAAAAAAAAAAAAAAAAAATTTACTTTCATGTTCTTACTATTTCCCATAAATCATTGAAAACTCTGCTGCAAACCTGCACCAGCCTGCCAGCTAACATTAAGTTAGCACTCCCTGCCCCCTTGGTTTGGTACACTGAGCTCAAATCTAAGGAATCTGTGTGGGCTTCCAGCCCTCCCAGTTCTTAAACTTGTAGCCTTATCTTCATGATGCCTCAGTTTCTTATCTTAATTAGGGATTTTAACATCTACTTAGGGTCTGGTGCAGTGGTTCACACCCATAATCCCAGCACTTTGGGAGGCTGACACCTGGCAGAGCTCTTGAGCTTAGGTTTCAGACCAGCCTGGGCAACAGGGCAAAACCCTGCCTGTGCAAAAAATACAAAAGTTAACCAGACATGGTGGCGCATGCCTGTATTTCCAGCTTCTTGGGAAGCTGAGGTGTGAGGATCACTTGAGCGTGGGAGGCCGAGGTCCATAGTGAGCGGTGATGGTGCCACTGCACTCCTGCCTGGTTGGTAGAGAGAGACCCTGTCTCAAAAAAGAAACAAATAAACCAAAAAAACCTACTTTGCTAGATGAGTGTTAGGATGAAAAGTGATACATGTATGTTCCTGAAATAAAGTTTGTCCTCAGTTGTAGCTGTCACCATTGATTGGAGATGTTCCTTTTTTTTTCAGTGTTTGATAATAAGTGCCTTTAAGTATAATAAGTTTCTTGTATATACTTGTTTATATATTTGGATATTAATTGTTTTAATGTAGCATATTGCTGACATAAAGACGTGTTCATTTAAAACAATTTTGAAGTTGTTTTTGAAGAGAAAGTAATATGCGGAATTTTTTTTTTTTTTTAGATGGAATCTTGCTCTGTCACCCAGGCTGGAGTGCAGTGGTGCGATCTCAGTTCACCTCAACGTCTGCCTCGTGCATTCAAGTGATTCTCCCATCTCAGCCTCCTGAG
The DNA here is from genome assembly GCF_043159975.1 of Macaca nemestrina. Lineage (NCBI taxonomy): Eukaryota > Metazoa > Chordata > Mammalia > Primates > Cercopithecidae > Macaca > Macaca nemestrina. The sequence continues at coordinate 128,797,653 of NC_092128.1, forward strand.
TAGCTGGGATTTCAGGCACCTGCCACTATGCTTGGGTAAGTTTTGTATTTTCAGTGGAGACAGGGTCTCGCCATGTTGGCCAGGCTGGTCTTGAACTCCCGACCTCAGGTGATCCACCTGCCTCAGCCTCCCAAAGTGCTGAGATTACAAGCGGCATCCACTGTGCCTGGTTTTAATATGCAAAATATTCTATGTAAGTATTTCCTGTATATTAGACTCCCTCTACGAAGGGTTTCTATGTAAGCATAGTACAAATGATCTGGAAAGGCTCATAGACTTGGCAAATCTATGTTTCTTAAAACTATAAAAATAGTTTGGTTGTCCTATGGTATATGTATAGGACATATACTATAGGGGATTGGTTCCAGGACCCCTGTTTTTACCAAAATCCTGGCATAGTCAAGCCCCCACTGTGGGCCCTGCAGAACCTGGGTATATGAATAGTTGGGCCTCCATATATGCAGGTTTCATTCTGCATTTGGTTGAAAAAGATCCACATGTAAGTGGGCCCACACAGCTTAAACCCGTGTTGTTCAAGGGTGTACTGCATTTGAAAATCAAGTCCACAAAAAACTTGCCATGTTTTACAAAATGTTGAATTTTACTACCTCCCCCATATCAAAATGTTGGATTATTACCTCTCCTGTATCTTAAAGTGCAATCTATTTACTACCCCATTGAGATAATGAGACTTTTAGAATTAGAATAGAACCTTGAGCCGGACATGTTGGTTCACACCTGTAATCCCAGCTGATGTGGGTGGGTCACTTGAGTTTAGGAGTTTGAGACCAGCCTGGCCAACACAGTGAAACCCTCTCTCTACTAAAATTGCAAAAAAATTAGCTGGGTATGGTGGTGGGTGCCTGTAATCCCAGCTACTCAGGAGGCTGAGGCAGGAGAATCACTTGAACCTAGGAGACAGAGGTTGCAGCGAGCTGAGATCACATCACTACACTCTAGCCTGGGCAACAAGAGCCTTAAAATAAAAAAGCCGGGTATGGTGGCAGGCACCTGTAATCCCAGGCAGGAAAATCACTTGAACCTGGGAGGAAGAGGCTGCAGTTAGCTGAGATCGCGCCATTGGACTCTAGCCTGGGCAACAAGAGAAAACTCCATCTCCAGAAAAAAGAACGTAGAAGTATTTACTGCTCCTTGCTTTGTCTGAGATTCACAGGTTAAGTGACTTGCCCAACACAGGTTGTTGTTATCTTGGGCAGGATATCTTGGACAAATTGGGACTTGACACCTGGCTTCCAGAGTCCCCTTTGCACCCTACTGCCTGAGCCTGGAAGTTCTAGATGAGTTTGAACAACATAGTGAGGCCCTGTCTCTACAAAAAATAGCCAGGCATGGTAGCATGTACTTGTAGTTCTAGCTACTCAGGAGGCTGAGGTGGGAGGATCGCTTCAGCCTGGGAGGTTGAGGCTGCAGTGAGTTGTGATCACGCTACCACACTGCAGAGAGGGCCACAGAGCAAGACCCTCTCTCTCTCAAAAAAAAGAAAGGGTTAAAAGTATGTCTTCTTTTTAAAAAATAGAAGGCCAATATAGATATAACAGAAATTGTCATATTGTCAGATTCTTTTCTGTACTCAGCCCTAACAAAACATGCTGTCTTCAACTTTACTTAGTTGAAGACAACTTTAGTTGAAGACAGAAAAGGTTCTAATTTGGGTTCCCTTTATCCAAGGAGTCTCCACTTTTGCTGTGTATTGTTCAAACTGAAAAGAGACTTTGTATTTAATCTCAGATGTCATTAAGTACTTGAAATAAATTAGATTTCTAGTTAAATTAAGAGCTGCTTCAGGTTCTTAATTAGTAGTACATTCAATAGTCAGGAATACACACCATTGTTGTTGAGACGAAGTTTCGCTCTTGTTGCCCAGGCTGGAGTGCAGTGGCATGAACAAGGCTCACAGCAGCCTCGACCTTTCAGGCTCAAGGGATCCTCCCACCTCAGCCTGAAGTTTCTGGGACCACAGGTGTGTGGCCACACGCCTGGCTCATTTTTAGTTTTTTTTTTTTTTTTTTTTTTGAGACGGAGTCTCGCTCTGTCGCCCAGGCTGGAGTGCAGTGGCCGGATCTCAGCTCACTGCAAGCTCCGCCTCCCGGGTTCACGCCATTCTCCTGCCTCAGCCTCCCGAGTAGCTGGGACTATAGGCGCCCGCCACCTGGCCCGGCTAGTTTTTTGTAGTTTTTAGTAGAGATGGTGTTTCACCGTGTTAGCCAGGATGGTCTCGATCTCCTGACCTCGTGATCCACCCGTCTCGGCCTCCCAAAGTGCTGGGATTACAGGCTTGAGCCACCGCGCCCGGCCATCATTTTTAGTTTTTTGTAGAGACGGGGGTCTTGCCATATTATCTGGATGGGTCCGGAACTCCTGGGCTCAAGTAATCTGCTGGCCTCAGCCTTCTAAAGTGCTGGGATTAAAGGCATAAGCCACCGTGCCCTGCTTGTCTTCTTTTTCAAGTTGGTCAGTTCTCCTTGCAATGAATGCCTTTCCCCTTAAATTTGAAAACCTGAGGAATTACTGACACAGAAAATTTCCATTTCTTTCTCTCTCTCTCTTTTTTTTTTTTCCTGAGATGGAGTCTCACTCTGTCACCCAGGCTGAAGTGCAGTGGCTCGATCTCAGCTCACTGCCACCTCGGCCTCCTGGGTTCAAGCGATTCTCCTTCCTCAGTCTTCCGAGTAGCTGGGACTACAGGTGCCCACCACCATGCCCAGCTAATTTTTGTATTTTTTAGTAGAAACAGGGTTTTCACCATATTGGCCAGGCTGATCTCGAACTCCTGACCTCAGGTGATCCACCCGCCTCGGCCTCCCAAAGTGCTGGGATTATAGACTATGAGCCACCGCGCCCGGCCTGTCCATGGATTTTTTAAAAAATGTGCTTTGAGCAATCTAAAACGAAAGCAGTCTGCCTAAAATTTATATTCATATATTTCTACTATATTACAGATATTGATTTTGTGGAGCTATGATTTCATAAGATATTTTAACAGTAATGAAACATTTTATAATTTTGTATATTGTTATTTTCTAAAAAGTTTAGTTATTTAAGTGCAAATGCAAAGGACAGGAGTGATCATATTGAAGCACTAGGAGAAGACTGTGGGTAAAAATTCAACCTCAAATATGCAAATATTTAACTTCCTATGTGGAAATAATGTCGTTTTACAAAAGAAAAATGAACATATTTGTTTGCAAGGTGTTCTTATACACACACACACACATATACACACACACACACGTGCGCGCCTTTAGAAATGGTAACCAGGCCAGGTGCAGCGGCTCACGCCCGTAATCCTAGCACTTTGGGAGGCCAAGGTGGGTGGATCACCTGAGGTTAGGAGTTTGAGACCAGCCTGGCCAACATTGTGAAACCCTGTCTCTACTAAAAATACAGAAATCAGCTGGGTGTGGTGGCATGCGCCTGTAATCCCAGCTACTCGGGAGGCTGAGACAGGAAATTGCTTGAACCTGGGAGGCGGAGGTTGCAGTGAGCCTAGATTGCACCATTCTACTCCAGCCTGGGCCACAGAGCAAGATTCTATCTCCAAAAAAAAAAAAAAAAAAAAAAAAAGAATATGGTAACCAATCTATATTCTTTTTAGGTGATCTTTGAAAAACAAAAGCAAAGCAAATCTATCTGCAAACACATCTAGGTGGGGCAAGAGTGTGTGAAAATGGGACATTAATTAAGACTGATTGATGGAATAAGTGATGTAGAAAGCAGACAAAGTCCCTTCCACAATTTTGATGAAAGTTCTTTCAATTTGTCTCATCACTCAGCTTAATAAGAAATAAAATCAAAAATAATTTACATTGTCCTACTATTTACATTTTACTAACTCCGTATCTGTAGAGGTATAAGGGATTTTTAGAAGAGAAACAAGGTTGAGACTTTTAAATGTGAATTTGGATAAAAGATGAATCTTCAAAAGTATTGATAATTTTGGAAAATAATTTTTAAGAAAGGCATGACAGCCAGTGATTATCTAGTTAGGCAATTTGTTGCCAGGGATTGTGAAGCTTTACTATAAAAACTGTAGGATGAACAATGAATCCTTGATGCTGAGATTTTATTTGTCTTCTTTTTTAATAGGTGGACATTATACCACTGATTACCAAAGCAGACACAATTTCTAAACATGATTTACAGATGTTTAAGAGTAAGATAATGAGTGAATTGATTAGCAGTGGCATCCAGATATATCAGCTCCCAACAGATGAAGAAACTGCTGCTCAAGCAAACTCCTCAATTAATGTAAGTTTCAGTAACAATATCTGACAAAGAGGCTATAAATGAGTGTTTATTTTATCCAGAATCTAGTGTGAGAATTTTTACATTTTCTTCATTTTGAAAAGTGTCTGCTGAGAATTGATTCTTTGTAAGCAGATTTATTTAGATTTAATTCAAACACCGTGTTCCTCAAGGATACTGGCCTATAATTTTCTTCTTGGAAGTATATTTTCTTGCTTTGATATCAAGGGGATGCTGCTTCATAAAATGACTCTGAAGGTGTTACCTCTTTTTTCTATTTTTTCAAAGAATTTGAGGATGTTTTATATTAAAATTTCTTTGAGTGTTTGGTAGAATTTACCCATGAAGTAATCTGGTCCTATGCTATATTTTGGAGTTTTGAAAAATTACTTCTTTAGGTTCTCTATTTGTTATTGGTCTCTTTAAGCTCTCTATTTATTCTCCATTCAGTCTTGGTAGGTTATATGTTTCTAGTCATTTCACCATTTCTTCCAAGTTGTCAAATTGGTTGATTTATAATTGTTCATGATAGTCCCTTATAATTCTATTTATTTCTGTAAGAAATAAATTTCTGTAATAAGTTGTAATATCTTCTCTTTCATTTCTTATTTTATTAACATGTTCTCTATTTTTGCCCTTAGTCAAAGTAAGGGCTTTGATTTTGATTTTTTTTCCCCAAAATCAACTCTTAGCTTAATTGATTAATGTTTTTGTTTTATTTTTTGAGACAGAGTCTCACTCTGTTGCCCAGGCTGTAGTGCAGTGGCACAATCTTGGCTCACTGTAACCTCCATCTCCCGGATTCAAGCGATTCTCCTGCTTCAGCCTCCTGAGTAGCTGGGATTACAGGAGCGTACCACCATGCCTGGCTAATTTTTGTATTTTTAGTTCAGACAGGGTTTCACCATGTTGGCTGGGCTGGTCTCGAACTCCTGGCCTCAAGAGATCTCCCAGGATTACAGGCGTGAGCCACCGTGCCTGGCCGATTAAAACTTTTTAAATTCTCTATTTCATTTATTTATGCTCTAATCTTTATTATTTCTTTCCTTCTGCTAATTTTTTTTTTTTTTTTTTTTTTTTTTTTTTTTTTTTTTTGGTGTAAGGTTAGGTTGTTTATTTGAGATCTTTTTGGTTTTTTTTGAGACAGAGGCTCCCTCTGTCGCCCAGGCTGGAGTGCAGTGATGCAATCTTGGCTCACTGCAATCTCCACCTGCCAGGTTCAAGCAATTCTCCTCCCTCAGCCTCCCGAGTAGCTGGGACTACAGGCATGTACCACCATACCCAGCTAATTTTTTTTGTATTTTTGGTAGAGACGGTGTTTCACCATGTTAGCCAGGCTGGTCTTGAACTCCTGACCTCAGGCAATCCACCTGCCTCGGCCTCCCAAACTGCTGGAATTGCAGGCATGAGCCACCATGCACAGGCGAGATCTTTTTTTAAGAGATGTAGGTGTTTACTACTATAAACTTCTTTTGTTTTTTATTTTAGATTCAGAGGGTGTAAGTGCGTATTTGTCAAATAGATATATTGCATAATGGTGAGGTTTGGCTTCTAGTGTAACTATCCTGAGATAGTAAACTTTGTACCCAACAGATCTTTTTTTTTTTTTTTTTGAGACATGGTCTCACTCTGTTGTCCCAGCTGGTGTGTAGTGCCGTGATCACATCTCAGTACCAGTAGATAATTTTTTGACCATCAACCTCCTTCCAATCTCTGCCTTTTGGAGTCTTGTTATCTGTTGTTTCCATCTTTATGTCCTTGTGTACTCATTGTTTAACTCCTGCTTATGAGAACATGTGGTACTTGATTTTCTGTTTCTGAGTGCTTTCACTTAGGATTATGGCCCCCAACTCCATCCATGTTACTGCACAGAGCATGATTTCTTTTTTTTATGGCTGCATAGTATTTCATGGTGTAGATGCACTACATTTAAAAATTCCAGTCAACTGTTAATGGACATTTAGGTTAATTCCATGACTTTACTATTATAAGTAGGAATGTAATACACATATGAGTGAAAGTGACTTTTGTATATAAGGTTTACTTTCAGGTAGATGCCTAGTATAATCACTGGGTCGAATGGTAGCTCTATTTTTAGTGCTTTGAGAAATCTCTATATTGTTTTTCATAGAGTTTGTGCTAATTTATGGTCCCACCAACAGTGAATAAGCATTCATTATTCTCTGCATCCACACCAACATCTGTTGTGTTTGCAGTAATAGCCATTCTGACTATGTAAGATGATATTGTGTGTGCGTGTGTGTGTGTGTGTGTTTGAGTGTTTGAGAGAGTCTCGCTCTGTCACTCAGGCTGGAGTGCAGTGAAATGATTTCAGCTCATTGCAACCTCCGCCTCCTGGGTTCAAGCGATTCTCCTGCCTCAGCTTCCGGGGTAGCTGGGATTACAGGTGCTCACAACCAAGCCCAGCTAATTTTTGTGTTTTTAGTAGAGTTGGGGTTTAACCTTATTGGTCAGGCTGTTCTGAAACTCCTGACCTCAGGTGATCCACTCGCCTTGGCCTCCCAAAGTGCTGGGATTACAGGTGTGAACCACTGTGCCCAGCCTTTATTGTGGCTTTAATTTGCATTTCTCTGATGATTGGTGATGTTGAGCAAGTTTTCATATGTTTGGTGGCCACTTGTATGTCTTCTTTTGAGAAATGTCTGTTCATATCCTTTGTGGTCTTTTTAATGGGGTTGTTTATTCTTGGCTGTTGTTGAGTTGTTTGTGTTCTTTGTAGATTCTGTGTATTAGTCCTTTTTCAGATGCAAAGTTTGCAAATATTTTGTTTCTATTGTGTAGATTGTCTGTTTACTCTGTTGATCATTTCTTTTGCTGCGCTCTTTAGTTTCAGTCCCATTTGTGTATATTTGGTTTTGTTGCATATGCTTTTCAGGACTAATTTATGAATTATTTGCCTAGGCCAATATCTAGAAGAGTTTTTCCTACATTTTCTTCTAGGATTTTTATAGCATCTGGTGTTTCATATAAGTCATTAATGCATCTTGGGTTAAAGTTTGCATATGGTAAGAGATGGGGATTCAGTTTCATTCTTTTGCCTATGGGTAGCCAATTTTCCCAGCACCATTTATTAAATAGAATGCCCTTTCCCCATTGTTTATTTTTGCCAACTTTGTGAAAGATCACTTGTATGTAGGCATGTGGCTTTATTACTGGTTGTTTATTCTCTTTTCTTTCACAATTTTTTTCTCCCTTTTTTAGCTGTATCCTTCCTAGCAACGGACTGTTTATTCTGTTCTATTAATCAGTCCGTTTTTGTACCAATGCCATACTGGTTTATTTAGTATTGCATTATAGTATAATTTGAAGTCAGACACATGATGCCTCTGGCTTAGTTCTTTTTGCTTAGGATTACTTTGGCTATTTAGATGCATTTTTGGTTCCATATGATATTTAGGATCTTTTTTTCTAATCCTGTAAAAAATGTTATTGGTAATTTGATAGGCATTGTGGTGAATCTTTAGGTTGCTTTAGTTAATATGGTCTCGGTAATGTTATTGATTCTTCCAATCGAAAAATTCCATAAATTTTTGGAATAGTTTCAGTAAGATTGATACCAGCTCTTCATTGTACTTCTGGCAAAATTTGGCTGTAAACCCATTTGTTCTTGTTTTTTTTTGTTTGTTTGTTTGTTTGAAATTATTTTATTACTGAATCTATTTCATTACTTGTTATTGGGCTATTGAGGATATCTATTTTTTTCCTGGTTCAGTCTTAAGAGGTTGTATGTTTCCAGGAATTTATCCATTTTCTTTCTTTCTTTTTTTTTTTTAAGGAATATAAAACCATTATTGACAGCTGTTCACCAGTATTTACAATAAGGTAAACAACATACAGTTGGATAACATTCTCGTTACCACAAAGTTGTTTTTCCTGGCTTTTACTAAACCAGTAAAGCAAATGCTGAAAAGATTGAGTCTACATGTAAGGAATGAGTTGGGGTAAAGAAAAACATGTATGTCTTTTAGTTTACTTTTGTAATTTAAGCCATGAAGAGGCTTTTTTTTTTTTTTTTTTTTTTTTAGACAGAGTCTCGCTCTGTTGTCCAGACTGGAGAGCAGTGGTGCCATCTCAGCTCACTGAAATATCTGCCTCCCTGGTTCAAACAATTCTCTAGAAGAGGCCATTTTTTATTGCAGACTTGAAGAGCTATTATTCACTGGCTCCAAGCTGCTCTGGGTTGAAGGTCTGCGGCATCTCGCCCTGTGTGCCTCCAGCTCGAGCCACATCTGAGCAGGGAGGGATAAATTTAACGATTTTATCTAGGTTTTCTAGTTTGTATGCGTAGAGATATTTTATTAGTTTCTGATGATCTTTTGTTTTCTGTGGTATCAGTTGTAATGTCAATTTTATCACTTCTGATTGTGCTTGTGCTTACTTGAATCTTCTCTCTTTTTTCCTGGTTAATCTAGCACCACATCAATTTTCTTTCTTTTCTTTTCTTTTTTTTCTCTGAGACAGAGTTTCACTTTGTTGTCCAGGCTGGGTGCACTGGCATGATCTTGACTCACTACAACCTCTGCCTCCCAGGTTTGAGCAATTCTCGTGCCTCAGCCTCCTGAAGCTGGGATTACAGACACCTGCCCCCATGTCCAGCTGATTTTTTGTATTTTAGTAGAGACAGGGTTTCCCCATCTTGCCCAGGCTGGTCTTGAACTTCCTGAGCTCAGGCGATTCACCTGTCTCATCCTCCCGAAGTGGTAAGATTACAGGCATGAGCCACTGTGCCTGGCCTAACACCATATCAATTTTCTTATCTTTTTCAAAAAACAAAACAGGTCTTTTGAACTAACACAGGTAAAAAATAAAGAAAATTTAAATAAATAAGAGGTCAAGAAATAGGAAATTATGTAAAGCAACCCAACTTATGAGTTGTAGGCATTCCTGAGAGAGAAGAGGAGAAGGTAAAAAGATTTGAAACATATTTGAGGGAATAATCAGAAAAACTCTCTTGGCCTTGCTAGAAAGGTACACATTCAGATGCAAGAAGCTCAGAGAATACCTGGAAATACTTTGCAAAATGAACTTCACCAGACTATCTAAAGTCAACTAGAAGGAAAATACTCTGAAAGAAGCAGGAGAGAAATTTCAAATCACCTATAAAGGAAATCACATTAGACTAACTACAGACTTCACAGAAGAAATTTTACAAGCCAGAAGTCAGTGGGATTCTATTTTCTGTCTGTCTTCTGCTTAGTCTAGCCTATTGTTAAAGCTTTCAACTGTAAATCGGTCCTTCAGTGTGTTTTTCATTTCTAGAAATTCCATTCTTTTAATTTATAGATATCTGTATTTAATTCACATTCTGCATTGCTCTGATATCTTTGTGATGATTTTCAATGTTCTCTTGGATCTTATTGAGCTTCCTTATAATCCATATTTTGAATTCATTATCTTTCATTTCAGAATTGTCATTTTGGTCGGTTAGGATCCATTGCCAGAGAGCTAGTGCGTCCTTTGGTAGCGTCAAAACATTCTGCTTTCTTTTTTTTTTTTTTTTTAATTCATGATGCCAAAGTTCTTATGATGGTTTCCTCTCATCTGGGAAAGTTGTCACTTCTTGTTTTTGAATTTACTTTAATTTAGATGGGGCTTTCCCCCCTTGTGGGTGTAACTATAGCATCTATTGGGTAGGGGGCTTTGGCTTTGTTTCTTTAGCCCTGTGCCCTTCTGTCAGTAGACTTTTTATTGTTTTGTGCCCTTTAACCTTCATGCCAGTAAGTGGCACTCATGAGTAAGAGCCAGCTATGGCAGAAGCAGATGGTGTGTGTTTGATCTTTGTTTACTGTGATTTCCTCTCTGTTGTTTCAGGTGATAGGCTGGTCTATGTAATGCCTAGACTCTGAGTTGCCTGTTCACTCCAGAGGGGAAGACAAAGCTGGGCAGAACTGGACTACAAAGCTTACCCACCAACATCTCAAGATGAACGTGAACAGTAGCCTTTACGGGGGTGGCTGGGGCAGCTCCTGTTGAAATGCTCACAGGTCTCTGTAGGGAGGGAGGAGCTGTACCAGCTCTGCCTCCTATGTAGGTAGGAACATGATCTGTTTCCCTATCCTACCCCTGTCCCACAGAGCTCATGACTGTTAGTTCAGACAGACACTGTAATCTACCTCCAGGTCATAATGTAGCCAAGAGCCATTGAAAATGCCTGTCTGATGACTCTTCATAGTAGCAACCTCAGGGTAGGACCTCTTCCCTCAGCCCAAAACAGACAGCCCTGTGGCTTGCCTGTTCTCTCATGCAGGAACGCTGCTACTTTGTGTACACAGGGGAAGCAGCTTCACCTTTCAGCACAGGAGGGTGGGTTTCAGCTGCTGTAGTGTCGGCCGGCTGGGTCAGCACAGCCTTAGTCTCTAGAAGAAGTGATCAGGTGCCAGTGGTGGACTGGGCTAGCCATTTTCTTGATTCTCAGATCCCAAATGGTGTTCTGGATGGTATGCATAAGTACTGGAGGGACTGGATCAGAAACAGGCTGGCATATGTGTCCTCAGGTACCCAGGGTTCAGATGCTGGCTGTGATAGAGAGGGGCAGGCTGGCCCCCACACAACTGGCAGAAAACTTAGGCAGGAGCAGGAAGAATGCTCAGGCAACTGCAGAATGCTAAAGCGACAGCAGTGCCAGGGCTGATTGCAAGTACCTGGGGCTGGGCTCTCAGAAGAGTGCCAGGCCACAGCTGAAATGATCAGATGGGAACATTGTTCTTAATTCTTTTTCTTTGAGACAGAGTTTTGCTCTTGGTGCCCAGGCTGGAGTGCAATGATGGGGCCTCAGCTCACTGCAGCCTCTGCCTCCAGGGTTCAAACAATTCTCCTCCCTCAGCCTCCTGAGCAGCTGGCATTACAGGCACCTGCCATCACACCAGCTCATTTTTGTATTTTTAGTAGAGATGGGGTTTTGCCATGTTTGCCAGGCTGGTCTTGAACTCCTGACCTCAGGTGATTTGCCTTCCTCAGCCTCCCAGAGTGCTGGGATTACAGGCGTGAGCCACCGCACCCAGCCTGTCCTTTATTCTTAAAGGACAGTTTTTTGGGGGTAAAGTATTCATTTTGGTCTTTCTCTTTCTTCCAGTACATTGAATCATCCCACTGTTTCTTGACCTGCAAGATTTCTGTGGACATACCCATTGATAGTCTTATGCAGGCTCCCTTATATGGGACAAGATGTTTTTCTCTTGCTGCTTTCAGAATTCTCTTTGTGATATAGGTCAGAGTATACAAAGATTCAGTTTGCAAAATGAGTAATTTCTTTTTCTTTCTTTTCTTTTTTTTTTTTTTTGAGATCTGGTCTCACTCTGTTGTCCAGGGTGGGGTGCAGTGGCAGTGATCTTGGCTCACTGCGAGCTCTGCCTCGTTCTGAGATTTCTATAATGCGTACATTGGTTTTCTTGATGATTTTCTGTAAGTTCCATATGCTCTCTCCACTTTTTCCATCCTTTTTGTTTTTGTTTATCTAATGATAATTTCAAATACTTTGTTTTAGAGTTCACTCGTTCTTTCTTCTGCTTGATTGAGTCTTGCATTGAAGCTGTCCACTAAAATTCTCAGTGCAATTATTTTACTTTGTAGAGCCAGAATTTTTGTGTGTTTTTTCTTTCTTTATTGAACTTCTAATTTTGTTAATGTATTGTTTTCCTGATTTCATTTTGTCATTTATCTGTATTTGCTTGAAGCTTATTTAGCTTTTTTTTTTTAGACAATGATTTTGAATTTTGCTGGGTGTGGTGGCTCACACCTGTAATTCCAGCACTTTGGGAAGCCGAGATGGGTGGATCACCTGAGGTCAGGAGTTTGAGGCTAGCCTGGCCAACATGGTGACACCCCATCTCTACTAAAAGTACAAAAACTAGCTGAGCATGGTGGTGCGTGCCTGTAGTTCCAGCTACTCGGGAGGCTGAGGCAGAATCGCTTGAACTTGGGAAGTGGAGGTTGCAGTGAGTTGAGATCACACCACTGTACTCCAGCCTGGGTGACAGAACGAGACAAACAAACAAACAAACATAATTATTTTGAATTCTTTTCAAGTAGCACATGGATCTTCATTATTTTAGGGCCTGTTAATGGCTCCGTATTGGGGATTTTTTTTCTCTTTTTTTTTTTTTGTGGGGTCATGTTTGACTTATTCCTCATGATCTTCATAGTCTTGCATTGGTCTTTGCTTATTTAAAGGAGCAATCTTGTCTTCTTGTCTTTAAAGACTCATTTTATTAGGTAAAGACACTCTCATCTTAGGCTCCCAACTGGTGTAACTACCTTAGGGACCATAGTTATGTAGGATTGATCGGGTCCTGGTCTTCTGTGGGTTCTGTAGTCAGTCTGTATGTGGGTGAAGCTCATGGAAGGACTTTGGACAAGGAGCTTCAGTGCTTCGGGCATGTGGGGTTGGAGCCAAGTCCACAGAGAAATGCGGATGCTTATAGGTCTGCTGAGTCTGCACTTAGTGTGTTTGCTACTAAGGTGTGAGCCTGTCTTCTTAAAGCGGCTTTCCTTGGTCTTCAAATGTACTAGAATATCATAATCTGCTATCTGGATCCCAAAGCTCCCACAATGGCACTTTTGTCCATAGATATTGCCAAATTAGCATTTTCTCGGGAGATAAGAACTGGGATCTCCTAGTCTCTTATCTTGCAGATGTCACTCTCCTTTAATTCTTTAATCTTGGCTTCTCTTATATCTGTGGACCTAATTATAATGACTATTAGAAATAAAATATTTTTTGGATAAATCCAACATCTGAACAGTCTCACAGCCAGTTTCTGTTGACCACTTTGTTTCTTTTTTTTTTTTTGAGATGGAGTCTCGCTCTGTCGCCCAGGCTGGAGTGCAGTGGCCGGATCTCAGCTCACTGCAAGCTCTGCCTCTCGGTTTTATGCCATTCTCCTGCCTCAGCCTCCTGAGTAGCTGGGACTACAGGCACCTGCCACCTTGCCCAGCTAGTCCTTTGTATTTTTTCGTAGAGATGGGGTTTCACCGTGTTAGGATGGTCTCGATTTCTTGACCTCGTGATCCACCCGTCTCGGCCTCCCAAAGTGCTGGGATTACAGGCTTGAGCCACCGTGCCCGGCCTGTTTCTTTTTTTAAGGGTATATTTTGTTTTATACATTGCATGTAATATTTTGTTACAAATGGGGTATTTTAGATACTGCATTGTGACAACTTGGGATGTGAGTTCTATCTCTTCCCCTAGAGCTTGTTATGTATTTGTTCAGTAACTGGCAGAATTGTTTGAGTAAAGTCTGTTTCTCCTCCTACAATGTTAAGCCTCTGATGTTGCTCCTCGTTAAGGTGCAGTTTTAGGCAGGCCCATAGACACACTGAATGAAGTGGTTTTGGTTGCCCTCTCTCTTTTCCCATGATTGTACCCAGCTGATAAGCTCCACTAATTGCCAGCTGATTGCTCAATTGTTTGCAGCACTGCCTTGTTAACGATATTGTTCTCTAAATGAATTCTATCAAATTGTCTCCTTTTAAGGAATGATTTCTGAAGTCAGTGTTTGACGTTTATTGCAACCCAAGGATGCCTCCTCCCAGCTTTCTGTCTTGCAAACTAGTTGGACTACAATTTAGCCTTTATTGGAATCTCCTTATAATTTTATTTCACCCCAACCTCCATCCTTCTTTTTTGTGTGTGTGTGTGTGTGTGTGTGTGTGTGATGGAGTCTCATTCTGTTGCCCAGGCTGTAGTGCAGTGGCATGATCTCGGCTCACTGCAACCTCTGCCTCTGAGGTTCAAGCAATTCTCCTCCCTCCGCTTCCTGAGTAGCTGGGATTACAGGCGCCCACCACCACGCCTGGCTAATTTTTGTATTTTTAGTAGAGACAGGGTCTCACCACATTGGCCAAACTGGTCTCAAACTCCTGAGCTCAAATGATCCACCCACCTCGGCCTCCCAAAGTGCTGGGATTACAGGTGTGAGCCACAAGCCCGGCCCCATCCTTCTTTTTAAATGTAAAATATTTTTTTTTTTGAGTAGTTTTACGTTTGTAGAAAAATTGAGCAGATAGAACAGAGAGATCTTAAGGCCCTCCCTTGATTTTCTTCTATTATTAACATCCTGCCTGAAGTGTGGTACATTTGTTACACTTAATGAGGCAATACTGGTAAGTTGTAAACTAAAGTTTGTATCTGACAAGTCTTCAGTGTTCGTGTTGAACATTGTATGGGTTTGAACAGATGTCTAGTGACCTCTATCCCATACTACAGTAACATTCACCGTAGTTTCACTGCCCTAAATATCACCTGTACTTGACCTATTCATTTCTGTCTCCTTCTCTTCCCTTTACCCTTGGCAACTATTGATCTTTTTACTCCATAATTTTCCATTTTGGGAATATCATATAGGTGGAATCATAGTTCGTGTAGAACTTTCAGATTGGCTTCACTCTACTTAGAAATAAGTATTTAAGGTTTCTCTGTGTCTTTTTTTGTGGCTTGATAGCTGATTTCTTGTTGTCATTGAATAATATTTCATGTTTAGGTACGCCACAGATTGTTTATCCACTCACCGATTGAAGGACATCTTGGATGCTTTCAAGTTTAGCAATTATGAACAAAGTTGCTATAAACATTTGTGTGCGGGCTTTTGTACAGACGCAAGTTTTCAACTTATTTGGATAAATACTGATGAGTGCACTTCTGGATCATATGGTAAAAGTACGTTTAATTTTGAAAGAAACTGCCCAAGAATCTTACAATGTGGCTATGCCATTTTGCATTCCCACAGGCAATGAGTGATAGTTCCTGCTGCTCTCTATCTTTCCCAGGATTCTGTGTTGTCAGTGTTTTAGATTTTGGAAATTAAAAAAAAAATTTTTTTCTTCTTGAGATGGAGTCTCATTCTTGTCACCCAGGCTGGAGTGCAGTGGTGTGATCTTGACACACTGCAACCTCCACCTCCCGGGTTCAAATGATTCTCCTGCCTCAGCCTCCCAAGTATCTGGGATTACAGGTGTGCACCACCACAGCTGGCTACTTTTTTGTGTGTGTTTTTAGTAGAGATGGGGTTTCGCCACGTTGGCCAGACTGATCTCGAACACCTCACCTCAGGTGATCCAATCACCTCAGCCTTTCAAAGTGCTGGGATTAACAGTGGGGAGCCACTGTGCCTGACCTAAAAATTTTTTTTAACTTTTATTTTAGATTCAGTGGTTGGAAATTTAATAATTGTGTAGTATCATGTATTTTTCTTTTAATTTGCAGTTCCTTGAGGATGTATGATGTTGATCATCTTTTTTACATGCTGATTTGTTATCTGAATATCTTTTCTGTTGACGTGGCTATTTGGATCTTGTGCCCATTCTTAATTGGGTTGTTCATTTTCTTGTTGAGTTTTAAGAGTTCTTTGTATATTTTGGACATCAGTCCTTTATCAAGTGTGTGTTGTGTAAAGATTTTCTCTCAGTCTGTGGCTTATCTTGTTATCTTTAACAGTGTCTTTTGCTAGCAGAAGTTCTAGTTTTAATGAAGTCCAACTCATCAATTCTTTCCATTCATTGATGATGTCTTCAGTATTATATCGATGAAGTCATTGCTAAACCCAAAGTCACCTACATTTCCTTTTATGTTATCTGTTGCGAGGGAGTGATGACTATCTGGACTGGTGTAGGCATAAAAGAATTTACTGGCCGGGCTTGGTGGCTCATGCCTGTAATCCCAGCACTTTGGGAGGCCGAGGTGGGTGGATCACCTGAGGTCGGGAGTTTGAGACTAGCCTGACCAACATGGTGAAACCCTGCCTCTACTAAAAATGCAAAATTAGCTGGGCGTGGTGCTGCATGCCTGTAATCCCAGCTACTTGGGAGGCTGAGGCAGGATAATCACTTGAACCTGGGAGGCGGAGATTGCTGTGAGCCGAGATCACTCCATTGCAGTCCAGCCTGGTTAACAGGAGCGAAACTCCATCTCTAAAAAAAAAAAAAAAAAGAATTTACCTCATTGAGGCAAAGGTTGCAGTGAGCCAAGATTGCACCACTGCCCTCCAGCCTGGGTGACAGAGTGAGAGTCTCTCAAAGAAAAGGAAAAAAAAAAAAGGAAAATTTTAGCTTGTTATAGGTAGGGAAGGTAGACTTATTAAAGAAAGTAGGAAAATACATTGCTAGGGAGGCAATGGGCGGCTTGCAACAAAGAAGCTGACTGCAAACAAAGGATTGCCTGAGATTTTATAAGCTAGTTCTTAGGCTGTATGCTGAAGAGGACTTTGTGTAGCGCTGATAATGCCAAAGTTGTGATGCAAGATTCTTAGTCATTTTGCCAGCCAAGGACCTCTGGCCAGTGACACCCCCACCTGGGCCTTGCTTGGGCACGCTACCTGCCACACAGGAGGCTCCCCATCCACTTGGCCCAGTCTGGCTTGCACAGCAACTCAGCCTGCGGCTGGACCAGCATGCTCCAGCCTGCCTGTGTTATAGCTTCTACCTGAGATGGGGGGTTCACCAGCTCTTTTCTCACATCCAAGAAGAATGAGGATGCCCTGACAATTGAAGGATGAGGAAGGTAGAGAGAATTTTATTGAGTGATGGAACAGCTTTCAGTGGAGAGAGGACCTGGGGGCAGTTTCTCTCCTTGTGTGGCTAAGCCCAGGGCTTTTATGGGCTCAGAACAGGGGAGTGCATGCTGATTGGTTTGTGCATGTGCAAAAAGGTTAAAACAAAGGCACCACCCAAAGGTGGGCACAGCAATGTGAAAAAACAATTAGGAAGTGTAGGTGTATGTAAACCAGGTGAAGGGCGGGGATCAGTCAGAGGAAAGAGCACCAGGCAGGGAGTCAGCTTCTCAGTTCAGTCCGTGGATTTGACTCGTAGCTTGGCTTTTAGGCTTTAAATTGTCCTTGGCTTGGAGGTGGGATTTCCCTGGGGACTTGGCCCTATCTTTCTAGGCATTTGTCTGCCTCCTGCCACTATCAGTGCAGTGAGCTAACTTGCAATTTTTTTTTTTTTTTTTTTTTTTGAGGCGGAGTCTCGCTCTGTCGCCCAGGCTGGAGTGCAGTGGCGCGATCTCGGCTCACTGCAAGCTCCGCCTCCCGGGTTGCCGCCATTCTCCTGCCTCAGCCTCCCAAGTAGCTGGGACTACAGGCGCCGCCACCACGCCCGGCTAATTTTTTTGTATTTTTAGTGGAGACGGGGTTTCATTGTGTTAGCCAGGATGGTCTCGATCTCCTGACCTCGTGATCCGCCCGTCTCGGCCTCCCAAAGTGCTGGGATGACAGGCTTGAGCCACCGCGCCCGGCAAACTTGCAATTTTTTATGTCAACCGAGGGTCTGCTGGTAGCCAGGCACAGGAAGATTATGAGTTGTTTGTGCAGTAGGGCTGTGTGTTCCAGATTATGAAGAAAGGCAGACTTGTAGCTTATCTGCTTCCCTTTTTTTTCGGTTTCCCCTGCTCCCACGAGTCTGACTCCCCTTCCCTAATTAGGACTCTACATTATCTTCTAGGAATGATCTGGTTTGAGTTAATTTTGTGAAATATGTAAGGTCTATTTATAGATTCTTATTTTTGCATGTAAATACCCAGTTCCAGCACCATTTATTGAAAAGAATATCTTTTCTCCATTGAGTTCCCATCGCTTCTTTGTCAAATATCAATTGACTATATTTGTGTAGGCATATTTCTGGGCTCTCTATTCTGTTCTATTGATCTGTTTGTCTATCATTTTGCCTATGCCATGCTGTTTTGATTACTATGGATTTGTAGTAAATCCTGAGGTTGAATAGTATGTCTTCCAACTTGGTTCTTCCTCAATATTGTGTCGGCTATTCCAGTTCTTTTGCCTTTTCATATAAATTTTGGAGTTAGTTTATTATTCACAAAATAATTTGGTGAAATTTTGATTGGGATTGTGGTGAATCCATAGGTTAAGTTATAGAAAATTGACGTGTTGACAATAGTGAGTCTTTCTATCCAGGTACGTGGAATGGCTCCCCATTTATTTAGATAGTCCCTGAGTTTTTCTTTTCTTTTCTTTCTTTCTTTTTCTTCCTTTTTTAAAAAATTTTTTGATTTTTGTATTTTTGGTAGAGATGGGGTTGGCCATGTCAGCTGGCCATGTTGGCCAGGCTGGTTTTGAACTCCTGACCTCAGGTGATCCACCCCTTTTGGCCTCCCAAAGGACTGGGATTACAGGCGTGAGCCACCACGCCCAGCCTGTCTCTGATTTTTTCAATAGAGTTTTATAGTTTTTCTCATGTAGAACCGCTACGAATAACAATATGGTGGTGGAATGGTTTGGCTGTGTCTCCACCCAAATCTGAACTTGAATTGTATCACCCAGAATTCCCCCATGTTTTGGGAGGAACCCAGGGGAAGGTAATTGAATTATGGGGACCGGTCTTTCCCGTGCTATTCTCGTGATAGTGAATAAGTCTCACAAGTTCTGATGCATTAATCAAGGGTTTCTGCTTTTGCTTTTGCTTCTTCCTAATTTTCTCTTGCTACTGCCATATAAGAAGTGCCTTTCACCTCCCACCATGCTTCTAAGGCCTCCCCAGCCATGTGGAAGTGTAAGTCCAGTTAAACCTCTTTTTCTTCTCAGTCTCGGATATATCTTTATCAGCAGTGTGAAAACAGACTAATACAGGTGGTTTCTCCAAAATTGAAAATAAAATTACTATATGATCTCACAATCCTGTTTCTGGGTATATATCTGAAAGAATTGAAAGCAGGGTCTTAGATATTTGCAAAGCCATATAAATTGTGTTATTATTCACAGTAGCTGAGAGCTGGAAGCAACCCAAATGTCTATCAACAGAAGAATAGGTAAGGGAGGATTAACTCTGGGCTCTGTATTTGATTCCATTGGTCTAAATGTCTGTCTTTATGCTACTTCCAAACTATTTTGATTACTGTAGCTTTGTAATATGTTTTGAATTCTAGAAGTGTGAGACCTCTAACTTTGGTCTTTCTTTTCAATATTTTTTTGGCTATTCAGGTCCCTTGGGATGACATTTAAATTTTTGGATGGGTTTTCTCATTTCATGGCCTGTTTCCCCTCCAAGGCAAAATCTCTGAGGCAGTGTTCTGTAATTGTGGGTGGAAACAATGACAGGTTACCCAGCCCCCCCACCCCACCTTGAAACTTCAGGCACCCACTGGTAACTAACTGAGAGCTCATTGTGGAGGAGCAGCAGTCTGAGGTTCTTTGGATTGCTTCCCCACATAATGAGCCACTGCCTCATGAACTCGGCAAGGATGGTCAGGGCCCCCATCTTCTCCGTTTGCTGCATCTAAGGCAGGGCCCCTATTTCACAAGTAGGTCTTGAGTGTTAAAAGGGAGCCTCCAACTCTCAAATGCACTTGCCTCAAAACAAATAGATGGGGGTTGGATGCGGAATGCTGTGTTGTCTCTGGCTTTAGAATCAGGGCAGTAGTAAAGATGACTAAACTCTTTATTTGTATAAACCTTTTGTGGTAGTAAATACCTAAAATATTAGCTTAAACTTTGAAAGGTGATAATTTTTTTTTTTTTTTTTTTGAGATGGAGTCTTGCTCTTGTTGTTCAGGCTAGAGTGCAATGGCACAATCTCAGCTCACTGCAACCTCTGCCTCCTGGATTCAAGCAATTCTCCTGCCTCAGCCTTCTGAGTAGCTGGGATTATACATGCCCATCACCACACCCAACTCATTTCTGTGTTTTTAATAGAGATGGGGTTTCACCATGTTGACAGGGCTGGTCTTGAACTCCTGGCCTCAAGTGATCTGCCCACCACGGCCTGTCAAAGCGCTGGGATTATAGGCATGAGCCACTATGCCCGGCTGAAAGATGATAAATTTTGAAAGTATGTAGATTTAGATTTCCATCCTATCTTCTCTACTTAAAAGTCAAGAGATCCTGCATAATTCACTCATCTTCCCTGAGACTGTTAACTTATCTATGCTATGGGACCAATGACACTTCCTTTTTTTTTTTTTTTTTGGAGACGGAGTCTCGCTCTGTCGCCCAGGCTGGAGTGCAGTGGCCGGATCTCAGCTCACTGCAAGCTCCGCCTCCCGGGTCTACGCCATTCTCCTGCCTCAGCCTCCCGAGTAGCTGGGACTACAGGCGCCCGCCACCTCACCCGGCTAGTTTTTTGTATTTTTTAGTAGAGACGGGGTTTCACTGTGTTAGCCAGGATGGTCTCGATCTCCTGACCTCGTGATCCGCCCGTCTCGGCCTCCCAAAGTGCTGGGATTACAAGCTTGAGCCACCGCGCCCGGCCGACACTTCTTTTAAGGCTTTTTTTTTTTTTTTTTTTTTTTTGAGGTGTAAGTGCCAAAATCTTTGTGAAGGATCTGAAACACAGAATCTAAACTGATAACTGTTAATTCCATTTCTTCCATTTCTCTTTTCTTATTATTTATACCTCTTTTATTTATTTTTTTTGTGAAATACCTCCTTTATTTTAAGATACTGCAAACAGTAAATAGATTTCTGAATTGAAATGCTAAGTACTGTAAAATGTAAAAAATTATTTTTGCTGGGCATGGTGGCTCATGCCTGTAATCCCAGCACTTTGGGAGGCTGACGTGGGTGGATCACCTGAGGTCAGGAGTTCAAGACCAGCCTGGTTAACATGGTGAAACTCAGTGTCTACTAAACAATACAAAAATTAGCCAGGCATGGTGGCGGGTGCCTGTAATCCCAGCTACTAGGGAGACTGAGGTAGGAGAATTGCTCAAAACTGGAAGGTGGAGGTTGCAGTGAGCCAAGCACATACCACTGCACTCCAGCCTGGGTGACAGAGCCAGACTCTGTCTGAAAAAAACAAACGTAATTTATTGAGATATATACAGTATTGCTTATTAATACATTTTATATTGTATCCATTAATTATTCTAATAGTTGTAGTTATTTTTAATATTTTTGTCTTTTGACTTTATACTAGAGTTAAAAGTTATTTGTATGTTATTTCTTCAACATTCAGGGTAAAGATGGTTCAGGGTAAAGATAGTGGGAGAAAAATTATGTCTACTAAAAATCTTTTTACTTTGTGTTTCCCACAGCAGGATACCTTGCTTTAGGCTCTGCTCAGTAGACAGTTTCCAACTGTGTGCACAGCCTGAGGCTGAAGCTGACAGAAACCAATTAGTGCATATTGTTAAGTCTTAAAATGAGATGCAGGGTAGATCCCTAATTAAATATACTACAATATCATCATCACTGTCATTTTTATAACAGGAGTGAGAGTAATAGAGTAAGCTCTATTGGTGCTAGAGAATTCAATTGATATCATTCTTGTTCTCTAGATGCTGTTACCCTTTGCTGTGGTGGGGAGTATGGATGAAGTGAAAGTTGCAGAAAGGATGGTCAGAGACCATCACTACCCTTGGGGAGTTTTGCAAGGTAAAAATGAAAGAGGGCAGGCTTTGGAATGATTAAGTTAAATATATGTGTATCATTCATAGTCTCAAAGTAACATTTTAACTTGGGCTAATATTGGTAACTCTGGTAATCTGTAAGTTAACAGTTACTAATGAGGAACATAAACTCTGTTTTATTTAAACTAATGCTTACTCTAACCGTGATTCATTCTCATAGAAGTTTGCTGAACGCTGCTTTAAGCCAAAATCTACAGAGTCTGGGAAGAACCTCTTTGTTTATCCCAGTGTTCCCAATGCACCATGTACATATTATCTGTCTCTGTATCAATCATGATATTGAGAATGCTGGAAAGCTCTTTAAACAAAATGGAAGCAAAAATACTAGTGTGTAGACATGTTACATTAACTCATTACTACCTAATGTAGAAACCATTTTAAACTGGTCACTAGAAAAAAGAGTGATAAACTTTTTAAAACAAGAAAGTACATTTTAGCTTTGGCTAAAGATTATACCTTTGACATTTATATAATTATTTAGTGTCATACTAAGTTAGAATAGTGTAGTAAGCAGTAATTTATTGTCTGATTCATATACTTGTGGTACTAATTATTGGAGAATGGAAAATTTCTACTTGTACTGGTTTCCAAATGATATGGTTTTTTTTTGTTTGTTTGTTTTTTGAGACAGAGTTTTGCTCTTGTCACCCAGGCTGGAGTGCAGTGGCATGATTTTGGCCCACTGCAACCTCCACTTCCTGGGTTCAAGTGATTCTCCTGCCTCAGCCTTCCTAGTAGCTGGGATTACATGCGCCTGCCACCACACCTGGCTAATTTTTGTATTTTTAGTAGAGACAGGGTTTCACCATATTAGGCTGATCTTGAACTCCTGATCTCAGGTGATCCACCTGCCTCAGTCTCCCAAAGTGCTGGGATAAGGCATGAGCCACCGTGCCCAGCCCCAAATGATGTTTTTAGTAAATTGACATATTAGAGATTTAAAAATTTGTTAAACATACTTAAAACTTAATGTTTTAATATTTGTTGTATTATGTTGTATTACATATTAGTATATGTTATAAAATATATAACTACACTATGTGGATGTATAAAATTTGGTCACAGTATTAATCACAATAAACCATACATTGTAGTCAGTTTTCTGGACATGATAAATACAGGAGAGAGCCATATAAATTATTTTTCTTTAATCTTCATTGACAAAACTGTATGTACTTTTCATGTACAACATATTGTTTTGAAATACATATACATTGTGGAATGGTTACACTGATTTAATTAACATATGTGTTATCTCAATTATTTTGTGATGAAAACTTAACATCTAAGCAATTTTCAAGAATATAAAATATTTTTATTAATATGGTCACTATGTTGTACAATAGATCTCTTTAACTTTTTCTTATCTAACTAAAATTTTGTAGCTTTTGACTAACATCTCTCCTACCATACCCTCTACCTAACTCACATAACCACCATTCTACTCTCTGTTTGTACAAGTTTAACTTTTAAAAATTTGATCTATTAGTGAGATCATTTACTATTTGTCTTTCTGTGCTTGGCGTATTCACGTAGTGTAAAGTCCTCCAGTTCCATCCATGTTGCTGCAAATGATAGGATTTCCTGACTTTTAAGGCTGAATAGTATTCCATTGCATATGTATGCCACAGTTTTTTCTTCATGCATCTATTCATGGACACTTAGATTGCTTCCATATCTTGGCTCTTGTGAATAATGGTAGTGTAGGTATCTCTCTGACATACTGACTTCATTTTTGGGAGGTAATATATCCAGTAGTGAGATGGCTGGATCATATGGTCATTGATTTATTTTTAATTTTTTGAAGAAACTCCATACTGTTTTTCTATCCTAATTTACTGCTATCCTAATTGACATTGCCACGAACAGTGTACAAGGGTTCTCTTTTTTCCACGTCCTCACCAGCATTTGTTTGTCTTATTGATAATAGCCATTTTAGCATGGGGGAAGTAACAGCTTATTGTGTTGTTAATTTTTTTTTTTTTTTTTTTTTTTTGAGATGGAGTTTAGCTCTTGTTGCCCAGGCTGGAGTGAAATGGTGTGATCTTGGCTCACTGCAACCTCCGCCTCCGGGGTTCAAGCAATTCTCCTTCCTCAGTCTCCCAAGTAGCTGGGATTTTTTTTTTTTTTTTTTTTTTTGTATTTTTAATAGCGACAGGGTTTTGGCATGTTGGTCACACTAATCTTGAACTCCTGACCTCAGGTAATCCACCTGCCTCAGCCTCCCAAAATGCTAGGATTATACGCATGAGCCACCACACTGGGCCTGTGTTTTTTAATTTTTAATTTTTATGGATACATAGTAGGTGTATATATTTATAGGGTGCATGAGACATTTGATACTGGCATTCAATGTGCAGTAATCACATCAGGGTAAATAGAGTACCCGTCAACTTAAGCATTTATCCTTTCTTTGTGTTACAAACAATCCAATTATACTCTTAGTTATTCTAAAATGTACAGTAAATTATTGTTGACTGTAGTCACCCTTTTGTGGTATCAAATACTAGATCTTATTCATTCTATTTATGTATTTGTACCCATCAACCATCCCCACTTCTCTCCCTCCCAATCGTTTCCTAGTTACTGGTGATTAACATTCCATTCTTTATCCCCATGGGTTCAGTTGTTTTAATTTTTAGCTCCACAAATGAGTGAGGACATGTCTTCCTGTGTCTTGCTTATTTCACTTAACATCATGTCCTCGGTTCCATCCATGTTGTTGCAAATGACAGGATCTCATTATTTTTTATGACTGAATAGTACTCCATCATGTATATGTACCGCATTTACTTTATTCATTCATCTGATGATGGATACTTAGGTTGCTTTCAAATCTTGGCTATTGTGAATAGTGCTGTAACAAACACGGGAGTGGAGCTATCTCTTTGATATACTGCTTTCCTTTCTTCTGGGTATACTCCTACTAGTGGGATTGCTGGATCATATGGTAGTTCTATTTTTTTTTTTTTTTTTTTTTTTTTTAAGGAAACTCCATACTGTTTTCCATAGAAACTGTACTGATTGACATTCCAACCAACAGTGTACAGGGATTCCTTTTTCTCCACATCCTCACCAGCATTTGTTATTGCCTGTCTTTTGGATAAAAGCTTTTTTAACTGGGGTGAGATGATATCTCATTGTAGTTTTTATTTGCCTTTCTCTGGTAATGAGTGATGTTGAAAACCTGTTCATTTGCTTGTTTGGCATTTTAAAAAACCCACAATGAGCAGTTACTTCACACATGTTAAAATGGCTGTTGTCAATAAGACAAAAGAAGACATTTGTATGTCTTCTTTGGAGAAATGTCTATTCAGATCTTTTGCCCATTTTAAATTGGATTATTAGATTTTTTCCTATTGAGTTGTTTGAGCTTCTTAAATATATTCTGGTTATTAATCTCTTGTCAGATAAATTGTTTGGAAATATTTTCTCATTGTGTAGGTTATCTCTTCACTTTGTTGATTGTTTCCTTTGTTTTGCAGAAGGTTTTTAACTTGAGATGGTCCCATTTGTCTATGTTTGCTTTGATTGCCTGTGCTCATAGGGTATTACTCAATAAATGTTCTAAAGAGTTTCCTTATTGTTTTTTGTAGTTGTTTCATAGTTTGGGGTCTTAAATTTAAGTCTTTAATCCTTTTGATTTGATTTTTATATGTGGTGAGAGATAAAAGTCTAGTTTCTTTCTTCTGCATATGGATATCCAGTTTTCCCAACACCATTTATTGAAGAGCTTATCCTTTCCCCAATGTATGTGCTTGGTACCTTTGTTGAAAATGAGTTCTCTGTGGCTGTATGGATTTATTTCTGTGTTCTCTATTCTGTTCAATGGGTCTATGTGTCTGTTTTTATACTGATACCATGCTGTTTCACTTATAGCTTTGTAGTATAATTTGAAGTCAGGTAATGCGATTCCCTCCAGTATTGTTATTTTTGCTCAGAATTGCTTTAAGTATTTTTTTTTTTTTTTTGGTTCCATATACATCTTAGGATTGTTTTTTCTTTTTCTATGAAGAATGTCATTGGTATTTTGATAGGGATTGCATTTAATCTATAGATTGCTTTGGGTAGTATGGACATTTAACAATATTATTGACTCTTCCAATCCGTGAACATGTTTTATGTCCTCTTGCATCAGTGTTTTATAGTTTTCATTGTAGAGATTTTTCATTTTTTTGGTCATGTTTATTTCTAGGTATTTTATTTTATTTATAGCTACTGTAAATTGGATCAGTTTTTATTTCTTTTTCAGATTGTTCACTTTTGGGTATAAAAATGCTACTGATTTTTGTAGGTTGATTTTTGTGTGTTGTAACTTATTAATTTTGTTTATCAGTTCTAATAGTTTTTTTTTTTTGGTGGAGTCTTTAGGTTTTTCTGAATAGGAGATCAAATCATCTGCAAACAAGGATAATTTGACTTCTTCCTTTCCAGTTTGGATACTCTTTATATCTTCTCTTGTCTTATTGCTCTAGCTAGGACTTCCAGTTTAATAACAGCAATGAAAGTGGACATCCTTGTCATTTTCCAGACCTTAGAGGAAAAGCTTTTAGGTTTCTTTCCATTCAGTATGATACTAGCTGTGGGTCTGCGATACATGGCTTTTATTATGTGGAAGTATGTTCCTTCTATCCCCAGGTTTTTGAAATTTTTTATGATGAAGGGATATTGAATTTTATCAAATGCCCTTTCAGCATCAATTAAAATGATCATATGTTTTTTGTCTTTCATTCTGTTGATATGATGTACGATATTGATTGATTTTTGTGTGTTGAAGCATCATTGCATCCCTGGGATAAAGCCACTTGGTCATGATGAATGGTTTTTAATGTGTTGTTGAGTTCAGTTTGCTAGTATTTTTTTGAGGGGTTTTTCATCAATGTTCCTCGGAGATATTGGCCTGGAGTTTTCTTGTTTTAATGTATCTTTATATGGTTTTGGTATCAGGGTAATACTGGCCTTGTTGAATGAGTTCTGATGCATTCCCTCCTCCTGTATGTTTTAGAATAGTTTGAGTAGAATTAATATTAGTTCTTTAAATGTTTGGTGAAATTCAGCAGTGAAGCCATCATATCCTGGACTTGTCTTTGCTGCTAGACTTCTTCTTATATCGGTTTTGATCTCATTACTTGTTATTGGTCCATTCAGGTTTAGAATTTCTTCATGGTTCAATCTTGATAGGTTGTATGCATCTAGGAATTCATCCATTTCTTCTACGTTTTTGAATTTATTGGCATATAATAGCTCATAGTAGCCTCTAATGAGCCTTTGGATTTCTGCGGCATCAGTTGTAATGCTTCCTTTTTCTTTTCTTTTTTTTTTTAATTTTTTATTTTCAGAGATGGGGGTATCACAATGTTTCCCAGGTTGGTCTCAAACTCCTGGCTCAAGCAATCCTCCTGTCTCAGCCTCCCAAAGTTCTGAGATTACAGGCGTGAGCCACTGCACCTGGCCATAATGTCTCCTTTTTCATCTCTGAGTTTATTTATTTGGGTCTACTCTTTTTTTTTCCCCTAGTCTGGCTAAAGGTTTGTAGCTTTTGTTTATGTTTCAAAAAATAAACTTTTCATTTCATTGATCTTTGGTATTTTTTCATTTTAATTTCATTTATTTCTGCTCTGATTTTTATTCTTTCTTTTCTTATACTAATTTTGGGGTTGGTTTCCTCTTGCTTTTCTAGTTCTTTAAGATGCATTGTTAGGTTGTTTATTTGATGTTTTTCTGCTTTTTTTGATGTAGGAACTTGTTACTATCAACTTTGTTCTTAGTACGGCTTTTGCTGTATCCCATATGTTTTGGTATGTTATATTTCCATTTTCATTTGTTTCAATAAATTTTAAAATTACCTTCTTTATTTCCTCATTGACCCACTGGTCATCCAGGAACACATTACTTAATTTTCATGTGTTTGTGTAGTTTCCAAAGTTCCTCTTGTTATTGATCTATACCTTTATTCCTTTGTAGTCAGGGATAATACTTGATTTCATATTTTGAATTGTTTGAGACTTGTTTTGTGGCCTAACATATTCTGTATCCTTGAGAATATGCTACATGCTGAGGAGATGAATGTGCATTCTGTAGCCATTGTATGAAATGTCCTGTAACTGTCTTTTAGGTCCATTTGGTCCATACTGCAGATTAAGTGTAATGTTTTTGCTGTTTTTCTGTCTGGATGATCTGTCCAATGCCAAAAGTGGAGTGTTGAAGTCTCCAGCTATTATTGTATTATAACCTTTCTCTTTCTTTAGCTCTAATAATATTTCCTTCATATATCTAAGTGCTCCAATGTTGGGTACATACATATTTATATTGTTTATGGTCTCTTGCTGAATAGATTCTTTTATCAATAAGTAATGAATTTCCTTGTCTGTTTTTACAGTTTTTGTCTTGAAATGTATTTTATCTGATATAAGTATACATTTTCGTGTTCTTTTTGGGTTTCCATTGGCATGGAATTATCTTCCCGTCCCTTTATTTTTAGTCTATGTGTGTCTTTTTAGGTGAAGTGTGTTCTAGTAGGTAACAGATCGTTGTTGTTGTTTTTTTCTTTTTGGAAATCCAATCAGCTACTCTGTCTTTTCTTTTCTCTTTTTTTTTTTTTTGAGACAGAGTCTTGCTCTGTCACCCAGGCTGGAGTGCAATGGCACAATCTCGGCTCACAGCAACCTCCAACCTCCACTTCCTGGGTTCAAGCGATTCTCCTGCCTCAGCCAGCTGAGTAACTGGAATTACAGGCGCCCACCACCATGCCTGGCTAATCACTCTATATCTCTTGATTGGAGAGTTTAATCCATTTACATTCAATGTTGTTATTGATAAGTAAGGACTTACTCTTGTCATTTTGTTATTTGTTTTCTGGTGGGTTTGTGGTCTTCTCTTCCTTTTTACCTACTTTCTTGTCTTCTTTTTAGTCAAGGTGATTTTCTCTGATG
Source organism: Macaca nemestrina (assembly GCF_043159975.1). Taxonomy (NCBI): domain Eukaryota; kingdom Metazoa; phylum Chordata; class Mammalia; order Primates; family Cercopithecidae; genus Macaca; species Macaca nemestrina. The sequence goes on from NC_092128.1 coordinate 128,826,222, forward strand.
GTATGCTTTAATTTCTATTTTTGTGTATCTTTGTACGTTTTTTGATTTGAGGTTACCATGGGGCTTGTATATAACATCTTATAATCCATTATTTTAAACTGATTACAACTTACCCCGATTGCATAAATGAACAAAGAAACTAACAAACAAGCAAAAACTAATAAAAACTTTACACTTCAATTTCATCCCTCCACTTTATTGACATTTTTAAAATTTCTATTTATATCTTATACTGTCTATGTCAAGGCCGGGCACGGTGGCTCAAGCCTGTAATCCCAGCACTTTGGGAGGCCGAGACGGGCGGATCACGAGGTCAGGAGATCGAGACCATCCTGGCTAACACAGTGAAACCCCGTCTCTACTAAAAATACAAAAACTTAGCCGGGCGAGGTGGCAGGCGCCTGTAGTCCCAGCTACTCGGGAGGCTGAGGCAGGAGAATGGCGTGAACCCGGGAGGCGGAGCTTGCAGTGAGCTGAGATCCGGCCACTGCACTCCAGCCTGGGTGACAGAGCGAGACTCCGTCTCAAAAAAAAAAAAAAAAAAAAAAATACTGTCTATGTCTTGAAAAGTTGTCATACTTATTATTTTTGATACATTTACTTTTTAGTATTTCTACTCCAGATATGAGTGCTTTACCCATCACAATAATCTTATTTTAACATTCCATGTGTATCTGTATACTTACTATTAGGTTGGTGCAAAAGTAGTTGCAGTTTTTGCTATTAAAAGTTATGGCATTAAAAGTAATGGCAAAAAACACAGTTCCTCTTTTTTTCTTTGAGACGGAGTCTAGCTCTGTCGGCCAGGCTGGAGTGCAATGGCGTGATCTCAGCTCACTGCAACCTCCGCCTCCCGGGTTCAAGCAATTCTCCTGCCTCAGCCTTCTAAGTAGCTGGGATTACTTAGGTACTTAGGTGGGTGCCCACCACCATGCCCAGCTAATTTTTGTATTTTTAGTAGAGATGGGGTTTTACTGTGTTGACCAGGCTGGTCTCGAACTCCTGACCTCGTGAGCCTCAGCCTCTCAAAGTGCTGGGATTACAAGCATGAGCCACCGTGCCTGGCCTGCAGTTCCTCTTGAATCAACCTAATATTACCAGTGAGTCTTGTACCTTCAAATGGTTTCATATATATATATATATATATGAATTCTCTTTAGTATTTATTTTAGGACAGTTTTGGTGTTAATGAAATCCTTCGACTTCTATTTGTCTAGGAAAGTCTTCATTTATCCTTCATGTTTGTAGGATATTTTTGCTGGTTATACCATTCTTGGCTAAAAGGTTTTCTTCTTCAGCATTTTACATATGTCATGCCACTCTCTCTTGGCCTGTAAGGTTTTCACTGAAAAGTGTGCTGCCAGACACGTTGAAGCTCCATCGTATGTTGTTTGTTTGTTTTCTCTTGCTGCTTTTAGGATCCTTTCTTTATCCTTGACCTTCGGGAGTTTGATTATCACATGCATTGAGGTAGTCTTCTATGGGTTAAATCTGCTTGGTGTTCTATAACCTTCTTGTACTTGAACATTGATATTTTTCTCTAGGTTTGAGATGTTCCCTGATATTATCCCTTTGTCTCTCTGCCTCCTTTTTAAGGCCAATAACTCTTAGATTTGCCATTTTGAGGCTATTTTTAGATCTCGTAGGCACACCTTATTTTTAGTTTCATTTTTCTTTTCTTTTTTTTCTTTTTTTTTGAGATGGAGACTCGCTCTGTCACCCAGGCTGGAGTGCAGTGGCACAATCTCAGCTTACTGCAAGCTCCGACTTCTGGGGTCGCGCCATTCTCCTGCCTCAGCCTCCCGAGTAGCTGGGACTACAGGCGCCCGTCACCATGCACAGCTAATTTTTTGTATGTTTTTTAGTAGAGATGGGGTTTCACTGTGTTAGCCAGGATGTTCTCGATCTCCTGACCTCGTGATCTGCCCATCTTGGCCTCCCAAAGTGCTGAGATTACAGGCGTGAGCCACCACATACGACCTCATTTGTCTTTTGTCTGCTCTAACTGTATTTTCAAATAGCTTTCTTCAAGTTCACTAATATTTTCTTCTGCCTGACCAGTTCTGCTGTTGAGAGACTCTGATGCATTCTTCAGTATGTCAATTAAATTTTTCAGTTTCATTATTTCTGCTTGATTTTTAAAATTATTTTAATCTCTTTGGTAAATTTGTCTAATGTAATTCTGGATTTCTTCTCTCTGTTATCTTGAATTTCATTGAGCTCTTCTAAAACAGCTATTTTGAGTTCTCTGAAAGGTTACATATCTCTGTCCTGAGATGTGTGATTGGGATTGGTCATTAGTGCCTTACATGGTTCATTTGGTGAGGTCATGTTTTCTGGGATGGTCTTGATGCTTGTCATTGTTCATCTATGTCTGGGCATTGAAGAGTTAGATATTTATTGTAGTCTTTGCCATCTGGGCTCAGTTGTGCCTGTTCTTCTTGAGAAGGTTTTCTAAGTATTCAAAGGGAATTTACTAGGGAGTACCCTAAGCCAAGTAGCACTGTGATTCTAGCAGACTCATACTGCCTCAGTGGTCTTGGATAATATCTGGGAGAATTCCTTGGATTATTAGGCAGAATCTCTCAAACTGTTTTCTCGCTTTCTCCCAAACTGAAGGAGTCTCTCTGTCTGTACTAGGTTACTTGGAGTGAGGGAGGGGTGACATAGTTGCTCCTGTGAACACCACAGCTGCTACTGTGGTGGGTCACATGTGAAGCCAGCAAATTACTAGGTCCTGACCAAGGCCCATGGCAACTACTGCCTTGCTACTACTGATGTTTAAGGCCCAAGGGCTCTTTAGTCGGCAGGTGGTGAGTCCTGCCGGGCTGCGTCCGTCTCTTCAGTGCAGCAAGTTCCCTTCTGTCCCAGAGTGAGTCTAGAAATGTCCAGGAAGTAGGGCCTTGAATTGGGGGCTTCAGGAATCAGTTTAGTGGTGTGTTTTCCTGTGGCTGAGCTGCTACTCAAGTTGTAAGACACAGTTCTCTTCTAATCTTCCTTCTCTTTCCCACAAGTGGAAGGAGTCTCTCTTTGAGCTGCACTGCCTGGAGTTGGGGGAGGTGTGATACAAGCACTTCTTGGCCACCAAAACTGATATCTCATTGGGTCATGCGCATTCCCATTCCACTGGCTCTGAGCAAGTTCAGCACCTGAATTTGCCCAAGGACTGCAGACCTGCAGACCTTGTGGTCTGACTGCCTTTCAAATTTATTCAGGACCTCAGGGCACTTTAATTAACTAGTGGTGGAGGCAGCTGGAACTGAAGTTCCTATCTGTCTCTGGCATGGGAGATTCCTCTTTAGTGGGAGCTAGGTTAAATGCTCCCTTTGGCCAGGAGTGGTGGCTCACACCTGTAGTCCCAGCACTTTGGGAGGCCAAGGCGGGCAGATCACCTGAGGTCAGGAGTTCGAGACCAGCCTGACCAATGTGGTGAAACCCTGTCTCAACTAAAAATACAAAAATTAGCTGAGCATGGTGTTGTGCAGCTGTAGTCCCAGCTACTCGAGAGGCTGAGACAGGAGAATCACTTGAATCTGGGAAGTGGAGGGTGCAGTAAGCCGAGATCATGCCACTGCACTCCAGCCTGGTTGAAAGAGCAAGACTCCATCTAAAAAAAAAAAAAAAATGCTCCCTTTGTGGGCACTAGCAGAATTCTGTCCTGTGTTGTGTTCCACTGTGACAGGGCAGTCACTCAGTTCCAATGCAAAGTCCCATAATCACTTCACTCTCCCTCCCCAAAGCACCCAGATTCTCTCTCTGTTCAGTATGGTGCTGCTGGGGGATGAATGTCAGATGGTATAGGCTATGCAAGACTCTCTTTACTGCAATCTTCAGTGCCTCTTTTCTTGATATAATATTAAAACCAGGTACTGAGATTGCTCACCTGATTTTTCGTTCTTACGAAGGTGCTTTTTTGCATGGATAATTGTTTAATTTGGTGTTTATGTAGGGGAATGATTGATGAGAGATTCTATTGAGCCATCTTGCTCCACCCCACTCCCCATTTTAGCAATTTTGAAATATATAGTGGCTTATTATTAACTATGGACACCATGCAATGCAATAGATCACTGAAGCTTATTCCTCCAGTCTAACTACAACTTTGTACCGTTTGATCAATATTTTCTTTTTTTTTTTTTTTTTTTTGAGACGGAGTCTTGCTCTGTCGCCGAGACTAGAGTGCAGTGGCCGGATCTCGGCTCACTGCAAGCTCCGCCTCCCGGGTTTACGCCATTCTCCTGCCTCAGCCTCCCGAGTAGCTGGGACTACAGGCACCCGCCACCTCGCCCGGCTATTTTTTTGTATTTTTTACTAGAGACGGGGTTTCACCGCGTTAGCCAGGATGGTCTCGATCTCCTGACCTCGTGATCCGCCCGTCTCGGCCTCCCAAAGTGCTGGGATTACAGGCTTGAGCCACCGCGCCCGGCCTGATCAATATTTTCTGTTTCCCCATCCCTCTGTCTCCCTACTTTCCTCCACTCACCACCTGTCTACTCTCTATTTCTGTGAGACTTTTAGTTACCACATGTAAGTGAGATTATACAGTATTTGTCCTTCTGTGCCTGGTCTATTTCTCTTAGCATAATGTCCTACGGTTTCATTCATGTTTTACACATGACAGGATTTCATTCTTTTTAAAAGCTTTATAGTATTTTATTGTGTACCTTGTTGATGGGCACTTAGATTATTTCCATATCTTGGCTATTGTGAATAATGCTGAAAAATAAAATGCTTAAGAATAAATCTAACCAAGGAAGTAAAATATCTGCACACTAAGAACAGTAAAACTTGGCCAGGCGCAGTGGCTCATACCTGCAATCCCAGCATTTCGGGAGGCTGAGGTGGGTGGATCACTTGAGGCCAGGAGCCTGAGACCAGCCTGGCCCACATGGCAAAACCACTTCTCTACTAAAAATACAAAAACTTAGCCATATGTGGTGGCGGGCACCTGTAATCCCAGCTACTCAGGAGGCTGAGGCAGGAGAATCACTTGAACCTGGGAGGTGGACGTTGCAGTGAGCCGAGATTGCACTACTGCACTCCAGCCTGGACAACAGAATGAGTCTCTGTCTAAAAAAAAAAAAAAAAAAAAAAAAAATGCTGGGTGCAGTGGTTCACACCTGTAATCCCAGCACTTTAGGTGACTTCCTACTGAGCAGCCTTCAGCCCTGAGGATGGACAGCAATAGGAGACCTTGGCATCCCACTGCTCCCTTGTGCAGCTTCCTCCACCAGCAAAGCTTTTCCCATGTCCCTGCTCCTTACTGGAATCAAGGGACACCTGGTCAGCCAAGACCACGACCACAGCATCTCAATTCCAAGGAGCCTGGGATGTGTGGGAAATGGTGCCTTCAGGAGCAAGGGCTAGAAGACAGCCCAGGAGTGCCTCATGCACACTGCAGAGGGTTCTCCAAGGGGGGCAGCTGGAGCAAGAGCCTCAACAGGGCCTGCTCTACCCACCAGCATCGGGGGGCTCTGTGTGCTGAAAAGCCTAGCTGGTTCCTGTTTGGCACCTACAAGAAACCATGAATCCAGCTCTTGGGATGAAGGTAGGGCCTGGAAACCCATCTGGATGGGCCCCTGGATAGACAGTGGGCACGGGCAGGCAGGGGAAGATGGGTGACCTGCATCACCACACACTCTCAGCATCCAGTTTATCAGCATGTCATCTACTGTCATCTCAAAAAACACCCCTGCCAGCCAATGACAGCAAGTGTCCACTTCCTAATGCACAGTATATAAACTGCAGAGACACACATCAAACCCAGGGGGTCTGACTGGATATTCAAAGACTGCCCAGGGTGACGTCATACTGGTAAGCCCCCAGGAACTACTCTATAGGGAACTTGACAGTGGCTTCCCTGAACCCGTTAGGTTAAAATGCAAAGTTGGCTTTAAAAACCAATAGAAGGCGTGGATGACAAGATTCTAGATAATGGTCCTGCCTAGGACCCGAGGCCCCCTTTGCAACACAAGTGGTCAGCTCAACTTGGTGCTGTTTTTCTCTTATGAGCTTGGATTTCCAGAAGTAGAACTCCTGCTGGCTTCCTTTAAAAATGCACACCCTCCTTTAAAAATGCACACTGTCTTGCGACACGTGTCAGGCGTAGCTCCCACTACCGGAAGAAGTGACCTACTCTTTGGCTGAGAGAGCTTAGGCCATGGTCCTCACACTCCACTATGGGCCAGAAAGAAATGATTGCTCATTTTTAGGTGGGATAATAATATTATGGTTTTGTCTTTAAAAAGGCTCCCTTATGTTTTAGATTGGGGGACCTGTCTATGGATGAAATAATTTAATGTCTGGGATTTGATTCAAAATAATACTGGGGACAGTGAGTAGGAGTAGAGATGCAACAAGATTGGCCATCTATGGGTAACTGTTGAAGCCGGGCTGTGGGTGTATAGGGTTCATTTTACTATCCTGTCTACTTTTGTATATGTTTAAAGTTTTCTATAATAAAAGCAGAACGAGGAGGAGGAAGAAACACACAGCAAGGTGAAAACACAGCTCTTCAGGTTCTGGCACAGGAGTGCGAATGAAGGCTGAGGGCCCGTGAATCTGCTTTTCTCAGGCTCACTGCAGGCCAGTGAGAAACCTCAGCTTCAGGGTCCCAAAGCCTGCAGAGGCCAAGAGTCTGAGGCCAGAGGTCTGCTGGAGCAGCCCCTGAAAGGGTCCCTGTCTATAGTCAGCCATCATTTAGGCTGCAGTGGGCTCATCAGTGCCAGGAATATGAATGGCCTCACAGTCTATTTATTCTTGCCCAGCATCACTGTCAAGATCACAGTAAGCAGTGTGTCAGGATCTACGCATGGAGCTGGCTGAATCTTTATTAAAATCTTCTTCTTTTTTTTTTTTTTTTTGCCCACAGTGTTCCCAATTTGTTTCTTTGTTCCTGGTATCTGGAGTCATGCAGTTTCTGATATTTGTCTTGGAGATGGAGGAAGTTTGACAAGTCATGGTGGTGGAAAGGTAGTATTTATATCCTGAAAAACCTTTTCCATCCAGCGAGAAATACCACCCCATAGTCCAGGCTGCTGTGTCCGAGCCGCCTCCAAGGCTCGTCATTTTGGAGGCCCTGGTGAAGTTCTCAGCATGGCTGGCAGGTGCTGTGGCCCAGAACGTAAGTGAAAGTCCAATCTGACTCACGTTTATCACCTAGAGCGGGTGTTCTACATGTATGTGTTCTTAGGACCCCAGGGCCGGAAGAGGTGACCCAGGGCCTCAGGCGCCCCACACCTCCTACAACCCTTTGGCCAAAGCATCTGTCTCCTTACACGCTTTACTCACTAGGGGTCTAGGGATGGCCTTTTTTTTTTTTTTTTTTTTTTTTTTTTTTTAAGGTTTCTGCTTCTTAAAAAACAAAACAAAACAAAAGATATTGGGAGGCCAAGACAGACAAATCTCTTGAGGCCAGGAGTTTGAAATCAACCTGGGAAACATGACAAAACCCCATCGCTACTAAAAATACAAAAATTAGCCAGGGATGGTGGTGTGCACACCTGTAGTCCCAGCTACTCCAGAGACTGAGGTGGGAGAACCCTTGAGCCTGGAAGGTGGAGGCTTCAGTGAGCTGAGATCATGACACTGCATTCCAGCCTGGATGATAGATCAAGACCCTGTCTCAAAAACAAACCCAAATTTTTTAAAGTTTGAAAAGCACTAATTTTGATATATGGGGAAGAAATGAAAATGTGGCAAGAGAGTATGTAGAACTAGAACCAGTGGGAATGTAAAATGGTACCACCACATAAAAGAGCTTAAAAATTCAATAGATGCCTACCCTTTGATCCAGCCATTCCACTCCTAGATATTTGTCAGGATAAATGAAGGCATGTGTTCATATAATGAGTTATTCACAAATGTTCATAGCAATTTTATTTGTAAAATCCCCAAACTGGACCCAAACAACCCAAATGTCCACAGATGAACTGATAGATAGTGGCATATTCATGACAGGGAGCACGATTCAGCAGTGAAACAGAACAAACTATGGATATACACAACAACAGATGAATCTCAAAGTCATCTCTTGAGTGAAAGAAGGCAGACAAAAAAATACAAACCATACAACTCCATCAACATATGATTTTAGAAAATACACATTCAACTGTCGTGACAGGAAGCTGATCTGTTTTGGAGTTTGTCGGGGAAAGGGAGGTAGAGATGACAAAGGGGCGTGGGCACCACTCAGGGGTGAAGAACATGTTCACTCTCTCGATTGTGGGGCGGCTTTACAGGTGTATACATATCTCACAATTCATCCAATTGCACACCTTAAATCAATTATACCTCAACACATTTGTGGGAAAAAATTTAGTAGGAAAAATAGCTTTAATAAAATGTGGTCAGGAAAAGAAAAACCCTCTCCAGGGCTGAGAGAGAAATTCATTCCAAACCAGGTTTTTCCAGCGATCTATGTCTCCTGAGCCCCACAATGTGAATGGCACCCTGCTAGGTGCTGGAAGAGGCACAAAGCTAATGGTTTAATTGGGAAGATAAGATCTTGACACATCAACCGCCACAGGGCGACGTGACAGGTGTCTCATGTAGATCAGCGAGAGCTGCAGGTGTTATGACTTGAGATGATCAAAGAAGGCTCCTTGGGAGAAGCAACATTTGAGTTATGTCTTGAATATATAGAGTTTTGAAAGATGAAGATGGAGAAAGCCGTGTTCCAGGCGGAGAGACCAGCATGAAGAGATGTACAGATGGAGAAGGGCCACTGTTTTTTTTAAAAAAAAAAAAAAAGGTAAATTCAGCAGCAGTGTTTTTCATCGAGAGGAATAATGGGAGGACATTATGGAGGCTGGATGATGGAAGTCCTTGAGTGCCAGATGACAGAGCCTGGATTTATAAGGCAGCCATGGAGGGCAGAGGAGAAACATGGCTCATTCATTAATGAAGCCTTTACTGTGAACCTGCCATGTGTCACGTCCAATGTGGGGGGCCTTGGGATACAAAGATGACCCCTGCCAGCAGAGCATGCATCTGGTGAGAGATCTTGATACGTAAACACATAAACAAAACCAGATGGTGTTGGTACCTCAAGCAGAGCCTCCAAGGGCACGTATTATCCAAGATTCTTTTACTTGAAGTGATAGACATTGAACTCCAATTGGCTTAAGTAAAAAGGAAAATTTACTGGCTCACATACATGAAAGTTCCTGGGGGCATCAGGTACAGTTGGATCCAGGAATTCCATCCATGTCATCAGCACTGCTCCTTGTCTCTCAGCCTTGCTTTCCTCTAGGTTGGAACCATCTCAGGTCAGCTTTCTTTAAGGGGTAGCCTGAGGATCTCAGCAGTTTATGCTATGCTTAAATCCAAACAAAAGATCTCTTTCCCAATAGTCTCAACTGAAGTCCTGGAATTGAGTCTCATCATCTCTTAATTTCCCTAGCTTAGTCACATGCCCTTTCATGAAACAATCCCTGTGGCAAGAGCGATATCATGCTCTGATTGGTCATCAGTGACATGCCTGGAGTGGGGGTCAAGTCTGCCGCATGTGCTGAGACTGGGGAGAAATTTTCTATACTAGACAGCATTGGCTGCATAAGCCCACACCCTCGAGCTCCTTTTCTCTTTATCTCCATTTTGGAGGCTAGAAAAATGAAATGCTAGCCTTCCTCATCTCCTTTGCAGCTAGAGAGAATCTTAACACAGCTCTAGCTAATGAGATATAAATGGAAGTATGCTGGGGGCAACTGGAAAAACTTTGGCTTTTCTCATTAAAAAAAAAAAAAGAACAAATGCAAATTGTGCTTCCTTCCTCCATTCCTTCATCCTGCTTTGAGTGCTGATGTGATGCCTGGAGCTGCGAGCATGAGGATAGAAAGGCTGAATCAAAGCAGGCAACCACCTATCTTCAGACTTAGTGCTATGTGAATGAAATAAATCCTTATGTTGCAGCCACTCTGCGTCAGCTTTCTTATTTGCAGCTGAATGCATTCCTAACTTATCCATCCCCATATGAAAGTCTGGGTGCTGTCATCTGAGGAATGAGGAACTGGGGCTGGAGAGACAAAAACAATTTCAGGGAGGGTGCAGAAGAGGGCAAAGCCAGAGGAGGCTGCAGGCAGGTAGGAAGACGCAACTGTCTCTAGAAAAGAGGGACACATTCAAGAGAACCTGAGAAAGAAGGATTGTTAGGTAGAGGGAAAAAGCTAGGAAGGAGGTAATGACAAGGAAGGTTTGAGTCTGGACACCTAAACCATCCTCAGAATCCCTGGTCATGCAATAGAAGCATGAGCCATGAGCCGTTCCTAGGGCTGTAGATACACACAGAGACAGGATGACTTAGACCCAGCTCTTGTGCAACCAGGTGGGCATCACCTTCTCCCAATCTTCACATGGGCAACCGCCCAGGCCAGAGGTGGGGGAATCCCGATGAGTGCTGTTGACATCTTCATGATGAGGAAGAGAACTATCACAGGACAAGTCCTGCCATGAAATAACTTGCTTCCTCAGTTGTAAATCATAAGCTGTAAGGTAGCTCGTAATAAGAGCATTTATAGGCTGGGTGTGGCGGCTCATGCCTGTAATCCCAACACTTTGGGAGGCCGAGGCAGATGGATCATCTGAGATCAGGAGTTTGAGACCAGTCTGGCCAACATGGTGAAACCCTATCTCTACTAAAAATACAAAAATTAGCCATGCTTGGTGGCAGGCACCTGTAATCCCAGTTACTTGGGAGGCTGAGGCAGGAGAATCACTTGAACCCAGGAAGAGGAGGTTGCAGTGAGCCAAGACTGCACCATCACACTTCAGCCTGGGGGACAAGAGCAAGACTTCGTCTCAAAAAAAAAAAAAAAAAAAGCATTTATAATAAACATAATAATGAGCATAATGATTGGCTTTTACTGAGCCTTCACCTGGTTCCAAAAACTTGTTAGGCATTCTACAGATACCACCTGATTAATAACCACAACAACCCTATAAAATAGTATCATTCCCATTGACAGATGAGGAAACTAAGGCTCAGAGAGATTAAGTAACTGGCCCTTTTTATACAGCTGGTAAGTGGCAGTTGGAGGACAGCACACACTCTTTTAGTTATTGGCATCACACGAGAGAAGTTGCTTCACTGCTGCTTTTGATGTAGTCGAAGAGATTAATCAAATTCTCTAGATCAAGTTCCCCATTTTGGCTTGCTATTTCATAAAAGCACAGGCCTGGTTATCCTTCCATCAGCACCTTCCTGAAGAAGCATCACTCCTCCCCTTTATACTTGTCACCACGTCCCTGGCAAGGCCACCTAGGTGGAGAATGGGAATTTGATAGATTTGTTAAAACGTTGCTGGGAAACAGGGAAGCTGTCCATCGAGCCTGGGCTTCCTCCATCTATGAAGTCCAATATGCATGGTCATTGCCACTCTTATCATAATAGTTAATACCCCTTGAGTGTTTTCTCTTTTTAAAAATGTATTAATTAACCTTCACACAATTCCTTGGGATTGATGTTATTATTATCTCATCTTACAAATGAGAACTAAGGCCTGGAGAGCTTAAATAACCTGCCAAAGATCACACAGCAAAGACAAAAGTTCTCAGGTAGAAGGGTCTCCTGCTCTAGTTACACACAGATCCTGTGTAGGCCTGGGCTAGTGTGTGTGTTTATGTCTTTGTTTTTAACAAAAAATTTTAAGCCAGACATGGATTACACCTGTAATCCAAGGCTTTGGGAAGCCAAGGCAGGAGGACTACTTATGCCCAGGAGTTGGAGACCAGCCTGGGTAACATAGTGAGAGACCTTCTCTCTACAAAAAATTTAAAAAATTAGCCAGGTGTGGTTGCGCACGACTGTGGTCCCAGCTACTTGGGAGGTTGAGACAGGAAGATTGCTAGAAAAAAAAATTTATTTTAAAGAACCAACCAAGGAAAAGTACATATGCAACGAAGCAAATGATGGCTCTCCAAAGAAATGAAAGGGGCACTCTCTAAATCTGGCCAGCGTTTCCTTCCTTGAATGGAAATAGTGGTAGAGGGGATAGAAATCATGCAGCTTTTGATTGAATTTAGGAGAGAAAACACTTGGTAAAAATAATGCTATGAAAAGTAACCACTAGGACCCAAGCACCCCAGTACACCTACATGAAATAAATCATAGCTCACAGCTGCACGAGATTTGCAAGGTACCACAGAATGGGATGTGTTGGTAGCTTTGACCTGTGCTTGGTCAAGTGTTTCATGGCATGTCATGTGTCATCTTCCCTATGAGGATGGTGTGTGGGGATGTAGGAAATACAGTCAGAGCAGCGGCCAGCCTGTGAGTCCCCAGATGTCCATCCAGTTCCAGCAGAGCACAGCTCTTCCTTAGGGAGAGAGGTCCAAGCCTGCAGCAAGCTCACAAAATGCAAAGAAGGCACTTGATTAGAGTTTGACTTAGAAATGTCCCCAATCTAAAAGTCCTTGTCCCCTTTGGGGACAGCCATGTCTCCCATCACACAATGAATGCCAGAAAGCAGTTCTGGAATTCTCCTCCACATTCTTCTTTTCATGAAGACTGGAACTAGCTAGGCCAGATTATCAAGAGCTCCCAGCAGATGAAGCTCAGGGCTTGCTCAGACCTGGATGGGGCAAACACACCCACTGTACTGCAGTCACTGTCCTCCAGGCTGCCAGGAAGCCCCATACTCGGATCACCATGCAGAAGTTATGTGAGGCCCAACCCACTTGAATGAGTCTTGAAAAATAACCGTCAGCATTGTGGAGAAGATGTGATGAAAGATACTAATTAAAGGCGGGCGGGGGGGAGGTAATACTCTCCCAATCCGTCTCAGGAGCCCAGAGCAGAGAAGGTAGAGAATATCCTTTCAGAGAGGGGAGCTGGGGCAGACCCATGGGCTCCAGTCCCCCAACCCCTGACCACACAGCCCCAGTGTGTTGACTTACTAAACAGCTAACTGCAAGCACAGCTGTGGAGCTTCAGAAGAGCCACATGGGGCTGGTGACACGCATGCTCAGTCCCTATCTGAGTGAACTCAGGGGGCCACATACAGCCACTGCCTTACTTGCTGGGGTTGTGCCCAGGCTCTAATTTTTCCAGGTCCATGAGGAACCAAACTCTGAAATGGACATGGTTGGTCTGACTGGAAAGAAACGGGAAAATGAAGTCCACTTCCAGGTCTAGCTTAGCTGCCCAAGCATCCCAGGGTCCAGGAGCCCCATTAATGGTTCTAGGACTTTGTTGTAGAAACGGAAAAGCCCCCTAAAGAAAACACTGTCCTGAGGAAGAAAATGCCAAAAATATCGTCATCCCCTTCTGCCCCATATTCCTAAGAAGCCTCCCAAATTGAAGCCAATAGGCATTTGGCTAACACTGCCTGATGCCATTGGCCAGGCCCCTCCCGGCTCAGGGTCAAGGAGTCCAGGAAGGGAGGATGGCTGTCTCTGATCTCCCTCACCCCCACCACTTAGCCATGAGACCATAGAGCTCCAATATATACCCATAAACACACAAACCCCTAGCATCTAGGAAGGGAAATTCTGTCTCTTGCTTCTAACCGAGTTACTCCACTTTCTGACCTTAAAAAAGAACAGCAGGTTTCCTTCAAAGGATTCGGACCTCATTAGCCACAGTGGGAAATGATGCTTTAATGGGCCTGTGATGGTCTCAGCTTCAGGTGTCTGTGTTGCAACCATATTACTTAGCAACACCGTAGCCATTTAGGTTTAATTTCCTAGCTTGCCTGATAAGGAGGCTGCAAGTGTAATTTGTGATGCTGCAAGCTGGGCGAACTCACAGGGCTATTAGATGAGTCACTGGGTGATCCAGGCCGCTGGTCCCAGCTCTGCAGAAGAGAAATTAACTCTGACTCGTGGGGCTGATCACAATTTTCTAAGTGTCTGTGAGCTGTGCTTCCATCTCTCCTGCTTTCTGGTTTGGTGCCATTATTGATTAAGGGAAGCTTCACTTACCTCTCAACCCCTGTTAGTATCATCTTCCAGCTTTCTGAAATTCTCACGCAAACTCAAAGCCTGGCAAGGTAATAATAATAACAATATCAATAATAACAGCAATAACAATAATAGCTCACATTTCTGAATGCTATTTGAGTGCTACTCATAAGTTATCTCTGTTAATTTTCCTTACAGCCCCAGGAGGTAAGAACTACTCTTACTCCTATTTTCAAATGAGGAAATCAGGGCACAGACAGGATAGCAGTTGGCTGTAAGACAATGAGAGAGTAGGGGACTGAGCACGGCACACTTTACCGAAGAGCCGCACTGTTATTCATCACCACCCAGCATTGCCATATCTTTCACTTTTCCAAAAGATGCCGTAAATCCAGATTTTGATATAAACTCCCTCGAGTTTTAAACATCAACAACTAATTTCATTGTTTAATAAATATTGTGAGAACCAAACCAAGCAGATTGGCCAGCCAGATTTGGCTCCTGAGCCACCAGTTTGCAAGCTCCACTTCATTCAAACAAGTAAGCATGTTCATCAATAAATACTCTCCAATTGTATAGCTTGGCTTCTGTGAGTTGCTGGTGGCCCAGCCCTTTGTTCCTCCCTCCCTCCAGCTGCATTCCCCCCAGAGCCTCCGTGAGAGCTCTATTCTTCCAGTTGCTCAGGCTAAAAATCTTAGGGTCATCTATGGCTCCTTTCCATCTCTCACACTTCAAATAATCTGTCAACAGATCCTGTCTGTTCTACTTTTAAAATTTATTCACAAGCCCTCCACTTTTCATACCCCTACCACGACCACTCTGGTTCAAGCCACCAGCATCTCTTGCCTGGATATCATGAGCCGCCAGCTGACGTCACTTTCTTCCTTATCGTGTTCTCACCAGAGGAACTGGGGTATCTGTGTAAAACCTAAGTCAGATCCTGCGCTTCTCTGCTCAGCCCCTCCAACGGTTCCCATCTCACTCAGTGAAAGTCAGCATCCTAAATGACCCACAAAACCCTTCATGACCTGGCCCCTTCCCACCTCTCTCTGCTTCCCTCCCTGCACTACAGGCACGTGGCTTCCTCCTTCCTGTTGCTCAAATACACCAAATGTGCTCCAACCTCAGGCCTTAGGTACTCACAGCTCCCTCGGAAACTCTCCCCTCCGCTGTCTTCTTGACTTCTGCTCTCTTTTGCTCTGTTCAGTCTCTACCAAAGTAGAAACATCTTCCTGGACAACTTATCCAAACTGGTAATCTCCCAGTCACACCCCCTCCCCTTTCCCTTACCAAGCATCTCTGCTGCACAGCATACATTTATCTATTTCTGGTCCTCTCTCCTCCAACTGGAATGTATGCTCCGTAAAAGTAGGGAATGTGTTGAAAAAAAAAAAAAAAGCTGGGAATTTGTTTGCTTCTCTGCTCTATCCCTGGTATCTAGAACTGTGCCTGGTACATAGCCAAAATTCATTATAAATGTTTGTTAAAGAAAGAATGGTCCACATAATAGTGCCTTATGATAGACAGCTCCATTCTCCAAATGTTGCACACACTTTGCCCTCACTATTTCCTCTGCATTCCATCTGCACCTGAGAGAGAGGAGCACTCCCCACTAGCTATTATCACCTGCACCATGGCCATGGCCTAACAATGTGAGTGCAGTATCATGCCATGTTGATCACTGGCTGAAAAATGACAAGGAGGCAATCATTTCTCTCACCCACCTGCTATGTCAAATAGTAGCTTATGATTTGTGGGTGTGTTGCCCTTAATGGATACACAACAGTTCAATCATGAGGCTGATGAATTTTATAATTATTCTTGCTGGCAGAGGTGGCAGATTTTATGTGAGGGTGAACCATTTTAATCCTTAATTATAAGGCTGGATGTAGCTGGGTGTGGTGGCATATGCCTGTAATCCCAGCTACTCGGGAGGTTGAGGCAGAAGAACTGCTTGAACTTGGGAGGCAGAGGTTGCAGTGAGCTGATATCACACCACTGCCCTCCAGCCTGGGCAACAGAGTGAGACTCTTTCTCTAAATAAATAAACAAATAAATAAGACTGAATAAAAGTGCTTTACTCATTTATGTGCAGATTTTGTGTATTTACTCTTTGACCTTATTTATTTATTTATTTTTGAGACCGGGTCTCGCTCTGTGACCCAGGCTGGAATGCAGTAGCACAATCACAGCTCACTGCAGCCTCAACCTCCTGGGCACACACCATGCCCCTGTTTCAGCTTCCCAAGAAGCTGGGACTACAGGCTCACACCATCACGTGTGCCTAATTTTTGAATTTTTTGTAGAGACGATCCCACTGTGTTGCCCAGGCTGCTCTCGAACTCATGGGCTCAAGCAATGCCCCCAATTCAGCTTCCCAAAGTGCTGGGATTAAAGGTGTGGGCCACTATACCAGGCAATTTTTATTTCTGTATTTATTTGAAAGCACATATATCCTAGGAAGGTAGATATGGTTCAGTCCTTCCTATTTTTTTCACATAGAGAAATATTGGCTAGATCTCAACTCCATCCAGGTCCTGCATAAAATCTGGACAAAGCTGCAATAATTTAGTGCAAGATCCCTCCATGGATACCATGGGTCTCTCGCATCCAGCACAGTATGATCAGCTCTTAGTGAGATCCAGACACACCTCGCTCTAGGGCAGGTCCTGCCTGATTAGCCACAGGTGATTCCCTGGATGCTTGTCCTTTCTTAGCCACCAAATGCTGTAGCTCAAAAAAGAGGGTAAACTAGGATGCCAGGATGCCCCTTTCTAAAGCTGAATACTCAGGAAGGGAGGACGGCCACATCCAAGGGAGGGAAAAGCATCCAACTATCACTAAATTTTGATAGAAGAGGCTCTAGGAAGATATTCAGAGGTATGGTCCACTTCTATGCAAGGGGCAGGGAATGCAGCTGGGCCACTTTTTTTTTTCTTTTTTTCGTTTTTTTTTTTTTTTTTTTGAGACAGAGTCTCATTCTGTGACCCAGGCGGAAGTGTAGTGATGTGATCTCGGCTCACTGCAACCTCTGCCTCCTGGGTTCAAGCAATTCTCATGCCTCAGCCTCCCGAGTAGGTGGGGTTACAGGTGTGCACCACCACACCTGGCTAAGTTATTTTTAATTTTTAGTAGAGACAGGGTTCCACCATGTTGGCCAGGCTGGTCTCGAACTCTTGGTCTCATATGATCTGCCTACCTCAGCCTCCCAAAGTGCTGGGATTACAGGCGTGAACCATCGTGCCCAGCCAGCATTCAATCTTAATTATTAAATTGATTAATTAAGCTCTGCACTGTCAGTTGTATCCGCAGCTTCTATAGTGATCTGACAGCAGAATGGTTACACATATTTAAAAGGTTATGGGAGGATCTGTGAATATTCATGAAGGCGGTCCTGACACAGGTGTATTGAATCAATGAATATGCATGTAATACAGGATCCATGTTCATTTTGGGATGCAAACTTAACATTTAAATGTACAGTTAGATTTTATCTGTCAAAAGGTCTTTTCAGTACACAAAGGCATGCAGATGTGTAATTTCTGTCATTCAGCCAGAACTAGTGCATGGTCAGTGGGCGTTTATCAGGAGAAAGTTACTAGAGTCTCTTGTCTCATTAAAATTGTCATTATGGCTGGTGGGATAGGAAATGGGGATCAGTTGCTCAGCCTCTAGTGAAGCCATAAATTGTTTTTTTGTTCATTTGTGTTTTTGTTTTGTTTTGTTTTGTTTTGTTTGAGATGGAGTCCGGCTCTGTTGCCCAGGCTGGAGTGCAGTGGTGCAATCTCAGCTCACTGCAACATCCACTGCCCAGGTTCAGGCAATTCTTCTGCCTCAGCCAGGATTACAGGTGGTTGCCACCACGCCTGGCTAATTTTTGTATTTTTAGTCGAGATGGGGTTTCACCACCTTGGCCAGGCTGGTCTCGAACTCCTGACCTCACGTGATCCACCTGCCTTGGCCTCCCAAAGTGCTGGAATTATAGGCACAAGTCACTGCACCCGGACTTTGATCAGGCTTTCACCAAATACACAATGTACATCTGGGGGAATGGTCACTTAATGCCTGTTTTGTTTTGTTTTGTTTTGTTTTGTTTTGTTTTGTTTTGAGACAGAGTTTCACTCTTGTTGCCCAGGCTGGAGTGCAATGGTGCAACATCAGCTCATTGCAAACCTCTGCCTTCCACGTTCAAGTAGTACTCCTGCCTCAGACTCCTAAGTAGCTGGGATTGCAGGCACATTCCACCAAACCTGGCTAATTTTTACAGGCGTGGTGGCTTACGCCTGTAATCCTAGCACTTTGGAAAGCTGAGGCAGGTGGATCACCTGAGGTCAGGACTTTGAGACCAGACTGGCCAAGATGCTTCAAGATATCCCGCCTTTTGGGGCCAAACCATTTTATGGATTGATTGATGACTTTGCCTGTAACCTCAGCCTCCCTGCCTTTAAAAATCTTTCCATATGGGCCGGTGGGTCCCGTAATCCCAGCACTTTGGAGAGGCCTATAATCCCAGTACTTTTCAAAGGCCGAGGCAGGCAGATCACTTGAGGTCAGGAGTTCAAGACCAGCCTGGCCAACATGGTGAAGCCCCAACTCTTAAAAAAAAAAAAAAACCTACAAAATTAGCCAGGTGTGGTGGTGCACATTTGTAGTCCCAGCTACTTGGGAGGCTGAGAAATTGCTTGAACCCAGGAGGCAGAGGCTGCAGTGTGCCACTGTACTACAGCCTAGGCAACAGAGCAAGACTCCATTTCCAGTATTAAGGTCCATTTTCAGAAGGTTGATTTGGTGAGCATTAAAAAAGGGAGTGGGGGAGTAATCGTACAAACAATTGTGTCCAGGCCAGGTTCCTAGGACCTGAGCGCCCCCTCTTTATGGCAGAGGCACCTGACATCCGTAACTAATGTGGACCCTCAGAATGACTTTATGGTCTAAGAAAAATGTGTGTTCAGAGCCCCAAGCTAAGGAATCAGGAGTGGCAAGATCCAGGAAGAATGCCAACCTATGAAACCCTGAGTCAAGAGGTTAAGCTGGGCACTTGGTTTCTCTGGTCGCCCACTTGGCCCTCTTCCAAGTTTTACTTTCTCTCTTTCCTATCCTTCCTGTTCTAAAGTTTTTTAATAAACTTTTTTTTTCTTTTTGTTTTTTTGAGATGTTGTCTCACTCTTTAGCCCAGGCTCGAGTACAGTGGTGCGATCTCAGCTCATGCTACCTCTGCCTTCCAAGGTCAAGTGATTCTCCTGCCTCAGCCTCCCAAGTAGCTGGGATTACAGGCGCTGACCACCACGTCCAGCTAATTTTTGTATTTTTAGTAGAGATAGGGTTTCACCATGTTGGCCAGGCTGTTCTCAAACTCCTGACCTCAGGTAATCCACCCGGCTCAGCCTCCTGAAGTGCTGGGATTACAGGCTTGAACCACTGTGCCCGGCCTACGTTTTAACAAACTTTTACTCCTGCTCTGCAACTTGCCTCCATTTGGGTTTCTGCCTTATGACCCTCAGTCTGATTCTTTCTTCTGAGGAGGCAAGAATTGAGGTAGTTGCAGATGTGTACGGATTCATCACCAGGAACTTGGACACCTACCACCAGTAATGGGTAGAGGATGCTAGGTGAAAATGTTATGTAAGTTGCATGCTTTTTACAAATGGTAGTGCTTCTCATGTCCAGCCATGGCCACGGCACCTTCCCTGTATGAAAGTCCCTTCCATAAACCTACGTCTCCTTTGCCGTCTCCAGATCTCCTCCTCTACCCTCTTCCACACGGTGCCTTCCCTACTGGAGTAGGGTGGGGTCTCGCAGGAAACCCTCTCCCTGCAATGTTTTTTTTTTTGTTTGTTTGTTTTTTTTTTTTTTTGTGACAGAGTCTCGTTTTTTCGCCCAGAGCTGGAGTGCAGTGGTGTGATCTCGGTTCACTGAAACCTTCGCCTCCCGTATTCAAGCGATTCTCCAGCCTCAGCCTCCCTAGTAGCTGGAATTACAGGCACCCACCACCACGGCCCTTTCTTTTCTTTTCTTTTCTTTTCTTTTCTGTTTTTGTAGTAGAAACGGGGTTTCCACATTTTGTTCAGGCTGCTCTTGAACTCCTGGCCTCAAGTGATCTGCTTCGCTCGGGTTCCCAAAGTGCTGGTTACAGGCGTGAGCCACTGCGCCAGGCCCTCTCCCTGCATCCTTACGTGCCTGCAATGCCAAGAGGGAGCTCTTGGCCCCCGGGTTAGGATCAGGGCCCCAGAGGCCCAGGGTCAAGGCTACGGGCCGCATCCCAAGGACTTGCATCCCTCCAAGAGGCTGCCTCCAACAGGCATAGAAGAGGCTCTGCTGGAGCCTGCTCAGAGTCCGGCTGGGGAAAGCCAGTGGAAGTGCTTCCTGAAGAAAGAGGGGAATCCCGCCTATCTCAGGGGTTCTTGTCCTGGCTTGCAGCCCTGGATCGTCAGGACTGGGCTGAGGTGGGGAGCAGACTTCACCCTTCTTGGCTGGGGCTGAGGGTGAGGGTCCTGCTTGAAGGGCCTAGCCCTGGGTTCCCAGCCACCGACTCCACTCTGTAGCGCCTGGCCCCGCCCAGCCCCTCAAGGCCTGGCAGTCGCCCTCAACAAAGATGGCGAGGATGGCCTCAGGCGCGCCGGGCGTCGCGCGTCGCGTCGCGTCGCGCGAGATGCAGGGCTCCTCCCGCGCTGCTCTTAGACCCGTAGACGGCGGCCCAGGGAGGAGCGGAAAGTGTGGTCTGTGGGGCTGCGTGACACCTGGTAGGCGCTCGGGCCGCTCTTGTGGGGCTGCCCCCTGGCGCTGCAGGGCTGAATGTTATACCCCCGAGAGAGGCCGTTGCGGAGCGCAAGGAGCTGGAGGCCTCTGGAGCTTCGGCGCCGACTTCTTCGACATCAGGTGCGGTGGTTTCTAGGAGCGGTGTTATCGGTGTCCCTTGCGAGAGGTGCGTGCTTGGGGCAGGGCCGGGAGGTCCCCGGAAGCCCGGGGGCGGGAGTGGAGGAGCCCGGGCCCCCCGGCAGGCTCCTTCACCTGGGCGTCCGGAGCTGGGAGCCCGGAGGAGGTTAAAGGTCAACCGGCTTGGGTGCGCCGGGTTGGGGGACAGGTGGACGGGGGGACCCAGGATGGCCGAGGAGGAGGAGGAAGCGCTTCTGCGAAATCTCCTCCGTGGGCGAAGGCTGAGACCGGGCAGTATCTATCTTTTTAGTGTTTATTTTTAATTTAAAAAAAATTTTTGAGACTGGGTTTGGTCCTGTCACCCATGTTGGAGCGCAGTGGTGGAATCCTAACTTCTGAGCTCGAGCGATCCTCCCACCCCAGCCTTGCAAGTTAGCTGGAGCCACCATCCCTGGTTAATTAAAAAAAAAGCCGAGGCCGGTCGCAGTGGCTCACACCTGTAATCCCAGCACTTTGGGAGGCCGAGACGGGCGGATCACGAGGTCAGGAGATTGAGACCATCCTGGCTAACACGGTGAAACCCTGTCTCTGCTTAAAAAAAAAGAAAAAAAGAAAATTATCCGGGTGTGGTGGCGGGGCCTGTAGTTTCAGCTACTCGGGAGGCTGAGGTAGGAGAATGGCATGAACCCGGGAGGCGGAGCTTCCACTGAGCAGAGATCGCGCCACTGCACTCCAGCCTGGGCTACAGAGTGAAACTCTTGTCTCAAAAAAAAAAAAAAAAGAAAGAAAAGAAAAAATGTACCCGTGCTTGATGGCGCACGCCTGTAATGCCAGCACTTTGGGAGGCTGAGACGGGTAAATCATCTGAGGCCAGGAGTTCAAGACCAGCCTGGCCAACATGGTGAAACCCCATCTCCACTGAAAATAGAAAAACTAGCTGGGTGTGGTGGTGCATACCTGTAATTCCAGCTACTTGGGAAGCTAAGCCAGGAGAATCACTTGAACCCAGGAGGCAGAGGTTGCAGTGAGCTGAGATCACCCCACTGCACTCCAGCCTTGGTGACAGAGTGAGACTCTTGTCTTAAAAATAATAATAAAAACTTTTTTTTTTTTAAGATATAGAGTCTCACTACGTTGCCCAGGCTGGTCTCGAACTCCTGGCCTCAAGCCATCCTCCCACGTTAACCTTCCAAAGCGCTGATTACAGGCATGAGCCACCCAGACACTGGGGGGCCAGAGCGGCAGGCGCTGCACAGAGCTGGGCCCAGGGATCGGGAGGAGGGGACAGTTTAGATGTCCTGAGGTCAGCTCTGCCAAGGCAGGAAGGTCCTTTGGTTTTCAAGGTTCAGATACAGGACAGGATGTGACAGGCCAAGGACGCCACCCCTGTTCCCCTCCTGACTTGGATGTGGCCAGGAGAGAAGTGGGACCGGGTAAGGTCTGGGCCACTTTTGCCTGGTCTGCATCCTCTTTTTCTGACTTTGTGGCATTCAGTACAGGAGGAAGAGAGGAGAGAACTGGGTGCTAGTGTGCGCCCCACTCAGTGTCCTAAGGAAAGCCCCCTCAAACCCCCCAACCACAGGGAGGAAGCTCCCTGTGACAGGCAGTGGGTCATCTACCTCTTAGTCACCAGTCTAAACTTTCTTGCCTCGAGCTGGGATGCGGCCCTGGGCTCACTCGTGTCTTGAGAGATATTGGGCCCCATCCACTCCGAGGATGGACTCCTGGCCCCGCTGGCCCAGGTGCACAAACCGCCCTGACAGTTGACCTGTCCTCAGCAAGTTATCTGTCTGTCTTGCTAAGATTCCCTGCTATGTGTCAGGGCTTGCGCTAGGCCTGGGGGCACAGCTGGTGCAGCACACTGGTCCTGGATCCCTTTGGGGGCCTAGGAGCTGAGACTGGCCCTTCTTTCCACAGTCGGGCCCCACCCTGGACATGCCGGTTCCTTCCAGCTTCAACGACATTGGCCAGGACTGGCGGCTGCAGCATTTTGTCAGCCAGGTGTAGTATGAACAGGAGGTGACTCTGCCGGAGCAATGAACCCAGGACCTGCGCACAAGAGTGGTGCTGAGGCTTGGCGGTGCCCACTCCTATGCCATCGTGGTCAGTGCAGCCAGGAGCAGGCAGGGCGGGTGGGTGGGCATGGCTGCTGAACAGCCTTTCTCCTGGGGTGGGACTGTGGGGGGCCCTGCCCTGCCCTGGGGGCTGTGCCCTGTGTAGGGGGATAGGTGGCCTGATCTACCCCATTGGGATGCCATTCTTCCCGTCTGACTGGCAGGCCCCTGAGCTCCATGCTGTAGTTTATGTGAGGGAGTGCCCAATAGCAGGGCCCCTCCTCATGCCCTGACCTGCCCCCCACCCTCCCCATATCCCCTGTGTCTACAGTGGGTAAATGGGGTCAATGCACTAGAGCATGAGGGGTCTACCTCCCCTTCAAGGCCGACATCAGCAGCCTTTTCAGGAGATGCCTGTTGCCTGTTTTCCCCGGGGCAGGAATTGAAGGGAGCCGTCCAGGCTGGAGTGGTTCATCCGGGCTGTCACAAGCCTTTGAAGCTTCCCATCTTCAAGCCTGGCTGTTGGAGAGTGTGGGTTTGGAACTTGAGGATAGGGGGTTCTATTCTGTCCTGTGCCAGCCACAGCCAGCTTTGAATGGGCAGAGCAATGATGGGGGGAGGGTGTAAAAGAAGAAATGAACTTAGGAAAGAGAAGAGGAAAAGAGGCTTCAACAACAGTCTAGGCCGAACATGATGGCTCATGTCTGTAATCCCAGCACTTTGGGAGGCCCAGGTGGGTGGATCACTTGAGGTCAGGAGTTCAAGACCAGCCTGACCAACAGATAGTGAAACCCCATCTCTGCTAAAAATACAAAGATAAGCCAGGCATGGTGGTGTGCGCCTGTAATCCCAGCTACTCGGGAGGCTGAAGCAGGAGAATCACTTAAAACCAGGAAGGGGAGGTTGTACTCCAGCCTGGGCTACAGAATGAGACGCTGTCTCTAAAAAAAAAATAACTGTGGAGGCCTGGGGCGGGTGCTGGAAGCTCTGACCACAGGCTCGTCCCTCTGTTGGGTTTTTCTTCCCTTTATCCCTCCTGGTTAACTTGACCTGGCATAAAGGCTGTTTCTTCTAAGAGGCTGTCCCTGACTCTCCAGTCCAAGTTATGTTTATTGTCTTGCAGAGCCCAATTCCTGCCACCACTTGTCATTTCCATTTGCAACATTTCTTTCATTGTTTCTTTTTCAGAGTCAGAGTCTTGCTCTGTTGCCCAGGATGGAGTGCAGTGGTGCAGTCATGGCTTGTTGCCACCTCAACCTCCTGGGCTTAAGCTATCCTCCCCCTCAACCTCCCAAAGAGCTGGGAACACAGATGTGTGCCACCATGCCAGGCTAAGTTTACATTTATTTTTTTCCCACTGAGAAAAAGTTTCTTGCTCTGTTGCCCAGACTGGAGAGCAGTGGTGCAATCTCGACTCACTGCAACCTCTACCTCCTGGGTTCAAGCAATTCTCTTGCCTCAGCCTCCCGAGTAGCTAGGATTACGGGCAGGTGCTACCAGGCCCAGCCAGTTGTTTTTTTCTTGTATTTTTTTGTAGAGATGGGGTTTCACCATGTTGGCCAGTCTGGTCTTGAACTCTTGACCTCGTGATCTACCTGCCTTGGCCTCCCAAAGTGCTGGGATTATAGGTGTGAGCCACCATGCCCCACCCTAATTTATACATTTGTTGTAGAAACGGTCTTGCTATCTTGCCCAGGCTGGTCTCGAACTCCTGGTCTCTAGTAAACCTCCTGAAGTGCTGGGATTCTAGGCGTGAGCCACCTTGCCCGGCACGTGCACCATTTCTCTGTGCATGTTTCTCCATTCCCACTGCCCAGGACCTGTGGCCTTCGATTTGAGCCACTACTGAGCACCTCGCACCAAGCCCCATGCCTACCTCCCAGCCTGCACTCCCTGTTTGCTTGATGCATTAATAAATATCCCTCCTGAATCTGCACCCATCCGTTCCTGTGTTCAAGAGCTGTTTCAGGGAGTCAACCTCATTTTTGGCAGTGTCCAGCCCACTGACCTCAGCTCTGTGTGCCTGGAAGGGTGACTGCTCCTCTGGGGGGATAGGATTCGGAGGCAGGGGGAGAAAGAGTGATGTTAGAGAGCTCGGTCTAGGACTAGAGGATCATGTGCCCTTATGTAAAATACATCTCAAGTTAGGGAAGAAAGCAGTGGCTGCATGTTTTTTTTCTTTTTGTTTGTTTGTTTGTTTTGAGACAGGGTCTTCTTCTGTGGAGCAGGCTAGAGTGCAGTGGCGTGATCTTGGCTCACTGCAGCCTCCATGTCCCGGGTTCAAGCGAGTCTCGTGCCTCAGCTTCCGAGTATCTGGTGATACAGACGTGCCACCATGACCGGCTAATTTTTGTATTTGTAATAGAGACGGGGTTTTGCCATGTTGGCCACGCTGATCTTCAACCCCTGACCTCAAGTGATCTACCCTCTTTCGGCCTCCCAAAGTGCTGAGATGAAAGGTATGAGCCATCGTGCCTGGCCCCGTGTTGTGTTCTGATGGGGGAAGATGGGACAGAAAGGATGGGAGGGTGTCTGAGCCCTTCCTGGACTGATGGAACCTGTGCCTTCTGCCTTTTGTGGACAGGATGGTGATCGCTCACACCAAAGCCTTGGACCCTTCCCGGCCTGTGACCTTTGTGACCAACTCCAACTATGTAGCAGACAAGAGGGTGAGCCTGGGGGTCCCCACCCCATTTTTCCCCACCTTTGCCTGGCCTTGTCCTGAAGTCTGCTCATGGGGACAGCTGGAAAGAACCATGAGCTGCCAGTGTGGGATTTTTTATTTTGTTTTTTTACTTGAAAAAATAGAGACAGGGTCTTGCCATGTTTCCCAGGCTGATCTCGAACTCCTGGGCTCAAGCGATCCTCCTGCCTCAGCCTCCCAAAGGGCTGGGGTTACAGGTGTGGGCCACCGCACTCAGCTGCAGCCAGTCTGTTTTCAAAGATGGTCTTTGGGTTAATGAGAATTCTCTCCCTGCTTACTCGCCAGGCAGTGTGGCTTTCTGAATCCAGGGAGGCTGCACATAGGGAGATGGGATTTGTTTGCTCAGTTTGGACTCAGCGTTTTTTGCACTTTGATTTAATAGAGTCATAGAATGTCAAAGGTTTAAGGGGGCTTAGAGTTCATCTGGCCCACACCTGGCTGATCAGAATCTCTAGGGGAAGTTTTTTTGAAATGGCAGATCTCTGCATTCTGAGATCCTGATTCAGTAAGTCCTGGGTTGGAACCTGAGTTTTCTTTTTCTTCTGTAGAGGCAAGGTCTTACTCTGTTGCCCTAGCTGGAGTGCAGTGGTGCGATCACAGCTCATTGCAGCCTTGAGGACTGTGGGCTCAGGAGAGAGAAGGAAGTCCTGTTTATTGTTGCTTCCAAGGTACTCTGCAATATCTGACACAGCATGCGGTAAATAATACCTATTGAGGGCATGGGTGAGATCTTAGAGCCACGTTTAATCACTCACTTTGTCCTGTTTTTTTTTTTTTTTTTTTTTTTTGAGATGCAGTCTTGCTCTGTCACCCAGGCTGTAGTCCAGTGGTGTGATCTCAGGGCTTCTCACCAAGGCCGAGATGGACCGGATACTACATGGCCTAGACAAGGTACTTGCCGTGGCCCAAGCCCCACCTGAGACCCCCTCCCTGTGGCCACAGGCTCCCACCAAATCCCTGAGCAAATAGTGCAGTGTTGCCAGTCTGTGGTTTCACTTTGAACTAAGTATATTCTCATGTGCTGTTTAACTGGGTGCCTTGATGACCACCTCTCTCCATCCTTTAATGACCCCTGTGGCCCATATGGCTCATGGGTAAAGGTGTGCAGGGCCCCAGATGCACCTTCTCAGGGTGCGCTTTCAGGACTCAGCTCCTGGACAGGAACAGTCAGTCATCACAGAGGGTGGGACCAGGGCAGGGGCCCTCTTGGCTGCTGATGCCTGCTCACCTGACCCCTGGCATTGCTGCTACCCGCTATAGGTGGCTGAGGAGTGGGCCCAGGGCACCTTCAAACTCAACTCCAATGATGAGGACATCCACACAGCCAATGAGCGCCGCCTGAAGGTACGACCCATGGAGCCCCACCGCTTTCCTGGCCTCCCCTCTCCACCTTGCCCGGGGCATCATTCTGTTTACTTCGTCATTGGCAGACAGCAGGTGAGACCTCAGGACATGGGCCAGGCGCGGTGGCTCATGTCTGTAATCCTAGCCACTTTGGGAGGCTGAGGTGGGAGGATCGCTTGAACTGGGGAGATGGAGATTACAGTGAGCGGAGATCACGCCATTGCACTCCAGCCTGTGTGACAGAGCAATACTTTATCTAAAAACAAAGGGAAAAAAAACTGTTTCTTGAAACTAGTCAACTAGCAGCACCAGCATCACCTCAGAACTCTTGAGAAATGTGATGTGAGGCCCCACTCTAGATGGTTGAATCAGAGACTCTGGGGGTGGTCCCCAGGGATGTATATTTATTTTATTTATTTATTTTTTTGAGATGGAGTTTCACTCTTGTTGCCCAGGCTGGAGTGCAATGGCGTGATCTTGACTCACCGCAACCTCCGCCTCCCAGGTTCAAGCGATTGCCTCAGCCTCCCGAGTAGCTGTGATTACAGGCACGCACTACCATGCCTGGCTAATTTTGTATTATTAGTAGGGACGGGGTTTCACCATGTTGGCCACGCTGCTCTCAAACTCCCGACCTTAGGTGATCCGCCCGCCTCAGCCTCCCGAAATGCTGGGATTACAGGTGTGGGCCACCATGGCTGTCCAGTAATTTGTATTTTTCATAAATTCTCCAGTCACTATGCCTGGTGGCTCACACGTGTAATCCCACCACTTTGAGAGGTTGAGGCAGGAGCATCGCTTGAGCCCAGGAGTTCAAAACCAGCCTGAGCAACATAGCGAGACCCTGTCTCTAAAATCAAAAAAATTAAATTAGCCAGTCATGATGGCGTGTACCTGTGGTCCTAGCCACTCTGGAGACTGATGTGGGAGGATCTCTTGAGCCCAGGAGGTCAAGGATGCAGAGAGCCATGATTGTGCCATTGCACTCCAACCTGGGTGACAGAGCAAGACCCTGTCTCAAAAAAGCCCAAATCAGCAACAACAACAAATTAGCTGGGTATGGTGCCATGTGCACTTGTAGTCCCAGCTATTCAGGAGGCCAAGGCTGGAAGATCCCTTGAGTCCAGGCTGCAATGAGCTGTGATGGCCACTGCACTCCAGCCTGGGCAACAGAGCAAGACCCTGTCTCCTACAACAGAAAACAAATCCTCCAGGAACATCTGGTGCATGCTAAAGATAAGGACTCTTTGAAAACATAAAGGCCAGTAAAACCTACAGGCCAGTAAGCGTTAATAGTGTATGTAAATATTATCAATAATTATGGAGAAGATGGTTCAAGCTGAGAGTGAGACAGAGCCGAGTGGGTAAGAGAGGATCTGCCCAAGGCAGGGACATCCTGGCAGAGGGACAGGTCCTGGGTTTGACAGCTTCAGACCCCAGGGTGCCCAGGGCTCACCACTTGCCCACCTGTGCCCCCAGGTTCACTGAGAGAACATAGGACAGGCCCTCAACCCTGACATACTGGCCACTGACCTCACCTACTACCTGGTCTGCAAAGAGGTGAGTGTGTATCAGCCAGGGGGAGGTTGAGGAGATGGGGTGCCCCTCAGAGGGTAGGGGAGCTCAGGGTGCAGGTTCCCTGGCCTGGTGGCTCACACCTGTAATCCCAGCACTTTGGGAGGCCTAGGTGGGTGGGTAAGTTGAGGTCAGGAGTTCGAGACCAGCCTGGTCAACATGGTGAAACCCCGTCTCTACTAAAAATACAACAGTTAACTGGGCGTGGTGGCACAGTCATATAATCCCAGCTTCTCAGGAGGCTAAGGCAGGAGAATCGCTTGAACCTGGGAGGTGGAGGTTGAAGTGAGGTGAGGTCGGGACACCACTCCAGCCTGGGCGACAGAGTGAGACTTTGTATCAAAAAAAAAAAAAAAAAAAGGAAGAGGCGCAGGCAATGGAGGCAGATCAGGGCGTGGAGGAAGCTGCCTCAGTGCCACCTTCCTCCCCAGCACCCAGATGCCATTCTGCCAGGCCCACAAGGCCTCTGGGAAAGCCGTGTTCATGGCTGAGTCCAAGGGGGTTGCCCTCAACCAGCTGTCATTACAGGAGCTGCACATCATCAGGTGCGGCACACCCTTTTCCCAACACTGCCTTCTAAGAGGTGAGCTTGGGTGCCTGGAGGCCAGGGTGGCCCGGTGGCCTGGCCCACCTCTTCCTCTCTCCCCAGCCCCCTGTTCTCAGGTGACATGAGCCACGTGTGGGACTATGGGCACAGTGTGGGGCAGTATCGTGCCCTAGGTGGCACTGCGTGCTCTGGCATCAACAGGCAGATCTGCCAGGTGCGGGCACTATTGCAGGCACAGCAGGCTTAGGTCCTCCCATGCCTGGCCCCATATAAAGTGAGCACAAGAGGACGCTGCTGCGTGTTTCTTGCCCCAGCCTGGCTCCCTCATTGCTGCGCTTTCCAGGGCTGGCCAGTGGGGACAGTCAGAGACTGGAGAGGCAGGGCGGGGTGGCCTGTAATCCTAGCACTTTGGAAGGGCAAGGTGCAAGGATGCTTGAGGACAGGAATTTGAGACCAGCCTGGACAACACAGGGAGACTCCTGTGTTATTACCTGTACCTAATAATAAAACAAATAATTAGTCCAGCATGTGGGGCATGCCTGTAAGTCCCAGCTACTTGTAAGACTGCGGTGAGAGGATCATTTACGTTCAGGAGTGGAGCTGCAGTGAGCTATGATCACGCCGCTGCATTCCAGCCTGGACAACACAGTGAGACCCTGTCTCTAAAAGAAAAACTTAAAAAAATAAAATGGAAGCAGAGAAAACTGGGCAAAGGCAATGAGAATCATAGATAGGAAGGGAAGAAGGGGCTCCTGTCATAGCCTCCATCTGGTCCAGGCCCCATCCGCTTCAAACAGGGTATCACAGTGACCTCAGGCCAGGATCAGTGGCTCATGCCTGTAATTCTAGCACTTTGGGAGGCCTGGGCAACATAGCAAGACTTCAGCTAACACATTAAAAAAAAAAAATACCCAAGCGGGCGTGGTGGCTCACACCTATAATCCCAGCACTGTAGGAGGCTGAGGCTGGTGGATCATTTGAGGTCAGGAGTTCGAGACCAGCCTGGCCAACATGGTGAAACCCCGTTTGTACTAAAAATACAACAATTAGCTGGGTGTGCTGGTAGGATCCTGTAATCCCAGCTACTGGGGAGGCTGAGGCAGAATTGCTTGAACCCAGGAGGTGAAGGTTGCAGTGAGCCAAGATCGCGCCATTGCACTCTAGCCTGGGTGAAAAAAGCAAGCCTCTGTCTTAAAAAAATGAAGAAGACGAAGAAGAAACAGCCAGACGTGGTGGCTCACTCCTGTAAAGGAGGAGGAGACGGGAGGAGGAGGATGAAACAGCTAGGCATGGTGGCTTACGCCTGTAAAGGAGGAAGAGGAGGAAGAAACAGCCAGGAGCAGTGGCTCACACCTTTAAATGAGAAAGAGAAGGAGGAGGAAAAGAAAGAACTTTGTGAGGTGACTCACGCCTGTGGAGGAGGAAACACCCAGCTGCGATGACTCATACCTATAAAGGAAAAAGAGGAAACAGCCAGGCGTGGTGGCTCACACGCCTGTAAAAGAGGAGGAGGAGGAGGAAACAGCCAGGCGGGTGACTCACACACCTGTAAAAGAGGAGGAGGAGGAAACACCCAGGCGACCTGGCTCATGCTTGTAGAGGCAGAGGAGGAGGAGGAAACACCCATGTGCAATGGCTCACACCTGTTGAGGAGGAAGGAACAGCCAGGCGAGGTGACTCACACACCTGTAAAAGAGGAGGAGGAGGAAACAGCCAGGTGAGGTGACTCACACACCTGTAAAAGAGGAGGAGGAGGAAACAGCCAGGCGAGGTGGCTCACACACCTGTAAAAGAGGAGGAGGAGGAGGAAACAGCCAGGCGGGTGACTCACACACCTGTAAAAGAAGAGGAGGAGGAGGAAACAGCCAGGCGGGTGGCTCATGCCTGTAAAAGAGGAGGAGGAGGAGGAAACAGCCAGGCGGGTGGCTCACGCCTGTAAAAGAGGAGGAGGAGGAGGAAACAGCCAGGCGTGGTGGCTCACGGCTGTAAAAGAGGAGGAGGAGGAGGAGGAAACAGCCAGGCGGGTGGCTCACGCCTGTAAAAGAGGAGGAGGAGGAGGAAAGAGCCAGGCGGGTGGCTCACGCTTATAAAAGAGGAGGAGGAGGAGGAGGAGGAAACAGCCAGGTGACCTGGCTCATGCTTGTAGAGGCAGAGGAGGAGGAGGAAACACCCATGTGCAATGGCTCACACCTGTTGAGGAGGAGGAAACAGCCAGGCGAGGTGGCTCACACGCTTGTAAAAGAGGAGGAGGAGGAGGAAACAGCCAGGCGGGTGACTCACACACCTGTAAATGAGGAAGAGGAGGAGGAAACAGCCAGGCCTGGTGGCTCATGGCTGTAAGAGAGGAGGAGGAGGAGGAAACAGCCAGGCGGGTGGCTCACGCCTGTAAAAGAGGAGGAGGAGGAGGAAAGAGCCAGGCGTGGTGGCTCATGGCTGTAAAAGAGGAGGAGGAGGAGGAGGAAACAGCCAGGTGGGTGGCTCACGCCTGTAGAGGAGGAGGAGGAGGAAACAGCCAGGCGTGGTGGCTCACACGCCTGTAAAAGAGGAGGAGGAGGAGGAAACAGCCAGGCGGGTGGCTCACGCCTGTAAAAGAGGAGGAGGAGGAGGAAACAGGCGGGTGGCTCACGCCTGTAAAAGAGGAGGAGGAGGAGGAAAGAGCCAGGCGGGTGGCTCACGCTTGTAAAAGAGGAGGAGGAGGAGGAAACAGCCAGGCGACCTGGCTCATGCTTGTAGAGGCAGAGGAGGAGGAGGAAACACCCATGTGCAATGGCTCACACCTGTTGAGGAGGAAACAGCCAGGCGAGGTGGCTCACACGCTTGTAAAAGAGGAGGAGGAGGAGGAAACAGCCAGGCGGGTGACTCACACACCTGTAAATGAGGAGGAGGAGGAGGAAACAGCCAGGCGTGGTGGCTCATGGCTGTAAGAGAGGAGGAGGAGGAGGAAACAGCCAGGCGGGTGACTAACGCCTGTAAAAGAGGAGGAGGAGGAGGAAAGAGCCAGGCGTGGTGGCTCATGGCTGTAAAAGAGGAGGAGGAGGAGGAGGAAACAGCCAGGTGGGTGGCTCACGCCTGTAGAGGAGGAGGAGGAGGAAACAGCCAGGCGTGGTGGCTCACACGCCTGTAAAAGAGGAGGAGGAGGAGGAAACAGCCAGGCGTGGTGGCTCATGGCTGTAAAAGAGGAGGAGGAGGAAACAGCCAGGCGGGTGGCTCACACCTGTAAAAGAGGAGGAGGAGGAGGACAGCCAGGCGACCTGGCTCATGCTTGTAGAGGCAGAGGAGGAGGAGGAAACACCCATGTGCAATGGCTCACACCTGTTGAGGAGGAAGGACCAGCCAGGCGGGTGACTCACACACCTGTAAAAGAGGAGGAGGAGGAAACAGCCAGGCGAGGTGGCTCACACGCCTGTAAAAGAGGAGGAGGAAACAGCCAGGCAAGGTGGCTCACACGCCTGTAAAGGAGGAGGAGGAGGAAACAACCAGGTGAGGTGGCTCATGCTTGTAGAGGAGGAGGAGGAAACACCCATGTGCAATGGCTCACCCCTGTTGAGGAGGAAGAAACAGCCAGGCGAGGTGACTCACGTGCCTGTAAAAGAGGAGGAAACAGCCAGGCGAGGTGACTCACACGCCTGTAAAAGAGGAGGAGGAAACAGCCAGGCGAGGTGGCTCACACCTGTAAAGGAGGAAGAGGAGAAAGAAATAGCCAGGCAGTGGCTCCTGCATTTAAATGCCGAGGAGGAAGAAAAGAATGAACCAGTCAAGGTGGTTCAATCAAATGCGCATTTGTCTCAGATGAGCAGAGGAATGACTTAGAGTTCAGTAAAGTTTTCGGGGCTCACAAGGAATTTCCTAGCAGGCAAATTTGGTAGGAGGTATGTAGTGTTTTGTTTTGTTTTTTTCTTTTTTTGAGACAACCTAACTCTGTGGACCAGGCTGGAGTGCAGTGGCATGATCTCAGCTCACTGCAACCTCCTCCTCCCGGCTTCAGGCGATTCTCCTGCCTCAGCCTCCCGAGTAACTAGGATTACAGGCAAGCACCACCATGCCCAGTTAATTTTTTATATTTTCAGTAGAGACAGGTGTATCACCAGGTTGGCTAACCTGGTCTCCAACTCCTGACTTCAGGTTATCCGCCCACCTCAGCCTCCCAAAGTGGGATGAGCCACTGCATTTGGCCCCTCTCCCTGTATCTTCATATGCCTGCAACCCCAAGAGAGGGCTCCTGGCTCCTTGGTTAGGGTCCGGGCCCCAGAGGCCCAGGGTCAAGGCTATGGCACCATCCCAAGAACATTCTTCTCTTCAAGTGGCTGCATCTGACAGGCATGGATGCTACAGGCTGGGGCCTGCTCGAATTCCTGCTGTGGAAGGCAAGAGAAGGTGCTCCTTGATGAACGAGAGATCCCACTGATCTCAGGAGTTCTGTCCTGGCCTGCAGCCCATCTTCGTCCAGTGGGTTCTGGGGTGGGGAGCCGACCTTGCCCTTCTTGGCTGGGGTTGAGGGTTCCGCTTACCCAAAGGTATAGCCTGGGGTTACAGCTGCAGTTCCCACTGGGCAGCACCGGGCCCCGCCCTGCCCCTGCAGGCCTGGCACTTGTCCTCAGCAAAGATGGCTTGGACGGCCCTAGGCGCCTAACGCAACCCTTCCGCTGGGCTCCTCCCGTGCTGCTCTTAGCCCCATAGACGGCGGCCTAGCCGTGGAGCGGAAAGTGTGACCCGGTGGACAGGGTGGCCTGGACGGCGCTCTGGCCACTGTTGTATGGCTGCGCTTTGGCGCTGCAAGGTGGGATGCTGTACCCCTGGGAGAGCATGTTGCGGGAGCGCAAGGAGCTGGGTGGCCTCTGGAGCTTCTGCTCCGACTTGGACAACCGAAGCGGGGCATTAAGGAGCAGTGGTACCCCTGGCAGCTGCAGGAGGTGAGGACTCCGGGCAGGGCCGGGAGGCACTTCGTTGACTACCTACCCTGCCTTAAGATGTAGTTTGCTGTAGCCCCAAACTCCTGGCTCAAGCAATCCTTCCACTTCAGCCTCCCAAGTAGCTGGGGCTGCTGGGGCTGCAGGCAAGCACCACCAGACTTGGCTCATTTTTTGTATTTTTAGGGAAGAAGTGGTTTCCCTATGTTACCCAGGCTGGTCTTGAACTCCTGGGCTCAAGCGATCCTTCCACCTCAGCCTCCCCAAGTGTTAGGATTACAGGTGTGACCACTGTGCCTGGCCAAAAAAATCTTTTTTTCAATTAAAAAAAAATTACTGGACACGGCGGCTAACGCCTGTAATCCCAGCACTTTGGGAGGCCGAGTCGAGTGGATTACCTGAGGGAGTAGGTGCGACTTCTACAATTGGTTTGGTGGAAATCAAATCCAAGTACAAGTACAGCCGATAGCAAGGGGACCAGACCTTCTGCGATGGTGAGTGATAGCATCCCCAAAAGTTAAAAATGCCAGTTGCATGACAGTTCTCCCGTGACTGGTTAATAGGGTGATAGTCACTAGTCCATCGAGGTGTCTTATTTAAGGGGAACATGTGGACGATCTTAGTTTTATGACCCTGAGGTAAGAACCAGATGCCAGGTATAGTTTCAGTACAGTCACCCGCAAGTATTCCGAGCCCAGAGCGAGGAGGGTAACACGCCCGAGTGGGATGATGATTTCTCAGAGGTTGGTAGATTAAGAGACCAAAATTTGGTAGGAGATATCCATGTTGGCGAGGGTGGTTTTGACTGAAATATGCTATGTCAAATATGCTATAACAAATGAATGTACTATGTAATATTAAGAATTTTGAGTGCTGGTCGATATCCATGTAGAACTAGTTCTGTGTGTAAGTGTAGTATTATGTATGATAGTTAAGAAATTGTGAACACTTGCTTATATGCATGTGGAGCAAGCTTGTAATGTCATCTAATCTGTGAATGTACTGTGCACAATCAAGCATTAGCAGTACTATATATTCATGGGGACTAGCAGTAATGCACAAAGTACATAAAAGTATTAATGTATTAGTGCTGATGGTCAGTACTTACATAGAAATTAAAATGGGTGCTGAAAAGAATACAGAGAATAGTTTAATTAGAATCTCAGCTTTGGGTGTTGATGGTGAAGTGGGAATGCTTTTTCTCTGAGTTGCCCTGGGGAGGGACTCTCCATTTCTGGTTTACAAGACTGGCGTATTGGATTATACTACAAGGGCAGTTTCATTCAAGTAGTTTATTCTTGATTAGGGCAGTGAGTGGTATGAGAACAAGAATAATAGAGAAATATCTCATAGATGCTGTCTGTCCGATGGTAATGAAAGGATGTTCTTGGCTGTCCTCCGATCCATGTGAGTGTGAGTAGGTCGGTGACTGAGATTCAGAACAGATATTGCCTTAATGGGCAGAATATTATGCTTTGTTGTTTGGATGTGTAGAGTGCAGGAATAACTGCTAGAAGGAGAGTGGATAATAGAAGGGCCAGTACACCTCCTAGTTTATTGGGGATGGACCGTAAGATTGTGTATGCAAATAAAAAGTATCACTCTGGTTTAATGTGGGGCAGGGTATTTAGGGGGTTGACTAAGGTGTAATTATCTGTGTCACTCAGGAGGTCAGGTGAGAAACGATACTAGAATTATTAAAAGGAGGAGGAGAAAAATTAAACCTAGAATAGCTTTGGTTGTATAGTAAGGGTGGAAGGTGATTTTGTTGGAATGTGATGGAATTTCTGAAGGGTTATTAGACCCTGTTTCGTGTAGGAATAAAAGGTGGAGAATTGTTAGGGCTATGATGATGAAAGGTAAGATGAAATGGAAGGTGAAGAATTGTGTAAGAGGGGCTTTGTCAACTGAAAATCCACCTCCGATTCATTGGACAAGGTCAGTTCCAGTATATAGGATGGCTGATAGGTTTGTGATTACTGTAGCGCCTCAGAATGATATTTGGCCTCATGGAAGCACATAGCCTATAAATGCTGTTGCTGTGGTTGTGAGTAGGAGGATAATGCCAATATTTCTGGTTTCTAAATATATGAATAACCTATAATATAAGCCTCCACCAACGTGTAGGAAGAGGCAGACGAAGAATGTTGAAGAGCTGTTAGTGTGAAAATAGCGGACTCTTCAGCTGTAGTCCACATCTTGGTTAATATGGGCAACAGAAGAGAAAGCAATTGAGGTATCGGGTGTGTAGTGTATGGCCAGAAATAACGCGTGATGATCTGGAGGATTAAGCAGGTACCAAGAAGTGAGCCGAAGTTTCATCATATAGAGATATTAGATGGTGTGGGGAGATCAATGAATGAGTAATTAATGATTTTTATTAGTGGGCTTGTTTTACATATAATGGTCATTAGTGTTCTTATAGTTGAAGTACAATGATGGCTTTTCAGATCAGTCATGGCTATAATCCATGTGGGATAGTGACATAGGCTTTTTTCTTACTAAGTGTTCTTTTGTTATGGGATTTGTGGTTTTTTTCTAAACCTTCTCCTATTTATGGGGACTTAGGGTTCATTCTTAGTGCTGCTGTAGGTTGTGTTATTGTGTTGAACCATGGTGGGGCTTTTATGGGATTAATAGTCTTTTTGATTTATTTGGGGGGGATGATGGTTGTTTTTGGTTATACTGTGGCAATGGCTATTGAGGAATACCCTGAGTAATGAGGATCAAGTATTGAAGTTTTAGAAACTTTATTATTGGGGCTACTAATAGAGTTGGTGTTACTTTGATGAATAGTGAGTATGATGGGGTGGTGATCATAGTTAATTTTGTGAGTGTGGGAAGTTGAATAATCTTTGAGGGTGAGGGCCCAGGGCTGATTCATGAGGATTCTGCAGGTGCGGGTGCTTTATATAATTATGGATGTTGATTGGTGGTAGTTGCTGGTTGAACATTGTTAGTATTTATGTTGCAGTTGAAATTACTCAGGGTAATAGATAATTAAGAGCAAAGTTAGAAAGGATGGAATAAAAAAAGAGAGGAAATAAAATGTAATTAGGCCTCTTTGAGTAGTTATGGTAATGGAGGCTGTGATTTGGGTCTGTGGAATTGTCTTTGGTAAGGACTTTTCTAGTCCAATTAGGTCTAGCAGAAGTGCTGGCAGGTTTTGGCTTGTAGATAGGTTTGAGTGAGGGGTTGTGTGGTGAACTGTGATTGAGTAGAATCATAATATATTGGAGAAGCTGAATGTTTGTAATGGATATTTTATCTTAAGATTATTAGTTATAAAACTAAGTTCCATTGCCAGTAAGAGTCCTAGGATGGTTACCCCTTGGGCTGTGAGTTTTAGGGGAGGTGGTATTGTTGTTTGCAGGGGATGAAGTAGGGATTATGCTCTTGGTAATGAGAAAATCAGTGAAGATACTGCTGACTGTAAGGCATTTAATTGGGTTTATTAGGGAAGAGTTATTTACATCAATGCTGATTAGGGTTGGGAAATGGGGTTGTCCTATTAGAGCAAGGAAAATAATTTGGATACTATAGACACTTGTTAGGGAGGCGGCAATAAGAGTAGTAGAGAGGGCTCAGGCATTGGTATATGATGTGTTTGTGGTTTTGATAATGAGATCTTTAGAGTAAAATCCTGTGAGGAAAGGCATACCTGTAAATGCCAGGCTGCCAATAATAAGGGAGGAGGAAGTAAGGGGTAAAGTCTTAAATAGTCCTCCTATTTTTCGGATATCTTGTTCATCATTGAGGTTATGGATGATGGATCCTGAACATATAAATAATATAGGTTTAAAAAAGGCGTGGGTGTAGATGTGTAGGAATGCCAGGTGTGGTTGATTCATGCCAGTTATAACTATTATAAGGCCTAGTTGACTTGAGATGGGGAATGCTACGATTTTGTTGATACCATTTTGTGTTAGAGCACAGATTGCTGTAAATAAGGTGGTAATAGCCCCTAAACAGAGGGTAAGGGTTTGGATTAATATACTATTTTCTATTAAGGAGTAGAAGCGGATAAGCAGGAAAACTCCTGCTACAGCTATAGTGCTACAGTGGAGTAGGGCTGAGACTGGGGTTGGGCCTTCCATGGTCAAAGGAAGTCAGGGATGGAGGCCAAATTGAGCTGATTTTCCTGCTGCTGCTAAGAGAAGGCCAATTAATGGAAGAAGATCGGGGGTAGGATTTAGGATAAATGCTTGTTGAGGTTCTCATATATTGGAGGAGAGAAATCATGCTATAGCTAAAATGAAGCCAATATCGCCAATGCGGTTATGCAGAATCGCTTGGAGGGCTGCTGTATTAGCATCTGCTCAGCTCTGTCATCAGCCAATTAGTAAAAAAGACTAATTCCTATGCCTTTGCATCCAATAAAAAGTTGAAAAAGATTGTTGGCGATAACTAGAATTAATATTTTGGTGAGGAAAATAAGTAAATATTTGAAAAATTGATGTTAGGATCTGATTTTATGTATCATATTGAGAATTCTCTAATAGATCAGGTGACAAATAGTGCTACTGAGATAAATATTATGGAGAAGTAGCCTAGTTTGAAGCTTAATGAGAGTTTGAGGGTTTGGATTGTTACTGGATGTCAGTTTGAGATGATGGCTTCTGGGTCTATATACACAAACATTGTGGGAATGAGGCTAATGGTGAAGGTGCATGAGATAGATATTTTCACGTAATATGGGTACAAGTTCTTGTGAGGGTTGATTAAGATAGTAATAATTGGTAAGGTTAAGGAGATTAAGGTTATAGTAATGGAAAAATACATGATTATTACTTTTATTTGGAGTTGCACCAGTATTTTTGGTTCCTAAGACCTGTGGATAGCTCTTATCCTCTAAAACTTGAGAACGCCATGTTGTTAGGCATGGGGCCAGGAGTTAGCAGTTCTTGCATAATTTCTCAGTAAATAAGAAGTTGCAGACTTCTATCAGTAGAGCCACAATCTAATGTTTTGATTAAAGTATCTTTACAGGGTATAAAACCTGTAATAATCTTAAGGTTTAGGGATAATAGAATAGGTGCAAGGTGTGTAAGTATTAGTATATTTTCTCATGTAAAGGAAGTTTAATACTGTTAATGTAATATGTAAGTGTTCCTCGTTGTGTTGTGATAAGCATGTGTAGGGAATAAAGGGCTGTGATTAATATATTAAGTCCTATAAACATAATGGTGGTTTGATCAGGAGAATGAAGCCACTATTACAAAGAGTTCTCCTATTAGATTAATGTTAGGGCCTAAGGCAAAGTCAGTAAGATTTGCTACAAAAATCATCAAATTGTAGCAATTTGTGGGAGTTATGTGGGAGCGATTAGTGGGAGTAGTGTTTGAAGCCCTCGAGAGAGTAATATGATTCGGCTATGGATTCACTTGTAGTTTGAATTTGCTAGGCAGAATAGTAAGGACAAAGGAAGTCCATTGGCAATTATGAGGGTAATTGCACCGGTAAAGCTTCAGGGAGTTTGAATGAGAATAGCCATAATAACAAGTGCTACATGGCTTATGGAGGAATATGCAATAAGTGATTTTAGATCAGTTTGTCATAGAGAAATAGAGCTTATCATAACTATACCTCATAAGGATAACATGAGGAAGGGGTAGGCTGTATATTCTGTTGGGTGCTGAGGATAAGGGTAAGCGTATTATGCCATAGCTGCCTAGTTTTAGGAGAACCGCTACAAGTACTATTGTGCTGGCAATAGGAACTTCTGCGTGGGCTTTAGGAAGTCATAGGTGAAGTCCATATAGGGATAATTTTACTATACAACCCATAATACATGCTAATCATGTAAGGTTATTGGATCAGGAAATTAATAGTTCTTGGGTATTAAATATTATTATGTTCAGTAAACTGAGGGCATTTTGAGTATAAATAAGTATAATAAGTAGGGGGAGAGATCCCACTAGTGTATAAAATAAGACATATGAACTTGCATTGAGGCATTCTGGTTGGTTATCCCAGAGGATGATGATAATTAAGGTAGGGATAAGTGTAGCTTCAAAGAGAATATAAAATATAATTAGTTGTCTGGCTGTG
This sequence comes from Macaca nemestrina, assembly GCF_043159975.1. Lineage (NCBI taxonomy): Eukaryota > Metazoa > Chordata > Mammalia > Primates > Cercopithecidae > Macaca > Macaca nemestrina. Next base: position 128,866,176 of record NC_092128.1, read on the forward strand.
AATGCTATAATTTTAAAAAATTGTAGGGAAATCAATAAAGAAATATAGAGCTTTTTCCATGGGGGTGACTCGTTGGAGAGGTGGTACTGGCTTGCTATAATTGTAAGAGGTAGTAGTCAGGCTGTTAAGATTAGAAGGGATGTGATGTCAGCGATCAGAAGAGAAGGTTAATGAGAAGTTGAATAGATTGTCATTGAATTGATTAAAAAATAATAGGGCAATGAAGCTGATGATTAGGCTGTGAATAGTCTTATAGATTCAGATTGTAGAGTTTTTAGAGAGTCATGTTATTGGTAGCAGTATAATTGTTGGAATAATAATTTTTAGCATTGAAGTAAATTTAGGTTATATACATAGTCTAGGCCATACGTGTTGGAGATTGAAACTGGTAAGGCAAAGCCCACTGCGGCTTCACAGGCAGCAAATACTAGGAGGGTAATAGGTATTATGAATGCTAGGGTGAAATAGATATTTAAGGTTATAAGGGTATTTATGATGAATAATCATAATAATATTCCTTCTAAGTGTAATCTCATAATCTAATGAGTCGAAATCATTTATTTTGGCTTAAACTATCTACCAATTCAGTTCAATCTAATCCTTTTTGAACTCATTCATAAGTTAACCCTAGGACTAAAATGATGACTAGTATAAGGGCTGTGCTGATTATTAGTGTCAGGTTGCTTGTTTGAAGGGCTCATGGCAAGAGTAGTAGTAGGGCAATTTCTAAGTCAAATAGGAATGTGATGGCTACTAGAACAAATTTTACGGAGAAAGGAATGCGGGTGGGTCAAATCTACATTCGTAGGGGCTGGATTTTTCTATATAAATATTAAATTGTGGGAGCCAAAATGTAATAACTGTTAGTGATAGGGCTGATAGGGTGTTGATTACTAGGGCTAGTATTAGGTTAATTACTCTTTTTCAGATGTCAAAACTAATTGATTGGAAGTCAATGGTACTGTTTATATTAAAAGAGTAAGATCCTCATCAGTAAATAGAAATATACAAGAATAGTCATACTACATCTACAGAGTGTCAGTATCAGGCAGCGGCTTCAAAGCCAACTTGATGGCTAGATGTAAAGTGGTATTTTAATTGGCAGAGGAGACAGATAGTGAGGAATGTTGATCCAATAATGACATGAAGTCCGTGAAAGCTTGTAGCTATAAAGAATGTTGAGCCATAAATTCCATCAGAAATAGCAAAGGGAGCCTCAAAGTATTCTGAGACTTGTAGGAGGGCGAAGTAAATCTAAGGTAATTGTGGTAAGTAATGCTTGAATTATTTGTTTTCGATTATTTTCTGTTAGGCTGTGATGGGCTCAAGTAATCGAAACCCCTGATTCAAGTAATACAGATGTATTCAGGAGAGGTACTTCCAGAGGGTCGACGGGAGAAATGCCTGTTGGGGGTCAGTGTCCTTCTAATTCTGGAGTAGGGGCTAGACTAGAATGGTAGAATGCCAGAAGAACCCAGCAAAGAACAATGCTTCTGAGATAACAAATAGGACTATTCCATATCGGAGGCCTTTTTGAACAATTGTATGGTGACCTTGAAATGTACTTTCTCAGATAGTGTCACATCACCATTGATATATAGTCAGTGTATTGGTTAGTAGGCCTAAGGTTAAAAGAGTAATAGAGTTAAAGTGAAATCGTATAGCTAGGCTGGATGTTATTAGGAGAGCTGAGAGAGGCCCTGTTAAGGCCAAGGACTGGGTTTGATTAAATGATAGGTGTGTGTTTGGTGGGTCATTATGTGTTGTCATATAAATAAAGGCTTACTAATAGCATAAAGACATAAGCTTGGATAAGGGCCACAGCGAAGATAGAATTAGAATAATAAGGGTGACTTAAGCTGTGGGAAGGTTAATAGTTGATACTAGTGCAGCTCCTCCAATTAAGTGTATGTGTGACTGGCTGTAATGTTGACTGTTAAACGTACAGCTAGTGCCATTGGTTAAATAAGTAGACTAATGGTTCCGATGATTACTAGTATAGGGACAAGTGGTCTGGGTGTGCCTGATGGTAGGAAGTGAGCTAAGGAGTTTTTAGTTTTAAAGTAGAAGCCTGTGATTACTGCGCCTGCTCATAAGGGGATTGCTATACCTAGGTTTATTGATAGTTGGGTAGTTGGTGTAAATGAGTGGGGTAGAAGCCCAAGGAGATTGATTAAGGTAATAAAGAGAATTAGGGATATTAGTATAAGGGATCAGGTTCGTCCTTTAATATTATGTGTAATTATTACTTGTTTTAGAACAAGTTGAACTAGTCATTGTTGAATAGAAATCAATTGGTTATTGATTAGATAGTTGGAGGTTGGAAGGAGTGTGGTGAGAAACAAGATGATGAGTGCTGCTGTGTGTAAACCTAGGATTATCAGGGCAGTAAATGAGGTGAACAGATTTTCATTCATTTTAGTTCTCAAGCATTGTTACATTTTTGTGTTTTAATTATTTTTGGTGTGGGGGTGTATGGCAAATGAACTTTGATAGTTTTAATTGAATAATGGAGAATAAAGTTATGATTGTTGATATAATAATAATAGATCATGTGGAAAGTACCTAGTTGAGGCATTCACTGTAGAGAAGTGTGATTTCTCTCGGCCTTTAACTGAAAAGGTTAACGCTGGGGTAGCTTTACAGTGAGATTATAGTGTGGATATAGACCGAGTTTTGAACGTTTTTAATGGGACTAATTCTAGAACAACAGGTATAAAAACTGTGGTTAGATCCACAAATTTCTGAGCATTGTCCATAGTAGAGGCCTGGTCGTATAGCGGTTAAGGCAGATTGGTTTAAGTGTCCAGGTATTGCATCTGCTTTGAACCCTAATGAGGGAATAGTTCATGAGTGCAGGACATCTTCGGAGATTAACATGCGGATGGGAGTTTCTATTGAGAGGATTGTTTGGTTATTGAATTCGAGGAGTTGAAGTTCATCTGGTTTTAAGTTGGCTGTTGGAAGTATATAAGAATTGAAGCTTAATTCTTCATAATCTGTATACTCGTAGCTTCAATACCATTGATGTCCAATTGTTTTAACAGTGAGAGAAGGGTTATTGATTTCATCTGTTATATACAGGCTGTGTAGGGATGGGAGGGCAATTAAGATTAAGATGATAGCAGGCAAGATAGTTCAGACAGTCTCTATTTCTTAGGCATCTATGGTGCTAGTATGAATCAATTTTGTTGTGAGTATTAGAGAAATAATGTATAGAACCAGGGAGCTAATTAGGAAAATAATTATAAGAGTGTGATCATGGAAGGTAAGTAGTTCTTCTGTAATAGGGAATGAAGCGTCTTGAAGACCTAATTGAATTGGATGGGCCATTAAGATATATAGGGCTTAACCTACAACTTAACTTTGACAAAGTTATGAAATAACTTTACTAATAGGTTATTGAGAAAGTCATAGAGGTTGTGGGATTGGCTTGAAACAGTCTGTGGAGGTTCAGTTCCTTCCTTTTTCGCTCAGGTCTTCATGTAGGTTGGTTGTTCAAATGCTTTATATTTTTGGAAAACCTGATAGGAGATAAAAGTAGGTCCCCAGTGAATTACCCATTTTATTATGATATAATATCCTTTTTTGTCTCGTGTGTTTTGACTTAAACTATATATTATAAAATATGACAGCTTTTGACTTAATATAATTCTCCACCTCTCATTTGGTTAACATTTGCATGGAATGTCTTTTTCCATCCTGCCACTTTCAGTCTATGTTCATCATTAGATCTGAGGTGAGTCTCTTGGAGACATGACATAGGTGGATTTTGTTTTCTAAATTAAAAAAAAAAAATCCCTTTATGTAATATTTGCCTTTTGATTGGGAAGTTTAGTCCTTGCGTATTTTAATACTTTTCTGAAAGGAAATGACTTACAATTACCATTTTATTGTTTTATATGACTGTTGTACCTATTTTGTCCCTATTCACTTTGTATTCCTTTGTGTCTTGTTGATATTTGTAGTGACATGCTTTGTTCTTTTATTTTCTGTTGTGTAGCTGCATTTTCTTTATGGTTCCCATGTAAATTACATAAAAATCTCTTAAAGTTACAACTGTATATTTTAAACTGGTAACAACTTGCCCTCAGTTGCATACAAAAATGCTTGCTCATTACATCTGCCCTTAACTTATAATGTCACTAAGTATATTATATATTAATGGGTGTTTTAATTTTCATGATGTCTTTCAGATTTTAAAGCACAAATGTTTTCTGCCTAATTATCATAATACTACAAAGTTTTACTTTTGTGTACGTGCATATCTTTCCCAGAGGGTCGTGTATTTTTATATGATTTGGTTTGTTTTCTATTATTTTAAATTTTGAATGGGAAAGACTTCTTTTTGCATTTCTCGTAGGACAGTTATATTGCTGATGTACTTTCTCAGCATTTAGTTATCTTGGAAAATCTTTATTTTAAAAAATTTTGTAGGACAGTTTTGCCAAAAGTTTTTTTTTTTTTTTTACTTCAGCACTTGGAATATGTAACTCAACTCTCTTCTGCAGGGTTTTTGTTCAAAAAATTCACTGATAATCTTGCAGGAGCATGCATATAGGTGATTCATCTCTTTTGTCTTTCTGCATTCAAGATTCTTTTCTGTGACTTTCAAAACTTTGCTCATATTATAGTGTCTTGTTATGTGTCTCTTTATCCGAGTTGGAGTTTGTTGAGTTTCAGTTTTTAATATTTTTTTCTTACATTAGATAATTTCTCAGTCATTTTTTGTATGTCTTCTCTAAAACTTGTTTCTTTTTGTCATTTTGTTGATATTCTTATTTTTCTAGTTACACTTAGTTGTCTGTGTTCCCATGTTAAACACTGAGCATAATTGAGATGGTTGTGTTGATTTTTTCAGATAATTTATACAGCTTAATTTCTTTACGGTTGATTTCTGCATACTTGTTTCTTTGATTGGGCCATCTTAGTCTGATACTTTGTATACATTCTAACATTTGGTTGAGAAATGAGCCAGACTCCATCTCAAAAATAAATAAATAAATAAATAAATAAATAAATAACCACCTATCACAGTCTGTATAAAGTGACTTTCTTTCCTGCAGTGTCTGACACCAATTTACCAGGATAGATATTGAGAATTTCTCAAACCTGTTCTTAAGATGTCTCTTCCCTAGATTTGTGTTCCCTTTATTGGGTTCTGTGGATTTGCCCATGTTTCTGCTTCAGAGCCTGTAATTAGTTGGTACACCGGCTGTTTCTCTGTGGTCCTACAGTCTCTCTGCTGCTTTAAAATCATTTCCCTTTTCTCTCACAGACACTACCCTGTCATTCAAAGTATAGCACCATTTCTTTCAGCACTCTGTGTCCCTGTAAACAGAAACCAGTCTTTGGAAAGACCCCACAAAGCCGGAAGTATGGACCCATGTGCCACTATTTTTTTTTTTTTTTTTTGCTTTTTAGAGAGAAGCCAGGAGTTGAGAGTTTACACTTAAAGGCATTATTCTGTATTGGGGAGGAGGTGGGTAAATGTAACAAATGTTCCATTGTCTTTTATGTGGCTCTTAGCATCATTCTCATCTATGGCACTGCAATCTCTTAACTGGTTTTTAGAACTCTTACAAAGGCATTTTGGTTAATATATTTTTGTTATGTTTCCATGTCTATTAAGGAATTTGGGCATGTGGTATTATGCCATCTTATTGTGCTTGGTATAATTTTATATTTTGTATTTGTAAAGTGTATTCTCCTGAGTCTAATCAGTGGTACAATTCATTTTTATTTCTTTTAGCTGTATCCTCTCATTTTACTCCAGACCTTTTGCCTGAGCAAAGCATAAAACATTTATTCCCAAAAGTGATACTGAGAAGATATGAAAGCTATGGCACTGAAAATTTAAACTTAAGAAAAGACTGGACAAGTGTGGGTGAGTGTAAGGGACAGAAAAAAAGTTATAATGGACTTAACCAATATTTATCAACTAGTCTTAGCAAAATCTTCCAATGCGATGAATGTAGCAAAGCTTTTAACTGGTGCTCAATCCTTAAGAGAATTTTCATACAGGAGAGAAACCATACAAATGTGAGGAATGTGGCAAAGCCGTTAACTGGTTCTCAAACCTTACTCAAAATAAGATAATTCATACTGTAGGGAAACCCTACAAATGTGAAGAATGTGGCAAAGCCTTTAATCAGTGCTCACACCTTATTGGACATAAAAGAATTCATACTGGAGAGAAACCTTACACATGTGAAGAATGTGGCAAAGCCTTCACCCAGGGCTTACATCTCACTGGACACAAGGCAACTCATACTGAAGGAAACCCTACGCATGTGAAGAATACGGCAGAACTTTTAGCTGGTTCTCATACTTTTCTCAATGTAAGGGAATTCATACTGAAGAGAAACACTACAATTGTGAAGAATGTGGAAAAGCTTTTATGCATGGCTCAATCCTGACTAAAAACAAGAGGATTCATACTGTAGAGAAATGCTACAATGGTGAAGAATGTGGCAAAACCTTGAACCAGAGCTCACATCTTATTGGACATAAGAGAATTCATACTGGAAGAAAACCCTACAATGGTGAAGAATGTGGAAAAGCTTTTATGCATGGCTCAATCCTTATTAAACATAAAAGAATTCATACTGGAGAGAAATGCTACAGATATGAAGAATGTGGCAAAGCCTTTAACCAGAGCTCACATCTTATTGGACACAAGATAATTCATACTGGAGAGCAACGCTATAAATGTGAAAAATGTGGCAAAGCCTTTAACTGGTTCTCAAACCTTACTAAACGTAAGAGAATTCATACTGGAGAGAACCCCTAGAATTGTAAAGAATGGGGTAAGTCTTTGACCAATGCTCAGTCCTTACTGAATGTAAGATAATTCACATGATAGAGAACCCCTACAATTGTAGGGAATGTAGCAATAGTTTTAATTTGTGCTCAACTTTTACTGTAAGTGAATTCATTCTGGAGAGAAACCCTACCAAGGCAAAAAATGTGGCAAAACCATTAATGAATGCTGACATCACAATCTACAGCAATGATTTCATCCTAAATAAAAGTGGTATTAATGTAATGACTGTTGAAGGATCTTTCACAAAATAGAACCCTTAATGTGCATGAGATTATTTTGGTGAAGGAAAGCACTGCAAATATAAAGAAAGGCACAATACCTTACTTATACCACAGATTGTATTGTACACTGGAAAATTTATACTGAAGGGAAACTCTCCGGGAGTTCCTCAGACTTTCTGTTGGGGAGAAACCCTATGGATGTAATAAATGTGGAAAAACTTCTGTTCCATACATATACCTTAGAAAACACTGGAGAGTTTCTACTAGAATATATTATACAGATTTAGAAACTGTGAAAAATACATTAGAAACCAAGCCTAAGTAAACGTTATAGATTGACAGTAGAAAGCACCAAGGCAGTAAGAATTTGAGACATTGCTCTAATCAGTGTTGATTATAGATAATAATTTAAAATAGGTTGCTTACTTGTATGTAAGTTTAAATGGAGAAGGAGATTGATTTTCTCTTTGGACAGTTATAAATTACATTCAAATTATACTTTTGGGGATTGGAATAATTACAATTACTTTGAAAAGCAAATATTTATGTCAAGTAAACTCACAAATTTCTTGATGTTATATCATCGTTTCTAGTGCTCATGTGAAAGCACGTGGTTAATGGTTTCTGCATCAGAGCTCGGAGACATCTGCACCATTAATACACTTTTCCGTGGAACACTGAGGACACTTGAATATAAGACGCATGAAGAAAATCTAGGCGGAGAGGCCCTTTATAACAGTGTAGTAAGTGATTTGTGAGGTAGTTGTTCAGGATAATACGATTATGCATTGTAGGAGAAGAGAAACATTTTGAATCTTAGAAGTGAATTGTTTTACTAGTTACACATAAAAATAATGAAATACTGTGGAGTTTAAAATGCTTTTTGACATATTATTTGAACTTAATTTATTTTAATGGAACAAAGTTGTTTTTAATGTCTTAAGACTATTTTCCATGGAATGAAATGCATCTTACCACCAGCATTAACCTATCCCACCTTATCCCATGTTGTAGGTAACTGATGGTCACAATATACTATTGGATAGCATAGTGGAGGGTAGCATAGTACAATGACATCTTTTGTAATCCCTCCTCTCAGTGGAATATTGTTACCAGAGGTAATATTTTTATTTTTTTCTTGTTTTTGTAACTATAGGATCATTATGATGGTTACAATAAAGATTACATAAGACTATAATAAAATATATTCACATATTTCTGAATTCTGATTATTTTAAAATTTTATTCTTTATTTTTTCTGAGTGTGCCCACTCTAGTCTGCAAAACACAGATTTTTAGTTTTGATTTACATGGGTTTACATATACAAATATATCACTTTATAGATAAACTTCAGGTGTAAGAGATTTGTGGTGAATGTAGTATGTTTGTGTGTAAGTGTGTACCTATTTTGAGAAGAAAAACATCAGATCAATACAGATTAATTTTTTTTTTTTTTTTTTGAGATGGAGTCTCGCTGTGTCGCCCAGGCTGGAGTGCAGTGGCCAGATCTCAGCTCACTGCAAGCTCTGCCTCCCGGGTTTTTACGCCATTCTCCTGCCTCAGCCTCCCGAGTAGCTGGGACTACAGGCACCCGCCACCTCGCCCGGCTAGTTTTTTGTATTTTTTTAGTAGAGACGGGGTTTCACCGTGTCAGCCAGGATGGTCTCGAACTCCTGACCTCGTGATCCGCCCGTCTCGGCCTCCCAAAGTGCTGGGATTACAGGCTTGAGCCACCGCGCCCGGCCCAATACAGATAAATTTTAAAAGTGTTGATAATTTACTAGGCAGGTCAAAATCTCAAAGATTCTGAAAACAAATCTGTTTTCTCTGCTTTGTATTGAATTCATTTATCTAAAATCTTATGGCCCCTTGGCTCAGAATCTCTTTGGAAATCCTTTGTGTTTTTCTTGCCTGTTTCTTATGCTGGACCTAGTATATAATTTTCTCATTCCAAGGTTCATGTAGTATTCTTTATATGATGTCCTCTGTGATTGTAAGAATGACTTTTATGAAATTTAATAGTGCTCAGAAAATAACTTTTAGACGTTAGTGTTTCTACAGCGAGTGTTTTTAAGTTACATTCATTCTTTTTCTTTTCATTGGAGAACTCCATTTAAGCCACTTTTTCTTTTGTGATTGTTCTTTTTGTAATTGACATAATCAAGTTTATTGAGCTAATTTGTTTATGTAAACAATAGGAGGCTTCCTACACCATGAGGTTGTTTTGGCACATAAATGAACATACACAGGGCAGTGCTCGCTGTGTAATAGAAGCTCCATAATTAGCAGTAAACATGCAGAGGCCCAGGGACTGTCATTTGTTCACTGAATTATGCCAGGCATCTAGAAAACTGACTTTACACATTGTGCTGAAAGTGTATGTCTTTAATAAACAAACCTCAACAAGAACCTCCTCAGATAGCTGAGTTGGGTAGGGACTCCTCTTTCAGCATCCTAGAAAGTTTGTCTTTCTGTGTCAAGGACAAAATCCAGCTAGAAAGAATCTCAAATGTGGTTTACCAATGCAAAAACAGCTTTGCTTTTTATGTGCATTTTCCAAATGTTGAGGGACACAGACCAATGAGGCAGAGGACTTCTTGGGCAAAAAGACAGGAAAAAAAAAAAAAATATATATATATATATATAAAAAAGCAACCAGAGCATCCTAAGTAGTCTTTGTACGGAGCCAGGCACCAGGCATCTGCTTACTGTGTCTTATGCCGTTTAGTCCCTATAATAACTCTGAGGTTCATCTTTCCGCTTTTCAGAGGCGTAGACAGGCTCAGAGAGCTGCAGTTATATCCTTAATACCCACCTGGTAGCTTGCAGAGTCACCACTGTTTCTTGGAGGAGACAGACACCTACTAAATAGCTGGCCTGGGAACTGTGCATTGGTGGTGAGGTCCTGGTAGGAGCCCAGGAAGGTGGTAAAGGAGAATATGGCTCAACCTGGAAGTCTAGTACCAGAGGCTCATTTAGCTTCTCCCTTGTACCTGGCTGGGAGTATCTGGATTATTCTCAAGGTTTCGGGTAGACTTATTTTTATATGGAGGGGAACAAGAAGAGGCATATGGTCAATGACAGCACTGTGAACCACTGGCCGTTTGGGGGCTGCGGCTTATACCAAGAAGGTCCTATTTTTCAGAGACTTGTGCATGTGGAGGACACAGGTGTCCGTGGTGAAGAAGGTTCTAGGCTTCCAAAGTTTTATGTGGGCCAGGTGCAGTGGCTCATGCTTGTAATACCAGCACTTTGGGAGTCCAATGTGTGTGGATCACCTGAGGTCAAGAGATCAAGACCAGCCTGATCAACACGGTGAAACCCTGCCTCTACTAATAATACAAAAAATTAGCCAGGTGTGGTGGCAGGCACCTGTAATCCCAGCTACTCAGGAGGCTGAGGCAGGAGAATCACTTGAACCCAGGAGGTAGAGGTTGCAGTGAGCCAAGATCGCACCATTGCCCTCCAGCCTGGGTGACAAGAGTGAAACTCCATCTGAAAATCAAAGAAACAAAGACAAGAAAGTTTTATGTGGCGGTGTTAAGCCATTAACACTGTCAAGGCATCTTCATGATACTTTGTCCTCTGTGGAGCACCAGCACCCACCTATATTAACAGCCTGTACAAAGAGAATTATCCCAGAGAGTCCTCAAAAAACGTCGTTCTTATAGAGTTGGGAAAATACAGGTTCAACAGCACATGGGTCAGAACTGAGAACTGTAAACAGTGAGGCCTGCAAGAAATTTCCCTCAAGCTTCTGGAGACCCTGTCTGCTCCTCACGTGGATGGAAATGGCCTCAAGAAGCCTCATTTTTTATTTTAGAAACAGTGCACAGGGCAAGACAGCCTAGGAATACTTTTTTGACTTTAGCAATACAGTTTTTTAACATTAAAAGGAACTTTGCCAAACAACTGCAATTCCAGACATGACAAGGGGGCATATGCTGGGAGAGTCCAGGATGGGAGAAAGCCCATTTAAAGGGCCAAGAATCGAAGCAGATGACTCAGGGAAAGCACATATGTATGAAGCAATTCAAAGATGACTCAAAAATTTCGGTCGGAAAACTGGAAATCACCATGATTTTATTTGCCACATGGATACCAGATTGGCAACAAATTAAAAGAAAGTGAACATCCGGGAGAATCTAGATTCAGGGAAGCAGCTACATTCAGACATTGCTGGTGGCAGTGTACTTTCCAAAGCCCTTTTGGAAAGTGATCGGTCTATAGCTATTACAATTTTACATGTGCATATCCTTCCACCGAGTAATCTCCTGGGAGTTTGTCATCTACAAGGGAATAATATGTCCAGTGGGCTGAGTGGTGTCCCCTCCCCGAAGTTCACGTTCTCACACTCAGTGCCTCAGAATGTCACTAGTTTTGAGTTTATTGGAGTGGACCCAAATCCAATATGACTGGAGTCCTTATTAGAAGAGGCAGTAAGGACGCAGAGATAGAAGTCAGCTATCTACAAGCCAAGAAGAGAGTTCGCAGAGAAACCATCCCAGCTAACAGCTTGTTGGATTTCTATTCTCCAGAATTGTGGAAAACTAAGTTTCTGCTGTTAAAGTCCTTCAGTCTGCAGTGGTGTGTATGGACGCTCTAGCAGATGGTTACAGACTACTGGGGCACATATAGGATGTTTCCTGAAGAGTGGCCGAAATTGAAACAGAAGATCATCATGTCCAGGCTCCACCTGCATTGCAAGGCTGAACTGCTGAGGGAAATGGCCTCCTTTATGGAATATTATGAAGCCATGTGAGGTTGCAGCTCCAGCCCTGATGGGGCTACAGGAATGAGTTCTGTGGGATAACCAATACATAGAGCAGCTTAACCATCCTTCCTCCCCCTTTTGGCTCCCTTTTTGTGTAAAAAGCATACTAGAGTGTGGACTTTTAAATCTTAAAGTTCTGGCAGGGCAGGGGGGTTGCCTGCTAAAGGAAACACATGGGGTGGGTGTTTAAAACAATATAAATAGGCTGGGCATTGTGTTTCATGCTTGTAATCCTAGCACTTTGGAAGGCTGAGGCAGGCAGATCACCTGAAGTCAAGAGTCAGGACCAGCCTGGCTAACATGGTGAAACCCTGTCTCTCCTAAAAATACAAAAATTAGTTGGGTGTGGTGGCACCTGCCTGCAATCTCAGCTGCCTGGGAGGCTGAGGCAGTAGAATTGCTGGAACCTGGGAGGCAGAGGTTGCAGTGAGCAGAGATCGGGCCACTGCACTCCAACCTGGGTGACAGAGTGAGACCTCTGTCTCAAAAAAAAAAAAACAAAACAAACAAACAAAAAAAAAACTATGTAGGTAGCAACACAAAAAGGCACTCATGGCCTAGTGTAAACAAGACAAAACTATTTCTCTCCTCTTACTACAACTATGTGAGCAAGAACTTAGCATCAAACCAAATTTCTGTTGGAGACGAATGAAGGTCCAGTTGTTTTGGGCGGGAACTGTGGGTCACTTAGGTGTGAAAGCACTGAGGCAGAGGCAATGGAGTTTCCATATTTGAGTCTGGGTCCTGGGCCTGCCCTGATTTTCTTGGATTCCTGTCTGAGATGACCCCTCTGTTCCTACTGTCGCCCCACAGCAGTGCTGGCCATGGGTGGTGGCATGGTGCTCCTGCCCTTTGTCCAAGGAGATGGAGTGGTTGAACCTATTACTTATTTTTACTGATCTGCGTGAAGCTGTGCAAGGAGAGTGCCCAGCAGCTGGGCCAAAAGGTGTCAGTAACCTGCCTGGCTATTTCTGCAGGGAGAAAGCCCAATTAAAAATTCTGCTCCCTAGATCAGACACATAAGAGCATCTGCATAGACTTCCAGCCAGAGAGAAAACCAGATTACAGTGTGAAGTCTTGGGGTTAGCATCTGAGTGGACAAACTTGTTCCCCAACACTCACTTCTTATCCTGCCAGCCATGACCTGGAATGTGATCTTGGTAGACCCATCAGATTCCCAACACCTGACAGCCTGCTCCTGTCCAGGGAGGGAAGCCTCATCTCTGGCTCCCCTAACACATGGTGATGGGCAGGAATGTGGGGTTGCCCAGGTGGGATCTTAGGCGAGGTCTGGCCTGGATGAGTCTGCCCTGAGCTGCCCTGTGTTACTTATGGGTGCCCCTTGTCAAGTGACGCCCTCACTTCAAGCCTTCCACAGATGAGAGCCTCAGGAAGTCAGGATATAGCAGGAGAACATCTTGCTCTTGAGCGTCTCCATGAAATTAGCTTGATACAGGGCTGTGTCTAGAATAAGGGCTTCTGGTTACCAGAGTTTGAAGTTCTGGTGGGTCTGTCACCAAGGACATGAGGTTACTTGAAAGTTCCCTCACCTGGGCCCCTTCCTTCAGTATGACCTGCTCACAGGCTCTGCTGGGGTCCTGACTACTCAGCCTCCTTAACCATATCAACTTCTAGAACTGTCTTAATTGCAAATGACATAATCTGTTATATAAAAACGTGTAAGAGTTTCACTAAAATACCACTAGAATTAATAAGTTAATCAGTGTCAGAAGATACAAGATACACATAAAAAATTATACTTAAAGCAACCAACAATGAAAATAAAATATATACATTTGATTTATAATAGCTTCAAAAATAATTAGAAAAAGTAATGTAAGTGCAACAATTTTACAGTTTTTTTTTGTTGTTTTGTTTTTGTTTTTGTTTTTGTTTTTGTTTTTGTTTTGTGGACAAGATCTTGCTCTGTTGCCCAGGATGGAGTGCAGTGGTGTGATCACAGCTCACTGCAGTCTCGACCTCCTGGACTCAATTGATCCACCTGCCTCAGCCTCAGCAGTAGTTGGGACTACAGGTGTGTGCCACCATGCCTGACTAATGTTTGTATTTCTTGTAGAGACAGGTTTCTCCATGTTCCCCACTCTGGTCTCCAACTAGGCTCAAGCAATCTGCCTGCTTCTGCCTACTATAGTGTTGGGATTATAGTCGGGAGCCACCATGCCTGGCCTACACTTAATTTTTATTAATACTGAAAGAAATCAAGATCTGAAATAATTGAAAGGTGTCTAATTTTTAAGGATGAAAATACTTAATATTTCCAAGATAACAATATCCCACAAATGGACCGAGAAATTCGATATAATCCCTTCAAATTCCCCACTATGTTTTTATGTAGAAATTGACAACTCTCTCCCCAGCAAAACCGATATAGATATGCACAGGAAACCAAATACAGGAAATGATCTTGAAGAACAAATGACTTCCACTTCCCAATACAAATTCTTATTGCAGGCCAGGCGTGGTAGGTCACACCTGTAATCCCAGGACTTTGGGAGGCCGAGGGGGGCGGATCACTTGAGGTCAGGAGCTCCAAATCAGTCTGGTCAACATGGTGAAACTCTATCTCTACTAAAAATATAAAAATTAGGTGGGCGTGGTCGTGGGTGCCTGTAATCCCAGCTACTTGGCAGGCTGAGGCAGAAGAATTGCTTGAACCCAGGAGGAGGAGGTTGCTGTGAGCTGAGATCACAGCAATACACTGCATCATGGGTGACAGAGTGGGACTCCATCTCAGAAAAAAAAAGAGGAAATCTTACTGCAAAGAATAATGGCTGTTACCTCACTTCCTCCCCACTTTTCTTCCTCTGTGAAGACAGTATTACAGAGTAACTTGAACACTCTTGTGATACGACCAGCTTCAGCTTCAGGTTTTTCCCTGCAGGCTTCAACCCAAGCCAGGGTCTCGACCATTCCCAGGTGCTGATAAAAATGTTTAGGATGTTGCCCACAGCATCGAAAGAAACTAGCCCTGGCCCGAGGCCAAATTCCTTAAACCTTCATGTGAACTCCATAACCAGACCCACTCATTGCAGACATACTTGGGTAGAATATCTCTGATTCGTGCCTTGCAAGGATACGCTGCAACCCCTCTGTGTTGGTTCCTCTAATGCATGCTTTGGACAGACCACTCTGGGCTTCAGGGCTTCTTTCTTTGGAATTCCAACTGCCCCATTTCAGGATGGTTTGGGGTAGTGTCTTGTGGGAATTCCGCTTCTGTCACTTTTGGGGCAACTCCAGCCACTGGTTCAGCCTGAGGGAAGAGCTGGTGTAGTGGGCATTACTCTAAAGAATGGGCTGGGAGGCCGGGCATGGTGACTCACGCCTGTAATCTGAGCACTTTGGGAGGCTGAGGTGGGCAGATCAGGAGGTCAGGAGTTCGAGACCAGCCTGGCCAACATGGTGAAATCCTATCTCTACTAAAAATACAAAAATTACCCAGGTGTGGTGATGGGTGCCTGTAATCCTAGCTACTGGGGAGGCTGTGGCAGCAAAATTGCTTGAACCTGGGAGGTGGAGTTTGCAGTGAGCCAAGGCCACTGTACTCCAGCCTGGGTCAGAGACTGTGTCTCTAAAAAAAAAAAAAAAGAAAAAAAGAAAAGGGCTAGGGAAAACAGGACCCTTCTGGGGAGATCCCAGGATGCCTGCAAGTGCCTATGTGAGGCTCTGTCAGCCGCTGCCTGATGCCTGCAGGCTGCCCTGCCCTGTGAGTGCCAAGATGCTGTGAAAGCTCCAGCAGGCTAGAGGAGGCTGATGGGTTAAAAATTGCCAAGGAGCCCAGACCTCAGCGGGTGGAAAGGGGTTAGGCTGGCCTCTCCCATGGGCAGGCCACCTAAGAACAAAGGCTCTGCTGGGGGCCGAGAGCAAAGTCCCTGAGTTAGAGGAGGAGGAATTGCGCCTGGAGAAAGACCTGCCCACTGTCGCCCACTGTTAGTTGCCCCTGTGGAGGTTAAATGGAAGAAAGACTCTATGGAGAGGTGCTGGGGAGCCTGCAGCCTCAGGCCTACTTCTGAGGGTGGCTTTTGATGGTAGTGGCAGCAGGGGCTCTGAGTCCCATTTTCTGTGGCAGGCAGAGAAAAAAAAAAGAGAAGCTGCACCACCTGCCCCACACTCACCTCAAGCTCACTGTGGCTCTAGGTGGTCTGAGGCGGTAGCTGGGCCAGGCCTTGAGGGGCAGGGCTGAGGGCCACAGCAGTGGCTGTTTTGGTGTAGACAGCAGGCATGGCTGATACTGGGACCCGTGCGGGCCAGGAGTAGAATTTTTGTGGCTGGGGATGGAGTGTGGGTGCCAGTGTGAGGAGCAGGCTGGTCTCGCCGCCTCTTCCCTCTCCCAGGAGGGGAGCAAACTCTGCAGCCCCCAACATGACAGGAAGGCCAATGTTCTCAATGTTGGGCCATTGAAGGGGACCAGAGGCCCCATGTGGCTAGAATGAATCACTGGCCCCTTCAGAGCAAGCAATGAGATTTGTCTCTGAAGGGTCTACATCTTCCCAATACCCGAGCACATGCTGGAGACAAACATTCTCCTGAGAACTGTCCTTGAGGCAACCTTAGACAAGTTCTGTCTTTAGGTGAGGGTCGCAAAAGCCATGCTCTGAGGGGAAGCCAAAAGGAAACCAGTGACATTATCCTGCACAAGAGGAGTGGTGTGCATCAAACAATGTCACCTCCCAGGAGGGCACAGGAGATCATGGCTTTTTCTTTTTCTTTTTTTTTTTTTTTTTTTGACAGAGTCCCTCTGTCACCCAGGCTGGAGTGTATGGCATGATTTTGGCTCATTGCAGCCTTCACTTCTCAGGTTCAAGTGATTCTCTTGCCTCAGATCCCCAGTAGCTGGGATTACAGGCAAGCACCATGATGCCGGTAAGTTTTGTATTTTTAGTAGAGATAGAGTTTCACCATTTTGACCAGGCTGGTCTCAACCTCCTGACCTCAAGTGATCTGCCCACCTCAGCTTCCCAAAGTGCTGGGATTGCAGGCGTGAGCCACTGTGCTTGGCTTGAGATCATGGCTTCTGTTGAGGACTTCGTAAGGATGGGGATTGCATGTCTGCACAGAGCCCATAAAACAGGTTTGTGTGGTTGGTGCCAAAGCCTGATGGCACTTGGAGTATGATAGTTGATTCTTGGGATATTATGACAGTTGATCATTGATTATTTGGAACTGAATAAGGTGACTCTGGCCATGCATGCTGCTGTCCCCCAAATGGCTCCAATCCTGGAAAAACTAAACACTTGCTCAGGTCCATGGCATACTGTCCTGAATTTGGCAAATGCTTTCTGCAGCATACCCTTAGACCCAAAGTCCCAGGACCATTTTGCCTTCAGCTGAGAGGACCAACAGTGTACCTTTTGATTGCTCCCAGAGAAACTTACACAGCGCAACTCTCTGACATGGTTTAGAGTGACGCGAGACATTTTGGAGTGATTTGCCCGACATTCTCTGGGAAAACCATATGGATAATATTATTCTAACCTCTACAGATTGAAGTCTTTTGTAGAAACCTACCCAGAAACTCCTAGAGCATTTACAATCCAGAGGATGGGCCAGTCGTGCCCAGAAAGTCCAGGGACCATGGGACACCATAACATTCCCGGGCACGGTCGGGTTAAGTAAGAGCCAAGTTGTGCCAACAGTTGTGATCATCAAAATCCAGCCATACCCACAGGCCTGTGTATAGTTTGGATCTGTGTCCCCACCTGAATCTCTAATTGTAATCTGCAGTGTTGGAGGTGAGGCCTGGTGGGAGGTGATTGGATCAGGGAGGTGGTTCCTCATGAATTGTTTAGCACCATACCTTCCGTGCTGTTCTTGTGATAGTGAGAGCTCTCACAAGATCTAGTTGTTTAAAGTGTGTAGGCCAGGTATGGTGGCTCATGCATGTAATCCCAGCACTTTGGGAGGCCGAGGCAGGTGGATCACAAGGTCAGGAGATCGAGACCATCTTGGCTAACATGGTGAAACCCCATCTTTACTAAAAATACAAAAATTAACCAGGCATGGTGGCACGTGCCTGTAGTCCCAACTACTCAGGAGGCTGAGGCAGGAGAATTGCTTGAACCCGGGAGGTGAAAGTTGCAGTGAGCTGAAATCACACCATTGCATTCCGGCCTGGACGACAGAACAACACTCCCTCTCAAAATAAAATAAAATAAAATAAAATAAGTGTGTGGCACCTCTCCCCGCTCTCTCTTGTTCTTGCTCCAGTCATGTAACATATGCCTGCCTGCTTCCTCTTCCCCTTCCACCATGATTTTAAGCTCCCTGAGGCCTCTCCAGAAGCTGAGCAGAAGCCACTTAGCTTCCTCTATAGCCTGTGGAACTGTGAGCCAATTAAACCCAGTTCCACGTATGTATTTATAGCAGTGTGAGCATGGACTAATATACCTTGTTTTATGAAAGGGATGTATCTGCAGAGAGATCCCCAACACAGGAGTCCAGAAATCAAAGAATGAGACAGACAAATCCAGTTTGTCAGTAAAAGGTAATTTATTGGGGGGAATTTGTGGACAGAAGCATGGTCTTGAGTGGTAGCATGACAGTAGTTCTCCAGGCTGTTACCCCCAAGATTTAGGGCTTACTTAGTGTAGGAAAAGAGTAAATATGCTCTATAAGGAATTTGCAGAGCAATTAAGACCAGCCTTCCAGAAAGAGAATGAGGTGCACATCGTAGCCTATAGTTTGTGTGATGACATCTAGGTAGCTTTGACCTAAGGAGAGGGCTTTCAGTAAGTATGTGCTCTTACACAAGAAAAAGCAGATCAAGTAGAAATCTTAAAGGAATTCCCAGAACTGGGGTTAACCCAAAGTCAACATGGTGGATTCGCATCCAAGATGGAGCTGCTGTAGCCTCCACAGAGCTCCCTCCCCAGACCCATGGAGCCCTTAGGGTTTACAGGACCAGCGTAGAAATTCTCATCCAGGCAGTTTGATCCTTTTGGTTCTCAAAAGGGAATGGAATGTACGTATCTGCTTATTATTCTCAAATAATTTCTTCTTTCACTTTGTTATTTCTCAAATCTTTCCTTCTTTTCCCTCTCCACAGAAAAAGCTCCAGAAGATTTACAAGTCTTTTCAGAAAAGACAGTACACTGAGCAGGATTTGCACATCACGAAAAAGTAGAGATGGGAGATGGGAGTCAAGAGCTTTGTGGGGTAGAGAGAAAGATTAGGCTGGAAGGGGTACTGGACCAGGGGTGTGTGTGTGTGTGTGTGTGTGTGTGTGTGTGTGTGTGTGTGTGTGTGTGTGTGGTGTGTGTGTGTGTAGTGGTGTGTGTAACTTTCTCACTGAATGTTTACTTGAAAAACTCCAGCACTGTCTAGCCTGGATTAACAGAAAGATGTGTGTTTGCCCATGGGCAGGTAGGGGATTTGGGGGGCAAGTGACCCTGGTAATGAGATGGTGATGGCAGCTGGACTGTTGAGCAGGGCCCCAGTTTCCCCCCTCCCCAAGGGCCCTTCAGCATCTTCCATCCAGGCCCTGTCAGCCTCCTGTCCTTCCCTCTGGCTCCAGGAGATCAGAGTCCTCCAAGAAATGCAGCTGTTTCATGACAAGAGGGAATTATCATCTTCAGACTCAGGAGGACTCTGGGGTTTGTTTCAAGTCCATGGAGCAGCACAGTCCAATTGAGAGGTGAGAGCTTAGCGGACTGACAGAAGGTGGGTGGAGATTCTGTCTTGTGGTCAGTTTCAGACAGCCTGTGGCCACGGCTCCCTGGTCAGCAGCAGGCCCTGTTGAATGGGAGCCCTGGGCAGGGACTGGGAGGGAGGCCTGAGGTGTGGCTCCTGGAGCCTCACAGCTGCTACTCTGTCCTACAGCCACAGCCTATCCTGCCACTGAGCCCCCATCCCAGTATGCCAGCCATGCCCTCATGGCCAAGAAAACGAGGCCCTGAAGAATCTCAGGTCCACTGAGTGCCAGGGTGGCAGGGGCAGAGTGCCTCAGGGCTCAGTGAAGTTTGGACTGATATATCACAAATATCACAAATGTTCCATAAAAGTAAGTAGACATAAAAGTATACATACTGTGTAATTTGATTTATGCAAAATCCAATAAGCAGACAAAACTGAGGTCCTGGCTTTCAGTAATACTGGAGTAGCTTGTTGAATTAACACAGATTATAATGATAACACCAGAATAATATATTCTATATTGTTATAGAAACACATCTGTATAATACAAGTATGACCTATGTGTGAGTAAGAACTGAATGGGGATTTCAGCTGTGCCCACTATAGGGGAGATAGATATTGAGGTTTGAATCCAGCCCAATTAACACCTTTTGTAAAACATACTGCTCTTCAAAGTTACACAACAGAATTGAGCATCTCTATAATGATTCTTTACAGTTTTAGAACACAATTTTAAAATTCATGAGACGTGTAGAAACATGAAAATGTAATCCATTCACAATTTAAAAAGCAGGCAGTAGAAGTGATCCTAAGATATTCAAGGTTTTCTAATTCAGGATGTTTAAAGGCAGCTATTATAAATCTGTTTATGGGGGTAAAGGAAAATATTCTAACAGTGAAGAGATGTGGAACCTCAGCAAAGACATGGAAATTATGAAACAATAGAAAGATAAGGAAATTTAAAAAATACTTTTGAGCTTATTCAAAGATTAGAAACAGGAGACAGAGCAATAGAAATTGCCCATTCCGAATAAAAGAGTGAAAAAGCTTAAAGAAAATGAAGAGTCTTAGAGACCTATGGAGTGATTGAGTCCAAGTTGGAGGGGGGACAGAAAAACGAGGTACAAAAATACATCATCAACTAATAGCTGAAAACTTCCAAACATCAGTCAAAACCCCCTAATATTTATATCCAACACGTCAACAAACCCCTTCAAAAAATACAAATAAAACCATACCAAGGCCATATTGTGATTTCGGAGAATGGCAGGGCAGAGCTTTCTATTGATTTGCTGTGATTTCTAATTTTAGCTACTTAGAAGAATGAAAAATAGGTTCTCCTTAGAGTTTCTTTTTTTTTTTTTTTCTTGGAGAAAGTCTAACTTAGGCACAGATGACTGGCAGTTATTAAAGTCAGATGTCTTTCCAGCCTTCTCTTAAATTTGCAGTGTCTTACCTTGGAAATTATTTAAAGTTGTTACTTCCAAATCCCGCAGTAATACTGATGCTCCCAAAAGATGTCCCACAGAGATTTTTGCTCTTGTGCATCCATCCTGCCTAGTTGCATTAGCGTGTAGTCATGGGGTACTTCGAGTTAATCTGGAAAACTAAATGTTAAAATGGATTCAGGGTGCGGTAGCTCACGCCTGTAATCCTAGCACTTTGGGAGGCCTAGGCGGGCATATCACTGGAGGTCAGGAGTTCAAGACTAGACTGGCCAACATGTCAAAACCCCATCTGTACTGAAAATACAAAAATTAGCCGGGTGTGGTGGCGGGTGACTGTAATTTCAGCTACTGGGAAGGCTGAGGCAGGAGAATCGCTTGAACCCAGAAGGCGGAAGCTACAGTGAGCCCAGATCAAGTCATTGCATTACAACCTGGGCTGCAGAGCAAGACTCCGTCTCTAAAAAAGAAAAAAGAAAAATGGATTCAAAGAATAATCACTGCTAAGTTCCAGCAGCAAATTATTAAACGTGGTTCCAAAGGGATATTTAAAAAGGGAAATTAAAAGTGTTTCTAAGAAAGCCCTATTCACAGCAGCAGCGCAGACACGGTTCGTGACCTCACCACACAAACTTCCCTCATGTGTTGGGAGGGACCAAGGGGCTCTCTGGTCCTGCACCTGTGTTAATTGTGGCCAGGAGGTCCACACTAGGACCCCAAGGCCTGGGAACCAGCCTGGGTCGGGGGGCAGAGAAGTGGTGGATGTGGCTCCCATCCCTGTGGCTGTTTCCTGACTGGATGCAGCAGGGTCAGGTCTTTTGCTGTGACGTTTTCTACTCTATTAGAGTGACAGGAGTATTCCTGGGTGAGGCCTGACCCAGGTGTGGGCCAGGCAGCCAGCCCCGGGTCCAAGGGGCACTCCTGGCATGCAGAGGAGGATTTGTGACAGCCCAGAGGATAGAGGAAATGGTGGCTTTGAAAACGCAAGTGCCAGGTTGTCAGGGACCATGTATCTCCATTTCTGGCAGTAAATTGATGGTTTCAGACACTCATGAGAAAGCAGAGTCTCGCTCTTGTTACCCAGGCTTGAGTTAATGGTGCCATCTCAGCTCACTGCAACCTCCACCTCCTGGGTTTAAGCAATTCTCTTGTCTCAGCCTCCTGAGTAGCTGGGATTATAGGCATGCACCACCATGCCTGGCTAATTTTGTAATTTTAGTAGAGACAGGGTTTCACCATGTTGGTCAGGCTGGTCTTGAACTCCCGACCTCAGGTGGTCCGCCCATCTCTGCCTCCCAAAGTGCTGGGATTACAGGCGTAAGCTGCCACACCCAGTCTAGTATGAGTATGTCTTAAGGCTCCTCTAGTAATTCTATTATGCACCCGGGGTTGATAGATACTGGATTCAACAAGTAAGAGGTGATGATCTCGCCTAGAGGTTTTCAGAGAACAATGAAACAATGAGTTTTGGGTATTTCAGGTGGACGGATGGGAGTAGGGCACATAGATGGCTATGTCAAGTCATGGGCTGAGAGGTCACGTGCCATTTCTCATTGTGGGTGTTGTCAGCACTCGGAGCAGTTGTTCACTCTCTGCTCTGAGCACCCCCATATCTCCTCTACTGCACTCAACATTTTGTTTCCGTTTTGCTATCTCTAGAGATATGTGTCTATCTACTGACCATCTAGCTATCTATCCATCTGTCTATCATATCTGTGTCTCTCCTATTGATTTTGTTTCACTGGACTACCTTGATAATACACAGTCAATCCGTAATTTGAGACAGACAAACTCAGTCTGGATGTGGTACCTTGAGCCTGTAATCCCAACATTTTGGGAGGCTGAGGTGAGAGGATCACTTGAGGCCAGAAGTTTCAGACCAGCCTAGACAGCATAGCAAGAAACTATATCTCCAAGAAAGTAAAAATAAAAGTTAGCCAAGCCCAGTGATGCATGCCTGTAGTCCCAGCTACTCAGAAGGCGGAGGTGGGAAAATTGCTGGAGTCCAGGAGTTTGAGGTTACAGTGAGCTGTGATTGCACTACGGCACTCCAGCCTGGGGCCAGAGAAAGGCCCAATCTCTAAACTATAAAATTATGAGAAAGGTTTGTCCAGACCCCTAAAATAATCTTGTAAAGATGTATTTGCTCTTTGTTCTCCTCACTTAATAAAGTGTGGGTTTCCCTTCTACTTTCTCAATTCAAACTTAACAAAACCCATTTGCTTCCTAGAATGTGTATGATCTTAGTCTTGACATAGTCATGCAGATTGAAAGGAAAGAGGGAGGATAAAAATAAAATAAGCAAAAGTTTCCATTCTTAAAGAGTTAGTGGGAAAAAATGGTTATGTTTTCAAATACCTATATGGCAGATTATATTTTTCAAAAATAGCAGCAACAGTATTTCCTTTCCCATATATTCTCCTGCAATGTAACTTTGCCATTTTCTCAACAAGAAGTGGAGTTTAATTTTCCTTCCTATAAATTTGGTTGACCTTAGTTACTTGCTTGACCAATATAATTCAGTAAATGTGATAGTCTGTGATTGTCCTGCCTCAGCCTCCCCCTTGACCAATACAAGTCAGTGAATATGATCGTCTGTGATTTTCCTGCCTCAGCCTCCCAAGTAGCTGGGACTACAGGCCCCTGCCACCATGCCTGGCTAATTTTTGTCTTTTAAGTAGAGATGGGGTTTTACCATGTTGGCCAGTCTGGTCTCAGTCTCCTGACTGCAGGCGATCCACTTGCTTCGGCCTTCCAAAGTGCTGGGATTACAGGAGTGGACCAGTGCACACGGCCAGGGCTTTATTTCTAATTTAAAAATGATTATGTGTTTTATTTGTGAAATGTGTGTTCATCCTAATGACATAGAAGAAACATGTTTTGAAGACCTGAAAAAAATAGATCTGTATCATAAAAATAGATCTGTATCATCAATGTTCTTTCATCAGTGTTCAAAATTATTACTATTATCATTATTTTTATATTACTCTCATTTTCTTGATTAACCCCATCTTATATAAAATCTTGATAATGTATCTCCTGTACTATTTTCTAAACCAAATAAATGTATGTATATATAATTATGAATCTCTCTATATAATAAATACATTTTCAATTTTGCCTGTCTAAGGTGCATACTATCTATGTTCCTCATGTACCTTGGCCTTCATCTCAGTAATCATATCCTTATTCTGTGTTCTCTCATTTTATATTTAGCACTTCAGTTGAGCATATAAAATGAATAGTATTTGTACAGTTGAATAGAATTAAATGTATGTTAATATGAAAAGACTCACTAAAACAATTAAAAATATATTCAGTTGAGTCTTTCTCGTGGTCTATCATTTTGATACAATTTGTTCATCATCACTCTTCCATGATTTTTGACCCTTGTGATTTTACTGGACTCACCATGATAAATTCATGATATTTCATCAGCATAATAGCAATATTCATCCTATCTGCACCCTTATCTTCTCTGTCATGAATTGTAATGTGATATCTTGGAATTCAAATGTCAATATCCTTCTAGGGGCTGGGGGACGTTATTCTGCTTAATGAAACCCTAATTTACTGTATATAATATAGAAATGGTCCTGGCTATCTCTCAGTTTTGTTCATATCCCATAGATTTATTATGCAATCTCTCTTTATCTCAGAACACATTTTAAAATATTTTCCTCTCGGTTAACAACAAAATAAACTCTATTTTTTTTTTTTTTTTAGACAGAGTCTTACTCTGTCACCCAGGTTGGAGTGCAGTGTTGTGATCTCTGCTCACTGCAAACTCTGCCTCCTGGGTTCAAGCAATTCTCCTACCTTAGCCTCCCAAGTGGCACTCACCCTACTACACCAGCTAAATTTTGTATTTTAGTAGAGAAGATTTCACCATGTTGGCCAGGCTGGTCTCAAACTTCTGACCTCCCAAAGTGCTGGGATTACAGACCTGGGCCACCGAGCCCGGCCACTACTTTTAATTATTTTGTTTCACCATAAAGTTGCATCAAAATAGTCACATGTTGGTCTTCTTCCTGAGACTTCACTTAAAACAGAGATACTCTACCAGCCTAGAAAAATACTTAAGTCTTAGTCTTAGTATTCAATAAGAATTCTAAGTCTTCAATAAGACTTGGTATTCAGTAAGATTTAAAAAAATACTTCAACTAGATCTTCGATAAGATAAAAACTACTTAGTCTTCAATAAGAAAGATAATTCCTCTCAAGTTTTCTTGGGATAACTTCAGATAAATTGTAAAATTTTGCAAACAATTTTGCAGTTACCATTTCATGTTATTTGGCCAAGATTCAGAAGTCATTTATTATTTTACTTTAATCCAGGTCTAAGAACAGTTTAGCTTCATGACATTAAAAAAGTGAAATACCATTAAATTCACTCAGATTTTTTTTTTAAATGAAAGTGTGTCTGATTCGAGGTCACGTATTATACAATTCCATAAATAAAAATATATGAGATGATGCAAAAATGTTGATATTGAGTATCCTTGGATAATAATAAAAAATTAGTGACTGAGAAAAAGTTGCTCTAAAACCACCAGATATGTTTGATTTTATAAAGGAGACATTTAGTTGATTAAATGGTTATTATTCTTTCTACAAAACTTAAGTAATTGCATTTATCCTGGAAACAATGAAAGATTTCCACCAGCATACATCTACACCATCAGCACAGTTCAGTTCTGCTATTGAGTTGAAATCAGAAAAAAAAAAAAAAAAGTAATTTTAAATTAAAGGCTTAATGGTATCCAAATTTAAAGGATCACATTTCAGTACTAGAAAAATATATTTGAACATGAGATAATAATATATGTATAATGAGTTTTTTTCTATATATCTGTATAGTTTTATTAATATAACCCTTATGAACCAAACACCAAAAGAAGATACAGGACAAAGAATTAGATTAAATAACATAGATAAGAATTTTAATATTTTATTTTTTCACCCTAAAAAAATCCAGTTTATGCTAAATCATTCTCTGTAAATAACCTAAACATACTGAAACGGAATAATCTTCTGCATGATCAGATGGTGTGTTTTTCCACTGAGGCTCTTGAGAGCATTGATGCTGATCCCAGACGAGATCAGCAATCTTGGCCGTCACGATCTTGGTTGTCATAAATTGGAGAACACAGAATATGATTGAATTGATTGTATCTTCAAAAATTTTTCTCGGCCGGGCGCAGTGGCTCAAGCCTGTAATCCCAGCACTTTGCGAGGCCGAGTTGGGCGGATCACGAGGTCAGGAGATCGAGACCATCCTGGCTAACACGGTGAAACCCTGTCTCTACTAAAAAAATACAGAAAACTAGCCGGGCATGGTGGCGGGGGCCTGTAGTCCCAGCTACTCGGGAGGCTGAGGCAGGAGAATGGCGTGAACCCGGGAGGCGGAGCTTGCAGTGAGCCGAGATCGCGCCACTACACTCCAGCCTGGGCGACAGAGCAAGACTCTGTCTCAAAAAACAAAACAAAACAAAAACAAAAACATAAGCTTAGATCAGACATCTGAAGCAAAGATAAAGGGTGTATTAAAGGAAAAAGTCACAGAAATCCAAAAGCTGTTTTGTATATGATGGATATGTTATTTGTATTCATAAATAGAAGTTTGTTTTTTTGGTTTTTTTTGAGACGGAGTTTTGCTGTCGTTGCCCAGGCTGGAGTGCAATGGCGCGATCTCGAGTAAGCGCACTCTCCGCCTCCCAGGTTCAAGCAATTCTGTCTCAGCCTCCCGAATAGCTGGGATTACAAACATGCACCACCACGCCCGGCTAATTTTGTATTTTTGGTAGAGACGGGTTTCTCCATGTTGGTCAGGCTGGTCTGGAACTTCTGACCTCAGGTGATCCGCCTGCCTCGGCCTCCCAAAGTGCTGGGATTACAGGTGTGAGCCACTGCGCCCGGCTAAAATACAGTTTTTTAGTATTGTTATTTTATTAATAATATTATTCGAATAGTGATGTTTGCACTGTCCCTTGTGTAGATTTAAAATATAATATATATAAATGTAAAATGTTTTTAATTAATAACATTTAATTCTCAGCTTCCTCGAAGGAAAATATAAGCAGGAAAATTATTACTTTAAATGTAGGCAGTAGAAAAATACTAGAGGGTCTTGATCACAAATTCTATGCTACTAATTTTGAAAAAGCATAAAATCCTTTTGGAAGAGTGTTTCTTTCTGATTATTTCAACTGAGAAGACACCAGCTAAGTGTAACACTCATTTTCCTCTAAAAATTTGAAAGGTCTTGTACAATCATGCCCCTGTGCATCACAGTATAGACAAGAGTCTCACCAAATATGTCAAGTATTGAATTTGGAGGAGTATTTCCAAGTTGAAAATTCCAATTTGGAAAACCACATCTTCTATTCTTCACGTACACTTACTATGAGCAGTTGAGCTCCTTCCTCCCTAAATACATAAAATGCAGATATGTGAACCACTTAGAAATGCTTTTTTTCCCTAATGTTCAGAGACACAGTGATTTTGTACTATTATATTTCGTTGAGGGCTTGATGCCCTTATGAGCCACAATTAGACAACCATTGCCAGGTGCGGTGGCTCACGCCTGTAATCCCAGTGCTTTGGGAGACAAAGGTGGTTGGATCACAAGGTCAGGAGATCTACACCATCCTGGCTAACATGGTGAAACCCTGTCTGTACTAAAAATACAAAAAATTAGCCAGGTGTGGTGGCGGGCACCTGTAGTCCCAGCTATTCAGGAGGCTGAGGCAGGAGAATGGCGTGAACCCAGTAGGCAGAGCTTACAGTGAGCCGAGATCATTCCACTGCACTCCAGCCTGGGCGACAGAGCAAGACTCTGTCTCAAAAAAAAAAAAAAAAAAAAAAAAAAATTACACAACCATTATTGTTATCTTTTTCTTTTCTGTTTTGACTTCTCCGTACTCCTTCCTCTCTTTTATATGTTAAAAATCTCAGCACTAGAGAACATTATTTCCTAATAAAGTTAGACAAAATTACCTTATATATTTTAACAGCAAAATTAAAATATACTGGCCATATTCATGAATATTTTTAATATGTAAATTGCAAATTTGAAACTTACAGAAAAAACTGTAAGAATGCAAAAGTTGGAGAATTTTTTATAAAGTTGTAGCTTAATAAAATAACTTATTTTAGCTGCTTATATTAATAAAATATAATACACTAAAGCTGAATTTGTTTTACAAATTTGTAATCATGCTTAGTATTACAAGCTTTTATATGTGTAATGTAGTGATTAACTCTACAAAATGTGATAAAAGAGGGATATTTGTTTTTCATGGTAACCAGAACCAAATCTTGTATGTGCCATAACCACACCACAATAAAACAAAATAATTTTATGGTCATTCACTGAAAGCTAATTAATGTAAAATATGAAATGGTAATTATGCTTTGAGATGACTCTAAACATTATAATATACTTAAGTGTTTTCAAATTCAAAAGAACAAAGAAGTATGACTAAATTCTTATGAATTAGTTCTGATTTCTTGTTTCAAAATATAACATTTTAGCTATGTATATACAGTAAGTTAAACTGAGAAAAAGCTAGTATAATAATATTAATATAAAACATTAAATAGTAACCATGCTTTGAGATGACTCTAAACATAATATACTTAAGTGTTTTCAAATATAAAAGAACAAAGAAGTATGACTAAATTCTTATGAATTAGTTCTGATGTCTTGTGTCTCAAAATACAAAATTTTATCTATGTATATACAATAAGTTAAACTGAGAAAAAGCTAGTATAATAACAAAATGCAATTACAATTCAAATACAATATTATAAAATTAACAAAGTATAAGATCGATATATTATGGCCTCAGTATTCATAAAGTTGCTTTTTTCATTTGGAATCATATTACATACTTAGATATGATTGACTAAGACATGACTGAAATTATGAAAAGACAATGATCCTAGCTCTTCATTGAAAAAATTCTGCCTCATCCCACCACTCGCCTGAGTCTTGAGCTTTCACTGTTAATAATGCTGACCAACAGTCACCCAGCTGAGTCTTCAGAGTGAGTCCATGTTTGAGGGATGAGGCTCACAATATGTGGTTATAAGGAAGCAATGCCATCAGCCCATCCCCTCCAGGCCTGTAATTTTCACGTCAACTATAAAGATAGTACAAGCTCTGTTTTTGTGATTTTAAGAAAGGAACCACCAAGGGAAATGAAACTTTTTGATTCCTACAAAATATATTAGAAATAGCTGTGCTCCAACTTTTCCATGTGTAAGCTTATTTCCCCAGGTATATTCAGCCCAGTGGGTTGTATGGTGCCTGTTCTTGTAAACAAAACAGTAATTCCCAATTACCCTACCTTCAAAATCAGTAAAACACAATGTCAGATTTTCCACTGCATTACTACTGGTTCAAGTAATTCATGGTTGCCCTCACTAATGTTCCTCAGTAATCTCTGATTTTCATTAAGAAGTAGACCAAAAGCACCTTTGTGAGAATCAGAAAAAGTGCCACCTCTGTCAGACCTAAATGGGCAAAGTGCTCCATTTTCCAGAGGACGCAGTTCTGAGTCAGGGCACTAGACATGGGAGCAAAATGTAGGCTGCTTTATACCTCTCACTACTTTGTCCAGGTACATTTACAGAGTAAAGAAGTGCACATCTATTTCAAGCAATGAGTGTTTGGATTCAAACTGTCCATGCCAAGAATTTTTTTTTTTTTTTTTTAGATATGGACTATCAAAGAGTTGTTCTACCATCCTGACCTTCAGGTTTCTTTGTGGCTTCCACTCACAGGAGTGCTTTACACACTCAGTAGTAGAGCACACATTATAACAAAGGCCTTTTTTTTTTTTTTTTTTTTTTGGCTTCTGTGACACCGATCAAACATGATTCTATTAAAACTAAAGTTAACATTACTCATAATTATCACTGCCTATTTGTTTTCTTAGTCTAATAGTGTATGTTAAATTGTTATATGTTAAAATGGTGACTTCTATTTCAATGAACCTGTGGATCTCAGCACAGTGCAGGTGCTCAGCCTCTTTAGTTTCAGCATGGCTGTGCTCTCATGCATCATCTTTCATTCTCTAAAAAGCATGCCCTCCATTTGACCTAAGTCAGGACCAAACAACTCACAGACCTATTGTCCACAAGTTTAATTCTTCCTGGTCTCTGCAACCCAGTCCAACATATCATCAGCTGTCATCAATATAATTTTATTTTCAATTTAAAAAGTTTCATTTCCATTTTTTTAGATCATAATTTAGTTGCCTTTTCTAAGCCTTTCAACTCCATTTAAATCTTTGTCTACTCATCGAAGAAAAACCGTCAAGAAGTAATTCTCTGAATGGGAAAGCTATCAATAAAAAATAAAGGCAACATAAGACCTTTCTAGGTAAACAAAAACTGAGTTGATTTCAACTAGGTAAAAATACAAAAATTAACTGAGTGTGGTGGTGGGCGCCTGTAGTCCCAGCTACTCAGGAGGCTGAGGCAGAAGAATCCAGGAGGCGGAGGTTGCAGTGAGCTGAGATCATGCCACTGAATTTCAGCCTGGGCGACAGAGGGAGACTCCGTTAAAAAAAAAAAGAAGAAGAAGAAGAAAGAAGGAAAGGAGGAAGGAAGGAAAAAGAAAAAGTGAGGGAGAGAGAGAAAGAAAGAAAGGAAAAAAGAGGCCTGGCGTGGTGGCTCACACCTGTAAAACCCAGCTTGTAGTGAGTGGAGGTCGCGCCACTGCACTCCAGCCTGGGCGACAGAGTGAGACTCCATCTCAAACAAACAAACAAAAAGGCCGGGCGCGGTGGCTCACGCCTGTAATCCCAGCACTTTGGGAGGCCGAGATGGGTGAATCACGAGGTCAGGAGATAGAGACCATCCTGGCTAACACGGGTGAAACCCCGTCTCTACTAAAAAATACAAAAAAACTAGCCGGGCGAGGTGGCGGCGCCTGTAGTCCCAGCTACTCGGGAGGCTGCGGCAGGAGAATGGTGTAATCCCGGAAGGCAGAGCTTGCAGTGAGCCAAGATCACCCTAGTGCACTCCAGCCTGGGCGACAGAGCGAGACTCCCTCTCAAAAAAAAAAAAAAAAAATCAACCAAAAATAATATTTTGAATCTACATGAAATGACAAAAGCACCAGTAATCACGTCATTGTAAAGACATCGTGCATACATTTTTTATTTCTCACATTGTTTTTAAAAATGAATGTGTAACAATATAAATAAAATTGTATTGTTGGACCAATTACAAATACGTGTAATATACTCACCAATAACTGAACAAAACAGGTGAGTTATAATATGTTTCGCAATAAAAATTAGCTGAATATTCTGGAACAAATGAGAAAATTCAGAAATGGGAAATAAAAAGGTTGATATCAAACAATTTGTAGCTATATCTGCTCTCTTTTCTCATTAAAAAATAAAATTATATAAAATAATAAGTGTAAAATATTGTTTATATTATATGTAGATGTAATAACTGTAAAATTTATATCACAAAATAAGCAGAAATAAAAATACATAGAACATTTGTATAACTCATCAGTATTGTTATTATAAATGTAAAACAGATTCTGATTGATGAAGACATATATCAGAAGCCCTAAAAGAACAAGAAATAGCTCCAAATATATATTAAAAATTATTTTTAAAATTGCAATGTTACATAAAAATGCTTTCTTAATGCAAAAAAAGGCAAACTAGTAGGAAAAGAAAATACACTTGATATGTAGAAAAAATAATACAGAAAAAATAAATCCAGCTATATAAATACTAAATATAATAAGATTAATTAAATAAGAAAAACTGAGATTGTTAGACAGAATATAAAAATATGATACAAATATATGCTGTGTACAGCACAATTGCTTTGGATCCGAATAAACAAATTGTGTAGACGTGAAAGAATAAAGCTTGCAAAGAAGAGCCATAATAAAGTTGTAGTTGCAATTACACAAATAAAAAAGAATTTAGGCCGGGCGCGGTGGCTCACGCCTATAATCCCAGCACTTTGGGAGGCCAAGGCCGGCAGATCACCTGAGGTCCTGAGTTCAAGACCAGCCTAATACGGAGAAACCCCACCTGTACTAAAAATACAAAATTAGCCGGGCATGGTAATGCATGCCTGTAATCCCAGCTACTTGGGAAGCTGAGGCAGGAGAACTGCTTGAATCCAGGAGGCAAAGGTTGAGGTGAGCCAAGATTGCGCCATTGCACTCCAGCCTCAGCAACAAGAACGAAATGCCGTCTCAAAAAAAAGGGGGGAATTTAAAACAAATAAAAATAAAAACACATGCTTAGGTGTAAAGTGAGACATTCATTATTGACCAAAAAAGAGTCAATTCCTTAGGAAGATGTAACAATCATCAACCAATATGCAAATAAGGAATGAGAAAGAAAATACATGAGGCAAACAAAGACTGACAAAAATAAAGCAAGCAAGAAATAATCAAAAAATAACAGAGATTTAAATACTTCACTCTCAATAATGAATTAAAAAACAACAGGTCAAAGAGTAAACAGACTTGAAGAAAACAAAACCACTGAGATCTAAAAGACATGTGTAGTCGGATCCACCTGCCAGGAATACGCTAGGCATTTTTAGTGCACATGGAATGTTCTTCGGAATAAACTATACTCTAGGTGATTAAATATACAAGAAAATTAAAAGAATTGTGAAATGCAAAGTATTTTCTCTGACTGCAATGGAATAAAATTAAAAATTAATGACATCAGGAAATTTTGGTAAGTCAGTTACGTGAAAATTAAGCAGTGAAATTCTAAATAGCCAATGTGTCAAAGAAAAATTTAACAATTAGAAAATATTTCACATAAATAAAAATGTTTACTCGACACAACAAAGCACGCCAGATACAGCAAATTTATAGCAGTCAATTTCTTCATGAAAAAAAATGGATTTCAAATCAATAACCTTGGGCAAAGGAATTTCTTTGGGGCAAAAAGTAATCACACTGACATGCCCAACAGGAAAGAACGGAGAGTCAGTGCTTTGGGAATAAGATATTTGAGAATTGTCCACATAGTTAAGACAATCTAGCAGGCAATATACAGGATAAGGGCCAGCTGATGGCTCAGAAAAGACCTAGAAAGACCCTAATTTCTGATGTCTGTTTGATCTTCAATCAGTACAGGGAAAGGCCAAGTTGAAAACATTCTGGTAAACTGGAAAACGTATTCTACAAGAGACACACAGAACACAGCTTCAAAGAACTTGGAATTTTTTGCCTTGGTAAATTTATTTATTTAAGTTAGTAAGTTATTCTATAACTGTCACATAATTTCTTTTTTCTTTTTTTCTTTTTTTTTTTTTTTTTTGAGATGGAGGCTCGCTGTGTCTCCAGGCTGGAGTGCAGTGGCGCCATCTCGACTGACTGCAACCTCTGCCCCGTGGGTTCAAGCGATTCTCCTGACTCAGCCTCCGGAGTAGCTGGGACTACAGGCCCATGCCACTACACCCGGCTAATTTTTATATTTTTAGTAGAGAGAGGTTTTCACCATGTTGGCCAGGATGGTCTCAATCTCCTGACTTCATGATCCACCCACCTCGGCCTCCCATAGTGTTGGGATTACAGGCATGAGCCACCGTGCCAGGCCCTAATTTCAAATATTTATAGGGTATAGTGTAATGTTTTAAAACATATGTACATTGTGTCATAATAAAATTAGGGTAATTAGCATGTTCATGATCTCAAGCTATTATCCCTTCTTTATAGTGATAACTTGCAAGTTACTGTTTTCTAGCTATTATAAAATATATGTTGTTATTATACCATAGTTGTTAGAGTTACCCAACTGTGTAATAGAACACCAGAACTTATTTATTCTATCTAACTGTAACTTTGCACCAATGAATTACCTCTCTCAGTCTTTTTCTTCCCAGACCCTTCCCCAGACTCTGGTAACCACCAGTCTCTGCTTAACTTCTGCAAGATCAGCTTTCCTATATTCTACTTATTAGTGAGCTCATGCAATATTTGTCTTTCAGTCTATGCTTTATTTCATTGAACATTATATTCTCTAGGTTCACACATATTGCCACAAATGACAATATTTTGTTCCTTTCCGTAGTCAAATAGTATTCCATTGTGTATACATATACCACATTCTCTTTATCTATTTATTTACTGATGAACATGTTTTGATTTTATCTCTTGGCTACCATGAATAGTGCTAGAATAAATCTCTTAGTGCAAATATCTTTTTGACATACTGATTTTAATTACTTTGGCTGTATACCAGTAGTCAGTAATGAACCATATGTTAGTTCTATTTTGAACTTTTGGAGAACTCACCATACTGTCTTTTATAGTGATTGTACTAAGCTACATCCCCACCAACAGCGTCAAAGAGTTTTCCTCTCACTACATCCTCACGTGGATTTGTTATATTTTGTCTTCTTGATACTAGCCATTGTTACTAGGGTGGGATGGTATCTCGTGGCTTCAATTTTCATTTCCCTTATAGTTAGTAATGTTGAGCATTTTGTTATAAACCTGCCAGTCATTTGCACACTTTTTTTTTGGAAGACTGTCTATTAAGGTATTTTGTCATTTTTAAATTGGATTATTTGTTTTGTTGTGTTGTTTGCTTGCTGGTTAGTCATTTGAATCCTTTATATACTCAGGATATTTGTATAGTTTGCAAATGTTTGTGCTCATTCTGTAGCTTGTGTCTTCACTATAGATTTTTTTGTTTTCTTTGCACCTTTTTAGTTTGATGTAATCTATTTGCCTGTATTTTCTTGTGTTGCTTATGCTCTTGAGGTCCTACGCAAAAACTCCATTTAAAGATCAGTGTCATAGAGAATTCCCCATTTGGTTTCTTCAAGTAGTATCGTAGTTTTGGGTTGTATACTTAAGTTCTTAATGCATTTAAGTGGATTTTTGAATATGGTGAGAAATAAGGATCTGGTTTTATTAGCCTGCATGTAGATATACAGGTTTTTTCAGCATCATTTATTGAAGAGATTATTTTTCTCCAATGTGTATTCTTGTACCTTTGTCAAAAACTCAGTTGTCTTTTTAGTGTGGATTTATTTCTGGGTTCTCGAATCTGTTCCACTGATCTAAGTGTCTGTTATTATTGTCAATACCATGTAATTTTTGTTACCATAGATTTGTAGTATGTCTTGAAGTCAGGTGATGCAATGTGTCCAGCTTTGTGTGTGTTCTTTCTCTCAAGAGTGCTTTGGCTATTTTTGGTATTTTTTTGTTTCATTTGAATTTTGTTATTTTTTTCTGTTTCCATGAAGAATTTCATTGACATTTTGATGAAAATTGTCATAATTATATAGATCATTTTGGGAAGTGCAAACATGTTAATTGTATTATTCTTCAAATATGAATGCAGAATATCATTTTTGGTATCTTTAATTTTTTAACAGTGTTTTATATTACTGTTTACATTACTTTTTTTTTTTTTTTTTTTTGAGACAAGAGTCTCGCTCTGTTGCCCAGGCTGCATTGCAGTGGCGCGATCTTGGCTCACTGCAAGCTCCGCCTCCTGGGTTCATGCCATTCTCCTGCCTCAGCCTCCCGAGTGGCTGGGACTACAGGCCCCCGCCACCACGCCCGGCTAATTTTTGTATTTTTAGTAGAGATGGGGTTTCATCGTGTTAGCCAGGATGGTCTCGATCTCCTGACCTCATGATCCACCCGCCTCCGCCTCCCAAAGTGCTGGGATTACAGGCGTGAGCCACTGCGCCCGGCCTGTTTACATTACTTTTAATGGCAAAAGCTGCAATTACTTTTCAAAAACCTAATAATTACTGTAGATATCTTACACTTCCTTGGTTAAATTTATTCGTAGATATTTTATTTTATTCTGTAGTAATTATATATAAGATTGCTTTCTTAATTTCTTTTTCAGATACTTTGTTATTGACATATAGAAATGCTACTTATTTTGTATGTTGATTCTGTATCCTGCCACTTTACTAAGTTAATGTATTAGTTCTAATAGTTTCTTAACGGAATCAAGATTTTCTATATACATAATCATGTCATCAGTGAAAACAACTTTACTTCCTTTTTACCAATTTAGATGTCCTTTTTTTCTTTCTCTTGCATAGTTGCTCTGGCTGGGACTTCAAGTACTATGTTGGAAAAAAAATGGTAGAAGTAGGCTTACTTGGTTTGTTACATATCTTGGGGAAGGGGTTTTAATTTTCCCCCATTTAGTATAATGTTAGCTATTGATTTTTCATATGTGGCTTTTTATTTTGTGGAAGTATGTTCCTCCAATATCTAAATTGTAGAGTTTTTATCTACAAAACTCTTTATGAATGGTGCTAAATTTTTACTGAATACATGTTTTTGGATGCATTGAAATGACTATATAGTTTTTGACTTAGATTATGTTGTGATGAATCTTGTTTATTGATATGACTATATTGAACCATTTTTGCATCTTTGGGATAAACTCCACTGGTTCATGGTAAATAATCTTTTTAAAGTGTCATTGAGTTCAAATTCCTAATGTTTTTTCAAGTATTTTTGCACCTGTGTTCATGAGATATTGGTCCGTACTTTTACTTTTTGTTGTGATTTTGGTATCATGGTAATACTGGCCTTGTAGAATGAGTTTGGAGTAATTTCCTCCTCTTTCATATTTGGTAAAGATTTGAGAGGTATTAATTCTTCTTTAAATGTTTTCAGATGTTAACAGTAAAGCCATTAGTCCCTGGGCGTTTTTTTTTTTTTTTTTTTGAGAGTCTTTATTTCCAGTTTGATCTTGATACTAATTATTTGTCTGTTTATGTTTGCTGTTTTTTCATGATTTAATCTTACTAGATTGTATGTTACCACACATTTATCTATTTTTTTCCCAGTTTTTCATTTTGTTGACATACAGTTGATCTTAATGGTCTCTTGTGATCCTTTGTATGTCTTTTATTTATTTGACTATTCTCTGTTACTTTCTTAGTCTAGTAGGAAGTGTTGATTTTATTATTTCAATAAACCAACTCCATCATTCATATTTTCTATTTTTAATTCTCTTATTTATTTTTACTTTGATTTTTGTGATTTATTTTCTTCTACTTTTTGACATTTGTTTCTTGTTTTGCTGGTTCTTTGAGATGTAATATTAGGCTGTTGATTTGAAATATCTCTTCTTTTTCATGTAGGTGTCTTGTTATAAATTTTTATCATTGCTTTTGCTGTATCTCACTTTTTTTGATATGTGGTATTTTCATTTTCATTTGTCTCAAGAAACTTACCACTTTTCAATTTTTTCACCTACCTACTCATTGTTCTAGAGCCTGTCATTTAATTTCTATAAAGTTGTATAGATTTCACCACCCCTTCTGTTATTCATTTTTAGTTTTCTTATATTTTGGTCAGGTAATACAGTTAATATAATTTCAATCTTTATAAATTTATTAAGACCTTTATTGTGATTTAACATATGGTCTATGCTAAAGAATATCCCATGTCCTGTCCAGAAAATTTTATATTTTGCTGATGCTGGAGGAAATGCTCAGTAAATGTCCTGTAGGTACATTTGGCATAAAGTGCAGTTTAATTCTATTTTTGTGTTGACATTTCCTATTATTATTGTATTATAGTTAATTTCTCCCTCTAAGCCTATTAATGTTTACTTTAGATATTTTGATGCCTCAGTGTTTAGTACATATTTCTTTACAATTGTTATAAACTCTTGTAGTATTGACCTCTTTATTATTTTATAATGGCACTTTACCATTCTGATTTAAAGTCAATTTTATCTAATATAACTATATCTACTCTTGCTCTTTCTGGGTTTTCACTTCATGCTATACCTTTTTCCATCACTTTAAGTCTATGTGTTTTTGCAGATTAAGTGACATTTTTGTAGACAGCATATATTTGGTCTTTTTTTAATCCATTCAACCATGCTTCATTTTTTAATTGAATAATATAATCCATTTACATTCAAGGTTATTATTTATAGGTAAGGGTTTTCCACTACCATTGTGTTACTTCTTTTCTGGTTTTTTTGTAAGTCTTTTTTTTCTTTCTTCCTCTCTTACTGTCTTCCTTTGTGGTTAAGTGATTTTCTCTAGTAGCATGCTATGATTTTATGCTATGTCTTATAATGTATCTATTATAGATTTTTGTTTTATAGATAACATAATGAATGCTTAACAAAACTTCTTATGGTTATAACATGTTCTTTTAAACTAATAACAACTTTAATTACAAATACAAGTAATATAAAACACTCTACATTTTAACACCATCCCTGTGACGTTCTTACTTTTTGATATTTTAAATTAACATCTTCTTATAAAACCTATCTCTTAACCAATTGTCATAATTATTCTTGAGGCTAGTACTTTTGTATTATGTCCATACTTATAAGCAGTTTACCTGACACAATTATAGCATTATTCAGATTTTTTCTGTATTCCTATTAATACTTCTACCCGTGAGTTTTATAACTTTAGATGTTTCTTTGTTACATGTCAGTGTTCATTCCTTTTAAAAAATTGTCCTTGGCATTTTCTGTAAGACTCATCTGGTGTCAAGAAATTCCCTCAGCTTTCAGTTGCCTGGGAAAGTCTTTATTTATTTTTTGTGTTTGAAGGCTAGCTTTGGTGGGCACAGTATTCTCGTTTTTATTTTTGAGACAGAATGTCTCTGTCATCTCGGATAAAGTGCCGCAGCAAGATCATAGGTCGCTGCAGCACTGAATTCTTGGTCCCAAGTGATCCTTCCACCCCAGCCTTCCAAATACTTGGGACGACACAGTTGTTTTAAATTATTCATAAAGCAAGACATAAATCTGTTTGTCTTTAGGCTTGTTTTCTGAAGGTTTATTTTATTTCTATTGAGCCACATTTTCCTGTTTTATATGCTTCATAATCTTTTTATGAGAGTTAACAATTTGCAGGAAAAAAAAACAAGCACTTTATTCACTGTTTTACACAGGCTTACTGCAGGAATAAACTGTCACTAGTCAGTGTGGTGTAGAGATGCTAGGAACTCACAAAACCTTCCTGAGCTTTTAGTGTATGTTTTTATTCCAGTTTCTGATAAATATGCTTCTCATGTCTCCTTTCAAGAGAGGGTCTAGGTTTGGGGCTGGCATCAGGCCAGAAGGAGTCTTCTTGGAGGGGTCTGTGCCTTCACCCTGTTTGTCCTGGGCACCTTGCACTGGGCAGTGCTGGTTCCTTTCTGGACACCCCTAGGATCCAGCTCTGCACAGGAGGCCACAGATCAGGGAGGCTCAGGCAGGGAAGCACTTGCCACACTCCTGCGTTTCATCTGAGTTGTGTCAGGGGTAGGTTCAGTTTCCAAGAGGACTCATGGTGCCCTGTCCAGCCCACCAGGCCTAGCTTGGCTTGGCCCTCCCTCTGGGCTAAAGCAGAGGGTCCTGTGGGAAGTGTGAGCACTGCCCTTGGACCAGGTTTGTTGTGCTTGTGTGCTCCCCCTGGCACCTTCTGTACATGGGGACAAGGTTCTATGCACTTTCAATGCCGCATGTGCCCTGGCTATGAGCGTGAGCTCGCCCTGCAGAAGGCAGATGTTCCAGAGCCTCAGGATAAGTTTGTGATGAGCTTGAAGTGGGTTTGTGGGGACAGCAGTCATGGGAGGACCTGGCCCTTTAAGGCAGAGGGCTGGTGGCCTGAGCAGGGCCTACTGGGGCCTCAGTCTGTGGTGTCGGGGTCCCCCTCTGCATGGGATGAGGCCCCCCCAAGGAGGCTGGATCAGATAAGGTCCTGCAGCTGCTTATGGGGGTGTTCTCATCTCCATCAAAGGTGGCCCCTGACAAAAGGGGCTTCCCAAGTGCTCTCCCAAGATGAGTCCTGGCCCAGTCTGCCCAGGATGCTGGCCCTGAGTCCCAGCCTCAGCTGTGTGATGTCCCTTCTATGGCAGGGCATGGTTTACATGCCCTTCAAGGACCTGCCTCTACTTCCTGTGCAGAAAAGGGGAGGTGGATCCTTCTGCAGGAGCCAGACCCCTGGGCTGGGGAAACCAGGCCCTGTGGGGCAGCAAGGTCCCTGACCTGAGGTTTCCTGTGCACACTTGTCCCATCAATCAAGCACTGTAGGAGCCACTTTAAAGTAGCAGTCTGGGTGCACAGCATTTGCTTGTCTTCATGGAAGGAGCAGAGGTGGACTGCTGGACTGCCCTGGAAACCTCACTTTTCAGGCCCTTCTGCAGACCCTTCCCAAGGCCAGATCTCCAGGCAGTAGGCTGGGCTATCACCCTCTTCTCTGAGACCCCTAACCCTGTCCTGAGACCTCCCCACTGTCCCTCAGATGCCCCATCCCTCCGGATTCCCCACCTCCCCTGGGACCCTCCAGGCCCCACCTGCCTTACTTGACGCTGCAGCGCTCTCTGAACATGGCGTGGCTTGTGAAGGTTTGGCTCACATCTAGGTCATTCTGGTGCATGTTCACTGAGGACATCTTGGCCTGCTCCATTTTGTATACAGCAGTGCGAAGCCTCAGAACAGACACAAGAGTCACTGTCAAAACTGCTGTCATAAAACAGCCGTTCTGCAAGGAAAGGAGGCTTTTTCTGCAGATACTTCATTTCCATAGCCAGGGAAAGTCAGCAGTGTGCAGCTCACCTGTGTTGCCCACACCACTGTCTGCCCAGGATGTGTGACTGATCCCTTCTGCCCCCTTGGGGTTGACTTTCCCTCCATCTGGGTAACTGGGCTTCTGACACGGTCTGGCCTATGCATTCTGCTCTGGCTGGGACTGGAAGGACCAGAGCTGCTGTTTCCCTGGTTCTTGGCCTTCACCTTCTTGACATTCAGTAGGGGTGACCATACTGGATCCCAGACCTCTGTGAGGATTCCTTCGTAGACCCAGTGAGACATCTGTGGACAGAAGAATGCTCTGGTGAGACAGGCCTCAGGGTGACCTCAAGGAGGATCTGAGCCTAAGGATTCTGGAAGCTTCCAGCCTTTGGCTCCACGGTTCCTCGGGAGAGGTTCAGTCTGCCAAGAACTGGACCTCCCTTCCAGTGAATAAAGAGTGGGCAAGAGCTCAGGCTGTGAACTCTGATCTGGATTTATTCCTTCCTTTGGAGTGACTAGAAGATGTTCCTGTTCCTGGCTTAGAAGTGGCCCAGGCCCAGGCATCAGATTACTCCCAGCAAGGTGATCCTTGCAGAGATGGGCAGGAAGGCTGGGGACCAGGCCTGTGGTCCTTTGAGTGAGGACAATGTGCCCTGCTCTGTCTGAGAGACAGGCAGCACCAGGCAGCAAAAGTGGGCACCTGTCCTAAACCCTGAAGAGCAGTCACAGGGACCCTCACTCACTGCTGCGCCTTTTCGCTCTTCCTAGATTTATTCCACCTGTTAAGCATTCACGGCCATTTATCTGTGCAGCTGATGCCGTGATGTTTTTGCTGAAGGTAAGAAGTGATGGAGTGAGCTGAGCTGCCAGGCTTCCTGGAGTGATTCTTGGATGCTGGGTCATGTGCTTAGAGGCCCCGATGGGACTGAACTGGAAGGAGCCACAATAGGACAGAACCCAGTCCCTGATGAGTGGGCACTGGTGGCCTGGCCTCATGACCACAGAACACACTGTTCCCAGGGCACAGACACCCTGGGCTTTGGTTGGGTCTTGGCCTCTTAACTTGGCTCAATGATGCTGTCTAACAGCTCTGCTTCATCTAGACTTTTGACTAGTTTTCTTAGTATCATCTGTGAACCATATATAAGAAGCTAATAACAATGTCCCAGAAAATACTGCATATTTGCAATACAAATCAAATAGGTGGTATGAAAAAAATCATGAGTGAGAGATCCTTCAACAAGGGTTAGATTGAGTTAAATGGAGTGTTTGGCACCTTTTTTTTGCAGTTATGTTGTAGAGGGGGAAAGACTGCAGTTATGCAGTTAACACACCAGCCTGATATAGCATTTCCAATATGGTATGATTCATTATGGATTCATGCCTTTGGACTGTTGAGAAAATAAAGGTACAATTTAAACAAAAATATGACTTACATTTGATATAACTACTGTTATCATTACCATTCAAATACTCTCCACATGGTTATTGGTAAAATTAACCCATTTTAAACTGTGATAGTGATTTCTGGAGTATGAAATTATAAACACACATGAACAACAATTTCTTAGCCACTTAGGAAGGACTTCAATATATTGAAATATATAGATAGGACAATGACAATAGAACTTTGTGTCAACTTTTTTCTTAATGCTCTATACTAAAGTAGGAATCAGACATGTAAGAAAATAGCTAACAATCCTAATTTTATTTAACTAGTTATAAATGTTTCCAGTAGATACCCCATTATTATTATTGTCAATCTGGACATTTACTTGATTTTAATTAGTCTTAGACTATTTCCAGAACACAAATGATCTTATGTAATAAAATACGTCAGAATTAAAGTGGCCAGAATTTTTCTATCTCTGTTGTTTGTAATAAATGACTACTTCCTCCTCTCGGTTGATTAAAAAGAACAATTCATGGAGAAATTTGTGTCAGTTAAAACTTCTAGACAAATTTTCATAAGACACTTGGCTTACTGTGTACCAGACACTATAGTAAGTGCCTTATATGGATTATCTCATTTAATACTATTAATATCCTATAAAATGTACTATTATTACCTTCCATTACAAAAGAGAAACAGAGGCTTCAAGAATTCAAGTAATGTAGTCAAGGCAAAACACATGACAAGTCATGGAGATGAAACATGGACAAAGATTTATCATCATCATAATAGCTGTTTAAGACACTGAAAGCTAACAATAATTGAGCATATCCAATGTGCCAGCTCTCTGCAGGATACTTAACACGTATCAGTTAATGTAATCCTCAAAATTCTATATTATGTGTGTAATAAGGTGACATTATATCAGGCTCTAGGCATACAGATATGAAATCTCTGATGAATCTCTGAGTACAGTTAATATTTGGGTTACAATAGATATAGCCAGGAGAATTCAGAACTCTGGATATGGGAAGGTGTGAAGCAAAGTGTTCAGAA
This sequence comes from Macaca nemestrina, assembly GCF_043159975.1. Lineage (NCBI taxonomy): Eukaryota > Metazoa > Chordata > Mammalia > Primates > Cercopithecidae > Macaca > Macaca nemestrina. The sequence goes on from NC_092128.1 coordinate 128,909,074, forward strand.
AGAAAAGTTGTGTGATCATTGTAAAACATGTTCTAAAATTCTGACACCTAAGTAAAGAGGGAAGATCTATGTCACCTCCCTTTGAGTAACTGAACTTAATGACTTATCTGAAACCAATGGAAAGGAATGTAAATGATGCTGTGTGACTTCCAAGACACAGTGTGATAAGGCAATGCAACTTTGGTCTTATTTGCTACAACGCTTGCACTTGGGGCCCTGAGCCCCAACATGGAAAGTTCAACCTCAGATGCCAAGCAGTGAGGAGGTCAAACTACATGGAGAGACCACATGTGGCTATAGTTGGCCATCCTTGTCTTTAAGTTAACCCAGAGTAGGCAACAGATACGTGAATGAACAAGATTCCAGAAGATTCTAGATCCCAGACATTGAGCCATTCCCAGTCAACAAGACTTACCTTCAAGGCTCTAGAACCTGTGGAGCAGAAACATGTCACCTCTGCTCTGCCTTTTCATATCCTGACCACAGAATCTATGAGCATAATAAAATGGTGATTTTACACTAATATGATTTGGGGTGACTTATTATGCAGCAATAGTAATTGGAGCAATGCTTTTAGAAATTTAAACAATAGTCATAATGATAAGATATCTCACTAATATTGGACATTTTTAGCCTGAAAGGAGAATATTACTGAAAATAATTTGAAAATATCTATAGTTTGAATATTTGTCCCCTTCAAATTTCACATTGAAATTTGATTCTCAGTGTTGGAGGCGGGACCTAATGGACAGTGTTTGGGTCATGGTGATGGATCCTTCACCAGGTGAGTGACTTCTTAATGTATTAGTAACCGTAAGAGCTGGTTGTTTAAAATACCCTGGCACTGGCCCCTCCCCCATTCCTTTCTCTGCATATGCTGGTCCACTTTGTCTTCCACTTTGAGTGGAAGCTGCCTAAGGTGCTCATCAGAAACTGAGCAGATGTCAGCACCCTCCTTCTTGTACAGCCTGCTGAACTGTAAGCCAAATAAACCTCTTTTATTTATAAGTTTTATTTATAAGTTACTTTGCCTCAGGTATTCCTTTATAGTAACTCAAAATGGATTAAGACATAGACAATACAAATATATTTGCTGTTAATTAATATTTCCTTTGTTGACTTAATGAATAAATGAATGGAATGAAGATATTCCATTCATTGGGACAAAATAGAATGTCCCAATTTCTGCTGTCTTATATGATAACACAAGCCACATGTGGCTATCAATCGAATAGAGATGTGCTATAAGTATAAAATACAAGTGTTTGAAGACAGTTTTTAAACTTATCTCAATAATTTTACATTAACCATTGAAGTGATATTTTGGATATCTGAATAATTTTTATATTGATTATATGATAAAATAATATTTTGGATAGTGGGTCTGATAAAATACACTATGAAGATTAATTTCATAAGTTTTTAAAATTTTTATTAATTTGGTTCCTAGAAAATGTTAAATTTAACAGCAACTCATATCTGTGATTCATATTGTTTATGTGACAGCACTAGACTGACCATTATTTTATCTTGGAAAATACTAAAACTAGCGAAAGAAGATAGAATCTGATTAATAATTCTTATTTTGCATAATTTTGTCAAATTCCAAAAAGCGAGAAGATAGATATTAGTTTATCCAATGATTTATATAACCCTAGTAACTAAAATAATGACTTTGAGATGCTTGTCATTCCAAAATAAGAAAGCAAAAAAGACTTGGTGTCAAAAACACATGCACAGTAAAGTTGATGGTACTGCTGATGCCAGCCCTGTCTGGAACTGCCGTTACTAAGATGTGGGCTGCACAGAGGAGGCACGGCCAGGGTTACGCACCTCACAGAGTCAGCAGGTGCCATGAACAGGCAGGATCCCTGCTCACTACCAAGTCATCAGGGCTGGAGCCCCATGCTCCTGGGCACAGCTGCAACTTACTAGCCATGGCTCTGGACCCAGGCATCCCTGTGCTCTTAGGAACCCAGGAAGCCCCTTGCCCCTGCAGGCTTGAAAGGGCTTGCTCCCATTGCCTGTCCTCTGCCCACTCCTGGCACCTGGGAGTGGGCGGAGGAAAGTCATGGTCGAGCCTGGGTGCTGTTGCAACCCGGCCACATGTGTGCCTGCTTGGGCGGTGTCAACATGACAGCCTCCTGCTGCCTTGGCCCCCTCCAGACTTTGGGCCCCAATGATCATGGGAGAGAGGCCTAGGGGGGCTGAGGACTGCTTGGCATGGGCCTGCAGGTGCCCTTCCATATGAACAGTCTGGGCGCCATGGATGACGTGTTGATGGTGCCAGGAAGCAGACAGGCTCATGGGCAGAAAGGGGCAGTCTCTGGTGAAGCCCCACCTTCAAGCTGGAGACAGCCTGAAGCCTGTGGGCCGAGCTGTCAGTTCCAGGTGGAGTCTGTGGCCCCCAGTGCGAACTTATGGTGCTTTTTCTGGTCCTGCCCATGTCTGCCTATGGACCAATCAGCATGCACTTCCTCCCTTCTGAGCTCATAAAACCGCCAGACCCAGCCAGACTCACATAGACGTTAAGACTAACAGCTGCCCAAAGGAGCTAACCACTTTGGGTCTCCTTAACTTGTTGGGACAGCCTGCCTGTGAAAGAAACTACCCACTGTGGGTCATCTCTCCACTGAGAGCTGGAGACTTGTTGGGACAACCTGCTTGTGGATAGGAGCTACCCACTTTGGGTCTCCTTTCTGCTGAGATCTGGACACTCATTGGGATGACCTGCTTGTGGAAAATTGGCTACCCACTTCAGGTCTCCTGAGAGCTGTTCTGTCATGCAATAAACCTCCTCTCCACCTTGCTAACCTACCAGTTGTCCATGTACCTCATTCTTTCTGGAAGTGGGACAACTGAAAGAGCTGTAACACAAACAGGGCTGAAACACCATCCCTGACTTGCCACATTGCAGGCAACTAGAAGGAAAGAAGAGCTGCAGCCCAATGGGAGCCCAGACCTAGGTGAGACTAACTGTTTCCTTCCCTCGAGGAAGTGTATAACCCCTGAGCCAGGGCTGTGACACCCTCTTTGGGGCTCTGTGGTTGCAGCTTCAAGCTTCCGGGCACCACTGCCTTCCCCTTGACAAGATGTACATGCCCACAGCAGAAGCTGCTTGTGGTGCATCTAATCCAGCCACAGGCTTGCACCTGGTGCCTGTGCTAGCACCCGGAGCTGCCCACCCCACTGCAGCAGCCGGTGTGCCTGGCTGTGTGCGGTGGCCAGACCTTGTGCTCACTCACTCATGCACTCCTTGTCACTCTGTGCCTGACTCACCCTTGGAAGGCATGGGATCTGGACCAGTAGCATGAGATGAGTGCACTTGCCAGGCTGAGTGGGCAGAAAAAGACCAGCGGGCCCAAGCAAAAATTCAGGCAAAGGCACCACCGGCTACAGAGGTTTCTGGCTGGAAAAGCAATTCCCTAAGGTGTCCATGACAGTGTCACATTAGATGCTTTATTTTATTAAATTAAGGTTGCTCTATTTACTGTGTTTTATTAGACTATTCAAAATCTTGATTGGCTTAGAATCTCTTCTTCATTTTCACACAAAAATATAATGAATCAAAACTATTCACAAATTTTCTGAAGTTTCTCATTACCTTTAAAGGTATTTACTGTAATCTCTGCCCCTTTAACATGTAATTTATTTATACTTTCTCACATTTCCCTAGCTCTTAAAGCAGAGACTAGGGTGACAAAATGCAGTAAGTTACAATAATCTTTAGATAGAATCTCAACATCTTGAAAACTGTTAAAAAAAAAAGGGGGGGGGGAATTCATATTAACATTTCAAAAGTAAAGGGATTAAAAGTTATCATTTTAATAAAATTCTGACAGTTTTTCTTCGGACTGCTAAGATAATTTTGAACTCTTAAATCTATATATATTTTAGCCTTTCTATCCCTAATCAAACCCCATGCGTGCGCTGAGCACAGCCTAACTTCCTTTTCTGCCAGCAAACACAGTCTTCTCTTTACCACTCGCCATTCATCTGTCACTCTTAATTCCAGACTTCAGTCTACCTGCCATGCTGCTACAGAGCTGCCACCAGTTTCATCTTAAAAGCCTGACATTTAGTCTTTCCTGCTCAGCTTCAGTCAGTCAACTACTTGAACTTTGTGAATGTATCTTGCAAAATATGTGGATAGTGTCAGCCTGACTAAAAACTGTGAGATTGACTGTTTCCTTCCCTCAAGGAAGTGTAAAATTATGCCAAATGCAACTGTTGGCCTGCTTATCTGATGGCGTTTCTGTCATACACTCTCCTCAGAAAGACCTAAAAACTGTCAGATAAAAGCTGTGCGAAGTGGTTGGTGTCACCTCTGGGAAAACACCTGTCAGCTTCTATGTACAAGTCAAAAACTCAGAACAAGAAGACGCTCAAGGTGGTGGAATTACAATGAGAGAGATAGGTACTGTAAACTAACATGCAGCTTGATCAGGAGTTCTGTCAATAACCTCCAGTCATTTTGCTGTGGACCAGTGCCAAGGTCTGATTAAGGTTTAGAGTTGCAGTCACAAATTCAAACGTCTTCAGAAGCCAAGGAGGTAAGATGTATTTGTGGAGAGACCAGATATTACTCTTACTCTTACTACAACTATTACAATTATTGAGAACTTACTATATGCCAGGCTTTTTCTCAAGCAATAGATAGATCTAGATCTAGATCTGGATCTTTATTTAACCTTTAAAAAATGCTACGAGTTAGGTACTGTGATTTTCATTACTTTATGGATAAGTATAGTGAGGTGTAGACCACATAAGCAAGAAGTGTGGCATTCAATTTAAACTACTTCTGGAGACTGTGTGCTAGAAGGAGTGGTGGCACCTGTGTCAATCTGAAGAGCAAATGTATTACCTTAAAGCATTCAATTTTGGCCACATAAAAAAAAAAATGCATCTGCCATCCTAATTCAGCTAGTGATTTGTCTACAAAATCAAAGTTGGCACAATTGTTTTCTAAATTCCGGCCATGTGAGCTCATGCAACCTGAAATTAAATATAAATATTTAACTGTAAAACTCAATTTTTTTGTAGTAACCAAAACACGTGTTTTACTTACAACTTCTTTACAGTATCCCTTAATGCTTAAGTTCAGTGCTTTTTTCATTTATATTTATAGGATAAAGAAGAAACATAAAAATTTCACAGTATATGAAAATGAATGTTGCTTACTTTCACAGTCTAAAATAGTTTTAATGTTTTGTTTTTAAACTAGCAAGTAAATGCTTGAAGAAAAAAATCACTGATTATTCCTTAGTTTGTGGTCAAATATGTGACACTCTCCTTTTTAATATTAACCACTGGATATGCCATTGTGAAATATTCTTTTTACTTTATAATTAGGAAGGATGTGATAGAATAATAACTTGTTTCATATCAATATTGTCATTCCTTTAAATCTGGCTATGTTGCCCAGGCTGGTCTCTAACTCCTGGGCTCAAGCGTTCCTCCCACTGCGGCTTCCCAATTACCTGAGATTACAGGTGCACACCGCTGTGCCCAGCCAATATTCCCTTTTCTAAAACTGCAGGGTAATCAAAGCTAGAACTGCCTTCAATCACTTTCTGTCCCTGCAGAAGTCATCAGATTTAGGTTGCTGAAATCACTTATCTTAATTTTCAAGTAGAGACTCTTGGATATGCCAATGAGATAAAATCCCCTCCCATTAGTTTGACATGCTTAATCAAAAAGCAGAGGATATCCATGTCTGAATCTGTCATGGCACAGAGTTCCCATTGATGCCCCTGTGCACTAAGAATGAGCCTTTGCTGTGTCAGCAAGATAAGTGCCAAAAGAATGATCTTTTATTGACTAAACTTCTACCTCAATCTTGTGAGGAAGAACACTTTCCATGCTGCACTAGACAATTATTGACCAGCAATATTGCATAAAAATTTAAATTGTTTCATTAAAAATTTTATCCACAAGCTAAAGCAAACCAATTATACTGCTTCTATAATTCTATAGAAGAAAGTGAGTCTTTCAAATTATCTTAGGTTGTATTTAAAATTGTTTGAATAATCTTCACTATTTCGTATAAAACATACATATCTCAAATACGAGATTTTATGTTTATTTTTAACTAGAAACAAGTAATAGGCACACATGTTTAGGTCTGGCTTACAAACAAGTGACAGACACATGTGGGGTTTTAATGGGAGATTCAGTAGCACTGAAATAAATAGAAAAGACATTTTTAATTTCTACTGCAGAATAAAAATGTAATGCTGTAATCTTTTTTATAATTCAAAAATCTGAGGTTGAAGGTCTCTGCATCATCAAGGGGGAAGAAATGAAAGTAAAATCTTAGATTATTCTGACACTGAGTGAAAAGAGCCAGAACTGGCCGGGCGCGGTGGCTCAAGCCTGTAATCCCAGCACTTTGGGAGGCCGAGACGGGCGGATCACGAGGTCAGGAGATCGAGACCATCCTGGCGAACACGGTGAAACCCCGTCTCTACTAAAAAAATACAAAAAACTAGCCGGGCGAGGTGGCGGGCGCCTGTAGTCCCAGCTACACAGGAGGCTGAGGCAGGAGAATGGCGTAAACCCGGGAGGCGGAGCTTGCAGTGAGCTGAGATCCGGCCACTGCGCTCCAGCCCCGGCGACAGAGCGATACTCCGTCTCAAAAAAAAAAAAAAAAAAAAAAAAGAAAAGAGCCAGAACTTTGTGGATTCCAGAAACTTTTAGCTTATATGTCATATAAACAACTATTTTTTAAATTATAAATAAAAATATATGATGATTCTTACTAAATTTTAGTCTGATGTCATAAGAATGGAGATATAACCAAATATTTAATTTTATTAATGGTTAGAAATATTCCAAATAAAACATTACTTAATTCTACTTTCAGCCATGACAGAGTTACTAAAATCACCTTGAGCCTACTGCCATAAATAACTACATTCAGTGACTATATATATAGGAAACAAACTGAGAACACAGGACAAGAAACGTGGCTGGGCACGGTGGCTCAAGCCTGTAATCCCAGCACTTTGGGAGGCTGAGACGGTCGGATCACGAGGTCAGGAGATCGAGACCATCCTGGCTAACACAGTGAAACCCCATCTCTACTAAAAAAAAATACAAAAAACTAGCCGGGCGAGGTGGCGGGCGCCTGTAGTCCCAGCTACTTGGGAGGCTGAGGCAAGAGAATGGCATTAAACCCGGGAGGCGGAGCTTGCAGTGAGCTGAGATCTGGCCACTGCACTCCAGCCTGGGTGACAGAGCGAGACTCCGTCTCAACAACAACAACAACAACAAAAGAAACATGTGAAGTATATCCTATGATATCACCCAAGCTTTCTGCCAGGAGGATTTTTCAGATCATGGTGAAAAAAAGGTGTGAAGGGTAGAGAGAGGGATAATTAGTGACAATAAGCTTTCTGGGTCAAGGAGACAGAGAAAAGTGTTTGGGAAAATTGAGGCACCTGGAATATCTTGGGCAAAGTGCTGGAGAAAAGGGAGCACTGTGGAAAAAGAATCCAAAAATCTGCATAGGAGTCTCCTTGAGAGTGTTACTGAATATTAAGCCATGCATATATATGGAAAAACTTCAGAAGGCCAGCCAAAGAACAACTGTGGGAGCTATAAATGTGAGTTCAACAATTATCAGAATGCACAAAGGACTGGAGACACATTGGTTCTGATAAGTCTTTTTTAAACAACCAAAGAATTAAGGAGAGGCATTAGAAGAGTAATATTTTAATAGTAGGGTAAAAGTAGGCCTTTTTGGAAAAGTTTTAAAATATGCCTGAAAAAGAAACAAGCTGATCTACAAGTAACTTTATTGCCTGTCAGATTAAAGCCTAACGCTCTTTAAAGACAACTAAACTCAACAATGACATCAACATAAATTTATAAGGTCCAGTATCCAATTAAAGCTTAACAGACATGGAAGAATCTAAATTTGTAATGAGTAGAAAGGTTAGCAGAAAAAGATACTTAGAAAGAAATGACAGAGCAGGTGGAGATACTATAAGCAAGCCTAAAATTAAAAGAAAAGCATGAAAATAATGAACAGAGAAATGAAAAGTATATAAAAGAACAAACTGAACTTGTGTGGATGAAAAATACAATTATCAGAAGTGAAGAATTCTGTGGATGGGATTAATAGCTGATTTAACACTATTCAAATAAGATCAGTGAAAATACAGCAATAGCAAATATCCAAAGTGAAGAACAGAGAAAGATAAATGGTGGGAACTGACAAGAACTTCAGTAAACAGCTTAAAACCATCAAGATGTTAAACATACATGAACTGGAGTTCAAAAAGAGAGAAAAATAAATACTTGAAGAAAAATATTCCATATTCTATGAAATAAACTTACTGATTCAAAACCTGTAAAAAACCTTACTGGGTAAATCTAAAGACAATCATACCAAAGTGTTTCCTAATGAAATTGTTGAAAACCAGTGAATGAAAGAAAATTTTGAAAGTAGCCAGAGGAGAAAAGACCTATTTTGTACATAGGAGCAAAGATTACCACAGTTTTTGCATCAAAAATTAAGTCAGAAATCAATTAAATTCCATTTTGAAAGACCTGATAGAAAAAAAAAAACTATAATACTAAAGTTCTATCCAGCAGAACTGTTCTTAAAAATGCGGACAAAGTAGCTGAGAGAATTTGCTGCTAGATCTGCAAGGTGTTTTTCACATGGAAAGAAAAGAACCCTAGAGGGAAATTTCCATTTACATAAAGGAATAAAAAATACCAGAAATAATAAATATATGAATAAAAAATTTTAAATTTATATAAAAGATAAGTGATCATTTAATGTAAAAAATATATATATTGTGTTAATAATATACATAAAGTATAATGTGAAAATAGTAGGAAAAAACAATAAAAGGTTATGGAAGTACATTGTTGTAAGATTCTTACATTATATATGAAGTGAAATAATAGGATTTGAAGATACACTGGGATTATATAAAGTTGCAAATTTTAAACTGTAACCTGACCACTAAAAAAAGAAGCAAAAAAAATCCAATAGCAGAGATAAAATGATATTCTAAAAAATAATTATTGAGAAGATTGGAAAAAAAGGAAATAGAACAGTGAATGGACAAATGAAGGCAGATAAGATAGTAAATTTAAATGCAACCATAATAATTACATTATTATTTAAAGTGCAGATATCTTAAGACGGGATCATTTTCTTATATGTCATTGCAAAATTTTTCACTTATTTCTTTTGCTCTTTCACTTATTCTAAAGTGCATCAAAATCAGAATTCTCTTCAAAATCTATACATGAAGCAATCAGAACAGAGGATTCTATTTGTAAATAGAAGAGGAGAGTGGTTAGAAGAGAAATGAGTTAAAATGATAAGAAAGATGATTTTCCAAATTTTGCCAATATCACTGTATAAGACAGGGTTCTACAGTGAAACAGAACCAATAGGTTGTGTACTTGTGCATATGTGTGTGTTTAATTTTAAGGAATTGATTGACACAATTGTGGGAGTTGGCTTATCTGAAATCTGTAGGGCAGGCCATCAGGTTGGAAATGTAGGAAAAAGTTGATGTTGTAGCCTTGAGACCACAATTCGAAGGCAGGCTGGAAAACTGAAAACTCAGGCAGAATGTATATGTTACATCTTGAGGCAAAATTTCTTATTTCTCCAGGAAACCTCAGTGTTTGCTCTTTGTGCCTTCAGTTTAATGGATGGTGCCCACCAATGTAATTGAAGGTAATATCTTCTACTTATCCGTCAATTGATTGCACATGTGATTAACATCTGCAATAAATATGTTAATAGCAACATATAGACTAGTGTTTGACAAAACAAACAAACAAACAAAAAAAAACACTCGGCACCATTGCCTAATCACATTGACACTTTCACGCTCAAGAGTGAACCCTATTTTATTCTCAAAGGAGGTCCAGTTTAGAGGACATATTAGTCAAAATGGGAGGTTCTCCTGACAGTTTGGCTGTAAATTATGACAATGGGTAAATCTTGACACATTAGAATCTTCTAGAGGGCTTATTAAAAATATAGCTATTTGAAACCAAAATCAAAGACACAACAAGAAAAGAAAGCTACATACAGACTGATCTGTTTTATGAAAATTGATGTAAATATCCTCCAGAAAATACTAGCAAATTGAATTCAGCAGTGTATTAAAAGAATTATAGAACATGACCAAGCTAGATTTATTTCTAGAATGTAGGGATGGTTCATTAAACAAAATTTGATCAATGTGATACTTTACATTCACAGAATGAATTAAAAAACATAATATCATCTCAATTGATGCAGAAAAAGCATCTGACAAAATTCAATGACCTTTCATGATTTAAAAAAAGGAATACAAGAAAACAATCTCAACATAAAAGCCATACATGTAAAACTCATAGTCAACGTTATACTTAATGGTGAAAGATTAAAAGATTTTTTTTTTTAAACAACAGGAACAAGGCACAAATGCATGCTTTTACTACTTCTGTTCAACATAGCACTAGAAGTTCTAGCCAGAGCAGTTAGGAAAAAACAAAAAACAAAGCAAAACAAAGAAAGAGGCATCCACATTGGAAATAAATACATAAAATTATCTCTTTTTTTGATAATATGATCTTATATACAGAAAATACTGAAAATGCCACAAACAACTGTTAGAGTTAATAAATCAATTAAACATAGTATCAGGTAGCAGGATAAAAATTTGACCTAAAAAAATCAATTGCAGACAATAAAAAAATCTAAAAAATTTGAAAAAACAATTCAATTCAACTTACAATAGTATCAAAAGAAATGAAAAACACAGAATTTAATTAAACCAAGGAGGTTAAAGACTTACCCGATGAAAATTACAGAATAAATTAAGACATAAAGAAATGAAAACACATCCCATGTTCATAGATTGGGAGACTTAATATTGTTAAGAGGTCCATATTACCCAAATCAATCTGCAGACTCAATGCAATCCCTGTCAAAATCCCAATGACATGCTTTTGCAGAAATAGAACCCATACTAAAATTCATGTGGAATATGAAGCAACCCTGAATATACAAAACTATCTTGAAAATGAACAATAAAGCTGGAGGACTCATATTGGGAGACTTAATATTGTTAAGAGGTCCATATTACCCAAATCAATCTGCAGACTCAATGCAATCCCTGTCAAAATCCCAATGACATGCTTTTGCAGAAATAGAACCCATACTAAAATTCATATGGAATGTGAAGCAACCTGAATTTACAAAACTATCTTGAAAATGAACAATAAAGCTGGAGGACTCATATTTCCTGATGTTAAAAGTTACTACAAGGCTATAGTAATCTATACTATGTGGTACCAGCATAAAGACAGACATACCAACTAATGGAGTAGAATAGAGAACCCAGAAATAAATTCTTGCATACATGGTCAAGTGATATTTGACAACACTGCCAAGATCACTCAATGGGAAAAGAACAGTCTTTCTGACCAACAGTTCTGGGAAAACTGATACTCAAATGAAAAAGAATAGAACTCAACCCTTACCTAACATCACATACAAAAATTAACTCAAAATGGATTAAAGACCTAAATATTAGACCTCAAACTATAAAACTCTTAGAAGAAAACATAAACAAACACTTAAGAACACTGGATTTGGCAATAATTTCTTGGATATGACCCAAAGGCAAAAGCAGCAAAAGAAAAAACAGACAAATTGAGCATCATTAGATCAAAAACATTTTGTGCAACAAAAGGTAATATTGGGTTCTGGTGTTCGAGATGGCTGACTAGAAGCAGTTAGTGGGTGCCTCTCATGGAAGAGAATTAAAATAGTCAATAAATACTAACACTTCAAGTGGATCAAGCATATTTGAATTCATTAGAGAAGTGATAGGATTTATGGAAAGCAGAGGAGAGTAAAGCCAGGCAGCCTATAGAGCTGGCACCACAGCAGAGCTGGGAGAGGCTCCTTAATGTGGGTAAGGGGTGAGTGAGCGAGAGACTCCCAGGGTTCCACACTTTCACCATGGACCTTTACAATCCTAGTTATAAGGGAGCCTCTTTGACCCCCTTGGGCTTCCAGGTGAACACAGAGAGCTGCCTGAAGATTGTGTAGAGGCACTGCTCAAGACCAAGTGGAATACCACAGGCTTTTAATTCCCAAACATCCTGGTGTCAGCTGTTGCCACCTGATAAGGGCAGGGTGGGGAGGACAGGCACTTTCACACATCCCAAAGACATATTGCAGACGTAGTAGGAAGGAGTGGACAGACTATACTGCACAACTCCCTGCTTCCACTGTTGCCTGCTAAACAGGGCCCACCCACCTCAGCATTAGGCTCCCAGTACAGCTGCCTTGTTCCCACATGAGCACTATGGCTGCAGCTCCTTACAGTCTGACGTCCAGGCTGTAAGGACACCAGTAAGCCCTTCAGCTCCCCAAAAAGTCACTGCCACTACTACTACTGCCTCTGCTGTCCTTGGGCCAGGGAGTGAGCAGAGAGTCAGGGCACATTCATGCACTCCCAGCAATGAAATGCACTGCTGCTTCTGTGGGAGGGAAATGTCAGTCTATTGGTCTAATTGAGTGGGGCATGACTTCCCCAGTGAAAAGCCCACAGCATAACCACCCTGCTACAACTTGACCATTTCAGCTGCAGCCTGGAGCACTCTGACAGCCCTCCTACCACAGGCTTGTGATCTGCCCTCAGGCTCCTACCACCTAAGCATTCTGCCTGCTCCCACCTTACAGTTCTTTGAGTGACCCTAGAGAACAGTGTTCCCTGCTGTAACACAGCTAGCACATGAATTCTTGGCCCCAGAGAGCAAGTCTGGTGTTGTGGTCCTGGTCCAGCCCTTTCAGGACATGTCTGGGCCATGCTATAGATCATCTAGGGGTCTGGGAATTGGAGAATTGCCTCGTCCAGTCCAACACTACTGGCATCTGACCACTGCTCCCAGGGGCTGAGGTTGGGCTGACCCAAGTAACCACTACCACCACAACTGACATGACTTGTATGGAAGCTCAAGGTGTGGACTATATGAAAGCTCAATGAAATGAAAGAGAAAGTTGAAAACCAACACAAAGAAACCACAAAAGCAATCCAGGAAATGAAAAAAGGGATATATATTTAAAACAAACAAACAAACAGAACTAGTAGAAATAAAAAATTCACTAAAGAAATTTCAAAATACAGTTAAAGTTTTAACAATCTACTAGACAAATCGGAAGAAAGAATTTCAGAACTTGAAGGTCAACCTTTCAAATTAACCCAGTCAGACAAAAATATAGAAAAAATAATTTTTAGAAAGGACTTTGATAAATATGGCATTCTGTAAAACAACAAAACCTACTACTTGTAGGCATTCCTGAGAGAGAAAAAAAAGTAGTAAATCTAAAAAACATATTCGAGAGAATAATGCAGGAAAATTTCCCTGATCTTGTTAGAGATGTAGACATTCAGATCCAACATATGCAGAGAATGCCTGAAAGATACTGTACAAGATAAATATTACCAAGTTATATAGTCATCAGACTATCCAAGGTCAACATGAAAGAACAAATCTTAAAAGCAGTTAGAGAGTAGTGTCACATCACCTATAAAAGGAATCCCATGAGACTAACAGCAAACTTCTCAGCAGAACCATTATAAGGCAGAAAAGAGTACAGGTCTATTTTCGGCCTCCATAAAGAAAATAATGCCAGCCAAGAATTTCATTTGCTCCCAAATTAAGCTTCATAAATGAAGGAAAGAAAGTTAAGTCTTTCCCAGACAAGCAAACACTAAGGGAATTTATCACTATTAGATCAACCCTATAAGAAACACTCAAAGGAGTTCTAAACATGGAAATGGATGGATGATACTCACCATCATAAAAGGGCATGTAAGCACAAATATCACAGATCCCAAAAAGTAATTACACAAATGAAACTTCAAGGCAACTAGCTAACAACACTATGACTGGAAAAATTCTCACATATCAATATTAACCTTGAACGTAAATGGTGTAAATGCACTATTTAGAAGAAAGAGTGGCTACAGGGTAAAATAAACCAACCAACAACAACAAAAAACCAAGACCCAAACATCTGCTGCATACAACAGACCCACCTAATTGCTAAAGACACATACTGACTCAATTTAGGACTTAAACTGGACTACAGACCAAGTGGACACAATGGACGTTTACAGAATATTCTACCCAACAAAGGCAGAATATACATTCTTTTCATATATGCATAGAACATTCTCCAGAAATTACCATATGCTTGGCCATAAAACATGTCTCAAAAACATCAAATTCATATGAAATGTATTCTCAGACTACAGTTGAATAAAATTGGAAATCAATTCCAAGAGGAGCTCTCAAAACTACAAAAATGCATGAAAACTAAACAATTTGCTCCTGAATGGCTTTTGGGTAAATAAATAAATTAAAGCAGATATCAGAAAAATTTTTCAAAACAAATGAAAATAGACAAACTATAAACAAAAACCTCTGGAATAAAACAAAAGTGCTGCTAAGCGAAAAGTTTACTGCATTAACTGCCTACATAAAAAAGAAAGATCTAAAATTAACGACCTAATATCACACCTTAAGAAACTGGAAAAACAAGAACAAATTAAACACAAGGCTAGCATAAGAAAATAAATAACAAAGATTAGAGGAGAACTGATTGAGATTGAGACCAAAAAAAATTATAAAAAAGTACCAATGAAAGAAAAAGTTGGTTCTTTGAAATGATAAACAAAATTGATAGACCACTACCTAGTTTAACGAAGGAAAAAGAAGATTCTAACAAGTACAATTAGAAATTTTAAAGGTGATACTAACAACTCATATCACAGAAATACAAAAGATCATCAGAGACTGCTATGAACACCCCTATTTGCACAAACTAGAAAACCTAAAGGAAATGGATAAATTTCTAAAAACATACAACTAGCCAAGATTGAACCAAGAAGAAATAGAAACCCTTAACAGACCAAAAATGAGTAATAAAATTGAATTGGTAATAAAAAAAATCTTCCAACAAAAGGAATACCCAGGACTAGAAGGATTCATAACTGAATGTTATCAAACATAAAAGGAAGAGCTATTTCAAAATATCAAGGGGGAAGGATTCCTCCCTAGCTCATTCTAAGAAATCAATATCACCCTGATTCCAAAATCAGACAACAAAAAAGAGAACTACAGGCCAACATCCATGATGAACCTAGATGTAAAACTCCTCAACAAAATACTAGCGAACAGAATCCAACAGCACATAAGAATTAATTTGTCATAGTCAAGTGGGTTTTATTCCATGCATGCAAGATTGGTTCAACATATGCAAATCAATAAATGTAATTCATGACATGAACAGAATTTAAAAATATATATGATCATCTCAATAGATGCAGAAGAAGCATCCAATAAAATCCAACATCCCTTCATGATTTAAAAAACCCACAAAAAAACAGGCATTAAAGGAAAATACCTCAAAATAATAAGAGCCATCCATGGCAGATACACAGCCAACATCATATTGAATGGAGAAAAGTTGAAAGCACTCCCCCTAAGAACTGGCACAAGACAAACATGTCCACTCTCCTCACTCCTATTCAACATAGTATTGGAAGTTCTAGCCAAAGTGATCAGGCAAGAGAAGGAAATAAAATGCATTCAATTTGGAAAAGAGGAAGTCAAATTATCTCTGGTCCTTATGACATGATTATATACCTAGACAACCCTAAGATTCCTCCAAAAGACTCCTAAAGTCAATAAATGATGTCAGTAAAGCTTCATGATACAAAAATCAATGTGCATAACTCAATAACATTTCTACACACAACGTTCAAGCTGAGAGCAAAACCAAGAACTCAATCCTATTTACAGTAGCCAGAAAAAAAATACTTTAGAATACATTTGGCCGGGCGCGGTGGCTCAAGCCTGTAATCCCAGCACTTTGGGAGGCCGAGACGGGTGGATCACGAGGTCAGGAGATCGAGGCCATCCTGGATAACACGGTGAAACCCCCTCTCTACTAAGAAATACAAAAAACTAGCCGGGCGAGGTGGCGGGCGCCTGTAGTCCCAGCTACTCGGGAGGCTGAGGCCAGAGAATGGCGTGAACCCGAGAGGCGGAGCTTGCAGTGAGCTGAGATCCGGTCACTGCACTCCAGCCTGGGCTACAGAGCGAGACTCCGTCTCAAAAAAAAAAAAAAAAAAAAAAGAATACATTTAACCAACTAGGTGAAAGATCTATACAAGGAGAACTGAAAACACTGATGAAAGAAATCATAGATGACACAAACAAATGAAAATATCCCATGCTCATGGATTGAAAGCATCAATATTGTTAAAATGATTATACTGCCCAAGGCAACCTACAGATTCAACACAGTTCCTATCCAATTACTAATGCCATTTTTCACAGAATTAGAAAATCAATCCTAAAATTCCCATGGAAGCAAAAAAGAGCCAGAATAGCCAAAGCAATTCTCAGCGAAAAGAAGAAATCTGGAGGCATCATATTACTTGAATTCAATTCATACTACAAGACTATAGCAGGTGTAAAAGCATGGTACTGACACAAAAATATACATGTAGATCAATGGAAAAGGATATAGAACCCAGAAATAAAGTCACATACCTACAACTGATTGATTTTTGACAAAAAGGTCAAAAATAAACGGCAAAATGAAAACTTATTTGATAAATGGTGCTGGGAAAGTTGGCTAGCCATATGCAAATACATGAAACTGGACCCCTATCACTCATCATATATAAAAATCAACTTAAGATTGATTAAAGACTTAAATGTATGACCTAAAACTGTAAAAATCTTCAAAGAAAACCTAGAAAAAAGTCTTCTGGACATTGACCTAGGCAAAGAATTTATGATGAAGACCCTAAAAGTAAATGCAACAAAACCAAAAATAGACAAATGACACTCAATTCAACTGAAAAACTTCGCCACAGAAAAAGAAATAATCACCAGAGTAAGTACATAACCTAGAGAATGAGAGAAAATATTTGCAAATTATGCCTCCAACAAAGGACTAATCTAGAATCTACAAAAAACTCAACATATCAACAAGAAAAAAATAAACAATCCCATTAAAAACTGGGAAAAAGACATGAGCATACATTTCTCAAAAGAAAACACACAAGCAGCCAACAAACACATGAAAAGAATGCTCAACATCACTTAATCAGAGGGAGACAAATTAAAACCATACTGAGGTATCATCTTGCAACAGTCAGAATGGCTACCATTAAAAAGTCAACAAGCAACAGATGTTGGCATGGATGTGGAGAAAAGGGAATGCTTACGCCCTGTTGGTGGGAATGTCAGTTAATTAAACCTCTATGGAAAACAGTATGAAGATACCTCAAAGAACTAAAAATAGAATTACCATCCAACCCAGCAATTCCACTACTTGGTATCTACCTAAGGGAAAATGAATCATTGTAGAAAAAAAAACAAAAAACAAAAAACCTTCACCCGTATATTTATCACAGCACTATTCACAATAGCAAAGTCATGGAACCAACCTAAGTGCTCATTAATGGTTGATTAAAGAAAATGTGGTATATATACACACCATGGAATATTATGTAGCCATAAATAAAACAATAAAATTGTTCGCTTTGAGGCAACATAGATGGAGATGGAGACCTAAGTAAAATATCTCAGAACAAAAAATCAAATGCTGCACATTTTCACTTATAAATGGGAGCTGAACAATGGCTAAACATGGACATACATACAAAAATTTAAAAGTTAATATGAACTGAATTCTAGAAAACCCACAGAATGGGAGAAAACATTTGCACATATTATATCTGATAAGTGATTAATGATGAGAATATATAGAGAACTCCTAAAACTCAACAAAATAAACAACCCTATTCAAAAATGGGCAAAAGACTTGAATAGAAATTTCTTCAAAGAAGATACACAAATGGCCATAAAGCACATGAAAAGATGCTCAATATTACTAATCATCAGGTAAATGTAAATTAAAACCACAATGAGATATACTCTTAAACCTGTTAGAATTTCTATTATCAGAAAAACAAAAGATAAGTGTTGGTGAGGATATGGAAGAAAGGGAACTCTTGAACACTGTTGGTGTAAATATAAATTCATACAGTCAGTATGAAAAACAGTAATGAGGTTCCTCAAAAAATTAAAAATAGAGCTAGTATATGATCCAGCCATCCAACTTCTAGATCTATATCCAAAGGGAATGGAATTAGAATGTCAAAGAGATAGCTGCACTTCATTGTACCATTATCCACAAGAACCAAAATATGGAAGCAACCCAAGTGTTCATCAATGGATGAATGGGTCAACAAAAGGTGGTATATACATACCATGAAATAATATTCAGCCTTAAAAAGGAAGGAAATTCTGGCATGTCCTACAACACAGATAAACCTTGAGGATATTATGCTGAGTGAAATAAGCCAGTCAAAAAAAATTATTGTATGATCCTACTTGGGTGAGGTATTCAGAGTATTCAAAATCATAAGACAGAAAGTTGAATAGTGGTTGCTAGAAGTTGGGGGAGAGAGGAAATGGGAGTTATTGTTTAATGGATATACAGTTTTAGTTTTAAAGGATGAAAAGATTTCTGTAGTTGGAAGGTGATTATGATTGCAAAACTTATGAATATACTATTATTAATACCATTAAATTGCATACTTATAAATAAATGGTCAAGACGATAAATTTTACATTAGGTATATTTATCACAATAAAAATATTGAAAA
The DNA here is from genome assembly GCF_043159975.1 of Macaca nemestrina. Taxonomy (NCBI): domain Eukaryota; kingdom Metazoa; phylum Chordata; class Mammalia; order Primates; family Cercopithecidae; genus Macaca; species Macaca nemestrina. Next base: position 128,927,805 of record NC_092128.1, read on the forward strand.
AGAAATGCTGCCATCTGTATCTTACTCCTCAGTAAATCTGAGGCAGGTCTTGGTCCTTATAGAGTCACACATTAATTGATACAAGCCAAAATTTGCGAATGACTAATTCCAGATTGAATGAAGTTTGAGTTGTTCCACCTACAGCAAACATAAATTTAAACTTTTGTGCAAATGATAACATACTTTTCTACTACAAGACTTCTGAGAGATATTTATGGCCTAAGTTTCTCATTCCTAATACAATCTGTAGCCTAAAATAACCTCGAAAGGCCTTTGAAATGAATTAGTAAATAGGCTTCCCAGTTCAATGCAAATAATGACAAGAAAATGATAGCAAGTTAAAATGTAGTCAATTCTTAGGCTGATAACTTGAATAACTCTAACAAGTGATTCTTTCCATATTCAATATAAATGAGGAATGGGAGGAAATTGTTCGAGGAGATGGGATAGGCTGGTAGAGAAATTTTAAAAGAAACTGTAAACGAGAAAATTATATTCAAATGTATTAACACAGTCACTTTGAAAAATCTAATATAATCATAGACTCAAGAGTATGTTGGTTGTATAAAACAGTATAGCTCTTTAATTTTAAAAAGCTGGGAAATTGGGGCCAAGTTTCAATAATTTAGATAACTTACCCACAAGTAATTACTGGTTTTAGAAAAACTAGAGGTACATTGTTTGGCCTTATTTCAGTTTCTTAAAAATAGTATATTACCCAGTAAATTTTGGATATGTACTCTCAAGGTTAGCTGTCTGATTCTATTCCTTCATTAACTTGGATAATTGCACCATAAAGGTCTTCAACCATCTGAAAAAAAATCACGAGCATGAGTTCTTGTTTAGTTGCATAATTTCTGAACAGACATCCAGAGTCAATATACATTTGTAGTAAATGAATAAAATGTTCAAAGAAAACAAAAATGTCTACTGCTATATAATAAAGTATAATGCGAATTAGACAGAAAATAAGTGACTCTAGTATGTAAAGAGAAGAAAAAAATCCTTGGCTTTGTTGTAGCTTGCTGAAGCCTTTAGTCATTCTAATATTTAATTTTCTTTTAATTTAGGAACATATCTGCTGTTTTGATTGTTTATTTTTCATAGTCTCCACCCCTGCCCCACCAACTTTTTCCATAGTTTGAATTTATTTGTATATTTGTCATTTTTTTGTTTCAGTATACAAGAATATTATTATAATGTAGTTTAAAAATTCTTTTGTTGCAGACTTTCTCTCAAAAAGAGAAAGAGTAAAGGGCACAGCATGAGAAAGCACGAAATGTTCTATGCATTCAAGATCATCATTCTTTCTCCTAATGACATCCAAATGACCTACAGTTAAATGGCCCCTGTGAAAAAATACACACCATAATACTTCCATTATCAATGGATACTAGTAGCCAAATGACTGAACTTTTGCCTGACCTAATCAAATGAATTGGTTTTATTTTCAATGTACTAAGGCACAAAGCAATTAATTCATTTCACCTTTAGTTACTGGAGGGAGAGATGGGGTAAAAGAAGGAAGTAAACAATTTTGCGCTATTTTGTTTATTTCATATACATTATTTTACTTAATCCCCCAAGGTAGGTGGTATTAACACATTTTACAATGAAGAAGTTGAGGATGCTCAGAAAAGTTATGTAAATTATTCATGATTCACAGTATAAGTAAATAGCAAAGTTAAAATTTGCACCTAAATGATTGTAACCTTAAATCCTTCTTTAGTTGGCACTTCATCACAATCAACAGGCATTCAGACATTAATTCCATAACTATTTATTGAGATTTATTTATTTTTATTTTTATTTTTTTGAGACGGAGTCTCGCTCTGTCGCCCAGGCTGGAGTGCAGTGGCCGGATCTCGGCTCACTACAAGCTCCGCCTCCCGGGTTCACGCCATTCTCCTGCCTCAGCCTCCCGAGTAGCTGGGACTACAGGCGCCCGCCACCTCGCCCGGCTGGTTTTTGTATTTTTTAGTAGAGACGGGGTTTCACCGTGTTAGCCAGGATGGTCTCGATCTCCTGACCTCGTGATCCACCCGTCTCGGCCTCCCAAAGTGCTGGGATTACAGGCTTGAGCCACCGCGCCCGGCCTATTGACATTTATTATGACTAGCTCTTTTCCTAGGAGTTGTTGAAGATCCATAAAACTAATAATCCTATTGTTTAATGTTTTCAAAAAAAATTCTAGGATAGACTATTATTAAGCGAATCATTTTTTCAACCCTTAGTAATCCGTTACAATGCATAATACCTTCAAAATTTAAAAAACCTTTTTCACATACAGCATAATCTTATTTAATTATAGGAATTCTCTTCAGAAACTAGCTTTAGTTTCATAAGACCAAGTGATATTAAAATAAATATTTCCTGTTTTGATGCTAGATGCTACATAAGTTAAATGTGACAGAAATTGATTATCTTGATTTGCCAAGATATTTAATAAAAATATCCTATGCCAGCCAAATGGGCAACATAAGAGAAAATGGCTATGAAAACATACAGTTTGGTAAATTTATAAGTGGTTGAACTTCTGCACTCAAATAGTATTAGCTAATTAATCTATTTTGTCATTATCTACATATGTAATTTATATAGTCCAGGAGAGAGATTCTTTGGGATATAATTTAATACTGTCCCATTCATTGGTCACCAGAAGGTAGATAACACAAATCTCAGGGAAGCTGCTTATATATTAGAAAATAGAATAAGACATTTAAAATAATTTTTGTAAATGAAAATTATGAAAGCATATTAACAAAATGAATATCAGCTTTGATAACTATAAAGCCTTGATTTACACTCAGATAAGTAAATTGCATGAATGCAGCATGAATGGATACTTGCCTAAATAGTATTTTACATGAGCTTTTTATGAACTTTTTATTTTATATGAATCTTTATATGAAGATTTTAATATATTTGTTGATTGAACAATCATTACAATACAAAATGAAAGTATTGCTAAGTAATTAAACTTGGGTCACACTAATATAAATATGATGATATGTAGTTTGGGAGATTCAGGACCTTGGAAAGCTTTTATTTCTGGTGTTCAGACAATAATTTTAAAAACCTTTATGTCTGTAAAATCACTATTCTACAAAAGTAACCAACAATTCAGGGAGAAGCCATGCAAGGATTAGCAGGAAGATAATAAAAGATCTAGAAACTACGAATGGGAAAAACATTGAAGGGATTGTGGCACAGAGCAAAACATAAAAGACTTTAGCAATAAAATGTTTACAATTTAAAAATATCTGAATGGCTATCACATGGATTGAGCCTTAAGCTTCTCTAAAGATGCAGATTATAAGCCTGGGAAGAAGTTAACATTATGAAAATGCAGGGTGAAGCTTAGTCCAGGAAATATTTCCCAATAGTAATAGTCATTTTTAAAAGTGTTCAAGAGAAGCCAGATTATTATGTGTGACAGATATTAATAGGGGTGTTTCTACAGAGTATGAGATTGGGCTAAGGATACATAAGAACTTTTTGCTTTCTAAGACTTCTATTTCATAGAGTACATAAGAGAACCTACTATTTATAGAAGGAAACATGTCAAGAGGTGGTAAAGAAAGGCAGAGCTAACTTACATTTTGTACCACTTTTTAAATTAAGTATAATGATGTTGAGGTTAGAATTGACGGAAGAAACATGATTATAAGAATTAAATCTAAGAGAGGTAAAACTGTTATAATAGTCACTAGAAAGTAGTTTATATGAAGAAATTGTTCCTTTTTGTATTATTTTGTGTATATATGTCTTCAGTTCCCCCAGGGAAATTCTCAAATACATTTTTACATACCTGTACAAATTTTACATAAATGCAAAATTCTAGAAACTCCTGAAATCACTTTGAAATATTTTTATATTGTTAAAATAATGTCCTTAAATGTAAAAATTAAAAACAAAGCAAATAAGCATTACATTTTTCAAAATCTATAATAAAACATAAATCCCAAATACGTACAGAATCATGTAACCAAAATAAGCAACAGAATCATTATATCTTTATTCACTTAAAAGTGAATAACAGGGAGACATCTTTTTAAAACATTATCTTTAACCACAGTGTAAGGAAAAGAAGGTTTATTTCTTGTGGAGCAATTTCCTGCACATAAAAACAACAAAGAAAAGATCTAGGTTCACTGTGCCATATCGAACACTGGCAATTTAAAAAAAAAAAAGTTACCAATTTAATCAGTCAGCTTTGCTTACACTAAAGGCTCTAAATCTGCCCCAAACTACTGGTTCTTCTAAGAAAAAGCACAATTTTCCCTTAGGTTTCCTTGAAACCTGAAGGTACATTTCTACACAAAATTGTTCCAAGAAAGCTGGATTAAATACAGAAAAAGTAAACATGTCCATGTGCTAAATAACTATTTCAAAATAAGAAAATTAAGGAAGATATATTAGTCACATACACCTATTTTCCATTTCTAATATTAATTTCTGTGAGATAGACCTGTATTTTCTATTTTAAGAGACTAGAGATTTCTTAGCAATTGTATCGGCTTGTTGGGTGAAATTGCTGCAATAATCGCGGTAACCATGGAGTAAAGATTGAAGATATACATCTGGAGCAGACTAGAGCTAGGATTTCATGACCTGACTCCATCACAGTCCTGCCAAAAAAATTTCCTATCCTACTGGCTTCTGTGGCCTTGGAGATGCCAACTGAGCAGCTGAGGCACCAAAGAGACTCAAAAGTAAGGATGCAGATGGATTCAGAGTGCCCAGGACTATTCACAGCTAAACTCTGTTCCCATTTTGTAGATGAGAAAACAGACTTGGATGAGAAAACTGTGATCATATACACATCTGAACATACCTTTGGATACTTCTGAATGATTTCAAACTTTTTACGGGCTTCAAGTTTCATTTTCCAATGATAGCCTGTATTGTATGTGATTGTCAGTCTTACAGATGTAAATTTAACTTGACTATGCTAGAGACTGTACTTAACTCATACAAAGGTTCTCAGGAAATAGAGTGTGAGTGCCAGTGTAATAGTCTGCCTCCCCCAGTTCCTCTTTCCTAGAAGATGTTTGTGCTGTTTAGTTTTCTTGTTTTTCCTCTGTATAATTTTCAACGCTCTTAATGGCATTGTTTTCTTGTTTGTTTGTTTTTGTGTTCCTTGTGAGCTTATGTTTCATGAGAATCAAGCCAAGATGCTATGTAACCTTACGTAGAAATAACCTGTATCTTTTCCTGTGGTTCTGTGATATACCAGTTGGAAAGCCACCAGTCCTCCACTGAAGGAATTAGGAAATTGCTCTACTCCTGAGTTTCTTTGCCGCCAAACCCATTACTGTCATATTCTCTGAGCCAGAAGAGATCCAGATCCCCTGTGCAGTTCATCTGTTACAAAGAGGTCATCAGGTACTCCTAGGACTGCCCATGTAAGAGTGACTGCATTCCTTTCCAGAATCCACATTTCTCTGCAAGGCAAGCTTTCCAGGTATTCAGACCCTCATCCAAAGGACTCTATGCCATAAAGCCACAGGCTTCTATATTGCACATATGGTGATTGAGTCTTGTGTCCAAGGTCTCTCTGCATGGTATTCCCTGTCTCTGATCACCTTGGTAGATTAGCGTAATGCCTCTCTAACTTTAATGAGCACAGGCATTGCCTGGAGATCTTATTAAAATGCAGAATCTGATTCAGTAGGCCTCTAGTTGGGCCCCAGTGTCTGTCAAGTGAGACAAATGTTTCTGGTCTGCAGACCACATTTTGTATAGCAAGAAGGTAGTTAGTCTAGTTAGTAGTGATTTGAAAAGGCAAAAGTGGCAAGTAGCTGTATTAGTGAATAGTGGTCACTGCTAAAGCAGGATGCCCATCTGTTCCATTTCTTAGAAAACTTTTCCTGTAAATTTTATACCACCATTTTTTCACCTACTTGATGGAACTCCTAATTATAACTGTAAGGAAAAAACAAATTATGTTAATATATTAGTAGAAATATTAAATTGGTAAATTTAGGAGAATATGTGTTGGTCAAAACAATATATGAAGATGTTAATGAGTTAATATTTGCTTATGAGTTTTTGATACCATTAAACGTAGAGGCATCACTGGTATGACCAAAGTTTATCACAGGGAATAAAAAAAGACTGCAGGTTGTAAACTTGCTGGCTGGCTATAGTTCACTCTCCTTATGCAAATGAACTATAATGAGTAAGATCACATGCAATTAAATTAAGTATCAGGGATGAGGTTACATGATAGCTGGCACACAATAGGATTCACAGGAAGGATTTTACAGCAAGTATTTTGGTCAGGATTTGAATCCAAGAGACTACTGAGTTTGCATTTTTAATCACTAATGTAAGCATTTGGAAGTTGAATTATATTATAGCTTCTGAAGTTTCACATGGCTTGTTCAGCTGTGAAATGACAGTAGGAAAAAAGTCTTACATACTGAAATCAAAGAACAACTGTTCGGTGGAAATCTAAAAGGCCAGGTTGAAAAGAGTTCTTAGATATATCGGCTTCAGTAATACTTCAAAGTACCTAGAGGTCAACTGTCATTCAAAAATTTTAATTGGAAAATTCCAGAAATAAATAATTCATAAGTTTTAAATTGTGTGCCATTCTTAGTAGCATGATGAGATCTCACAGGGTCCCGCTCCATTCCAGGACCCAAATTGTCCCTATGTCCAGTGTATCCATGCTGTCTTCACTACATGCCCGTTAGTCTCTTAGTGGCCATCTCAGCTCTGATAGGATCAGCTCTCTCACTATTGCAGTGGCTGTGTTCAAGGAACATTATTTTGCTGAATAATGGCCCCAAAGTGCAAGAGTAGTGATGCTGGCATATTGTTATAATTGTTCTATTTTATTATAGTTGTTGTTAATTTCTTACTGTGCCTAATTTATAAATTGAAGTTTATTATTGTTATGTATGTATAGGAAAAAACATAGTATACATAGGGCTCAGGACTATCTGTGATTTCAGGCATCCACTAGGCATCTTAGAATATATCAGCCACAAGTAAGGGGGGACTACTGGACCTCATTTTTAAACGTACTCTTCCTACATAATTGTAACTTCATGCCCTTTAACTAAATCTTGCTACTCCCCCACTACAATCCAGTCCCACTCCTGGTAACTACCATTGCTACTCTCTGTTCCTATATATTATACTTTTTTTAGATACCATATATATGTGAGATCATGCAGTATTTTTCTTTCTGTGTCTGGCTTATTTCACTCATAAAATTGCCATTTATAGAAGAAAATGTAATAGGCAGCATATGCAATCCTAAATAACACGATTGTCAGGTCCCTAGGTTAAGAAGAGTTAGATTTTCAGAGATTAGTATTAATTATCATTAATTGGCATAATGCCTGACATATTGTATTCAATAAAATTTATTGAATGAAGACAGGAAGGAGCTTCTGAAAAATACACTCAAACTTCTAGGATTTCAGAGCTTCCCTAAACTCAACGCAAAAGATGATTCCTTTGCTGTACAATCACAAAATCTAGCGGCGAAGAGAAAACATCCATTCAACAATTAGAGAGAACCAGAAATAGAGAATAGGTAACTCTCGATTAAGAGAGTTAGCCAAGGGCATTTAATTGACAAGTTCTCTGACTTGAAACCTCCTCTTACAATGTCTTCCCCAAACAGATAAGCACGGTGATGGGCTGCCTCTCTGCAGTGGTCAACCCAAGCATCCATGTCTACCTTATCCTCTCTTCTTCACTTGAAATTTGGTCTCCAGCATAATTTGCCACTGATACAATAATTTACTCTAATCCATATTATCCTAAACCAAAATATTTTTGAATGCAAAATAAGAGGTGAGTCTCTCAGCAGAAGAGAATTCTCTGGCAAAGAGAACCACAAAGTTTTGGTGGTGGGGGAGCATTGCTAGAAATAGTAATCACAATTAAGACAACTGAAATAGCAATGAATGGAATAAAAACATAATTATATCCCAGGCTATGCTGTCTCTGTTGTTATTGTATTGTCCCTTCACAAGCTTTTTGGTATTTATAGAAATACCCATGGCTCTGGATAGTTTCTACATTTTGTTGCTGATATTATTATTATCAATATATTTAGTTTAGCTTCCACTTCACCTTCTTTTGATAGCTTCCTTTTTTTGTGTTTTTTTTTTTTTTTTGAGAAATTGTCTCTTTTCCTGTTGTTTACAGCCTAGTGAACATTTTGTTTCAGGTATATTACCCTTCCCTAGCCAAGAGATAGATTGGTAACCTGAGACAGATATTTGGACACTCTCTCTCCTTATAATCCAAATATGGCATAAGAATGAAATTTGAAAATGGGTTCATGTGAGTCTAGCTAGCAATTAGACTTTTTAGACCCTGTAGTTACTTTGGATTTATCATTTTCCATGTCTGATTCTCCAGTCTTCTCATGGAAATTGTAAACTCTTGCATAGTCTTCCAATACATTCATTTTTGCTTAGGTTAGGCAGAGTTAGTGTCCATTTGTGGCAATTAAAAAAAAAAAACACAAATATATTGCCTACACTTGATTGTAAGAGTTCAGAGCTCTCTTGTACTATGCCTCTACAGCATGCTTGGAGCTCATAACCCAACCCAGTGTCTCCTAGCAGCCTCCTTTCCCCACTGTTTCTTGCCCTTTTATTGCTGACCTGTGTTAGCCCCTACTCTGACCTGATTTTATCTATGTGAAATATTCAACCACAGCTAGATCATATCCTGAGATGTCTAATTTTTTCCTGAGTCCCTTAAATCCTGAAATAAGTTATCACTTTCATTAACATAATTTTTATTTTCACAAGCCAAATCTTTGCTTAGTTACTCTTTAATTGGAAATCATATACTATTTTTCCATTCTATTACACCATTCCTGATGTTCTAATTATTAATCAAAATAGTCCAACCTAACAAACTAAATTCACAATCATCTACATGAAAAATGAATCACCATGAAATGCAAATTTAATCTCACAAGAAGTAAGTATTTTCCAAACTGCTGAATGGGTTACATAAAAAACTACTTCAAAATTTAAAAATATATAAAGGACAAAGGATCTGTTTTCTGCTTTTTGAGATTATCCTAAGATATATTTGTGGTTGAATAAGAGAATAAATATAGTTCTTAATTGCTTCTAAGACAATTATAGTCTGAATTCCCTGAGTATAATTATTTTAATGTTTTCACACTTACTGTATCTTTTTATGATTTCAAAATAATTATTACATTAAATACTTACAAACCCACTATTCAAAATACTTCATTAATTAAACTAATATGAACAGAAAAATATTATTTTATCTTTTTTCCCAAATAAAAAATGTCACTCAGTAATTTAAAAAAAAATGTTAGACAAAGAACCACACAAACAGAAAGTGCTATTTTGGGTCTCTATTAAAGAATATGGAATCATTTTTCAGAAAAAAATGATGATAATGACATGAAAATGTGATGAATGCTTAACGAGACCTTACTATATTGTTTACAGTATTGTTGATTACTATTGTGTCCTTCACAGACTCGGTGCAGTGCAAAGGGCAAAGGCTAGTGACCATCTTTAGAAGAAAGAGAATGATGTGTTTCAGGTGCCCTGAACTCAAAACATGCTGCCAAGGACAAAATCAGAAAGTGCTAAAAGCAATTACAAAGAACAATCCTCACTGAAACTTACAGCACATGTTGAAAAACTATATCCATATTTCCTAATTATCTCTGTAGGAGAACTTTTCCTCTCCAGTGACCAGAAATTTTAAATTCAAATTTTAGTATATATAAGTCAACATAAACCCAGAAAAAACCCCTCATAATTGCAAAACTGGGAAATAAACCCACAGAAGTGATTTAAACGAACAGAAATGGCACATAAGTGAGTTCAGCTAACAGAAATAGAAACTATCATTCCACAACAATTTTTTGTGTGTTTTTTATTTTGTATTTTTTTTTGAAACGGAATCTCGCTCTGTCACCCAGGCTGGAGTGTGGTGGCATGATCTCGGCTCACTGCAAGCTCCGCCTCCCGGGTTCACGCCATTCTCCTGCCTCAGCCTCCCCAGCAGCTGTGACTACAAGCGCCCACCACCACGCCCGGCTAATTTTTTTGTTTTGGTATTGTTAGTAGAGACAGGGTTTCCCCCTGTTAGCCAGGATGGTCTCGATCTCCTGACCTCGTGATCCGCCCGCCTCGACCTCCCAAAGTGCTGGGATTACAGGCATAAGCCACCGCGCACGGCATTCCACAATTTTTTAAAAAAATCATTCTTAAATGGAAATACAAAGAAATGCTCTAATCTCTTATAACTAAAGGAGTCTATAAGTGAAACAACTAGGCTGATTCACAAACAGTGACTTCTCATCTTTTGAATGTCAGTTTCACAGATGATTTAAGTATGCTACGAAATACAAAGAAACATGCCAAATATAGTAAATTAATACCTAATTTGGAAACTTGTGAGACCCAGTTTATTTTTAAATTTGTACAACTAATACCAGACAAGTTTATGCTTTCAAAATAGTGTTTTCACTAATGAATATAAAGGAAAAGCACAATTGTTGTAAAGGAATAAGCCTTATTAAGGAAAAGCACAATTCTTGCTAACCCCAATGTTGACTTAAATTATATCTAGTACACTACTAAAACACATATAAATGTGAAACTAAATATAGCTTCTTTACACTTATGATTTAAACAACTATAAAATAAAACTAATTTATAAATTAAACAGAAATAAAACAGTAATATCAATAAATTCAAATCAGCAACATTAAATTAATGGGATGGATCATGAAACTAAAAAATAGCTTACAAGATGAACACACTTGTATGGTTCAGGTTCTTTAGACTTCTACATTGTCTTATATCCCAGAGTAATGCTCCCAATGACTGCATTATATGGCTCTTCCAGTAAAATTATTGCAAAATCTTCGTTTGGGCAGTGTGACCTAAAGTCTTTTCACTCAAAATTTTCACTGGGCTATTAATCAGCATTTGATTTTTTTTTTTCTGATTAGGCCAATTAGGCCACGAAATCATAGCAACAATTTTCTATAGTAAATAGATCTTCTAAAGACTTTAGAATAAATAGTAAATATAGTAAATAGTGCCAACTCTTTTGTAAATACACACTTTGTGTGATAGACACAATTAAAAGGTGGCCATGTTTAAAGTATGATTCAGATTATGCATGTATCATCTTCATTAACATATTGTAATAAATATGTTTAAATGTTCATAGAGAATACATAAGCTATAGCAATATTTTTGATGATTTCAGATTGCGATATAAAGTGATCAATGATATAAAAGAAGTCACAATAGTCCTTTAATTCCTCAGCCTGTGTCACTATTTCCCTCTGCTTTGAGACTCTTATCATTTCCTTTTCATCCAATAACTGCTGATTGCTCTGGATCCATCCCAGGCCTGTCCAGTCAGGGGGAAAATTACTTTGATGAACATAAGGCATTGCTTACATACTGAGTAACAGGTCCCAGGATTATTTATAAAAACTCTCTCCTTCGAGAAAACAATGCTAAAACAAGATGAATTAATTTCTATGATCTCGTACCATAGTGGGGATATAACCAAAACAACAGGGTACTGGCTTAAAACAGACACATTGACCAATGGAACAGAATAGAGAACCCAGAAATAAATCCACACATTTTTAGCCAACTGCTTTTCAACAAAGGTGCCGAGAGCATACATTGTGGAAAGGACAGTTCATTTATAAACAATACTGGGAAAATGGATATCTATAGGCAGAATAATGAAACTAGACCATGATTATCATATATAAAAATCAAATAAAAATGGATTAAAGACAAATATAAAACCTCAAATTATGGACTTACTAAAAGAAAACATTGGAGGAACTCTTGCGAACATTGGTCTGGGCAAATCTTTCATGAGCCATCACGGGCAATCAAAGCAAAAATGAACAAATGGGATCCCATCAAGTTAAAACACTTCTGCACAGCAGAGGAAACCAGCAGCAAAGTGAAGAGACAACCCAAAGAACAGGAAAAAATATTTCAGACTATCCATATGACCTGGGATTAATATGCAGAATACAAAAGTAGCTCAAAAATCTCAACAGGAAAAAAATTTAATAATCTGATTAAAAATGGGCAAAAGATCTGAATAGACATTTCTCAAAAGAAGACATACAAATTGTAAACAGGTATATAACAAGGTGCTCAACATCATTGGTGATCAGAGAAACGCAAATGAAAACTACAATGGGATATCATTTCATTCCAGTTAAAATGACTTTTATCCAAAAGGCAGGCAATAATGAATGTGCCTGAGGATTTGGAATTGCTGTATTTGTGTGACCGTTATGGAGAACACTATGGAGGTTCCGGACAAAACTCAAAATTGAACTACCCTATAATCCAGCAATTCCACTTCTAAGTATTCACCCAAAAGAAAGGAAATCAGTATACTGACGTGGTATCTGCACTCCCATCTTCACTGCAGCACTAGTCACAATAACCAATATTTGGAAGGAACCTAATTATCTATCAACAGACAAATGGATAAGAAAAATGTTGTACCTACACACAATGAGTACTATTCAGCCATAAAAAGAATGACATCTGGTCACTTACAACATGAATGGAACTAGAGAACATTATATCAAGTAAAATAAAGCTGGCAAAGAGATTAATTTGCTTATTTTCACAATTTGTAGCAGCTAAAAAGTAAAACAATTGAACTAATGGAAGAGCAAGCAGAATGATGGTTACCAGACTGGGGAGTGTATTGGGGAAGTAGTTAGTGGGTACAAAAATATAGTTAAAATGAATAAGAGCTAGTATTTTACAGCCCAAAGCATGATTATATTCAACAACAACAACTAGAAGAGTACAATTGTAATGTTTGTAACACAAAGAAATGATAAATGCTTCAGGTGATGGGTAACCCATTTATCCTGATGTGATTATACACAGTGTATGCCTGTATCAGAATATCACAAGTGCCCTATAAACATATACACCATATACTCATGACATGTTTTAAAAGAAATAAAAAATACTAAAATTACTCAAAGGATATCTGATATAAACCTCCAAAAAAACTGATCTATAATTATGAATGACATCTTCACTGCCAGCATAATTTTGAAATAAAAATGTATGAGTAAAACACTGTTTTTGGTATTTATATTTATATGGATGTTGCAATTTTAACATTGTGAAAATTCAAAGAAACAATTATTAAACATAATTAGAATGTTTGCCTGCCTTCACTTAACAATCAGAGTTAAGAAGAATAACAAAGTCTACCATTAAGTCGTATTACAGGTTTTTCCTGACATAAATATCCACATATTTCAACTCATTGAAGGCATATAAGTCATCCCATTTTTAATATATAGATCCAACTAAAGAAGATACAAATCCCTTCTTTGCAAACTTTTTTATCTATAATATCAATAAAATCTCTTAAAACCTATAATAATGTTGCAATCTTTCTATAGATGTAGAGTAACTTTGATCCTCCTCCTTCGTCTTCCTCCTCCTCTTCTCCAGGATGAGGGTCTCATTATGTTGCCCAAGCTGTAGTGCACACTTATTCACAGGTGCAACCATAGTGCACTACAACCTTGAAATCCTGGGACAAAGCAATCCTCTTGCCTCAACCTCCCTCACAGTTGGACTACAGGCCATGCCACTGTGTCTGGCTTGGTTTTGACATTTCCTCTTATACTCACTGCTCACACTTGAACAAACTCTACACATTGCAAAGATTCCACATTTTAAGTATTTTATCCTATTTTATTTGCTTTCCTAGTTAATGTTTGTTACTTCTAACAAATCAATTCACAGTCTCTCTATAAAAATTCCCCTCCCAGTAAAGTAGAATTTCAAGAGCCTGGCTAAGCAAAGGGTGGGAGAAAGCCTCCAGCCTTATCTGTATACTGTGAAACCCAGACACTTATAGCAAAGGATTCTGGGATCCATCCAAAGGGCTTGGGTAGTAATGTAGAAGCCAGACAAGATTCAATTACGTGATAATGACACAGTCTATCTGGGAGAGAATATCAGAGTATGTTTGTTAGATGGAAGATAGGGGCATTCTTGGAGTCCATCCATTATGGATATTAATTAATTAAAAATTTTAGCGCATTCATTGTCTCAGCCATGGACAAAAAGAGTTTCTAAGGGCAACAAACCAGCTCATCGAGATGATTTTTCTCACACAAGTGTTTTAAATTATTTTAAAACTTAGATATAGGGCTGGGCACGGTGGCTCACACCTGTAATCCCAGCAACTTTGGGAGGCCAAGGCAGGCGGATCACGAGGTCAGGAGATCAAGACCATCCTGGGTAACATGGTTAAACCCCGTCTCTACTAAAAATACAAAAAAAATTAGCCGGGCGTGGTGGTGGGCACCTGTAGTCCCAGCTACTCCGGAGGCTGTGGCAGAAGAATGGCATGAACCTGGGAGGCAGAGCTTGCATTGCAGAGCAAGTTCCATGGGAAAGCTGAAGTAACCCTGATTTGGTGAAAAGTCAGTTATCCAATCCCTAGTTGTATGTGTGTTTGCCTTGTTTTTTATTTTGCCTGTTCTTAAATTCCTTGAACCTGAAAAAGTCTGTCTTAACTTACATATATGTACATAGCACTAAATACACATTTGGTCTGAAAGAAATAGATCTTGGTGAGAGTGAAGTAGATTTATTGCTTGTTAAGAACCATTTTAGTGTGGACTCCTGTGGTTTAATATTTATTGAGTGGCTACTCTCTGAAGTACTGTTCTGTATGAGACACTTCATTCTCAAACTATTTGCACTTAAAAAAGCACTTAGGCAGAACTCATTGCGACAGTTTCTTAGTCATGGTTGCCCTCTCACAATAGCATTTTAGAAGGATGACTTCTGTATTGCATTAAAAGAGACACTTCAAACAGTCTGAATGTAATTCCATGGCAATCAGACATCTTAGGTTTCTGGAACAGAGGCTGTATGGCCTGATCTGCTTTAAACATACTATGACCAAGTTGATCCAGGGACAAGATTAGGCAATGTGATCCTGGGCTCAAACTCCTCAAAGCTTTTAGAAAAAGAAGTGAATTTTAAACAGTACATCAGAATATATTTTGATCTAGCCTAGTGATCAGCATCTACATTTTTTATATTACTCTCTTTTTACTTAATAGTCACATAATATTATGATGCCATAAAAAGAAAACTGTTATACTGTTTAGTAAAATCTTGATGATAGAAGATCCTGTCATCTTTCAAACACTGCAAAAGGCCTCTAAGTGAGGTTTCTGCAATCCTGCAATTATAAAATAATACCATATCTTGGGAGAATACAATATAACATGATTAAATATGGTTCCAGTCTTCTTAGCCAAAAATTCTCATACTTTGCTCATTTGTAGAATCTGTTTAAAGATGATGATGCCAATCTGTGGAGATTAAATATTGAGATGTAGAAATGTCCTAAATTATCTGGCTTTGGTATTTGCCTCTCCCATACTGCCTGCCATATTAAATATAATTCCTCAGAGATTTGTCACAAATAAAAATATAACTGACATATTAAATATAATTCCTCAGAGATTTGTCACAAATAAAAATATGACATATTAAATATAATTGCTCAGAGATTTGTCACAAATAAAAATATAACTATGACACTTGCTAATCAATATTTTACAAAAATATATGGAAGAAGTTATATAGAGAGAATTAAATTCATTTCCAATTAGTAGTACCAAGCACTAATATGAGCTTTCTATACTATGACTGCTATCCCCAACTCCTGCTTAGTTTCTCACTGTACCTTTCTCAAATTTTAAACTCAGCATAATTCACCTTGTGATTTTCCTTTATACCTACCCCTGTCATTTGCTTTACTAAATTCTCAACCACTAGAGTGTAAACTGTAATGGAAGGCATGCACTAAAATATTTAGTTTCTTGATCTATTGCCAGCACTAGTGTCTGGCATGTAGTAGACCCTCAACAAATATTTTCTGAAAATAATGAATGAATTATTTAAAGTTCAGTTTAGTTATCAACACTTGCAGGAGGTCTTTTTTGCTTCTCCCTTAGTACCATCAACCTAAATTAGATACCTCTTTATAATGTTCTCATGTTAATACATATATTTTTCTATTGCTGCACAGACTACATTATTTTAGAATTTATTTGTTGATGTGAGTATTTATTCCTAGATGTTGAATTCCCTCTCACTAGGGACTCTGTTTTATTTATTTCTAAACATTTTTTCATGCCTAGTAGAGCAGATGACACATATGGGGCATTCAATATATATCTGTTGAATACATACATGAATAAATTCACTTTTAACACTAAAAAAAAATGTATGTTTGTGTGCATTTGTCAAGGTTCAATTCCACCCAGGTTTCTTCTAGGGACTGTCAAGGTTTGATGCATCTGCTTTAGGGACTAGATTGTATTCTCATTCTTTTGATTAAAAAGAAACAAAGATTTTGTATTACCAAAAGAGAGAGATTGTTCCTTTGTTTTTGTTGTTGTTGTATGTTCACATGCTCTTCATTACTTTTAAAACTGAATGCCGAGGGATAGCATTAGGAGATATACCTAATGTAAATGATGAGTTAATGGGTGCAGCACACCAACATGGCACATGTATACATATGTAACAAACCTGTACGTTGCGCACATGTACCCTAGAACTTAAAGTATAATTTTAAAAAAACCTGAATGCCATAAAACATTTACATATTATGTATCTTTGTTCCAGGCTCCTTTTGATATGTGGGAAGCATCAGTATTCTCAATGATTGGGGTAGATGATACAGGGGTTTTGCTAACCACTTTCAATACATTGCCTTAAAGAGTAAAACAATGGTTCTGTTTTCATTGCAGAGCAAAAAATGTGGATCCACCCCAAACCCTGTTACAAACACCTTTTGCTTTATTTGTGATGCAATGGATATCTTTGTCTTACATAATTATCATGGTGTGTGTGTGTATTCTCCCTCAGTACATAGTTACTCTTTCAAATAATTATTATAGTAACCTTGGATTGTAGTTAAGAAAAATAATCATTGACTATCAGTCATAACTTCTGTTGTGCATCATTTCATCTATATGTCAAAAATCTTTACCTAATTTTAAAATCATTCATGGCAATATCCGTGACAAAGATTTGCTTTGATTTTTATATCTTAAAATGAAAATGTAATAGAAAACCAGGAAAGCAAATGTCAAATGAAATATGAAGGTCAAGGCAAAAATGAATCTATTCGCAGAAATAAAAACACATATAGAAGGTAAATTTATTTGAAAGTCTATAAAATTTGTTTGTTTTCAGTAGCAGCAATGGGATATTCAGGAGTTGATGGCCAGTATATGAGGCCAAATGGTTAGCAGGTGATGCACAAGAGCCACAGGGAACAAAAACAATAAGAGAGAAATACTATAAGATCAACAACAGAAAAGAGGAGCTGGCACTCGGGTTGTTCTATATGGTTGTTCAAGATTCTGTTCAGTTGCTTTTATTCCTCTCTCTTCAAATGAGAGTCACTAAAAGACAAACATGTCCTCGAGGCCTGTGTAGAATTATGTATCATTCCAATGTCTAACATTAAAATAACACTAGCTATAGTTTAGAAAACTTTGAAATGATTTTTTCTCTGTTCATATCTTAAAACAGAATAACTCTGACATTGTCACATTTCCTTTTTCTTCTTTTTTCTTAACTAAGAGAATTACAACACTTCAGTTGACAACAGCCTTTCAAAATTATAATTTTCACAGACATATAGAAATAAAGCCATGCAGAAATATGCTTCCTCTATCAATTACAACAATCATGGTCTTTTAAAATTGCATATGGATGTAAAGAATTTTGGCTAAATCAGACTTCTTTAGTATTTGTGGATAGATGTTAAAATAAAAAACATTTTCATTCTACCATTTTGAACCAATTATTTTGATTAACTTTTCACTTACTTTTGATCTTGTGGATTTTCAAAATTCATGTTGATGAGTGCAAATATTTGATCAGTGCATAAACAGTCAATTTTGAGATACAGTTTTTGAAGTTAACACAAATGCATTTTGATAATTTTCCATAATATGAAGATTAAATATTTAAATTTATTTATTTTCATGTGACTTGAGTTTTTCTTTCATAAATTGTACTATAAAGATGAGATTCATTTAATTTTATAATTTATATCGAACTTTATAACAACTATCTTGCAGTTTTATTTTCTGGCTAAGTGCATTTTGCTTGATCAAATTTGGAGATATTAATAGTTTAAAAATTTAGTTATCTTATTTGATTTTAATCAGTAACACATTTTATCAAGTACAATTTTACCACCAATATGTGAGGTTAATGTATATAGTTTTAAACAGAATTAACCAGATAGAAAGTTGCAGAATTTTATGTATAAAAATTTCAATGTGTTTAAATATAATTGTAGTCAGAATCATTGCTTTATTTTCTTTATTTTCTTATAGCAACATTCAATTTGAAAGATTAATAAAATGAATGTTTCCATTTGTTTTTTAACTCAATTGTACCAAATAATAGCTGTAAACTTCTTAGGTACCACACACCTGCTCCTATTTTTGAAACCACTGAAAGCTCAACATTCTTTTCCTTATCTTTTCTGGAAACTTTTTTTTTAATTTGTGGAAGTTATTTTTCTAAGAAATACAAATTTTTTCTTGGTCATTTTGGATTTGATCTTGGAGGATTTTTTTCCTACAAATTTATACCAAAATATTATAAATTTTTAGGAATTCTATATGTACCTATAACATGATAATGTGTAGCATTAGGACAAAGATCTCAGTTCTTTGTACTGAGATATCTCATGTATTCTCGGGACAGAAGCTCTGGAAAGAAAACAATCAATATCCAATTGTCCTGCTTAGATGTATGCTGAAGTGAATTTAGAATTTATTAAAAAATAAATAAGTTCAAGGCCAAAATTTCCAAACACTCTTTAAAGCTACTTCTGCAGAATATTTTTGATCATATAGAGGAGAGTGATTGCCAAGTTGTGTTGAGTGCAGTGAAGAACTCATGAGAAGACACTTATTCAATTATTTTAAAATGTGTAACTCATAAATTCTTTCTGAGAACTTCTTTTTAGCCACTAGGCTCTGTGTAATACCAAGTTGAATCCCTAGTTGTGGAGGATATACATAACAAATAAACAATTTCTGGATATTCTGTTAGCTAATAGTCTATTTCTTATGGTCTTATCATTAATGGAAGAGCAAAAGTAAAGACTCGGGTGGGTCTTGATTTGCAATTTGTAATTGTGTGAGCTGAAATATTTCCGGGAACTAATAAGAGGTAGGAGCCAAGAGTCATTTGGCAGAGGGAGTCACTTATTTGAAAAAGTTATTTTAGGAGATATAAAAATACATTAGACCCCATCAACTGTCAGATAAGCAGAATAAAGGAATTTTTAAAAAAGTTTAAACAGGGAACCAGATAAAAGATGTAGTCCAAATCACTCTATTGTTTGCCATAATATGTAACTGTATATTTTCCCACAGCATTTATAAAAGAAGGTTCAGCAATCTTTCAAAACAGAGACAATAATTTGTGTAGCCTGTTTTTTGTATTTTTGCTGAATTTAAAGATCTTTAACATTACATCAAGTAACAGAAGGCCTTGAGAAAAAAATAAAGAAAAATGGAAGTGCACCAAAACCAAATTTCACATAGGATTTTGCTTTTCCACTCTTTTTACCTCTCTCGTCCTGCCACCCGAGTATATAACTCTGCTTTCACTTTAGAGCTCTGGGATAATCATGACTTCATAAAGATTTGTTTCTAGAATGAATTCCATGAAAATATTTTCTGTATAGAACAGAAACTAGACATCATTGTCCAGGTCATCTTTATAGCAATTCAGTATTCCTTTGCTTTGATGAAGACTGTCAAGGTTGTAAAATCCAGAATATTTTCTTCTCCCCTCTTAACTACAATAGCATCTAATATTTGTACTATTACCCATTCTTTTGTGCCAATCTAACTTTCTTCCTCATTGTCCCAAGGCTGTTTGTATGGCATGGTAATTTTCCTTAAAATTCACAATTCAGCTTAGTACAACTTTAAGCAAATATTGTCAGGAACCCAAAAATGCAAACGAGTGGGCAGAGATAGGCAGTTTGAAATTTTAAGACTGTTCATGTTTTTTGGCACATAACTGAGACGTGACACAAAATAATAAGGACCTTCTAATACAATACTTCATCTAGGCATACATACTAATATTGATTTAATAACTGCAACTTCTAATTACATATCTCTAATCCTTGCCATATTTTTTGTGCTTACAGTTGATAACTGAAAATAATCTTCTCTTAATTTCATGTTTGGTTATGAGCTTATAATTTTTTAATGCAATACCATAATTTTGCCACAACTATTTTTATGAAAACATTTTTTTGTCTCCCACTCAAAAAAATGACAATGGGAAGACAAATGTTGTTATTACTAAATTCTTCCAGTACATGGCATTCCTCTGGGAGGAACAGGAGACTACTTTCTCTTTGTACTGCTTCATTTTTCTTCTACTTTCCTGTATGCCCTATTTTAACAATTTCTCAGTTAGTATTATTTTTGTGACCCTCACTTCTGATCTCAACTGGAAAAGTATCAACTATTATCAGCACCTAAAATGTTCTAGGCATTACTATAAGCACTCATTTAATTCAGAAAAAAACACTATGAGGTAGATGCCCATTTTAAAAATGGGAAAAATTAAAGCCCAAGGAAGCTGAAAAACTTGCCCAAGATCCAAAGCCGGTAAACATCACAGATGGATTTCAAACTTAGGCTGTCTGGCTGAGAAAGTGTCACTGCTAAAGAGAGTGTCACACACTGTCATTTGGCCTAGCAATTTCTATTATATATTTTCACTTTCAGTATACTATGTCTTCACTCTCTTCCAGAAATATTTCTTATTTTTAAGTTTCTCTTTCTTATTCTACTCTGATTATGAACATCTCTCTATATTCATTTTTGTTCCTTCTGAAGTCTAACTTCTTCAACCTGAACTTCTAGGTCACTCTTTAATATTTAATCATGAATTACAGTAAAATTCCAAACTTATTAAAACCTTTAATAATTCATAACTCCTTTATAAATGCTAAGGAGTAAGGTTCCAGTGTTAATGTTGGATACATTTCTTGCTCTTCAGGACCTGAAGATTTGCCCAAAGTACCTGTTACTTACAAAGGAAGTTTATTACTTCCAGGTAAAATCAGAAGTACATATCAAGCAGAGGTTAAGCATACACAGCACATGGTTTACACAGTTATTCTTCCAGGAATAACTTATTTCTGTAGAACAATAATCCCTGGTCTAGCAAATGCTCCTCAATCCATATTCAAAAACTGTAATGCAGAGACTGGAACTTTGCTGATAAGGAAACTATACCTTTAACATGATTGACTTGGGTGATCTAAACTAGTTTTTTTTGGTCTGGGTAGTTAATCATTTTTTCACAATGAAGACAGCTACTCAAAATAGCCCAAAGATGTTAATTCATTGGTAAGTCCAAACAAGGTTTTCTGATGAGAACATTATATCTATTAAGAAATACCTTGTTTATCCACGTGGAGCAGGGTTAGGTACCTGGAGAAATTGCTGAAGCATCAGAAAGCAGTTACTACATTTTCTGCAAAAAAAAAAAAACAAAAAAAAAACAAAAAAAATTCAAATTCTCCAAGGGACAATGTAGGAAGGAGAAAAAAGAGCCAACATGTTTGGTCATATGTTTAAGAAGAGAAAGAGTGAATTTCCAGGAAGCAGTTATGATGGTACAAACAGTTCACATGGGATATAAATGTGTGTGTGGGGTGTGTGTGTGTATATGTGTGTGGTGTGTGTGTGTGATTTTCTGCACTGTGAAATGTGACCATTTTCTACCACCTTAAGGACTTTAAGAAAGACTACACAAACATTTCAATACCTGATGTGAACGGATGTCATCTGAAAATATATAACGGGGCCAGATTTTGCATCTTAGAAAGGGTGGATGGATATATACATGTAGTTGGAAGATCCTGGGCTGTTTTCTGAATTACATGGGTAATACTATATTAATTGCTTAGTAAGTGTCAGCAAGACAACATTAATTTAAATCTGGAAGCCAGAAACAACAATTTGGGATGATCAATGAATTCACAGATGGGAGCCAAAAATGTTCCCGTGTGTGTGTGTGTGTGTGTGTGTGTGTGTGCTCCTGAGGGATGTAATCAACATTTTTTTAGAACAAGTACAAGGAACATTTCCATTATTATTATTATTATTTTTTTTTTTTTTTTTTGAGACGGAGTCTCGCTGTGTCGCCCAGGCTGGAGTGCAGTGGCCGGATCTCAGCTCACTGCAAGCTCTGCCTCCCGGGTTTTTACGCCATTCTCCTGCCTCAGCCTCCCGAGTAGCCGGGACTACAGGCGCCCGCCACCTCGCCCGGCTAGTTTTTTGTATTTTTTAGTAGAGACGGGGTTTCACCGTGTTAGCCAGGATGGTCTCGAACTCCTGACCTCGTGATCCGCCCGTCTCGGCCTCCCAAAGTGCTGGGATTACAGGCTTGAGCCACCGCGCCCGGCCCATTTCCATTATTTTACAACTCCTCTTACCAGAGCCAGAGGAGGAACAGGTGGATCATTCTGGGCACTTAAAATGACTTATGCCAAAGTAATGTATTAAATAAAGACTTTTTGTTGTGTCTGAATTTCAGACTTTCATCTATATAAGTCATGCTTTTTTTTTTTTTGAGACGGAGTCTCGCTCTGTCACCCAGGCTGGAGTGCACTGGCCGGATCTCAGCTCACTGCAAGCTCCGCCTCCCGGGTTTACGCCGTTCTCCTGCCTCAGCCTCCCGAGTAGCTGGGACTACAGGCGCCCGCCACCTCGCCCGGCTAAGTTTTTGTATTTTTTTTAGTAGAGACGGGGTTTCACCGTGTCAGCCAGGATGGTCTCGATCTCCTGACCTCGTGATCCGCCCGTCTCGGCCTCCCAAAGTGCTGGGATTACAGGCTTGAGCCACCGCGCCCGGCCTATATAAGTCATTCTTAAGATCAGATCAGAGCTCACTTTTCTCAAGTAGCGCTTGACTGATAAAAACTTTTCTTCCTGGCTTCATCTGTATATCCGTTTTCTATTGCCACGTTACAAATTACCACAAATTTAGCAGCTGGAAACAGCACACATTTATTATCTCCCAGGTTCTGTGGACCAGGAATTCTACCATGATTTGCTCACAGGATGAAATCAAGATATCATTAGAGACTCTGAGCTGTTTGGAGGCTCAGAATCCTCTTTCAAGATCACATGACTGTTGGCAGAATTCAGTTCCTTGCAATTGGAGGTCTGGAGCCCTTAACAGCTAAAGGCTGCCTGCAGTTCCATACCATTTGACCTTTTTAATAAGCAGTTCATGCATGTCATAGCAGCATGCTTCTTCAAGGCTTGTGATGAGTTTTTCAGTCCCGTCTTCTAAGACAGAGCCTTGCAGAATGTGTTGTAATCACAGAAGTGACATTATATCACCTTTGTTATATGATCTTGGTTAGAAGCAAGTCACAGTTTCTGCCCACACTCAAGGAAGGGAATTACACAAAGGCATGTACACCAGGAAGTAGGGATCATTGGGGCTTACCTAGGGTTGGTATGCCATACCCTGACTACTTTAGTAAATTGATCTTACTTTATTTTGTTCCTCAATTTTGTTCCAAATGATTTCTATCATATTGCCTATAGTAACTAAGTCATTATGTTCATGTTTTTCTTCTCCAGCCCAGTGCCACTTAAATTTCTATCTCTGAAGTCTGCTAATGGCTATTTAGTATGTATTTCTAAATAAATCACATGATGAATAAATGAATGAAATAATTAATACATGAATGTTTTGCATTCATTAAAAGCATGAGTATATAACAGTTTGAGTACTGCAGATGTAAAATCATCTATGCCATGAAAACTTTTGGATTTGAGCAAAGTCTTGACATTTGGTGAGTTTTTGACAGATTCTATAGAGTTGGTGCCATATTGGGGCTGATGAGTGGAAATGCATAACAGCACATGTAGGAGCAGGCATAAACATGAAAGTTCATCGATAAGAGCAGAAGGTTCCTATGGGGCATAGAGAGTTACATCATTACAGTCATATGAAGCCCCTAACCACCATCTTCAGGAGTCTCCTTTTTATTTCTTTTCTCACAGAGTCTCACTCTGTTGCTCAGGCTGGAATGCAGTGGCACAATTAAGGCTTACTGCAGACTCAACTTTCTGGGCTCAAATGACCCTCCCACCTCTGTCTTCTGACTAGCTGGGACCATAGGTGTGAACCATCATGCCTGGCTAATTTTTGTATTTTTTATAGAGATGAGGTTTTGCCATGTCACCCAGGCTGTTTTCCAGTTCCTGGGCTCATGGGATCTACCTGCCTCGGCCTTCCAAAATGTTGGGATTACAGGCATAAGCCACCAAGCCCGGCCAAAATGTTTAACTGTAGACTAGATTTCAAAAAGATAGAACAAAAGGATTGAAACTATTTGGGTTTTGAGATTGCCCTCTGGGGACCTCTTTCTACTCAAGACAGCGCTATTTTTGAGAAACCTCATGATATAACTTATATATTAAGTGGATATCATGACCCCTGAAAAACTATTAATTTTTTGCTCATTTAATTCCACATTTCACATATGTGAATTACTCAACATTTTTTATATTTTATTATATTACAAAGATAACAGACAATATCCTTTAGCTTAGTTTTTATTCTTTAATAAACTAAATGTAGTCTTTACCCTTCTCTGTGGCAACCTATATCAAGTATTTTGAATACTTCATTTACTAATTTGACTTACTTTTCACCCTTTCCTTTCATTAGCTAGACTTTTGTTTAGAATTTGCACAGTTATTTTCAACTTATTTTTGAACAATTTTTTTTTGAAGCATGTTAATCCCGACCTTTAGACACTCAGTATTTCAAGCCAAGCAAAACTATCTGTATATAGGTCAGTTGAGAAAGCAGAAAGAGCAGTCATATCTTCATACTTTACTTTGTGCATCACAGAACAACAGAAAGACAGCATTGCTTACTTTTCTCACTCCTCTCCTCTTTCTCTTGAATGTGTCTTCCTTCTCAGCTTTTTTACCCCTGACTTCATCCAATTCCCATCACATTCAATGGTGTGAACAATCCAGTCAGTATAAAAGTTCAAACCCATCAATGCACTGTCTAGAATACTGTACATGCCAAAAAAACAAAAAAAAATCAACCTTGGCTTTTACATTTATTGCATTCGCACTGTAGGAGGAGCTGCTTTTTGGATTCTCCCTTCCTGCCACTCCTAACACCCACTCTACAAATCAAAATCAAAAAAACTATTTTGCTGCAGCATTAATCACAGTAAGGAAAACATATCTTTAAAAATAAATTGCAAGAGTCCATTTTTTATTAATTATTCGATCATGAGCTTGTTTTCTGGTAAATTCAAAAGATGATCTAAAGCATCTTTGCTAAAGCATTTCAAAGACCTTTAATGTTAATTACTACTTCATTGTAGCTGTCAGCATTTCATTATAGGTAAGTCATTCTGAGGCACTGTTACTCTGATCAGCTTCTACTTGTCATATCTTTGATTGATACAATCCTTTACTGACTTGACTTTTGCTTAACTATACCAATTAAATGTTGCTATGAAAATCCAAACTTAAAAAACCTTATTTGATTAAGAATTGTTGAAGTCCATATATTTTCTTTGGAACCGATTTTCTCAGTATACTCACGATAATTCTGTCTTTCAAAAATCAATGGATTCGTCCAAAACAATGGTCTCCCATAATGTTGTTTAAAAAAATTCCCTCTTTTTGGTCAGGCTCTCACTTAGGTGAGAGCATAACCAAAACTTAGGGCCTTAGCGCTACTCTCAGTTACCATCATCTCGGGTTTCTGGTCTCAGCACGTCATTTATAGGTTAAGGTGTCCTCATGGTTGCAGATTTCTTTCAGCTCCTGTTATTATAGTTGAAGAGAGATCATATGATATTGTAGAGATGGCTGCATGCAAGCATTTAAACCCTTTGAGATAATACAGAACACCATGGAAACTATTATGACTACTGGGAGGATAATACCAAGAGTTTGGAGTACACTCCTTACCCAAGATCCCCATAAACCAAACCTCCTAAACTCAAACAGGTCGAACTCACTTGACAAAGCAATTTCTTTGTGAATCTCCTGCCACTGAATTTCTATAATCTTCATTTTATGTATTTCTCCATAGGCCACAAGTGCCAGTAGCTGCACAGGTATTTTTCTGTTTAGCTAATTCTATTATTTAGCATAACTTCCACAAGAGAATTTAAAGACTAAGCTCATGCAGTAGTTCCCAACAAACTGAACCAAACCAAAATGGAGTTGCTTGTGCTAAGACTTTAAGGAAACACATAGATTCTAGAACAGACCAAGTTTTGTTTTTTCTCCTGCAAATCTCTATAACAAACATTTTGACAGCATAGGTTTCCACCCCCTGAAATTCCCATTAAATATTTTAGCCAAATTCATTTCCTCTCGCCTAGAGAACATCAAGTTTCAGATGATCATCCAACAAAGGTTCCAGCCAGTTTCGGGTGAAGACACCACCCCTGGCCATCAAGAAGCTACCCTGCCTCCACTAGACAGAGCAGGGTGAGAGTTTTGTGATCCCCAATAGGTAGGGACTACGCTCCAAGCCATCATGAGGCAATTACAGAAAAACAATAACAACAAAAACAAAACCTCTACTTCCCATAAAGATTTATGGGGATCACATCTCTTGTGGGGGAGATGAGGCAGGAAAATAGGGTCTGGAGGCAGGGAACATAAGGCCGATTCACATTTCATCTATGACAGGAAATATCTTCTCCATAGGGCGTAGGCCAAGTAAATGACTTTGTAACTTTACTTCATCCTCTCCATTTACAAAAAGCTTACCTCAAATAACCAATGAAATCCTGTAGGGGGTATTTAAACTCTCAAAAATTCTGAAACAGGGCTTTTGAGCCCTGTACTTTCACGTTCAATAAATCCCTTCATTCCTTAAAAAAAACAAATAAAATCAATGAATTTAGATAATTGAACCAAATTTCATGCTATGGGCCTTGAATTAAATTTTAAAAACAAAAGGCAGTGTGTGCTAGCATTTAGGATCAAATTAGGTAGCACTCAATACAAGTTGTATAAAGATTTTTTATAAATTCAGTGAGAACCATATCAGTTAAAAGAACAGAGAGCCTTGATTCATCAAATAAATGCTGCTAAGTGTTTTTCCAAATGAAATTCAAGTAGCTGTTTATAATTTTAATATTTAAGTGGTTTTTTTCACTTTAAGAATTCAAACACATACAGATACATACATACACATGCAGATAGCTCTGATTCAGTATACGGAAATTAGTCCCGAAACTTCTGAATAAATCACCAAGAGGAAAGCTAGATGAATAGATGAACTAGAGAAGCAGGGCAGAAAACTTTGAAAAGAGAACTTGCCAATTCAAAGCTTTTCTGGAAGACACATTTTCAAGGAATGAGGTACAGACTGCTTCTCTAATTGGTAAGAAACATCTCAGTAGGATAGGAATGAAACAAGCAATTTGTATTTGGTATTAAACTAACTGCTTGGCGTTTTCACTCATGTGACAAGTAGCTAAATTATTTTGTTTGTGGTCTAATGTTCTCTCTTCTCGGGGTTATGTATAGAGAAACTTGTCAGTTGTTACTCCAACTCCTAGATAAAGATAAATTTGAGTTTGTACCTTTGCAACACATGGTGTAATTCTCAGTATTTTCCATAATTTGTCTCCCATCATTGTTTTGTTAAGTACCTAAAATTCAAAAATTCAGGTTTTGTTAAGTACCTCACTTTGCACTGAGCTGCCCTAACCCTATTCAACCAGTCTGGTCTCTGGAACTGGCATTACCAGGTAATTTCATTCCTATATTTTCAACCTGTACCTGCCAATATATATGTATATTTCCCCCACAGATTACGGACATGCTAAAATTTCTCCCACTATAAAACAAAATAAAAAGAAGTGAACCATACAGAAACCTAACAACTGCCATTAGATACCTTCTTTCTTCCTTCCTTCATTGCTGAGCTGCTAAGCTCATGCAGATGATATAAAGGCTAATATTTCCCAGGGGATTTGTACTTCTACAAAAATTTCATCAAAATATTGTAAGATTAAATAATTTGAAGAATGTTTGCATCAGATAAATTGAAACAGAATTTTTCATGGCAAGATTTCTAAGAAATCAACTATGACAATTTTCACTGTGAACTTACAAACTGTTGTCTAGTGACCATAAAGATTTTCATTTTTCACTCATCCAATTATTTATTCACAGAGGAGAAAATAATTTTCTTAGTACATTTAAAAGCCTTTTTGAAAAATTATGTACATTTATAGTCTCTAACTTCTGACTTTAAATGTTCATCTCAATCCAGCAAAATGCACATTTTGCCTTCAACTCATTTGAATCTTCTGTGACAACTGTCAACAATATTTTCGAAATGGTAGAAAAAAAAACAAAGTAAAATAGGAACTAGTGATCTTTTCAGTTGTTCACTTACTACATCACAGTATTTCAAATCAGTGACTCTTCCCTCCACAAAGTTATCTTTCCCTTTGACCTTCATTTTTTTCTCTGTTATGATTTTCCTTTCACGTTTGTAAAGTTCCTTCTCGGCATTTTTGGCAAGCTGCCTTATATTTGCCCAATTATGTTCACAAAAATGCTCATCTCTGGTAATCTTACTGTATATATTCACTGGATTATCACATGTGTTCTTTAAAAAAAAAAAATCTACATTTTCATGACAGTAAAATTGTTCTCCCTGCATTTCTTCAAGCTTCCAGTTCTCAGAGCTGGCTGACTGCATCTCCTTCTGGGTTTTCCCGGGAAATCCTCAAATTTAATATGTATAAAAATATCTATTTTCTTCTCCTGTATCAGAGTACATGGCACTACCGTCTGTTCACTCAGCCATGTCAGAAACCTAAAAACTGTTATTTCCCTGTTTACTCCTTCTTCCCATAAATACATGACAGAGTTTCAGTGGTTCTGTTTTCTTTATATCTTGCAATTCCATCTCCTTATGTAAAACTTAAGGGATACTAAGTTAGTTTAGTCTGTTACCTGTCACTTGATTATTGCTATATATTTCTCATAGGTTTTTCTTTTCCCAGTGTTAACACCCAAGAAGGCTTTCTGAATTTTCTAATAAAAATACAAATCTGAACATGTGTCTTTGCAACTAAAATCCTTAAATAACCTCCAATATATAAAGGACAGTCCAAAGTTCATTTACAAGTAAAACAACAGTATTTCAGTTCCGACATGATCTTCCAAAAACTTGTCACTTCCAATCATTAGTTTAATCCTATTTCCCCTCCTATTGAAACGTGGTGGGGTATTGTGACTGCTTTGAGAAAGAGAGTAGAGCTGAAATGATCTTGTTTGTCTTCTGTGGTTAAGTAAAAAAAAAGTAATACATTTCCTCATGGCTTTCTGTTGAGAAGCTTATCCTTAAAAACCAATGACCATACTGTGAACTTAGGCACCTCAGAGAGACCAAATATAGGTGTTCTGACAAACAGCCTTAGTTAAGGTCAAAATTCACAGCTGGCACCAGTAACGATGCTGTTAACCAGCTCTTAAGCATTAAGTTACCCCCAGCCTTTAAATCTCCCAGGTTAGACCTCAAAATTTGTGAATCAGAAAAAACACAATATCCCCTGTGCACTGTGGGAATTCCTAACACCCAACATCTGAGAGTTTAAACATCTTGAGTTTCAAAACATTTGTTATCGAAGAATAGATAACTACAACAATTTTCTCCATGATCGGCTTCCTATCTGTGTCCTGTAAATTTATCTCTGTAAGAGTTGTTATATTACGATTGAATCATGTTAAAGTACAAGCAAGATTTTTATGAGTTAGGCTTCATGTTTATCTGAAAAAATATTTTAAAATCCCAAGTTCCACACCTGTGAAAAGAAGAGGAAAAGAATTCCAGCAATACAAATATGATTCAATATTAGAAAATCTATCGAGAGGTCAAAAGACCCTCTGTATATCTAGGAATCATGTTTTCTTAAAATTGCTTTAATATCTTAATTATTAATGGAGTCATCAATTTTTTGATTAAC
Source organism: Macaca nemestrina (assembly GCF_043159975.1). Classification (NCBI taxonomy): domain Eukaryota; kingdom Metazoa; phylum Chordata; class Mammalia; order Primates; family Cercopithecidae; genus Macaca; species Macaca nemestrina. The sequence continues at coordinate 128,957,973 of NC_092128.1, forward strand.
TTTTGTTTTTCTCTTATTTTTAACTTTTGTATATATTTTGTTTAACACACATCTTTGTAAATAACATGTCAATATTTTTATAATCCATTCTGAAAGCTCTTTTAATTGAAATAATTACCAAATTTAAATTAATTCTTATTACACATAACTTTTTTCTTTCACCTTATTTTGTGTTTAATTTCACTCACTTCTTTTCCATTTTTATTTTCTATGCTTTTAGATTGAATATATTATCTCATTCTATTCTATTTTATTTTGGAAAGTATACTATTTCTTTCTTTTTGTAATTATCACAAGTATGTTACCATCCCAAGTTGGTGTCAAAAGCCTGGAGTTAATAACTTTACTAATAATACAAAAATATGTTGACAGATCTCTCAACAAATAGCTACCACTGTACCTATTAAAGATTTTACCTCCCAATGATGGCAGTGGTGGCCTGTCTGGAGAGGCTGCTGTGAAGATGTTGGCTGTAGTGGGGTAGGTGTGGCCAAGACTGTGCACTCCTCAGAGCCACTGGGGACCGAGAACAGGCAGGAGCCCTGCCCCCTACTGAGTTGGCAGGGTGGGAGTCCTGCACTGCTGGGTGCAGGCTGCAGCCACCCAGCTGAGGCTTCAAACCCAGCATCCCTGTTCTCTTGGAGGTTCAGTAAGCCACCCCGGCAGGTTTGGAAGTGCCTGCTCCCTGGCCTCTCCCTGGCTCCTGGTGCCTGCTCTGATTTGTGCCTGTGACACAAAGCAAAGTTGTGGCCAAGCCCAGGAACTGTTGCAGCCTGGCTGGGTATGCATGAGCTTAGGGTCATGCTAACACACCAGCCCCCTGCTGCCTCATCCCCCCTCTGGACTTTGGGCACTGACTAGCACACAAGGGAGTCCACAGGGACTCAGGGAGGCTTTGCACTGGCCTACAGGTGCCTTTTGGCATAAACAGCCTGGGCGCTATGGATGACATGTTGATGGCAGGAGGCAGACAGGTTCCTGGGCAAAAAGGGGCGAGTCTCTGGTGAAACCCCGCCTTCAGGGCAGAGATGGCCTTAAGCCTGGGGGTGGGGTTGCCAGTTTCGAGTGGAGTCTGTGGCCCAGAATGAGAACTTACTGTACTTTATTTGGCCCACCCATGGCTGCTCACAGACCAATCAGCATGCACTTCCCCCCATCCGAGCCCATAAAACCCCCAGACTTAGCCAAACTCACACAAATGTCCAGCTGTGGGAGAGAGCTACCCACTTCAGGTCTCCTTGACTCTTCTGGACAACCTGATGGTGGAAGGGAGCTACTCACCACAGGTCTCCTCTCCACTGAAAGCTGGACACTTGCCTGTATGACCTGCCTACCAAAAGGAGCTACCCACTTCAGACCTTCTCGGAGCTGTTCAGTCTCTCAATGAAGCTCCTTTCCACCTTGCTAACCCTCCATTTGTGCCTGTCCCTCATTCTTACTGGATGCAGGACAAGAACTTGGGACTCGCTGAATGGTGGGACTGAAAGAGCTGTAACATAAACAGGGTGGAAACACACCCCTGCTCACCACATTGTGGATGACAAGAAGGAGAGAAGAGAAGGAGAGAAGAGAAGGAGAGAAGAGCTGCAGCCCTTCTGGGAGTGCAGACCTAGGGGCTCCCAGAGCCAGGCCTGTGACACACTGTAATACCACTCTTTGAAGGTCTGCAGTTCCTGGTGTCCAAGCTCTTGGGGGCCACCATGTTCCCCTTGTCCAGATGCTAGTGCCCTCAGTGGAAGCTACCTGCGGTATGTCTGTTTTAGCCACAGCCTTGCATGGAGCCGGCACTTGTGACAGCGCCTGGAGTTGCCCTTTCCACTGCAGCCAGAGCATCTGACTGTGCGCAGTGACCAGACTCTGTGTACTCACTTGCTCACACACCCCTCACTGCTCCACACCTGGCTTGCCCTTGTCAGGCACAGTATTCAGGGCAGTAGCACGAACTGAGTGCAACCTGCCAGGCTGAGTAGGCAAAATGAGCCCAGCAGGCACAAGCAAAACCCAAGCAGAGGCAATGCTGCTCACAATGTTTACTGGCTGGCAAAGCAACACTCCAGGGATCCTGTGACACTAATATTTCTACAAATATGACACAAGAATTTTACAAAGCTACAATGTTATTCAAAGTTAAATTACATGTTTTAAATTAGGTATCTTTAGCTTTAACTCTTAAACTTCTCAAAAGAAGACATTCATACAGCCAACAGACACATGAAAAAATGTTCATCATCACTTGCCATCAGAGAAATGCAAATCAAAACCACAATGAGATACCATCTCACACCAGTTAGAATGGCAATCATTAAAAAATCAGGAAACAACAGGTGCTGGAGAGGACGTGGAGAAATAGGAACACTTTTACACTGTTGGTGGGACTGTAAACAAGTTCAATCATTGTGGAAAACAGTGTGGTGATTCCTCAAGGATCTAGAACTAGAAATACCATTTGACCCAGCCATCCCATTACTGGGGATATACCCACAGGATTATAAGTCATGCTGCTATAAAGACACATGCACACATATGTTTACTGTGGCACTATTCACAATACCAAAGACTTGGAATCAACCCAAATGTCCATTAGTGACAGACTGGATTAAGAAAATGTGGCACATATACACCATGGAATACTATGCAGCCATAAAAAAGGATGAGTTCGTGTCCTTTGTAGGGACACGGATGCAGCTGGAAATCATCATTCTCAGCAAACTATCACAAGAACAGAAAACCAAATACCGTATGTTCTCACTCATAGGTGGGAACTGAACAATGAGATCACTTGGACACAGGAAGGGGATCATCACACACTGGGTCCTATTGTGGGGAGGGGGTAGAGGGGAGGGATAGCATTAGGAGATATACCTAATGTAAATGACGAGTTAATGGGTGCAGCACACCAACATGGCACACGTATACATATGTAACAAACCTGCATGTTGTGCACATGTATCCTAGAACTTAAAGTATAATAAAAATAAATAAATAAATAAATAAATAAATAAATAAATTCAAATTCCTGGAAAAAATATATATAGACTTAGAAAAGTATACAAACCAGTTCAGCTCAATTATAACAAAATACTCATTAAATAAAACTGTGATAAAACCACAAAAAAGAGACATACAGCACCCTAGGAGCTCCCTTCTTGCCCCCTTCAAATTATAAACTCCCATTTATGAAATCACATTCAGGAGACTGAGGCAGGAGAATGGCATGAACCCGGGAGGTGGAGCTTGCAGTGAGCCGAGATCGCACCACTGCACTCCAGCCTGGGCGACAGAGCAAGACTCTATCTCAAAAAAAAAAAAAAAAGAAAAGAAAAGAAAAGAAATCACATTGACATTTGTATCAATTATTTTATAACCAAATTATTTTTCTAAACTTACTATTATTATTATTTTGAGAAAGAGTCTCACTGTGTTGCCCAGGTTGGAGTGCAGTGGCACAATCTGGGCTTGCTGCAACCTCTGCCTCCCAGGTTCAAGCGATTCTCCTGCCTCAGCCCCTCTAGTAGCTGGGACTACAGTTACGCACCGCCATGTCCAGCTATTTTTTGTATTTTTAAGAGATGGAGTTTCACCATTTTGGCCACTATGGTCTCAAACCACTGGCCTCAAGTGATCCACCCATCTTAGCCTTCTATAGTGCTGGGATTACAAGCACGACGCATGACTTCCCGTCCTTTTAACAGATGTATACTTTAATCTCACCTGTATTTAAATTTTTATAATTACTTATTGCTCTTTGGTGATGTGTTTATAGTCAAATTCATTACACTACATTATTTTCATCATTTTTTATATTTTATTAATAAGGTCACCATAATTTATCCTTTCTGTTGTTCTTGCATATTTAGATCAATTCCAATTTTAAGCAATTATGAATAATACAGCCATGAATATTTCTTGTCTTTTTATGTACATATATAAACATATCAGTTGGTTAAATAAGAGAGGAAATGATGGGTTATATTAATTTATATATATAAATTTATATAATTTATACATTTCTTATTTTAATATATTTTGTATTTATATATAATTCATTTGAGTTTATAATTTATTCATATTGTTTTCTTTTCTTTTTTTTTTTTTTTTTTTTTTGAGACGGAGTCTCGCTCTGTCGCCCAGGCTGGAATGCAGTGGCCGGATCTCAGCTCACTGCAAGCTCCGCCTCCCGGGTTCACGCCATTCTCCGGCCTCAGCCTCCCGAGTAGCTGGGACTACAGGCGCCGCCACCTCGCCCGGCTAATTTTTTTTTTTTTTTTTGAGAAGGAGTCTCGCTCTGTCACCCAGGCTGGAGTGCAGTGGCCGGATCTCAGCTCACTGCAAGCTCCGCCTCCCGGGTTCACGCCATTCTCCGGCCTCAGCCTCCCGAGTAGCTGGGACTACAGGCGCCCGCCACCTCGCCCGGCTAGTTTTTTGTATTTCTTAGTAGAGACGGAGTTTCACCGTGTTATCCAGGATGGTCTCGATCTCCTGACCTCGTGATCCACCCGTCTCGGCCTCCCAAAGTGTTGGGATTACAGGCTTGAGCCACCGCGCCCGGCCAATTTTTTGTATTTTTTAGTAGAGACAGGGTTTCACCATGTTAGCCAGGATGGTCTCGATCTCCTGACCTCGTGATCCGCCCGTCTCGGCCTCCCAAAGCGCTGGGATTACAGGCGTGACCCACCGCACCCGGCCATATTGTTTTCTATTTATATTTTATGTATTTTATATTTTGTATATTTTACATTAATTAAATTTATGTATATTATCTATGTATATAAATGTATTCTATATTTAAATACCATATATTAAAATTATAAATATCTATAGCATGTGTGTATTTGGTAGATACTACCAATACCAAAATACTCATAAGTTATGTGTTTCCTCAACTTTCATGGATGACGGCAAACTTTTTCAAAGAGAATCTATTTTCACAACAAGAATGTATGAGAGTGTTGTTTCTCATCATCACCAGCTTTTGGTATTGGCTTTCCAATTATACAAGGATTTTATAATTACCCTCTTACCATTGATTCCTAGTTTTGTTGGATGTGTCTAAGGAAAGTATTATCTATGATGTCAATAATTTGAACTTAAAAGAGCATTGTTAAATGGTCCAGTATATTGTCAACTGTGTAAATATTCCATATGTTCATTAAACATATCTATTGGGTAAATTTTTTATATATAATCACATGATTAATTATATTAACTATATATAAATTTTATTTAATATTTTATAATATTCATATTTTAGACAAGATGTATAAAATCTTGCTTGATGGCTTATTGATTTGTCTTTTTAGTTTAGTAAATTTCCACTTCATATATTTTGATGCTACAAAGGTGCATACAAGTTTAAAATGTTTACATCTTACTGGTGAATGGAAGTTTAAATTTTCTGAATCTTTCTTCCATTTCTCAAAGCCTTATTACTTTCTTCGAAGTTTTAGGATTTAGCTTAGTGGCTGAGAGCCACTCACAATCAAATATCAACTTAATCTAACTCTTGAACTGAGATAAAATGAAGCTGGGTCATTCTCTCTGCAAATACTACATTACTGCCTCCCAGGATGCATCGCTTTGATGTAGAGGGGTTTAACAGGACAAATGCCTTGTTATGTCTTGTTGTCCAACTTTTGTATTTTTAGAAATGAAAAGGATTGCTTAGTTCTTCAGTATCCTAACCAGATTTTTATTTGAAGTGAGGGCAACAAGGATGAGAGAGGGAGTCAAATGTCCCTAAATGGAAAGGGGCAACTTACTTGATCCATATTATATTAACT